>NC_143164.1:31845000-32470000 GCF_047325235.1 Durio zibethinus | reverse complement strand
TTAATTAAGTAATCAAGCTAAGTGTTATAATGAGCCAAGTCATTTGGGCTTACTAGGAGTTTTTCTAGTGGGTCAGACAATTTTAAAAGTCAAAAGATAAGCACTGGATATTTGGATTTGTTTGGCAAATAGATTTAATTTTTAAATCTTTTAAATTTTTTGTTTATTTATTTATTTTGAAATATTACCAATTCTAAATAAACATATTTTGAATAGAGAAAACATGATTGTTTAAATAAAATTTATTTAAATAAAAAAATATGATGATACAGAATGTCATAATTTTTTGAATTGATTTAATTGATGGCTGTTCATTTGTTATAAATAGATCTTTTTGTCTGATCAATTTCATTACTTCTGATTTAAATAATTTTTAAGACTTTGTTATATCTTATAAATATAATTGCTTTTAAGATAATATTTTTTACGCTTTAAAGCTATATTTTCTTCTTTCATATTATTTCTGTTTTCTTAAATTTTCTAACAGTAGTACGATGTTCGTGCATGGTAACTATAATTGGTAGCCTAGTAATTGTGCAGATCATAGGTTGAAACTAGTTTTTCTACTTCAATTCCCTCTCCAAGGCATAAAAAGGTAGCAACGGAGTTTTCTGAAACTTGGATATGGAAACAGCATCCTCCACCTCAATCTCAGAGTGGCATGCATGATGCCAGCATCAGGGCCAGAGGTGACCCTGACTTAAAACCCCACAGCACCAACGTTGCAGATCTTTCTTCTTTGTACATTCAGTGTGGCATGAGGAGTAGATCGATTATATATATTCCTGTAGTGGATGATCTCGAATACGTATTTAGAAAATAAAAAAGAAACAGAAAAAAAAAAGTAACTGGGGATCAGTAATGTTTATTATCTGCAACTATGTATAATTACTTACAAATTCATGTATAAGAGATCAGAGCTTGCAAACCAACGAGAGAGAGAAGATGGGGGTGAGGAAACCATGTTGGAGAAGGGGAGCACGTGCAAGAAGGCAAGGTATATATTGAGAAGCCAAAAGGGATTGGCACTCTTGCACGTGCCCTGCTTCTCCAACAAGGAGCTGCTCACCCGCTGAAACGTCCATGAATGAGTTTTCGAAACGTGTTTGTTGAATTAAAATGGGAAAGAGACGAATGAAGAAGCTCAAGTATTTGTAAGTGCAACAGAGAGACAGCTGGCCTGTTTTTATTAGTAGTTTTTTTTTTTTTAATAATCCCAATGGGTAATTAAGGAAGGGAACAATTGAGTGAAATTCATAGTGTTGGAGACGGGGAGCGGAGGAAGAAAAAAATCTCTGGCAGAGAGAGAAAGGCGCCATGCCATGCAATTATAGTGGTAAGCAGAGAAATTCAAAGTAGAGATATCTAAGGAAGACCAAGGGAGTCAACTCTTGTCTGCCTTAATTTCATAAAAGCCATGCCACCCTAGTTTTGTTTGTTCCCTACCAGGATCCAAAGGCACACAGACAACCACAAGACTCTCAAACCTATCCCACCATACACCAGTACCCACCAAAAGTGACAACGTGCCTCTCCCTACCATTGCTAGCCTTTGGATCAAGAATCTTGTGACATGACTTTAGGTCCCACCATCCAGTGACTGTGTTAGAATAATTTTAAAATATAGTGGAAAAACCAAGGTTAATTTATTAAGTATGATGTATATTAATCAATTAAATAAAAAATTAGTGACTAAAAGGCTATATAATAATTTTGAAAAAGTTTTAAATTATAAAAAAAATCAGTTTAAGACATGAAGATGTAGATTGAAAAAGCTTTTAATTTAAGATATTTGTATGCTCTAATTTTATTTGGAAAATGACTTTTGTTTTAATTTTATATTAAAATATTCGAATGATCAATTAATGGCATTCGAATCCCATGTTTAAAAAATGTTTTGAAACAAAAATATAGAAGGGCTTTTTTAAAAAAATAATACAAAAGGACATTTTGAATGGTCTTTATAGGGCATTTGCATACTTAATATAAATTTTAATGGATGAAACTTGGATGAAATTTTATAGTTAAAGTTTATAAAATTATTTATTAAAAATTAGTAAATAAAAATTTTAATAAAAAATTTAAATCGATAGATGATAGAGTTTAATATAAAACTCAATAATACATAAAAAAATTATTATAAATATTATTTATAATTTAAATTTATTTGATATTTATTTAATAATAAAAATTTTGTTAATATTTTTTTAAAAAAATCTATTTAATAAATATATTAAAATTTATTTAATTTTACACACTTGATCTATGTAATAATATCTTTTAATCTATTAATTTTAATTTTTTATTTTAATTTTTATTTACTTATTTTTGATAAAAAATTTTATGAATTTCACTTACGAAATTTCATGTAAGTTCTTGTCAATTTTAATAGCTTTGGCCACATCTGATAATTCATTTAAAACGAACTTTAAACTTAGAAAAAAGTGTTTTTTTACGTGTAAAAGTTTGTAACTAACACCGATTGAGTTCAAAAGATGAGAAATTAATAAATAAATATATTGATTGAATAAATTATAATTATAACTTTATATATATATATATATTTGATGTTATAATTTATTCCAAGAAACTTTTTATTGATCGAATAAATTATAATTATAACTCTTTATATATATATATATATATGTCATAATTTATTCCAAGAAACTTTTTACTTATTTGAATAAATTATAATTATAACTCTTTATATATATATATGTGTGTATATATATATATATATAGATGTCATAATTTATTCCAAAAAACTTTTTACTTATTTGAATATGCTATAAGTTCCGCATTCTTTCCTTTTCATTCTCGTCAATAATAGTTCAAGTTGCTTATACGTTATTTTTTGAAAAATTACAAAAAATAATGTATAAGAAAAATGATTTTATCATTCATTAAAAAGTGTTCATTAGTACAAAATAAATTCAAATAAGAGATTTGTTGTTTTTTATGATTTTTCCATTCGTCCCGTTGAACATTATAAATTATGAGACTGAAATAAACTTATATATATATAATTTACAGCATATTTTGAAATTATATTCTCTTATGCTATGACTATGTTTTACACCCATTAAAATCACGAAGACAACGTTATGAGCTCATTTTGCGGTGTAAATCCACACCCACCTTTTTTTCTTTTTTTTTTATTTGTCTTCGGGAAGAACCTCTGGTGCAAGAAGTATTGGAGACTAATGTAAGAATGCACATAGGTTTTGCATCAGTGGTAGATTTAAGATTTTTTTTATTCATTTATAATATATATATATATATATATATATATATATATAAACTGATGAATTTATTAATTTTATCACCTAAAAGGTGTTCAAAAAAAAGTTTAAGATATTCCAAAAGAATTTTTGTTAAATTTTTTTTTTTGTTTTTTAATTTTTGAATGTGATTCATAATCAGCTTATTTTTCCTACTGGATCCGCCTCTGGTTTGGATGTTGCTGATCTCGATAGAATTCCAAACACCCTGACGACAGGGATTTCATGCATGAAAGCAAAGCAAAGCAAAGCAATGGTTGAGAGAACAGGAAAGTGCCCGAAGTGTCACCCTTAAATCACCATTTTTGTCTTGTTGAAGAACATAGATTCTGAGATTAATTATCAAAATCTAGAGACAAATGCTAGCGTGTTGTGGGTTTTCATTTTCAACGCTTACTCATGCTTCCAAGTACCAATAACTTAAAAGTCCATGCTTCGTTGCATATATTTTGAATTTGCATCAACAACAGCGGAACAACTGGAAAACAAATTGGCGGACGTATGATATTATTATAGCCTATGAATGATTTCAGTTTGAGTCTTGTTCACGCCATGAACCATAGTTATATATTGAGCTAAGGCTTCGAGTTTTATTATGAATGTAAATTATACATCTATAATAATCAAATTTCAAATACAAGAAAAAAAAAAAAGTAAAAAAAGGAACCCATACATTATATTTAAAATTTATGAAATAAGAGCACTACAACAGGACAAGTCCCTGCCCGTTATCCCAAAAGAGATAACAGAGACAGAAGCCAATATCCTTCACAAAAATTTACAAGATTAAAAGAGAAGATTAAGTACCGAAACTTGGTGATCGACAATTGTGTGGGAAACTAGCCACCTCATTCATTTTTTAAATTTACATACCTCAACTTCCCATCTGGCAGCTTATCAACATTACTTTTAGCTTGTAGAAGCTCAGCCATGTCACCCAGTGCAACCTAAGGGGTAAATGGCCAATGAGAATACTAAACCACAAGGAAGACAAGAAAGAAATGATATATTATTGTATATGGAAGGATGAGGGAATGCACGAATGGCAAAATTGATAGCAAGCAGTCAATTTCAACATTTCCAAGAAAATTCATATCAAAGCATCAAATTAATTCAGATCATGACAGGAAACTAATTTTTTTTCCAGAGAATTAATCAGTTTGAACTTTGAACCATTGATACATAGAGCATCAGTTCGTAATCTCTGGTATAAATCTGTAACATTGACACAATAATTAACACATTTGATGGTAGAACCATGTTCCACCTTACTACCAAATTATCTTTAGAACTGATTTAAGAATAAACCTCGCAAAAAAGCAGCAGCCCAGTTGTAAAGGCAGAACAGGCATCGCAATAATTTGCACTTTTGGAGAACATATCAGCCAAGCAAACTCCCTTTCCAAACATGTAACCTGTCACAGGTGTTTCAGGTGGAGCAATGCGCAAACCTTTTGCATGTTAAGTACAAGACACAGTCAGATATGTTGTAGTTATTGACAAACACATTCTGCATTCCCATTCATACATCATTGACAACATGCATAAACAAGAGAAAAGGAAAGACCTTGATATAGAATGCCAATACCATGATCCAGAAACAGGAGAAAAAGGAAACACATCCTGCCCACAAATCTATACATGCTTGACTACATTCAGAAACAAGAGAGAAAAGGATAGACCTTGGGACAGAATGCCAGTCCAGTAAGCCAAGAACCATGCCACAAAAACATTCTATTTTTGGTTCCAGAGAACTGCTCACAAAAGTCAGCCATTAGGATAGACCAATATAAAACACTTGGTAAACAGGACATTCTACACTTCAACAGGAAAATATTAAATTTGAAATACAAAACATTTTCACGAGAGGGACACCTTTTCAAAGCGTTCAGCTTCACCTTCTCTTGCCACCTTGAAATTTTGAACAATATCAACAGTAAATTTGAATGTGTCTTTGCATGAGTGTTCTGGGCATACTTTGCAATTTGATCATAGGAAGAGAAAGTGAATAACAAAAATCTAAACAGATAGCTATGAAAAATGCATGCTAAAAATGTAAAAAAATTGCAAAACTGTTCTGCAAATTACATGTTTTTTAAAAATTTGAAGAGGGCCTCAAAAACATAGAAAGTTACAAATTGCTTAAATAAAACTTCTAAAACATAGACAAACAAATACCATAGCAAATTCCTCAGAATCATTGTCAAGTGGAATCAGTTCACAATGAAACTATTGGCAACGATAGTATAAAGGATCTTCCTACAACAATGGCACAAACTTAAATTAGAACAGAAAATTAGTGCATATATAACCCAATGAGAAAGAACAGGAAAAAACAGTAAGCATCACAAGAATATATATATATATATAACAAAAATAAGTTAAGTTAGAGAAGGAAGAAATTTGGGTACTAAAATTGACTATTGATGAAAGCTATACGGTTTTGCTGTACACACAATTGCAGCACTAACAAATGCAAAATAAGCTCTACAAGAAAAACCAACTTCAGGCACCCACGTATGATGCGTATGAAGGCAATAATCTTGTATATTTGCAGGCAAGATACAACCATGGTTACTTGATGCAATGCTTGTTAGGCATGCAAGTACTTTAGTTATTCAAAAGCTTATTATTCAACTTACTTGAAGGATGGAAACGAAAAGGAGATTTAAAAAGGGAGGAGAAGAATGTAGAAAAGGTACATCATAGCTTATAAGTAATACCTCCTCCATGGTGATGTCCGTTAATAATTTCACTGCAACCCCTATTTCTCCCAGGGCTTCAACCTTCAATCACATAAAAGTATCTGAGATTGCCCCTTATAAAAGAAAGCAGCTAAGAAAATTGGCTGAAACATGTAAAAGGCTCACATAAAAAAACAATACTCAATGTTATTAAAAACTACAGGGACAGATTTACCAAAGTTGTCAAGAAAATAATTAAAACAAAATATAGGCTAGATACAAGAAAAACCTTCCACCAAGATAGCACAAAGAAATCATATTTCTCAAACTAAAATTAAATAAATCACCATTTCCAACTTCTTTTTCAACTTTTGAGGCATGTCAATGACAAAATCACCTGCCACAATTCATATTTCCATGTTAGTTGCAATATTGTTATTGTGTATGTTAGAGAGAGAGAGAGAGAGAGAGAAGACTCACGTATTTTTCTAAATCCAAAATCATGTGGAATCACAGCATAGAATTCCCTGTGATTAAAAAGAAAAAAGAATTAACCAAGAATCAAGAATGAAACTCCACAATTCAAAAGTAGACTTCAGGAAAAAAATAGAGAGCATTAAGTTGTGATGAACATGAGATGCTATTTTGAATATAAAGCATTATTGTTATTTATGTAATAGCAGTTAAAAAAAATTTCTTACTAACTTAACTGCTCAAGCTTGCTCCTGTTTGATTGGTCAATCATATCAGCAATTCTCTTTAAGACATTATAGCCCTGAACATATCCAAGCATAATTAATTTGTCATTTAGGCAAATCCATAGTATCAAACAAATGTGCTCATTACATGCAAGTACTATAGTTAATGCAAGCTTGAGAAAGACAAGCACGCAAGCAGTGTGAAACCAAGGCATTCCCCATAATAAGTTTGATGCTATGAAACCATCGTAAGAACAATGCATAGAAGGAGGTAGGGGTTCCAGCATGGATGAAAAAGGCACACTCAACTCCAAAAGTAGAATCAGGAGCAGAGGAAAAGAAGCCATCTCTAAGATCAAAGCATTGAAAGTTGTTGCACCTAAGCATAAGTTATACTTACACTGACTCAACGACCTGACTAGACCTTTGATATTTAAAATTAGTTTAGAAAAGTATGCCTTGCATGTGAATAATCACTAAAGGTGAATAGTTTTTGCCTTCTACAATCTTTTATACTTTCTAACTAACCTAGGAAGTTTCAAAGAGAAATGTTCTGTGCATGTCTCTAAAAATTACCTTTAAAATTGTTGATTTGCTTAGCTTACCAAGTGGCAACTTGTCAGCATTGTATCCTAAAAGACAAACAAAACATTACATGAAATATTAGCAGCAGCAGAAGGATATTAATAAAAATGAATTTGTAAAGCACTAGAAAACCAGAGGAACCAAATGCTGATTAAAGATACAACCAAATATCTATCACATGTTAGTTAATAAATAATTAGCTAACTAACCTATTTCCATCATTTTTTGCTTCGTCATGTTGATATTGCATATAAGAGAGATAAATTTGGCAACCCGTTGTTCAAGCTTTGTCTCCCGCAAATGAGTACCTATGGAAGAGTCAGTCTTTTCTTTGACCTGGATATAATAATTGAGAATTGGAGCAATCCATCAGGCAATCAAGGCTCCATATACAAGGGTAGGATATAGGATGCCCCTCATTTTCAAAAAGACAAATTTAGGGCAAGGAAAGCTTCAAACATTTAGGTAAATTAGGAAGGGGAAGATAGAGGGGAAGGAGCAGGAGCCAGTAAGTCATCTATTTGTGTAATAAAATTTAAAACAACTCATACCAGAATGCTTTTCATTTTCAACGTAGTCCATCTCCACCCAGGTATAGTACTTAGATAACAGAGAAAGTCTTTTCTGTCGGACCAATAGTTATTGGTCTTGTTAAAGAACTTTGATTCGAACTCAGCAATTGCAGCTTGTTGGGATGTAAAGGGGCCATGTAACTTAGTTCGACCCTTTACACCAACTCTACCCTATCCATTATAAACCGCGTATGTCTTGCAGTCATCAGATTCTGCAAGAAAGGAAATCATGATCTTAGCAAAACTAGCAAACACCCCCTCCCAAACCCACACACACGCCCAAATAAGAAAAAAAGAAAAGAACTATATGCAAATGAATGTAAATGAGCCTAAACTATCTTCTTATTCTCTTTCGTTATGACTAATTATTAAATTATAATTTGATCAAAAAATGCTTGAAGCAATAAATTTGAAAACTGAAAATCAGTAGTGCAATTGCAAATAACATGTGCAACAACATTATAGAAACTAGAGAACTAACCTAGACGTTGAATTACATAGAATTTGTTATTGTTATTCCCAACATTGGTCTGATTTAACATGGCATCATAGATATGATCACCCTGCATCAAAGAAATTAAAATAATTTGTGTTTTCAAAAAGTAAAATAAAATAAAATAAATCCAAATTGACAGGCTTGAAAATTGAACTTTAACTGCAAAGATTACTAGCCTGCTGTAAAACAGGATAATGAGCCTTTATCTGATCTGGACTTACCTGATCCAAAACTGCCGCACCTTTCTTTGTCGCCGTAACAATGTTCTCTTCCTTGCTACTGCCTTTCTTTTCTTCT
Organism: Durio zibethinus; assembly: GCF_047325235.1. NCBI lineage: Eukaryota > Viridiplantae > Streptophyta > Magnoliopsida > Malvales > Malvaceae > Durio > Durio zibethinus. The sequence continues at coordinate 32,461,387 of NC_143164.1, read as the reverse complement.
TCTTCCTTGACTACACTGCAGCATAAAAAAAAAAAAAAAGCTTAGCTTCCATCTTTCATTAATGGAACTAAATTAGCGAACAAAATGAACAATAAAATTGAAAATCTTTTACCATCAAGAGAATTTTTGTCTGCATATTCGCAAAGCCTCTCAAGAAGTTCTTTTTTGGTTCCAACAGCAGAAAGACCTCGAAGAGTAGCTCCATCACGTAATTGCTTAACATTCATTTATAGAAACTCTCAACGGCCTTCACTTTGCTTGAATCCCCGTAATCATCGGCATCGAGCTCCCTCCATCTTTTTTTCTTATTATTTTGAAAGCCAATATTTGTATCATTCTCTTCTTTGTCCACTTCTTCTTTCTTCTTCTCTTTAAGCAAAGCTTCTCCAGTCTCTGCACCTGTTATTAACAACTCAAAATTAATGGGGAAATGAAGAAGAAAAATGCATATAAAAGAGTAAAAAGGAGATTAGGCAACCAGAAAGGGCTTGGTTCCGGTGGTGTCAAGCTCACGCTTGGCTAGTTCGGCTCGGAGCTGTCTTACTCGCCATTTTTTTCTCTCTTTAACAAGCAGAGAAAGGTAGAATTCGTTTCAGATTGTAGGAAGAAATGGAGGGTTATAGTTTTATATCGTGGGGAATGTGACTCAAAACTCTGTCGTTTTAACAGCTCTCGGAGCATGATACTGGCGCGTCTTCAAAAAATCAAAACTTCCTTCTCATCACGTCGTCGTTCGAGTTAAAAATAAATCGTGTCGAGCAATCTTTTCAGATATCGGGCCGAATCCCGTGGGCTCAGAAGATAAGGCCCTCTGAGAATTGCAGATCCAGGAAAACTGAAAAAGTTTAGAAACCTTTGTCTGTACAAGGAAGGGGAAAAATTAAACCTTGAATTTGTTTATGTTTAAGGCAGATTGAAATCAACTTTTGTGAAGGAAAGCATGAGTGAAAGGCAAGAGCTTCAGTCGGATCCGCAGATTCAATCGTCTCAAGGTTCAAGAGAAGACATGATTTCTTGGGTGGTGGCGTTGGAGACGGCTTTGCTCCCGTGCTTGCCTGCCAGAGAGCTTCAAGCTATCGACCGTTCTCCCCATCCTTCTCATCAGAGTTTGTAACCTTCTCCTTTCTTCCTTTCCAAAGCGTTTTCATTTTTTTTGCTTCATTTTTGTTAAACATAGGACGCATGAACAGAAAATTTTTTCTTTCAAACTTACAATCTCTAGCTTAACTTGTTAGCGTATTACCACAGAAATTTAGTTCATGTGACGTTTTTGGATCAAAATTTTTATGTGCTGAAACAGTGGTTATATTTGCAATTGCTGTAGTTGATGTAGAGAGACATGCTAGAGATTTCATGGAAGCTGCCAAGAAGCTGCAGTTATACTTTATTGGCCTGCAACGTGAGGATCAGCCATCTAGGGCTGAAATGCTCAGAAAAGTAAACCCATCCAACTTTTGTTGTGGATGATGCTGTATGCGAGTAATCCACTCCAAAGAACTCTAATCTAATGTGTTGCTTGTTCGATAACAGGAAATTGTGACAATGGAAGAAGAGTTGAAGGTAAAGTCTAAGATCGTCAAGAATAAAGAGAAACTGATCCAGCGATGGAGGAAGGATTTGACAGACCAACTGGACAAGCACAATACTGAACTGGAGAGAGTATAGGATGTACTAATCTCTAAGGTTATTTTGTTTGAGATTGGTTTGAGCTAGGGTCTTACTTTACTGCCAATCATGTTGCTGCTCGGTCGTGGTATCATTTTTTTTTTTCTGCCTGTGTGATTGTAGAAAGCACCATTAACTCAATCCATCCGTATACTAATTTAGTCTTTTTACTAAAAGTTTGATCATTGATGTGAATGTTGGTCAGCAATCAAATAAGCGTTTCTCTTTTTTTTATTTTACAAAAATACCCCAATCTAAAGATAGAAAAAGGATTATATATATATATATATATTGTAGAATATGAATATTAAATTTATTAAATGTTATTTTTTAAAAATTAATTAAGCGAATTTTTAAGTTTAATAAGAAGTATTTGATGACTATTAAAAAATTATGAATTTTAATTTAAAATTTACTTCAATTGATTTAAATAATTATTTTTAAAAAATAATATTCGATAAATATAAATTTTGAATCAATTAATTTTTTTATTTTCATACTAACATCTCTTTTGTGAAAAGAAAAACCACGAATCCAATTATTGATTAGTAACCATGACAGAGGTAAATACGCACTGTTGCAACTACAGAAATGAAGTTGATGCATCCGCTTTGATATAAAATATTGTGGTATCAATAAGTTGTTAATTCAATTGGTTAAAATTTATTTTTTTTTTTTATAAAAAGATCATGAATTTAAATTTTATCGATGATCGTTTATTAAGATTATCTCAAATGCACGACTCACAATCATTTACTTTAAATTATCAAATACGATATATTTTATCTTAACATGTGAAACTAACCTATTTATCTTTGAATTTTTCTTACCAAAAAAGAAAAGAAATGCTGTGGTAAATATGTACTCTTTTGAAATGGGTTTGGCATGAAAACGGAAAACCAAACAGCATTTTGGAAAAAGAAATGATAGATTAGAGTAAGGATGATAATAGAGAAGATATCTTTTACTATTTATTAAGTATTTGTATCCAAATTCATTTAGATTTAATATAATTATTTGAATAGTTAAAATATCACAATCTATTAAAATATTTAATTTTTAAAATTTTAACAAAATATAAAATAAATAAAATTTAAATTTAAAATTTAAAATTATTTGTAATTAATAATAAATAAAAATTATTTGTTAAGATTAAAAATTTTATATATTTTATATATGTAAATAGGTAATTGATCTGTTATTATTTATTAAAATTTAAACAAATTTGATTATTAGATAATCAAAACATATTATTCGTATCCTTTTTGACACAGTCACAGATAATAAATCTCATATTCAAATTTATTAATTATTTGTTTATAATTATCTAAATCTAACGCAAACAGATCAGACAATAATGGGTTTTATTTTACCATCCATTGTCATCTAGAACAGCCCTTCATGTTTGTGCTTCGGTGCATTCTCTTTTTCAGTGAAGTAAGCCATCACAAAAAACCCTGGTTGACAACCTTATGAAATCGTAATGGCATACGAGTTGATACCTGAATTAAATATGAAAGTGTTTTTAGAATTTAATAATCCAAAGAATGTACAAGCTTAAAAGATGAACCAAAAACATGGGTAAGCATCAATCAACTATTTTTTTATTTTCAAAAAAGACAAGTTCGAAAGAAAAATTGTAGCAGAAAAGAACATCTAGAACGCAATCTACAATAACAATTCTGAAAATCTAGTTAAATAGAATTATATATCACAAAACAGCTATTAGATTTGATGGCATCTAATTGACTACCCATAAAAAAGGCCTTCTTCTCATGTTGGTAGTAACAGAAAAGGACTCCTTCGGTTTTTCCTTCTATTTCTTTGCATAAGTAATCAACATCTGGTTTTGCTGTATCTTGAAACCTTATAGTACCTGAATTGCAACTGTTGATTGCATCTCGTTTTTATGTTCCACAAAGGCAATACCTGGTTTTGTTTCGACCATCCTAACATCCTTTAAATCGGGGTGTTGATTCAGAGCATCTGCAGCATCATCGTGGCTGCATCATGGGGAAGATTCTGAACAAACAGAATGTTATTTGGTGGCGCAGGAGCTTCTGGAACAATTTGTCTAGCACCTAGGTAGGGTATTTGTGATGGCTGTAACATTTTGGAGAAAAAGAGAGGAGCAAAGTGATGAGGAGTCATGATAATGAGAAGATGTAATTAATATTTATTTCAAAGTAAATAATATGACAAGACCCTTACAAAGGACCATTTTTCATTCAATTACAATTCTTAAGTATCCAATCTTGACCATCCAAGTGGACCACCAGAGTCTCATAGAGGTCTCATGATAATGAATGGCCAAGTTCAATTAGCATCCAACATTCAAGAGAACAAACAAATATGCAATTCATTCTTCAACACTGCAAACCAGAAAACAAAAATTCCATGCAGATTGAATAAAAAATGCTATCTCCAACTCTTTTGACCGGCATTAGGTTTGCGACAACTGGATTTCAGCTGCTCAAAAGTTATAAATGTGTTGACCAAAGCATTAAAAATATAACCTTCTGAGGAATCCATACTGAGAACATAGTTGCAACTTGCAAGATTGAGATAGGTTAATTTCAACCAGATTCCATAGAGAGAGAAAAGACATGATCAATCAAATAATAAGATACTACACTTCATATCACTTTCAGGAGGTGTTGCAACATAAGCACCCGCACCTCCTGCTGCTTGATTAGGATCAAGTTGCTCTTTTCTTTTTTTTCCTCCTACATTCAGACAATATACAAATCTCAAGAGAAGAAAAGGAAAGACAACTAAAAAAAAAAAAAAAAGAACAGAAAAACTGTGTCCCACATAGGTCAGAATAAGCAACAAGTCAAAGAAAGAGGGTGAATACACACGCTTAATATTAAAAAGAAATAGTACAACACATAAGAATCCTGAGTTTTATTTTTCCATCTACATTTTAATGTACACCAAAAGTACTTTCTCTTGAATAAATGAGTTCATTGGTGACATTAAGGACCCAACTAATGACATCAATGGCGGGACAAAAGAAAATAACAGTGAAAAGAGGAAGGCAGATGAAGGAGTGAGATTTACTTCAAAATTAAGACAATTTATAGTACATCAAAATGTGCATTCACTCAACAGTCAATAGATTTATTAGTAATATCTCAATAGTCTATGATGCAAAGTTCAAAAGAGGATCCAAAAATCCAAGTGAAAATAAAGGAAAGAACTGATTTCTAACAACGAAAGAAGCAATACTGATTGCACGCACAAATATAGACAAATGAAATACAATATTAGTTTCTCAACTGTTAGCTTTTTCAACTAAAGATAAGGGACACAGAGGAATGTACCCTTTTCCTCATGCCTCTTTCGCTTCTCTGGGGGAAGAAAAGTGCCATCTGCTTTTGCTATTATATCTGCTTTAGTCTTTGGTATTATATCTGATATATGTTCTCTGCAAATAATTATTACTTTCATTATTTATTAGTATTAAAAATTATGATGCTTTAGGGCAGTAGAGAACACTGTTTATAGATATAATCCGAATATCCTGAAAATCCACCTAAATCTCCAGAATATCCTTTCCATTCTTCATGAAAAAATTAGTAATTTTGACATAGTACAAGAAAATTTTTATCAATTAATGCTTTCTCAACTAATGACAGTACCCAGTAAAATCTAAACATTGTTGCCAAAAATAAAAGGCCACCAACATCGTTTAGAAAAAAAAAAAAAAAAAACAGAAAACAACCTAAACACAGACATAAATAGAACCCAAATTACTGAAATGATCGAATCATATGCAAAGAGAAAGAAAAGTTAAAAAAATGCATATACCATATCCTTGTCGTAAAAGGGAAAGCCCTGCATTCGCCTAAGAGCATTGGTAGCGGAGTTAAAAAAATAACCCAAGCTTGACCTTATTGTTTCAGCGTCTTGAATGCTAACACATCCAGTATCTTTCCAATTTGTGAAAAGACAGTGTGCAACGATTTCTTCAACTCTGCAAACATCATTCAAGTAAAAAAAAAATCAACAAAAAAGAAAAAACAATGTAAGCCCTTTAATTTTGTTTAGAGACTTGAAATAAGTACGATCGATTCTGATCTTCTCGTTGAGATTATTGATGTATAAAGTAATATTCGGACGATTTTCTTCTCCCTGAGGAATCTCCGCCATTTTTCCCCCTCGCTCTGGCTCTAAGCAAAGTGAGACGAGCAAAGTTGTTGGCCTAACAGCAAAATTGGGTTGAATTCAGGGTTTTTGGGTAAATGCACTAGTCGTTGCAGACAGCCGATGGGGAAAGCTGGAAAGGACTGAAAGGTTGAACCTAATATTGGGCTGGGGATGGGTCACCTTTCCTCAATTCGAGCCAATCCTATGGACCAGAAAAGGAAAAAGGTGCACTTGAATCCAAATCAAACCCATAAGATTTTATTTTCCTTTTCAATTTTTTTTATATATTATTACTGTAGTTTTTTTTTTATTTTACAAGTATGATTAGTAGATTGATACATATTTTATTTTAATTAATTTTTATTTTTTTTAATATATCTTAAAAATATGTACCTCAATTAATTTCAGTTATAAAATTTAAAATTTTCACTTACAATAATTTATATTTATAGGATCTAAATTGAATAAGATAGTACACCGACTTGAGAAAAATGAGATCATAGATTCAAACATGTAGCTTACTGGTTAATGCATGTTTATTCTTACTTAAAAATTTTGAATGTGAATCTTCCCATATTTAATTTAAAAATTACATAATAAGATGGCATGTTACGTTACTTGATTGCAAAAATTTGCAACTATATTAAACTTGATACATCCAGAGGCAAAAAAAAAAAAAAATTTTGGTAGACGATTCTTTAGCAGCTTGAGGAGAATGTGAGTGTCGACCCGTCTCTTGCTATCAACGCAAAGTCGTATTTGTTTTGGGCCCCATATGAAAATGGGAGTGCGATCATAATAATACGTTATCTCTCCCTTTTCTATGATAAGGATGAAATAAGAACAAGTGGATAGCTTTAGTCTAGTAGTTCCAACTTGTCGTAAGAAAGAAGTAGTGATGGTTTCTATGTTTATCGGCAAAGTTAATTGCATCTGGCAAATACCGACTACCAATTTCAAGTTGTTATTGGCATTGGCTTTTTTGAAAATATAGGTTGACCAACTTTTTTTTTAAATGCTATTATCTTATTGTCACATTATACATACGTCATCCCAATCATGGCCATTGAGAATGTGACTTGTTGGTGAGTTTGAATCTTTTGATGCAACGATGTGATAAGCTACGGATATTCCGCACGTGAAAATTGAAATATATAAAAGCTTCAACCATTATTTTTCTGATGGAGGATGAATTTTAAACAAACAAAACTCTTTGAAAATGACAATTATTTGAAAAAAAAAATAGAAAACATATTTTATGGCTACATATCATTGAAGAAGCTCACGGTAAGAAATAGAGAGGAAGTACATTGGATTATGCTTCTAAAAAAATTTCACTTCTAAATTTTAGTTTGCCAAGGCAAATGATTTCAAAAACTAATAACTCTAAATATTTTTGTCACTCAATAAATTCGTCGTGATTAAAATATTTAGGATTAATGTTTTAAAATGATTATTAAATTTTAGTAAAATGTTTAATATAATTATTGAATTTTAAAAATATTTAATGTAATATTTGATGAATTATAATTTTTAAATTAATATAATATTTTTTTTAATATTTTTTGTTTTAAATAATAAATATGTCTAACAAATAATTTTTTAAATATTATATTAATTAATAGATTTATAATTTATATATTATATTAGAATTTTTTAAAATTTAAAAATTATATTAAGCATTTTATTATAATTTAAAAATCAAAATATTAACTCAAATATTTATCTAAGTCATTAATATTACATATATATTTTGAATAAATTTTGCTTATGATCTTTAAAATTAATTAAATTATTATTTATGATAATATTTAAATATTAGATAAGAAACAGCCTTCAAAAATGCCGTAAAAATACTTATATTAGCATAACTCTTTTTATTAAATATAAGTATATACTTCCTTAAAAAAATATAAGTATATACTATATTTTATAGAATCCAAAATAATATTATTGGAAAAATATCCTCAATAAAATAATGATATTTAAAAAAATCCTCTAATTGCCGGCTCGCCGCCAGCCAGGAGCCAGCCTTAATTATTTATTGGCTGTAGACAGTACATAAAACTGCTGCATGCCTGCAATCGCACGCAAGAGAAGGGGGTGCTTTGCTAGCGAGCTAGCTGTAAGCTGCAAGGTCCGAGGACTGACCTGAAGCAGTGACTACAGGAGCTCAACTTTTTTTTTTTTTTTAAATCTAAATTTACATTGTAATAAAAGAAAGAAACATTTTCACTATTTAAAAAATAATAAAAATTTTTATAATTTATTTAAAGATGTTAAATGTACTTTTAATTAAATCTATAATTAAATCGTTTAGATTAATAGTGAAAATACATTTAAGAACTTTAGATTAATGGTGAAAATTTTGCCTTTTTTTCAAAAACAAAAGAAACGTACGTAAATTTTAAAAAGCAGCAAAGGAATTTAAAGAAAAAAAAAAAGAGAAAACTGCATTGTAACGATGACTAATTATATCAATAAATGATTAATTCAATGATTAAATTTATTTTTTAATTAAAAAATTTTAAATTCAAATATTATTAATAATAATTTATTAAAGTAATTTTAAATATATAATTTATTATTATTTATTTTAAATTATTAGATATGATATATTTTATTTTGATTTAAAAAATTAAAAAATTTATTTATATTATTATTATTTTTTTAAATGATGGCCAGTTATAATTTTGAAACTAAATTACATTTTCCTGAATAATAAATTCAGAGGCAGAAAACAAAAGACGAAAGCCATCACGGGAAATTGAGCGGAAAGGGCTCCTCGAACATCACCCGATTATCTGTTTGCAGAACGCGAAACACTCCAGCCTGTGACCATTATCTAACGCGGTTGCCACTATTTCTTTTTATTTTCACTTAATTCAATGAACCGTATTGTAATTTGAAATGTATCAATTATTTCTTGGATGCTAACAAAAATTAACATGACAACAAGATTCTATAATTTTGGAGATTGATGGCAAAACAGGGCCACTGAGTCACTAACCAATGACCCTTGACTTGGTAGGGACACCTTGAGGACCCTCGAAACAAGGTTATCAAGTGCTTTCCGTAAGAATAATTAAATTCAATTTGATTTTATATACTATATAACATTATAAATATTTAGAATTTGAATTAAATATATTATGATTTAATTTGAATTGAATATGATATTATTAATTTAATTTTTTTGATTTATTCATTTTTAAAATTTAATTTTTATTATTTTTATATATTATTTTATTATTAAATTTTAATATATTTAAATAATTTTTATATAAAATTTATTATTTTATTTTTATAACAATTTAAAATATATAAAAATTAATAAAAATGTATAATTTGATTGAATTCAACTTTTTAAAATTTTTACTTTTTAATTTAAATTTAATATATATGTAATATTCAAATTTAAAATAAATTAAATAAAAATTATTGCAAATCAAATAAAAAATTATAATTGTGAATATATTTTTTTTCACCCTTGGCTTCTAGAACCAAGAAGGAAAGTCCGCCACCTCTTTCAGACTGTTTCTTCTACACGTGAACGGATGTGATGTCACCACCAATCCCTGTATCAGTCAATTTAGAAGGATTCCCGCACTCACGCCGACCTTTCCTGGTTGAACCCATGAAAGACCCTCTCATTTCACATGCTTGATATGGATTGAAGAAAAAGTTCGCACTCAAATCATTCACTGTCCTTCAACCGTTCGATCATTTTTGATCGCCCTCGCCGAAAATTTTGACCCTTGCGAAAGGCTAACTTACCTTCAATCAAGGGCTAACATCGTGTTTCTCATTTATTTAACGATTTAAATCTAAATTTAACAAAAATAAAAACGTCTTTGGTTGAAGATCCAGGTGTCAGCAACACAGAGGTCCGTTACTCGTGTGTTGACGAGTTCCTGTTGAGCTTTACTGTTTCCTCTCGCCTCTCACGCGCTCTCACTACTTTTTCTTTCCTATATAAACCCAACAAGAGTATCCCTTGGAGCCCAACCTATCTTTCATTAAAGAGTTTCGAGAGAGAGAGAGAGAGTTTCTTCTTAGCTGCTGCGGACGGTTTCTTTTCCTTTCAAGAAGAAAAAAAGCACTCTGCAGTAGCATTCAAGTTTCTCAATTCTAAGTTTTAACTTTTGTTTTGTTTAAAGAAGAAAGAAATGGCTCGCTCTTTCTCAAACGTTAAGCTTTTCTCTGCTTATGTTGTCGATGGAATCTCTAACTCAATTTTCAGGTACCCAGAAGTTCTTTTCATTTCCAGGGCTTTATTTATTTGGGTTTTATTTTTTGGTTTGTTTAGAAAATAATAAAGGATCAAAGATTTAATCGTTTTTGGTTTTGTTTTTGTTTAGACGAGGATATGCTGCGGGATCACAAGGAGTTGTTTTGAGTGGAGTAAGAGGAGGAACGGCAAGGAACGCTGCGGTGGTGAAGAAAACAGGGGAAGAGATGGCAGGAGCTAAAGAGAAGGTTTCATGGGTTCCGGACCCAGTTACCGGATGTTATAGACCCGAGAACTGTGCTAACGAGATCGACGTGGCTGAGCTCAGAGCCATGCTTTTGAAGAAGAACTAAAAATATATATTGGAACAATGTTAGCCTGCTAATAGTTCAATGGATCGAGGAGGTTGGTTCCAATGATATCTTCCGCAGATGCTATCGGCGGTGCGGGGAAAATTTTTTTTCTTATCTGGAAAGAAAACTTGTTACTTGCTTGCTCCTCTGCCCTTTGTATGCGAAATAGATGTAATATTTGTTTCTCGATTTCTCTTACAGGAATTAAGAGACTATCACAAATGAATAGAAGTACCATTTATAATAAATCTAAGGACTTTTTATTTATATTTTCTTCTCAGTTTTATTGTTGTGCTAATCCCCTGTTTATCATGTTCAATTACTGGTATTTGCTACAAACTTGATTAGATATGGAGAATTGATTGTAACATCCTCAAATATTGAATCGATGCTTTTGATTTGAATGATTTCATTTTCGCAAGTACTAATTGAATCTTCTCGCTTTTCGTGTTGTTTTTTTATGCTAAGAAATTGAAGCTTGCCAAGCCAGCCGATATTAAACTTTGAAACTAAACTTGTTTCACTACCTTTGTCTTATTGCGTACATTTGAGAACCGTTGAAACAAATCAATGTGGTGTCTTAAGATTTTAGCTTTGGTTTCTGTTCTGTCCATTCATTTAATTTAAGGGTCAATTTGGATAGGAGAGATTGGAGGGATTGGCTGGAAAATACTGGTGAACATAAGATCAGTTATTGTATGTTGATATTTTAAAGTGTAATTGGAAATTAAAATTAATGGTGGATAAAAATTATAATGAGATGAATTATACTGAGAAGAGAAATGATAGTTAAAGATATTAAATCAAAATATTTATATAATAAAAAATTTAAATTATTCAATGTTTATGAAATAATTTAAAAATATTAAAATTGTTTTTATGTCCAATAATTATTTTTAATAAATAATTAAATAATAATATATCAAATGATTTCTTTTAAAAATTAAATATATATTGAGTTCTTAATTTTTTTTATTTATTATATATTTATTTTCTATTTTGTAAATTAAATTATCTTAATTTTTTATTTACTATATATTTATTTACTATTTTGTATAATAAATTTATCTGTTAAGTGTTATTTACTTATTTAATTCTAGATAAATATATTTATTATTTATTTATAGTAGAGTTTAAGATTTTTAAGGGATATTTTAGAAAAAAATATTAATTTTTTAAAAGTACAATGAACAAAATAATAATGTGACGCAAATAAAATGTTATTTTTTAATTAAAAAATTATTTTAATTTTAAACTTTTAAATATATAGGTAAAATTGTAATAAAAAGATATTTTAAGGACAAAAATGTCCAACGAAAGGTGTGGTGGCTCAGCGTCACCACATGCTTTCCTCAACAGTGGAGAATGGACCCTTCACTGGTGCCACGTCAGACAATCGTGCCATTTACGTAAGCAGAAAACCACGGTGCATTTGCACCATGGAAGTGCTTTTTTGCACTGAACAGTGAGCACGCTTCAATCCAAGTCCGGTCTATTTTTTTTTATTCATATTAATATTATAAGACCTAGTTCTTTGGCTGTAATTTACTAGTAAAGTTTATATTTGATTCATTAATAGTATATAAATTTTAAATATTTATAATAAGTTTTAAATATTTATAATAAATTTTAAATTATCACATCATTAATTATTAAATTTGAAAGTTGAGAAGTCTATAAAAATAAATTGATACTAACTTTTATTATTTTATATTTTAAGATTTTTAATTTTTAAAATTTTTTTTATCAAATATAAATCTTTATATTTAATGACAGAATATAAAATTTATATGTTGTCAATATATTAAATATAAACTTTTATTAATATATATTTTTTAAATTGTAAACGTGAATTAATGACTTAAAGGATACGGATATAACTTTAAAGTTTTGAAAGAATTAATTTTAAGTATTTGAATGAACAATTTTATTTGATGTTGATTTTTTATTGCTAGGATTTATGCAAAATATATAATTTTTTTAATTTTATATATTTTTTAATTATTGATTTTAATTAAAAAAAGATAAAAATAAAAAGTTTTATATGAATCCCTCGTATATATCATCAGACTTTCCTTTAAATTACTCATCCCAAAATTTAGTAAATATATTCATTTCTAAAATCCTGATTCAATGAATATAACTCAGTATTTAATGGATGTTTATAATTAAAGAAGTGACATATAATAATCAATCGTAGATTTTTTTTTTTAAAGCTTGGTAGGTTCATTAAACTTAAGCAAGGTTACAGTCCTTTCAATGATTGGCACAACAGCATCAGGGCTATCTTCTACCTAATATCTAGTTTCTATACTTCCTACAACGGGTTTTGCTACAGTGTGGGCTGCTTCGTTTGCCTCTCTTTTTACATACGAACATGTCGATTCATCCAAGTTCCTTAGCATCAGCTTAACCTCCTCAATTAGATTGCAATAGGATATAAGTCTGTTTCTGCCTGCTATATATGTCTGATAATCCCCAAAGCATCTCTTTCCAGAATAATCTTGTTGAACCCCATATCAATAGCAAATTCAGTAGCCTTTAATTCAATTAGATTACAACAGCCATCCCTTTAACCCGCATGGGATCTACACGATTCGATGTTGGCATGAACATCGCACTAAAGACCGCTTCTGTATTGTCCCTGATTATAGCTCCAAGACCTCCTTCCCTGTTTGTGCTTTTAACCCCCCCATCAAAGTTAACCTTGAGTGTCTCAGCACTGGGTGCCTTCCATGCCTCCACCCCAGTTGTCGATCTTCCCTAGCACATCTCTTGGACTCCATGGTATTCTTCCAGGTATTGTTTAGCAAAATTTGCTACATTCTGCAGGCTTCTAAAATATTGATGTTTACTTCATTGTTTTTGCTTTTCCATATGGCCCAGCACCATATCAGCCCCAGTTCAAAGTTGTTCTTCTCTATGTTGCTAGCTATTGAAGTTATACATTCCATCGTATTTTGGAGATTGCCTTTTTGCTAGCACTGTCTAGGTTTGCCGTTGTCCAAACCTTTGCTATAAGGGCACATTCTTTAATGGCGTGCAATATTGTTTTCTCGTGTTGCTGGCACCTTGGACAAACTAATGCTCCAATATTTTCCTTTTCCTCAGGTTCACATAAACTGGTAGTAACGTGATAAAGCCTTCACCTAAAGACTTTTTTTTCGTTGGATATTTTGGCTTGCCACCGTTGACTCCAGAATTGTTCTTTGCTACTAACTTCACCTTCCTCAGGCTCCTGCTGTTCCCTTTCATTCATTTGGGCATTGTTGCTCAACAAATGATATCCACTTTTAGCACTGTAATGACCATTTTTTGTGATGTGCCAAATTATCATGTCAAGAAAATCATGTCTGCTTATAGGTATTGCAGTGAATTCTTTAGCTACTTCACTTGGGAATAGCATCTCTAATTTTTCCACATTCCATGTTTGTGTTTGCCTGTTAATTAGCTCATGAACCAAAATGTTTGCCCCATCAGCTTTAACACGGGGGATCGATACAAAACCCTGTTTGTTTGGGACCCATTTATCTCTCCATACTCTGATCTTTTGCCCATTTCCTACTTGCCATCAGATACCTTTCTGCAATACCCTCTTGCCCATGTATATACTTCGCCATGTATAGGATGGCAAATGTCCCAATTCAGCTTCTACAAGTGACATCTTTAGGAAATATTTTGCTTTTAAAACAGTATACACCAGAAATGATGTATTATGCATTAGCCTCCAACCCTGTTTTGCAATTAGAGCTTCGTCGAATATTTCCAGGTCTTTGAATCCCATTCCACCCACCTGCTTCCCTTTGTACATGTCTTTCCATTGCATCCGATGTATCCCTTTACTGCTTGTGTCTTGCTCCACCAGTAATTGCAAATTGTCATATTTGATTCATGACAAAAACCCTTTGGAAACATGAAACGAGACATCGCATATAATGACATAGATTGTAGGAATGCCTTGATGAACACTTATTTGCCTCTCTAAGACATCCACTGATGGCTCTAGCTTTCTATTCTCCGCTTCATCTTGTCTAGTATTTCCCAAAAAGTTTCTTCTTACTCTTCCCAATTATCATCGGTAAGCCCAGGTACTTTTCTGGATCACTTGTTACCTGAATCCCAAAGTTCTGATTGACCAGCTCTATTTTGACATTTCTAGTGTTTTGGCTGAAAAATAATCCTGATTATCATAGTTGATTTTCTACCCCGACCCTTCCTTATAGATCTTTAGGAAATACTTCACTCTTTCGCATTCCATTTGGTTTACCTTGATAAATAGCCAACCGTTATTTGCAAAAAATAAGTGAGAGATCCGTGGGCCATTCACTCTAGCTCAAACTCCATGCATCAAGCCTTTATGTCGATCCTTCGATAGTAGTGCAGACAACTCCTCTGTGCATAAAAAATGTAAACAGGGGTTGTCTTGTCAGAGACCCCTTTTTGGTATGACTTTGTGAGTGACGATTCCATTGAGAATTACATTGTAGGTAACAGAAGATATGCAATGCCTTATAATAAAAATTCACTTTTCATTGAAGCCTAGTTTTATCATGATTGCCTCTAAGAAAGCCCATTTTATACGGTTATATGCTTTACTCTAGTTTTATGGCACTCCATCCCTCTTTCCCTTTTTTCCTGAGTTTCAGTGTATGAAAAATCTCATATGCTATTAGGACATTTTTATTTATCAGTCTCCCTGGTACAAATGCACTTTGGTTTTCACTGATGCAAGTTGGAAGAATATATTTTAGCCTATTAGCTAAAGTCTTAGCAATAATCTTATATAAGTTATTACATAGACTAATAGGTCGAAAGTGGGTAATTCTTTTGGGGTTTTTTTTTTTTTTTTTAAATTTTTGGGATAAGTACTATATTAATATCATTTATATCATTTAGCATCCCTTCCCAATTTAGTATAGCCAAACAAAACTTAGTAACATTTGGACTTACAACGTGCCAAAACTTAGGAAAAAATAAGGCAGGCATACCGTCTGGTCCTAGTACTTTTGTGGGGTGGATTTGTTTTTGGCCTCAAGGATCTCCTTGGCTCTAAACTCTGGTAGAAGATATTTGTTCATCTCGTTTGTCATTCGAGGATTTACTGCCTCTAGGATTTCATCAAAATTTGATAGTCTTTAAGATTTGAACAAATCATTAAAATATTCCACAGCTTGCTCATGCATTTCCAATTTTCCTTTATGCCATACCCCATTTTCATCCTCTAAGCCCTTAATGTTCTTCCTTTTACGTTGGGAATCCTGTGCATGGAAGAAAGTGGTGTTCTTGCTTCTTTCTCTCAACTAATTTATTCTTGATCACTGCATCCAATAGGTTTCTTCCTTATCCAAAAGGTCATTCATCCTTTGCTTTAGTTCTTTTTCTCGGCGCCAACTCATGTTAGCCCTATTTTTGGATCAAAGCTCTTTCAGGTCATTGTTTAGGGATTTTATTTCTACATGCTGTTCATTAAATTTTCTTTTGCTTCAAACAATCAGCTTCCTTAGCATCCTTTCTAATTTTGACTTCAAGGTTACAAGCCCTCTCTTCCTGCCACGACTTATTAACAATCTTGGTACATTCTGTTTCTTTAGTCCACATAGCCTCAAAAAAAGGGCCCATGTCTTCTTTTCCTTCCATTCCCTCTTGCCCTACTTTCTGTGTCTAGCATAATCAGACAATGGTTTGAAACTGGGCATGCTAGATGATTAATGACAAAGTTCTGGAACATGTCCCACCAGCTCAGATTTGCCACTGCCTAGTCCACTCCTCCTTTGACTTTTGTCTCAGCTTCTTTCCCTCTCTCCTATGTATATCTCGAACCCTTGAAGCCTAAATCAACCAACCCAGCATTTTCTAAAGCATTGCCAAAATTCTTCATCTACCACTCTGGTCTTAAACCGCCTCCCTCCTTTTCTTCATCCTATAAAACTTCACTAAAATCACCAATGCAAATCCATGTACGGTGGTTGATTGTGGCTAGGTTTCGCTACATGGCCCATGCTTTGTGTCTTGAGTTTACATCAGGGTCCCCATAAAATCCTATTAGCTGCCATTCTTTATCACTTTCGTCCGTGACATTTGTATCAATATGGTATTTTGAGAAACTTAATAAGTTCAAGGTTATCTCCTCCTTTCATAACATTGCCAGTCCTCCACTTCGTTCTCTCGTATTGACCACAAGCATTTCATTCATTTTGCATTTCCTCCTAACTCTTTCTAATGCATGGGTTTGTAAGATGGTTTTACTTAAAATACCACCTTAGGATCTTCTCTCTTCAGCATCATTTGATGAGCTTGAACTGCACGTGGGTTCCCAAGCCCACAACAGTTCTAGGTAATGTACCTCGTTGGGCTTGACGGGATTGGGATCCAGTCTCCGCCTTTGATGTGTGTTACTTTCTGGCTTTACCTTATCCTCATTCCTAGTTCATTTGCTAATACTGGCAATTTCCATGTCTACTACATCCTCACTTCCATGCTTTCATTTACCTAGTTCAGGCTAATTTCCTAGTTTATTCCCATAGTCACACGAGCCAGCTTTTTCCATTTTATTCTTTGTTGCTTCTTACTTGTTAATGCATCCATTTGGCTTGAAGTCATTGCTTGGACCAACGTGTTAGCCATCCCCCATGTCTTCTTGCTATTGTCTTCCCATGCATAGCTTTTGTCGGAGGCATTGGAATTCTGGTTTCTTGAAGATTTCATTATGCTTTCTGGGCATTTATATTTGCTGTCCTTACTCTTGCGTGCTCCTACTTTCTCCAACATGTTTTCATCTCCTCCTCTTTTTGCTTTGCTTGGAGCCAAACTTTCGAGAAGATTTCCATAGATATTTTATTGACACATCAAATGTTAGTCTTTTAGTGATGTTGCCACCTGGATCCATTCCCTGCACTGACTTTTGCATGCGTCCTTTATTCAGTGCTTGTGTTACATTATCACCTACTGTTTGACTTTTAAGCTTACTTTCAATATTTACTTTACTTATACTTCAAAACAACTTCTTTATATTTATATCCCTAAAAATCTATTGATAAAAGCTAAACATATTGGGTATTTCGGGATTATGATATGCTTCAGTTCAAATCCTATGTGACATTCCATCGTTTTGATCATCTACCACATGCAGTCTTCGGGCCATTCCCCTGCTATGCACCGCTGTGACCAGTTCATTCTCCTTTCCCCTTGTAACCCTTTGTGGTTGCGGAGCAGTATCCTTCACCGTTCTAAAGGCATTGTTCCCTCTTCTTTATTCATACCTCTTTTGTTTTAAAGGTGAGGCTCACATCCATTCTCCATACTGCTTCACATATTGGTTGCCTTCCCTCTCGTTTTCTTTTTGTTCACGTTCATCCTTAGTCTGTCCCAAAATTCCACATTTATAACAAAAGGTGGGCAATCTTTCAAAACATATTGTTCCCTAAATCTCTTTCTTGGATGATCCCGTAGTTACTAACACAACTTTTCTGAGTAGTTTCCTAACATTGATTTCTATCCTGACACTTCGGAACCTCGAACATCCTCTAGTCTCCAGGGTAACATCTATTGCCTTAGGGGTGCCTATCTTCTCTCCAATATGTTGGACATTCTCCTGGTTTCTCATACCTAATGGCAGGCCATACAAACGTATCCAGAATAATGCGTTATTAAAATAGAAATCCTCTGGTCTTAACTCCTCATTATATTCTTTAAACATGATTAATTGTTTGTCTTGGTGATCCCTTCAAAACCCTTTTCTTGTCCGCCATGATTGAGAATTTAAAGAGGAAAAGATTGTCTTCTATATCTGCCATCTCCACTGCCTTGGCCAGTCTCCATATCAATTTGATCGTTCCTTTCAGTGCCTCCTTGTTGGAAGATTATTTCATTAGGAGTTTTCCCATCAGCCAGTTTTTTTCAGTTTCCTCTTAATCCCCAATTTCGGACTCCTCTGTCACAATACAATCTTTGTCCTCCTCTGTTAACCTCAACTGTTTCCATAACTCATCCAGTTCATCCTCCATCCCCTCTCCACCACTGTTTGAGACGTACTCTACTCCTATAATCGAGTCACTCAATCCTCAACGACCACCTAATCTTGACGATCCTGAGGCAGTAAACACTCTTGTATCAGAACAAGACTTGAACTCCCCCACAAAGACGTAATCTTTGAGAAGACTGTTATATTTTTAATCAAAAGTAGATATTGAGTTTAGCAATGAATATAACTCAGTATTTAATGGATACTTATGATTAAAAAAATGACACATATAATAATAAAAAGTAGATATTGGTTTTTTTAATGAAAAGTTATAAATATATTTGATAAGGAAAAAATTAAATAAATCATTAGGCGAAATATTTGTAAATATATTTTATTTTGTTTATTTATATTTGTTTATTTAATTTAATAAATTATTATGAACAACATTTAAGAATTCATTAATTAAATTAATAAATTACGAATATAATAATTTTTTTTTTTCATATTTGATTTGTTTATGCGCTTGAATATACACTCATAGATCATTTGACAAACAATTTATAAATAGATTTGATTTTTGATCGTTTATTAAACTTAATAAATTATAATAAACAATATTTTAAGAGTTAGATAATTAAACAAAAATATAATCAAATCAGTTTATATTAGATTCATTTGTACCTTTAACTTTGAATAATTTGTTTAGATTTCACTACTTAACAGAAAATTAATAAGCTTAATTTGCACTTTTTCTTTTTCTTTGTGGTATACTTTTCCACAAACAAAATTAGCAGTTCTCATGTCATTAAAGACGGGAAGGGACATTAACCGAACGTTTGGTTGCATTTTGTTTTATTTTATACAAGTGGTTACCAATTAATACATTATTTTAGTTTATTAATAATTACAGGACAACACCAGGGAATTATCACCTTTATTATCGCATTAGTTTATCCAAAAGTTAGAAACATTAACATATAATAATGAAACTATTAAAAGATTAAATCAAGATTTAATTCAATTAATTTATTTAATTACTTTTGAAAGGTTACATCTAGCAACAAATAGGTTTGGGATATAAATAAGTTGTTATGTAACCATAAAATTAAAAGATGAATTCAAAATTTAACTTAATTAATATATGCAATTACTTTTAAAAAGTTTAAGATATAAATTAATTATTAAATAATCATCAAAATTTAAAAATAAATTTAAAATTTAATTCAATTAACTTATATAATTATTTAAAAAAAAGCATCCAACAACAAGAAGTCAAGATAGAAATCTTAACAATTATAGTTACTTATTATATTTTTAGGTTGTGACTTTTTAAAAAAAATATATTAAAAGATATCTCATAAAAAAGAAATTAATAATTAAAAATTATAAGATATCTCATAAAAAAAAATTATGTAGTGGATCGCATACATCGATGATAAGTTTCTCAGGTAACCATCAAAATGCGGATGGCATTCTTTCACTTTTCTTAATATTGGTGACTCAAAACCTCATAAAATAATTTTGTGATGTGGTGAATTGTCTAAATCCCAAGCCTTGGAGAAGATGCTATGTCCGAATGAAGACGATCGTGTTGAAAGAGCCAGCATAATTAATTTCAACACTCATTCAACACAAGAAAAGAACATTGATAGAATAATACTTTAGATCAGATACTTTGACATTGTTAGTGGTATTTTTTAGTTTAAAGGATATATTGGTCAATTTTTTTTATTAAAGATTATTAGTAAATAATTAAGAGTATATTTTATTTTTGAGTTAACTAATGTATCGATTGATTTGACATATATAATATTATATCAGTTTAATTATGTTATTATTTTATTTCACGAATTTTTTATTTTTCGATTTATCAAATTATATCAATTCAATCATATTTTATTTTATATCTTTATTTTTTTCTTCTGATCTCTTTAATCACAATCTCTGATTTAAATATCAAAATATAAATACAAAAAATACTTTTTATTTTTGCCCTAATTGTTTTTTTTTTTTTTATAATTTCAAAATTTTAACTTTAAATTCGGAGCTTAGCACAAACAAATATGAAGATTGATTGACTAATAATTGATGGCATTTTTTTTATTAAGTGAAAGACAATTAAAAGGGTAAATAAATTGAATATAATTTTGTTACATTCATAATTTATTTATTTAATTAATAAATTTAAAATATTATTCATAATTATTTTTTAAATTTAATAAATAATAATAAATAAACAGAAATTAAATTTGTTCCTAAACTATTCCTAAAATATTATGTTCGTTTAGGAACTCAAGTGCGTTTCAAATTGAAAGCTTCTTGGTCGACTGAAAAAAAAAACTTGTATATGTCTGGCAAAAGCTAAAATAGCTTTGCAGCAGAAGAACTCAGAGAAAAACTCCTTTTTTAGTGCCGATTTTTGTCAGTTCAATGAAATTACGTGCTCCTGAGTTGGCAACCATTACCACTCAATTGAAAAAGTCAACAAGGTTCACAATTTCACAGTGTAGATGGATAATGAGGAGAATCTTCACAAGCCAGAAAACTTAAAGCGGGTTGAAATCTAAAAATCTGCCAGCCACAAATTGCCGGCTCTAGAGAATAATGATATATATATATATATATATATATATATATTTTTGACAATGGTGGGTAAAATCTTTCAGGTAGTGGAACTCAGAGATTTTTATGACTGGACATATGTGATAGTTGATATCAGCCACCAAAGTTTCAATTGCCTAGAAGCGGCCCAAGTTGCAAAAATCAGTTTTCTTTTGCATCCAATTGGTGCTTGAATTTGAAAGGTTGTCCCATGGAAAAATAAATTCCCTTCAGTGATAAAGGAATCAGTCATTAAACAAGGGATAATGGTAGTCGATAAAATAGCAATGTAACTCAGATAGTTGACGTGCATATTTAAAAGGATAACAATAACATTTTCAAGCACCGGCCTCTCATATTATCTCTGAACGAGAGGGAGGCAGAGCAAGGAAAAAACAGTAAATGTAAGTGATTTGTTATCAGGAGTGAGATGGGAATTTGATTTGCAAAGGACCGTCAAGAAAAGAGTGCTTAACTTCTTTGTATCTACTGCTGGAAAACAAATAGTATATAGTTCTGATTGTTGCATCATAATTTTTTAAAAACTCTTATTTGGTTATCCACTTCGTAGTTCAATTGATTGCTGTTGAGCGAAAATTACCTTTATATTCCAATCGTGTTAATGTCACTTTATATGGAAATTCTGATATTATCATAGAAATATCGCATCTGATCTGCACCAGGGAACGAATTTACCATTTGTTTTGGTTGGTATCATCCAAAAGAGAAAAGCTAAAGCTATTTTCCATGGGAAATTCTGATTCCCTCTCTTGCACAAAAGCATTCTTTATCTTTCTCAAGTTCAAACAGATTGAAATTATGCATAAAGATTTATAGCTTCCCCATCCCAAAGAGTTCCAGCTTCTGGACGAGACAGGCAGAGCCTTTTTAGTTGTTACTTCCAATAATATCTTCTCAATAAAGAGTGAAGACAGCTTAGTTCAATGAATTGGACCACCAATGCAATGTTATCAGAATGATATGATATTTTATAGATATTTTAAAACAAACATGACATTAATTCAAGATCGCAATCTCCACTAGAACTAGAGCACAAATGCAGCTATGGAGGACAAATTTACTCCCCTCTGTTTATGTCTGACATCTAACTATGTACTTGTAACATCTAGCAGTGAATAAGTCCAAAAACTGACAAAAATTTATCGAGTCCAAGTCCTTATCAACTAATCCAATTTTAGACTTTTCTTACATCTTGATTGAACAAAAGAAACATTATCACTAAGTTTTCAGCTTCTCAAGATTGTTCAAAAGTTACAGATAGCAAAACTACCTACTATAAAAACCGAATTAAGAACTTCAGCCATCATCACCAATTTATTTAACAGATAAAAGTTATCCTCATTCAGTCATCCTGAACTAGAACATTTGCAAACATCAAAACTTAAAATAAGACTTATTATTATGCCAAGGCAAACTCTGAGCTAAACACCGGGTCTAAAATGTCTTTATAAGCCCAGATTTAACATGATACAAACAGACTGCCTTTGACAACTAAATTAAACTAGTGCAACAGCAATTTTAATCACTTCAAATGGCCATAAATGGCATCTTGCCATACATTTTCATTTGAAGATGCAGCAAGCAGCAAGCAACAACACTACACCAATACGACTTATCTAGTTCCATTTTTTGAATCTAGCATGCTTTAACAATCACGTGATCAGTGCGTTGATCATATATGCAAACCACTAAATGAAAACTCCATACCATGCAAGTTAAATGATAACTTTTCTAATTGAAGTTCTCAGCTAAAGGGTGCTTGTGGAATGAGCAACAGAGATCATGCCTATAGAAATATCCTGTGGAGTTCCTGTACATCTCAATTCCCAACCCAACACTAGAGATACTGTAAAGAGTTGGGCTAATGATTCAACTCTGGATTCAAATGTACGATTGCAATTCTCAATTCTCATGCATAATCCCTGCCTGCAACATTCTTTACCTTCCTACTACCACTCATGTCCAGTTACTACCTGCTACTTACTTCACCTCCCACAATACTCACTACTTCCACGCCTGCCTTAGCCCTCCTTTCAACCCTCTTTACCTCGTTCCTATTCCCTTAGTAGGTACTAGTTAATAAGTTGTTTTACAAATTCTCGGTTTGGCAGTTCCACCAACATAAACAGGAGATGATCTTGTAAAGCATAACCTTATTTTAAGACCCACACTAACACCCATAGTTGATAGTCCTACATAAAAATACAACAGGATAAGAGTCTTTTCAACATGTCCCAACCCTAGTCTTAGCATTCTAAATTATCTCTCTCGTAGCATTGAAAAAAAATTGTATTGATATGTTAATAGCACTATTGCATCGGTTGATCAGTCCTTCCCTAAACCAAGTAGTGAAACCAATAGCAACCACATAAACAGAAACACACACACACGCACACACACACACACAAACACACACACGAGTTGAAAGTAAAACTCCATCAATTTCAACAAATAACCAAAACCCAGTTCAATTCAACCTAAGATGAAAACAACCCATCATCCAAATCCCATTTAAGAAGATTCAATAATATAATTATTTTATTAAACAAATTCCTCTAAATTGAAGCAAAAGATGACTTAACTCTAAACTTGCTTACTTTACTATTAACGCAATCCAATCCACATCCACACTGCGGACACTCATAAAAGTTATCAATTGGAAAGCTAGCAGAGGCAATGCCCACTGAAAACTCCAGCTCATCTCCATCTCTAATAACCTCCACGATATTCAGCCATAAAAACAGGACCTTGACGCTTATTCCACTAAGGTCTTTGAGCCTGTTATTGGAAATGATTCCGCTGATTGTGGATTTGTATTTGAGTTGATAAGATCCTTCTAATGAGAAGCTACACGAACCCGTGAAGTAGGCATGGAATCGGCCCGTGGATTCGTCTAAATCGTACTTTACGACTCCTTTGGGGAGAAGGCCGGCGGGGAAGTTATACTCTTCGAGGATTTCGTAGACTGACGATGCGTTGTCGGTGATGTTGAGGGGGAATGACGTGGCGAGTAGCGATCGGACGAGGAGGAGGACGAGGGCTATGGAAACGGTAGTGAGATGGAGAGCCATGTCTTTATCTCTCTCTTTTTTTTTTTCTTTGGTTTCTCTGGAAAATGGTTTGAAGTTGTTTTCAAACGAAACTTTGTTTGATTTCTGTTGTTCTGTTTGTATTTTGCCAGCGAAATGAAAGAGGATGAAAAGGAGCAGGGAAATCGGGTATGTAACGACGTTCTTTAAGGAAAAAGAAATTGAGACATCTGGGAGTGTCGGGGTTTCAGTCAGAGCGGAAGGGGCAGGCGGTGTTTGACCGATGGAGCACGCTACGGCAAATTTGTCAACTCAAAAAAGCAGTAGACAAATGGGGACACTTGAGGTCTTTTTCAACATCTACTCAGCAACGGTGAATTAAATAAGATTAGGAATGGTAACCGTTAACTTAAAATTGACGATGAAAATACGTGTTTGAATATAAAACGTAACAATGATAATGAAATTTTTTATTATTTATATTAAAATAATTGATTTTTTATTAATTTAAGATTTATAAAGAGTAAGATAAAAAATAAAGATAGATAAAAAAATTATTTAATGTGATAATAAGATTAATGATAAAATATGTATTTGAATGAAAAATAACGACAATGATAAAATGAATTATAATAAAAGAATAATAATTACAAACATTATATTAAAATTTGCATATAATAAATAATTTTAAATAATTTAATATTTATTCAAATTATTTATTAATGTATTAAATAATAAAATTTATTTATTATATTAAATTATCAAATTTATTTTACAATTTAAAAAAAGAAAAATAAAAAAAGTTGTATAGACATTTTAGACATAAATATTAAAGGATAAAAACAAAAAAAAATTACACTAATCAATTGAACTAAAAATTATTGGGTTAATAAATTTGATAATCTAAAATATGATAAGGTAACATGATAAAAATATTATACGAATATAAAATACAAATGTGATACGATTTAAAATTTTAATAATAACTATAATAATTTAACAAAATTATAAAATATATTTTATATTTTTATGTTTTTATAAATTATTACATATAATTTTTATATAAAACATAATACGAATACATAAATTTTAATATTTTGCACGATATTAAATATACAAATATCAAACTTATCCATTAATGATTGGCCAATTTTGAATCGCGCCATATATTCATTTGTATTAAAAAAATGACTGTTGGCACATCTTCTGATTGCAACTATATTAAAAATCCATTTCAATCGAAACGAGGACTTAGAGTTAAGTTGTTCAATGGCATCCACCTTGGACAAGGCCTTCAAAATTTTGAAAACTTTAATTATACTATAGGCTATACTTATTTCATGTATATATTAAATGAATTAAATTAGCTTTCATATTAAAATTATTATTTGTTAATTTTATTTTTTATCTTTAAATAATTTTATGTATTGTAATTTAAAAAGAATTAAAATCACATTAGTTTTTTTATTTATTCTATCTACAATAATTATTTATAAACTTTTAAAAATAATAAATTTGTCACAAATATTAACTCATTCAAATAAATTATATAAATCATTTACCTTTCAACATTTTAACTTTCATAACGATGTTTCAAATTTTCTAGTACTAAAGATATATATTGGTTTTTTCTTTTAGCTAACTGCACTTATCTTTTCAAATATTTATTATCATTTTTATTTTTTATTAATTTAGTTGACCTCTTGATACTAAATCTGTCCATGGCCAGGTTGGGCCTAACTCGGGCTCGACCCAAGCATAATATTAACAAAACTTTAGGCTTGCCTAAGTTTGATTAGACCTAAAATATGAATCTAAATTTTTTGTTTAAGTCGTCCAATTTTTAAAAGGAATTGTCCAAACCATCCAAGTCTGTCCATATTTTAATTTCAAAAAATAAAAATAATTTTTATAATAAATATTAACTATGAAAAATAAAAAATCAATAAAATAAGTTAATTTAATTTGATGTTTGGATGGAATTTGTATATATAGATATATAGTATTAATGTGAACATATATATTATTTAATTACATTTTTATGTGATATAATATAAATACAAAAAAATATATAAAAATTATTCAAATTGAATTAGGCTTTAAATGTTACGACCAAAGCTAAAAATAACTTAAAATTCAAGTCCAAACCTATTTCACTAACTTAAATTTATTTTTAAGCTTTTCCAAATTTTAGATAAACTTTCAAATTTGGACAAATAATCTATATCTTGAACAAATCTACTCAACACAAAATGTCAAGATACCTTTTTTTTTTAATCATAGACTGAAAGTAATTACACCGTGAGGTGCTATTTAGAAACACCTTACAAAGTGACTTGGATAATATTTGTTTCATGACATCTTGAGGGAAACAGTTGTTAACAACATCACAAGTCTTCCGGAGAGGAAATAACAAAACTTCATTGGAGTATCGAAAAAGTTAAAGATAAACATGAAACATCACAAAATGTTTGTGAAAGAAAATCGATAGAAAGATATAAAATATCATATAGTGACTCAATTCTTGGTGGAGGTTACAGAGCCTATGATACCATTGAAGATGAGTCTAATTGTGAGGAAATAGAGGTGGTTTCAGAAAAAGAGTAAGATGGCTTTGAAGAATTGGAAGAATGATGAAAGTTAAGAATCTCCCTCAATGCATATAAAAAGAGAAAAATTAGAAAAATGTGGGCGTTGTCCCTCATTGTGAAAGTTTTTAGAAAAATTGTTAGGTATAAATACCTAATAATGAAAATCAATCTATTATGTAAACTTCAAGAGAGTCCATGTATGGTTGATCTGGGTTAGGACTTTTTTCTTTTGAAATTCCAAAACGTTGAAGATTATAACTATGTCTTAAAATGAGGATGGTGGTTCATAGGAGGGCCTTTTTAGACCATTAGAAGATGGGAGCCAAACTTTAGAGCTTTTGAAGCCTCGTTCTCTTTAGTAATAGTTTGGTTAAGATTACCTAAGCTTTTAATTGAGCATTTCGACCTTGAAATCCCAAAAAAAATTGGTTGGCATATTAGGGTTCTCCTTGGAATGGATGAACACACTCTTGTTGGCGAAAGGGGTAGGTATGCTAGAATCTGTGTTCAAATGAGCTTGGAAAAACCCCTATCTAAGTATATTAGAGTGAAAGAAAGGAAACAAGCTATTATCTACAAGAGTATTGAAACACTATGTTTTTATTATGGTAGGCTAGGCCATTGAAAAGACTTCTATCCTAATAAAATTATCACAAGCAACATCTAGCTAGTTCTCAAATATCAACAATAGTCAGTGAAGATGGAGACAAATGATACTAGTAATAAAAAACAGATGATGAAAGGTTTAGGCCATTGATGATTGTACAAAGAATGAGACATTGTAACAAATCAAGTTTCAAAAATCTAAGGACATTGCCCTTAACCAAAGGGCCAAAACAACCCATTAGCCAAAATCTATACATGATCATGAAAAAATTATCCTAAAGTAAGTAAGAAATTTATGATGGAGCAATCTAACAAAAGAAAAAGAAACAATACCCCAAAAAAAAAATATCAACAATAAAGAAATGAGGGACAAAGGGAAAGAATTGTTGACTTCAAATACTACCAAAACTTTGATGTCTGCAACCAACCTGAGTAACAATAGAGGGGTAGTGAAAGCCAATAAGGAGAAATGAGAGCTTTCTTTATGCGTAAACATGAACCAGGCTATCCTTAAACTAAGATATGCGATGACACATGAACAAGTAAAGGCTCTTGATAAGATAGGGATAGTGGATATTGTAGATACCAAATTTCATCATGAACATTTTAGCATGATTAACCCAGACCCATTTACAACCTTTCAAGAGTTCATAAAATGCATCAATGTTTAGGCCTAATAAAAAAGAGACCCATATGATTAACGTTAAATTTTTTTGCATGAGATTTGTATGGATAATATTTTTTCACATGGATGTATGAGAAATAACAAATAAATAAAATGAGTAAACTTTAAAGTCAATTCTAGTCAAAATTACACTAAACTTGGTCAAAATGAATAGAACTAGGATTAATCTTCATAGTTCACAACCTAATTAGAATCAATATGGTTTAAAATTAAATTTGGTAATGTTTAAAACACTAAAAACTTTTATTGCATCGGGGGGAAGTACAAAATTACCAAAATACCCTTATAAGTGTATTTTCATATTTGCCCTTCTTAAGCTTGAATTTTTTTTGAAACTTTTTAGATCTTAATTTCATAATATTTTATGATTTTTGGTGCATTGAAAATCATAGCAGTACCTCGAAAAAGTGTGAAATTATTGAAATACCTTTATAGGGGTATTTTTGTAATTTGATTTTTTCGAGCTTGAATTTTCATGAAACTTTTTAGATCTCAATTTTATAATATTTCAGGATTTTTGGTGTTTTAAAATCTTAAAAATGAGCATATGAACATTGATTTCTAAGAAAATGGCTTAAATATAAAAAACTTTGTATTATGGGTAAAATTATCTTTTTATGGGTTTAGAGGCTATAAAAATCTAACATTTGTAGTGAATAAGGGGGACCATTAGATCTCTCATTAATCTTGATCCATTGGCCAAAGTTTGTTCCTTGAAAAAAAAAAGGAAAAAACTTTAACCCTTGGATGAGATTGGATCCAAGGGATTATATTAATCCAGAAAGAGATATTTTGAAAGGGAGATGATTCTTAAAAGAGGGCTAGAGAGTTCAGTCAAAAAAAAGAGGAGGAGAGGAAGATTAAAAAAAGAGCCAAATACATAAAAGAAAAAAGGAGAGAGATTGAGGGTAAAAAAAAAAATAGCACACTAAGAAAAAGAAAAAACAAATGCTTACATAAGATAGATAAGTCTTTTTAGCTGTTAAAAAAAAAACGTAAAGGAAAGAAAGTGCTTTGCCAAAAACAATGTAAGAGCTTTGTAAAAAAAAAAGAAAGTAAGAGTCTTTAAAAAACTTGAAAAAATGTATCTCTTTTGGACCCATTTTTAGGCATTATTTATATGTATAGGATATTCTATGCTTTTCCTATAAAATTTTATAGTAGAAAATGGCTTTGATATTTTTCTATGTAATGTTTGGGCATAAATAGCCTTATTGTTTTTTTAATATATAAGGTCTGCATGCTTATCGTGTACAAGAAAAAAGGTTAAAAACGTAAGCTTTCTAAATAAACTACAGGGAGTTTCTTTAAAAACCAAGAAACAGTTAGTGTTCTGGTCTTGTTTTTTTTCTTTGATGCACTAGAAGCTTTAAGCTTCATCTTGATTGGTATATGTTGGCTGTGATGAATAAAACAAGGTATTTTAGTTGAAAAAGAGAAAGCTTTCCAAAATAAAACAAAGTCAAAGGTTTTCAAAAGTTTAAAGTTAATAAAAATTGTGTAAAGTTTTTCGGTTCTATCTTCCTTTTACTATCCATAGAGCTTAAGCAAGTTTTTTCGATTCTATCTTTCTTTTGCTATCCATAGAGCTTAAACTTTCATTCATGGTCTATGTTCTCAAGGTTGAGATAATAAAAGAAAAGTCTTTTGTTAAAAAAATAGATGGCTTTACAAAACTTAAGAAATGAAAGTTTGAAACAATTTGAAAGCCAAGCAAATATGGTTTCTAGGTAAGTTTAGGTTTTGGTACTCTTGTTCTCATCCATGAAAATTTCGAGCCTAATCTTTGAGTTTCACGCCTTGTTTTTATGAAAAAAAAAAGAATCATTTTTTTTTTTGAAAATTTGAAAGCTTTTGAACTAAGAAGAAAAGGAAAGGTAAAAAAGGTTTTCGAGTTTATAAACTATTTTTGAGAGGAGATTTCAGGGCTGTTATGGTTTACTATTCATATAGGTTTAAAATTTTCTTTTTTGGTTAATATTTTTTGGTATGTGTAACTAAAAGAGGCTCCTTTCATTCTTCAAAGACCAAGAACTACTCGAAAGCATAGAAAAAGGGTTTGTAAAAGTTTTAAAGCCTAAAAAAAAAAAGGCTATTTTAAAACCAGGTTGCTTTTTTTGTGTTTGGTTTTTTTTAGGTTTAAGGCTACATGAAGGTGCATTTTTCAAGAACTAAGTCCTTTCAAAGAAAAGGGAGGCTGCTTCTTATTTAGACGACACCATTTTTACTCTGTTCATCTTCATTGAGCAACAGTAGCTTTGACTTTTGTTTTATTGCCTCTTCCCTTAGTTTTCTTTTTAGCTATCTTAGGTTTTAAATTGGAGAGCCGCACAATGTCATCAGAGCTAGAGAAGCCAAAACCATGTTGCCTTCTTCTCATAGGTAGTCACGATTTTCTTGGCTGATTTGGATAGTTTTTCATTTAGCTTTACTTTTTATTTTATTTTATTTTATTTTGTTGTCTGTTCTCTTTCTTTTCTTGATAAGCTATCTTGTTTTACATGTAACCATGAGGATCATTTTAATTCTGAGGACTAGTTTGAGAAAGCTAAAAAATGTGCTATCTTTTATGAGTAGGTAGTCACAGTTTTGGCCATGCAACCACCCCTTTCACTTCGTTTTTTTTTCTTCTTTTGATTTCATTTAACTATCTTTTCTAAAAAAATTTAAAAAAATGGTTCTTTTCTTAAAAAAATAAAAAACAAAAAAAAAAATATCTTAGAAACCTTGCTTTAGATATTAGAAAGAATTTAAATCATATTTTGAAGAGTTAATTTTCTCAAATTAAAGAAATTTTCTTTCACAAAATAAGTAACTAAATAAATTTTCTTCCATCATTGATTTTCTTTCAAAAAGAGACCATGAAAAGAAATAAGGTTAAATGCATATAAGATAGGTCAAGTTGATTAATTGTTTGCATTTGCATCATTTATTTATCTCATGTTGTATTATGCCTTGAAACAAAAAATGTGTATTTGTAAGCAACAATTTTGAAAATTACTTTTTTTTTATTTGATTGTTGGTAGTACATAGTTTTAAATACAAATGAAATTTTCGATGATAGGACCTTAGGAAGTCTGAATAATGATTTATGAGAATTCTCCAAGTGAGAAAAGTCTTCTAAAAATTGTCAAAGTATTGAAATATTTAGAAGTTTCTTTTCAATACGAAAAATTTCTATTTTATCATTATTTTTAATTTGTGTAGTTTTTTTTTATGAAATTATGCACTTTTCGAAATAAATTTGTTTAAAAATAATAATACTAATAATGATTTTAAAATAATAGAATTTTTGATAATAGGACTCTACGAAGTTTGAGTAGTGATTTTCAAAAATTTTATAAGTGAGAAAAGTCTTTTGAAAATTGCTAAAGTATTGGAATATTTAGAAGTTTCTTTTCAATATAAAAAATTTCTATTTTATAATTATTTTCTATAATTTAAACAGTTTTCTTAATAAATAAGAGCGTGTTTTTGGAAATAAATATATTTGTAAATAATTATATTATTACATGACTTTTAAAATTAGAAGAAAAATTTTTTGAGATAAGATCCTAAAAAAGTTCGAGTAGTGAATTTTTAAGAATCTTTAAGTAAGAAAATCTATCTAAAATGCTGTCAATGTTTTGAAATATTTAGATTGATTTTCGATAAAGATTTCTCATTTTTTTTTTTATAAATAGCATAGAAATGAGTTTTTATAAAAAATACTATTTGCTTTAAAATTATAGATATTATATTTTATGTTATAAATAAATGCTAGAAATAAATATGAACCATCGAGAATAAATTTTGAGTAATGATTCTTAAAATTTTCTTAGGTGAGATGATTCATTTTAATATTGTCAAAGTATTGAAATATTTTTAAAAAATTTTCAATAGAAGGTTCTTATTTATTTTTCAAGCTTACTAAAAAATAAAGATATATATTTTAAAGAAAATTAAGAAAACTAATTTTTAAATACCAAAATTAAAACTATTTTTATCAATATTAAAAGATAACATATAATTAATTGATATCATTTTAAATGAGTGTCGTGAAGGTAATAATATTTTTTTACGCGTATCTAATTTTTGAACTCAAATTATTTTTGTAAGCTTTAAACTTATTTTTTTAATAAATTTTAATTAATTTTAAAATTTTATTAATAAAATAAATTTTAATAAACGATTAATCACATCTAATAAAAAAATTAATTACGAACTCTTTTATTTTATTTTTAAGTTCGTCTAGCAATTTTTAAAACCGTTACGGCGTATATAAATCCGAGACAGACCTTTTCCATGCAACCTGTAACAAAAGGTTTTGACGTACTAAGGTTGGATGCAAACATGGAATTGGCGGCTAGTCCAAAACATGCCTCGGGGGCCCAAGTTATAGCTATTCTTGTGCAAAAAGAAGTTGATTCAAACATTTGCAATGCACCCCCCGGGCCAAAACTGACTCGGGAAAAAGTAGAGACCCTTCTTTAATCGAGTTTGAAGTCTACTGAGTTTGAATGGATCAAAGAAGAAGATAGATTCGGCTGAGGAGGTTTGTCACTCAACACTTTCGACAAAGAAGGAACCTATTTTCTCTTAAGCAAGTAGCAAGCCATATCCTTTAACTTCATTGGGTTTTCATTTGGGATCGAGCACTCAGCCTTTCGTTTTCAAAGTCCTGAACCCCAACCCAGGGATGGTCTCGGGGGAAGGCTCAAGAGGTCAATCTTTCATTGGAGCAGAGGGCAAAGTTAGGCAAGAAAGGACGGTAGGGAGTTCAGTCGGACAATCGATATCGATTGTGCCTCTTCTCATTTATCTATAACCGATACTGACCTTGAAGGAATGAGACTCAAAATTATTTCAAACCTTCTCATGGACCGAGGAAAGGTTGAACCCCCTTTTATGAATTCTGTCCATACGGGAAGTTCAACTCACAAATCGACTTCTAGAGATCATGTTGAAAAGCACACAGCAAATGGTGATGAAAATAAAGAACAGCCCGAACATAAAATAAGTTTGTTTTTGCGTCAGCTCTTCAATCCTACTAGGGGAGGAGATTCTCATGCATAAGGTAGAAGTCTACCCGAAAGTAAAGAAAGTGAATCAGGGATGGGACCCGAGGGAAGAACTGTTTATCCCACACTTTCAGAGGCTACCGATGAGCCACCAAAACTCCCTAATTCAGCCAATGTCGATACTGTTATGAAATTGTAGAGGTGCTTAAAATCCTGCTTTCATTCGCACAGCCAGGGAATTGGTTCACATGCATGGTCCTGAGATCATCATCATAACAGAAACTAAGGCCAGAGGAGAGAATGTCAGCCATATCATAGATCGGCTTCCTTTTGATGCATGGAAAGATACTGTTACCATCGGATATAAGGGTGGAACATGGCTGCTATGGAGGTCTGACTTGGTGGAACTTAATGACATTTGTGACACGGAATAGGCAATCCACGCAATTGTTTGGGTAAGATTTTCAAACTTTACTTGACTTTAATCTGTATTTATGCTAGTCTAAGATCTAAAGAAAGATTGTTACTTTGGGATAATCTTATGTTAGTGGCTTCACACAATAACTTGCCTTGGTTAACGCTAGGAGATTTTAATAAAAGTTTAGGTTTTGAAAACAAGAGAAAAAGGAACCCCTTTTCCTTCTCTAGAAATCAAGCCTTTCATGAACACCTCAATGCTTGTCAACTGTCCAATCTTGGCTTTGTTGGCCCAAGATTTACTTGGTCTAATTGTAGGAACATCACTAACCTAATCCAAGAAAGAATATACATGGCTTTTGCAAACCCTCAATGGAATTTTTTTTTCCCAGAAGCAAAGGTACATCACTTGCCTCGACAATCTTAGACTATTGTCCAATGTTACTCACTTGCAAAGGTAAATCCTCTAAGATCGACCCTAAATCGTTCCATTTTCAAAAGATATGGACGAACCACCTCGACTTCCTCCAAATGGTCCAAAAGAGTTGGAATCATACCTGACATTCCTTTGCTCAAACTGTGGAAATGGTTAAAGAAGATATAACCCATTGGAATAAGAACACCTTCGATAACGTATTTTGAAGGAAAAAAAGACTCCTTGCTCGCCTGGCAGGAATCGAAAAATCTCTCAAAAAGGCCCAACGTCAATTCCTTTTGGACCTTTATAAATAATTAAAAGAAGAGTACGATAGAACCCTTAAGGACAAAGAAAACTTACGGGCCCTCAGGTCGAGAATCAATTGGATCATTGATGGCGAAAGGAATACCGGAATGTTTCATATTTCGACCGTTAGAAGAAGAGGATTTAGCAGAATCCTCGGACTCAAAAACTCAATGGGAGAATGGACTACAAAGCTGAAAGTGGTTTGTAATATAGTGCAACTTTATTTCAAGAACCTGTTTACCATGACCCATGTCCCTTGAACATGGGCCATGCATGGGGGACCTAAACGCATTAATTCCATCCCTAACCATGCACACCCTAAACTTACAATGCAAGTGACAAAAATTGAAATCCAAAAGGTGCTGTGGTCGTTCAAGGATTTCAAGGCCTCGGGCCCTGACGGTTTGCATGCTTTGTTTTATAAGAGATATTAGAACATTGTCAGAGACAAAGTATACAATACCATAATCAGGGCATTTCAAAAAGCTTCCCTGCTTGAGGATTTAAATGGAACACTAATGTCAGAGCCCAACCTGTATCGAGCAATTTTGTCCCATCAGCTTATGCAACTTGCCATATAAGATTATTACCAAGATTATTGTCTAACGACTTAGACCTCACTTGGACAAAATTATATCTCCCTACCAAACAAGCTTCATCTTGGGTAGAAATGGATGCGATAATGTCATCATCTTTCAAGAGTTTATAGATTCTTTCGCGAAGACGAAAGGAAAGAAAGGGTTTATGACAATGAAACTTGATTTTGAAAAGACGTACGATCGAATGGAATGGGACTTTATTAGGAAAGTACTAATGTTCTTTAACTCCCCCAACCTTGGATCTCCTTAATTATGAGTTATCTATTTACCTCACCCATTTCCTTATTAGTAAATGGCAGAGTTCTTGAAGATTTCCATCTAATGAGAGGCCTAAGACAGGGGGACCCGCTATCCCCGTATCTCTTTATTATGTACATGGAGTTCCTCAGCCTTAGAATTTTCGAAATGTGCAAGGATAAAAAATGGTACCCCTACAAAGCCTTGCGATCGGGCTTTTCTTTCTCTCATATATTTTTTTACGAATGATATCATCCTTTTTGGAAGAGCCAATAAGGAAACCACCTCAACCATGAAGGCTATCTTAACTAAGTTTGGCAGTGAGTCGGGGCAAAAAATCAATCTGACCGAGTCCATAATTTTTTTCTTGTCTAACACAGAACCATCCAAAAGAAAAGACATCATAGATAGGCTGGAGATCAAGGCAATGACGGAGCTGGGTAAATACTTTGGTTTTTCTCTTCATAAAACCAGAGTAAAGAAATAAGGCTACACTTTCATCGTTAATACAATTAGAGCCAAGTTGGCTGGCTAGAAAGCAGGCCTTCTTTCCTCTGCGAGCAGGCTTACTCTTATAAAGTCTGTCATGGAGTCTATCCCCTCATACTATATGCAGTGTAGAGCTCTCTCCATTAGCATATGCAATGAGTTTGACAGACTTAGTAAGAATTTTCTTTGGGGAGACACGGACCAAAAGAAGAAGGCACACCTTCTCAATTGGCAAAAGGTCACGAAATGCAAAAAAGATGGGTGTTTAGGAGTCAAGGAAGCAAAAACATGGAATCAAGCACTTCTAGCCAAATTGGTTTGGCGCTTTTTACATGAACAAGAAACTACCTGGGCCAAGATACTTTAGGCTAAGTACCTTCACGAGGGTAATAGCAACAGATCATGATCTTTAGCCTTGGTGACATGGAAAGCAATGAAAGGTGCTAGTGAAATTATGGAAAGGGGATTAGGTTGGATTATATGAGATGGTTCAAAAACTAGTTTCTGGCATGATAATTGACGGGGTTAGGTACCCTCGTCCATGGTCCACTCAATGCAAATGAAGAGATGACAAAAGTTAAACATTTTGTGGACCTCTTTCATAATTCCCCAACTAACCCAATATCCTTTCAACTACCCCCTGATATCTTTAATGCCATGATGGCCATTCCAAGTCAACTTATAGAACAATAGAAAGATTTCATCTATTAGATCGAGTCAAAGGGTGGCCTTTTTACCACCCAGTTGGCCTATGATATGATTAAATGGGTATCCAATGAGCTGAGGAATGTGGAATGGAAATGGATATGGAAACTCAAAATCTTACCCAAGCTTCAGGTTTTTGTCTGAAAATGCATGCATGGGGTTCTCCTTACTCGAGCATGCCTATGTAGATGAGGGCTAAACCTTCAAGATGTTTGTGCCTTCTGTAACCTCCACTTTGAAAGCATTGAACACCTTTTCATGCAATGCCAACAGGTTAGAAACATTTGGGACAGCTTGAGCGAGGTAGGAGGTTCTTGTTTAAGAATGGATGTTGTGGTGGGGGAGTGGATCAAGAGAAATGCTATTAATAAACAAGGAATCTCTCATAAAAGAATCCCTTAGGGCATGATATTCATACATACCTTTTGGGAATATAGAGGGAAAAGAACAACCTTGTATTCAAAGGCAATCTGAGTGGGACAGACATCATAAAACGAGCTGTCGAGAGCGCTGGGAATACTTTGCCATGGACCAAAAGAAAGTTAAGGCAGTTAGGAACTCTTTTGTTTTTATTCGTTAAAATCCCTCTGAAAGGGGTTGGTTTAAATTGAACACTGATGGATTTGCGCTTGGAAACCCAAGCAAAGCTGGTGTTGGGGTGGTTGTTAGGGACCATAAAGGGCAGTGGATTGGGAGATCTTCCCATTTCATTGGGGTTGGGACTAATGTTCTTATCGAAATGTGGGCCCTTAGGGATGGGTTATTGCTTGCTAAAAACCTTAACCTTAGAAATCTTGAAATTGAGCTTGATGCATCTGCTGTCATTTCTATGATTAAAAGCCAAATGTTGCCTAACCCTGTGTTTCAACTGCTCATTTCTGATTGTAGGCAACTTTTGAGGAAGCTTGACAACTAGAAGATCCTTCACGTGTTTAGAGAGGGCAAGTTGTGCTGATGTACTGACCGTGTATAGTAACAGTAAACTATGTAATAGCTGTTTAGACAATGATGCCACTTTTATTTCTTTTGTTTCTTTTGTGGAACTTCCAAACTTTGTGCTTGAATTACTACATAGGGATGTAGTTGGAATCGTTGTGTACCATTATTTATCTTAATTCTAGTTGCCTCCCTGTTCATACCAAAAAAAAAAAAAAAAACCTATAATGCAATTAACCTTAAAAAGTTAGATTTTACTGCGCCGGATATGCCTTAGAATGCAAATGAACCTTGAAAAGTGGTTGGTGATTGCGCGGAGATAATAATTTCTTTTTGTCTGCCAAGTCTGTCTCTTTGTATGACTGCCTTCTGTACCTTTCCGAAATTGATAATCACGCTACGTATGCAAAAACTAGTGCTAATATTTCCTTATCTATATTAGTAGTAATTAAGGGAAAAAAAAGGTAGTAGTAATTTTTCTTTAAGCATAATAGAATAAATATTTAACCTTCCATTTTGTTATGCCTAATTGCCTAATGAACAAGTTCAACCGTTATACTTGCAAAGTTCAGCTGTCTCATCATTTATACAAGGAAAATCGACACTCAAGCTCCTCGACTATCATACATGGTCGCCACCACCACTGCTTGCCTATCTTGATATCTTTACTCATGAAGACAGCTCACTAAACTACCTCCTTTAATGATTCATCGGTGGGTTACATCATGATAATCCAATTTGTTTGAGATCATTAAATGCTATTCACTCTTAATTCGTGTGAGCATCCTCAAACTCCACGGAACTTTTCATCAACCGTCAACTATTCAAGTTCCTTCACTAGTAATGTCTCATATATATGACTAGGAAAATTCTACAAGCGCACCGGTCATTCAAGTAATAATAATGATCAAAAGGTTAATATGTCGATTCCACGAGGATTAGCCTAAGATGTTTTTAAATTAAGTACATTTTATCCCCATACCCTTCCAAAGTTAGTTCAATCAAAATATAAGCATGAAAATTAATTATGAAAATAAAGGTGAATAAAGCATAAAAAAATAAAGCTAAGTAAATGAAAAAAATGAACAAGAATAACAAGTATATGAATGATGTCAAATGAAAAAAAAAAATACAATAACTAAACAAAATGAAATCATATTTAAAATGAAAATTAAGAACTAAAAATCGTAAAATTCAATTAACTAGTCTAAACCGAAACTAGAAGAAAAATTATGAAAACCGTAACTAAATGAACATTGCAAATTGAACAAACTTCTAGCTATTGTTTTGCATTATAATTTCACATGATAAATTTAAATGAGCTGGAATTTCAAAGCTCTATAAAAGAACAACATAAAAAATCATTTTGAAAAGAAAAAAAAATCAAAGAAAATCTACACAAACTCAATGGAAGAACCAATGAAACCAAAACTAGTAACTAGCTTATAAATTGAACTTAAATAAACTCTTTTTAGATCTAAATGATACATAAACAAATGCAAATGAGCCGAAAATGGAAAGATCAATTAAGAAACTAGAATTAGAATTGATTTAAAGAATAAAAAGTGCAAGAAAATGCAAGACCTAGCTAAGAAAATCTAAAATAGAATTTAAAATTTCTACTTGCAACTCGATGAATTGAAAAGAAAAAAAAAAATTATATCTAGCATCTTATAATGAAAATGAACTCGAACTGAGTTAATGAACACTTTATCAACAAGTTTTCTATAAGATTCAACGTAAAAATTACAAAAATTAACAAGAAAATCAGCTCACTAAGCTAGAAACCAAACAGTACACAACTAAGCACAAACAGAATATATTTAACAATTTTGATCCAAACAGCTAATAAAATTAAAGAAATGAATTGGATTAAGCAAGATTCAACAAGTAAACAAGTAAAACTAAGGATTTAGAGTGAAAAGAAGATAAACAACTCACCGAGGAAAGAGTAGTTCCATGCCAAAGTTGATTGATCACATCTAACCTGCACCTATCACATACATCCAAACCAACCTTCCAAGCTTGATCTAAAATGTTATGGTGTGAGTTTGATGCTGAATTTTTAATATGTTATAGCTAATTGAATTAAGAAACTATGAAAATTTTTTTTGAATAAAAACAAGAAAGATTTGAATGAGATATCATCAGGTAGGTTAGAACTGGTAGATTCAAAAATAGATTTAAGTATCAATGAAAAATCAGTAGAATTGAGCTATAAATTAATAAAACTTGCAAGTTCCATTACCAAAATCATAAGGAACACTGAAAAATACTTGAAAAAATGTAAGTACAATCAAAATCAATAGAAAAACATGAAGATCAATGGCTATTTGTTTGCTAAAAAAATAAAATACAGTAAAAGAAAGTGCAAAAATCAAAGAACAAGAAAAATAAAATCTTAACCTAAAATCTCCCTAAAATGGATGGCTCCACTCCTATTTATGGGCAGGTGAGTGTTGAATGAAGCCCCAAAAAGACTCTCTAAAATATCTACAATGAGGTGAGCTTTTAAAGACTTTTTTCCTCCTTACTACTGTACTTGATGCATGATAGTTTGTAGGCTTATTTGTTTTTCCTTAATAGCAAGCCTTCTTCAAGCGATTTTTCACTTCCAAAAAGTCCAAGTTATGATAAAAAAAGGCTCTCTAATATGCCATATCATCACCTCTTGAAGTCTTCCTTTGAATGCCAAAATGTGATGCCCAATTCTCATGCAAATGAAGGTTGTATTCCATGCCACTAGTGCACCATCTTTGTTGTTAAGCCTCTTGCATGCATGTATGTTTTTATTTTTTGCTATAAAAAAATCAAGTATTCCATGAGCAAATTTAACAAT
This sequence comes from Durio zibethinus, assembly GCF_047325235.1. Lineage (NCBI taxonomy): Eukaryota > Viridiplantae > Streptophyta > Magnoliopsida > Malvales > Malvaceae > Durio > Durio zibethinus. The sequence continues at coordinate 32,421,544 of NC_143164.1, read as the reverse complement.
AAAATCATTAGAAAAATCTAGAAATAATGCTAAAAAAATTCATGGAAGAAAAGTTTAAGAAAACTCTCTCAAAAGCAATCTAACTTAATGGCATTAATTTTAGGCCAATTTCACAAATTGCATAAAAAATCATTCAAAATGTATCCAAATTGACCAAAATTCCTCATTTTTTCCATTTTTACCTACACATGCAAAAAATGTGCATTTAGGAGAAATTTTGCCAAAAATCCTAAGGAACAAGCCAAAATATGAATTAACTTGCACAAAAATAAGCATGAAAGAACTAAACTTTAGTGCAATCAATATACAATTAGTGACGGATCTTCACATTTGATTTTGGGGGGCCAATTTAAAGTTTAATATTATATATAATATTTAATTTGAGTTATGTTATTTAACTAACATAAGACATAAATGCAAGTAATATACTAATTAGAAATCATAAGTCTATAAAATCATAAATTTTATCAATTTATAAACAAAAATATAAAGAAACAAAATATATCAAATAAATAATAGTATATAAAATTGTGAATGACATTCTTTTAAAGAAACAAAATCTTCAAGAATTGAATTTGAATTAAATGTTTTAGCAATCTCTCTTTTTTTATGTTGACAACCAATAAGTGGATCAAAGAAAAAAAAACTAAATTTATTTGTTTATTAATGGAAAGTGTAAATTAAAATTTAAAAAGTTAAATTAATTTTTTTTTAAATTTACATGATTGTAATTTAATATTTATGACAAATCAATTAATTTTAAGTATTTGTGAATAATGATTGGTGAGTAAAATAAATAGATAAATTTCAATATATTTTAATCTTTTTATTTGGGGGAGCCCATTTAAATTTATTTAATACATATAATATATAAATATAAGAGTGTAAAATAGATTTTTCAAAATCTTGGTGGGAAGGGGGCAAGGCCCACATGGTTTAACTTACCCACCACCCTTGTATATAGTATAAGGAGACCTATGTACATTATTCAAAACCTTCTACTTTAAGTTTTATTTATTGTTCTTTGCAACTCATCATTTTCCATCAACTAACATATTTTATCTTATTGACTTAAGTGTCAAAGCGTACTTAAAAAATCAAACTATTGATTGTACTTTCTTTGATGTAGGTCTAGTCTCCTTCCACCTCACCATCTAGCTGAAACTTTAACTCATCATTACTTAAAATACTTTCAAAACATTGTATAAAAATTAAAGTTAAAAAAATTTATTTTAATAAAAATTTTGGCATTGTAAAATATTTTATATTTTATTAAACATTTTTATTGGATGACATATTTTGTAAAAAAAAAAACCTACTTAAATTCATTATGAATTTTTTTGTCAAATATTTGAATGAATTAGATAAAAATTGTTTGAAAGTATATTATTTAAAAAATTTTGAAAATTAGATTTTTTAATCTATTTTTCATATATAATGGATATAATTAAAATGAAATAATATGAATGAGAATTGGCAATGTAGATTTAGTAGGACTTTGATAAATGATTACTTACAAAGCAATTTGATGAAAGAAAGATCCTAAAAAGTGAGAATAAATATTCCAATGAACTCATTCTAGCCGTTCTATTCCGTAAAAAATGATTAGTAATTTTGTCATATTTTGAAGATAGACCCTTGTTTATTTAAGATTAATATAAATGATTCTTATAGGATTTGTTTTTAAAAAATTGGTTTGAAAGTAAAAAGAAAAAATGATCGATTATTTTCAAGGAAAGATCAATCCTTTAAACATATGGATTAATCCTCAATAAACAAGGGTCTATCTTCAAAATATGACAAAATTACTAATCATTAGCAACGAAAATCTAGCTTGTATCAACAGAAATTCTCTCACTAAAAGGTATAAACCAAGTTTGTTATGCTTTTAGCGATGAAATTTTCGTCACTAGTATGTAAGATGAAAATAACCTTTAGCCATGGAACTTTCATTTCGCAATATTATTTTTAATTTTTCGATCTTGTTAAAACGTAAATTATTTTTAACGACGATGTTATGGTTTATCAATAAATTTTTTCGTAGCTAATGGTTAATTAATTATCGAATGGGAAATACTTGTAACTGTCACTTTTTGAAGTAGTTTTAACGACAAATTTGTCCTTTTTGAAGCTTATTTCCATTGTAAAGAGACTTAGCGACATAAAATTTTGTTGCTAAAAGGGTTTTTTTTTTTTTTTTATGTTGGACTTGGATATGACGGCCGTTATTGTGGACTTGTATTTGAGCTCATAGGAGTTGATGGAAAAGGTGCAACTACCATTCAAATAAACCCAGAACTCATGTCACGGGCTAAGTTTTCTCTCAACAAGCGATAGACCATGCGGCACTTAAATGGACGCTCCCACCCAAATCAGTCAACGATAGCTCGATATTTGAATAAGCAACCATAAGTCACAGTTAATCTCAAGCATACACAAGAAAACACATTCATATCGAGAGAACGAAAAGCACATTGAGGCAACACTCGAGATTTTCGAATAAAAGATATATTTTATTATTATTAGGAATAGTACATTGAGACTTCACACCATCGTCGGGGTTAGGGGGCAGCCCTTGACAGATGGCCTACGTCCGTACCCTAACCAGTGAGACAGCCCAACAATATGCTGACTGCTCACCCCTTAAAGAGCCTAAGAGATTTTAGAGCTATGCTACCACTAACCGTTACAATGTTTGAAATTGGGACATTTTTCCTAGCACAAGAGATCTACCCTCCCTCTTTGGCACCTCTACCCAGTCATGGCCCAATACATAGGTGTCTCATGACAACCTAAGCCTCGGTCATGGCCTTATACAAGGTTGGCTTATGACATCTTCCCTCACTTAATCTATTAACATCCTCGTTGACTTGCTGCCTTGAACAAAATACCTCACTCACAATGTTCAGTAATCCATTGAACTGTTCAGTTTAACCGTCGATTTGAGGGTGGTAGCTTAAAGAGATGTTGACTTGGGACCCTAATATCTTGAAAAGTTCTCTCCAAAAGGATCTCGTAAATCTTGGATTCCTGTCACTTACAATGTTTTGAGCGAGACCCTAATATTTGATCACATGTTTGAACAGAAGTTGAGCTATGTCCTCCGTAATACAATACTTATGGGTGGGAATGAATGTGACATACTTGAAGAAATGATCAATCACCACCAAAATAACTCCAAGATTGCCAACTTTAGGAAGGCTTGAAATAAAGTTAAGAGAGATGCTTTCCCATGGTCTAGTAGGCACCGGTAGTGGTTCAAGCATGCCTGCAAGTTTTTTCTTTTCAATTTTATCTTATTAGCAGATGAGGTAAATCTTTGTATAGTCCATCACGTCTTACCGCATGTGAGGCCAATAGTATCGCTGTTTTAATAGAGCAAAAGTGCATTGCCAACTTGGGTGTCTAGCCCATGGTGTATCATGAAACTCTTTCTTCAGCATCTGTCTCAGACCCCCTACCTTTAGCACAAACAATCGAGGACGCTTTATCCACAAGACCCCATTCTCTCGCCAAAAATACTTGGACTTTCCTTCTTCAACTAGCTTCAGGATGGCACTGGCCTGGGGTCCTTTTTCAAATTATCTTCAATTAACTTACGAACGTCTGTCACAACTCTACTAGCTGCCATTGGGGTAATTCTTCTAAGGGCCATTAACTCTGCTCGTTTGCTCAATGCATCAGCCACTTGATTGCTCTTTCTAGTGGTGTGCTCAAAACAAAAGTCAAACTCAGCTAAAAATTCTTACCATCGGGTTGGCTTCATTGTGAGCCTTGGTTGGGTGAAAAAGTGACTAACTATCACATTGTTTGGCTTCACTACAAAGTGCGAGCCCAACACATAATGTCATCAAGTTCTCAAACAATGAATTACTGCTAGGAGTTCTTTCTCTTGGGTCGTATATTTTTTCTCTTCACTTAGCTTTCTACTTTCAAATTCTATTGGGTGTCGTGCTTGTAGGAGTACTCCCCCAATAGTAAAGTTAAAAGCATCTGTTTGGACTTCGAAGGGTTGTTCGATGTTGGGGAAGGCCAAGATGAGATCTTCCATAATGGCTTCTTTTAGTCTTTCAAATGCTTATTGACATTCGCTCGTTCAACACCATTTATGCTTCTTTTTCAATAGTTCTGTGAGGGCCGTAATTTTACGAGAGTACTATTCTACAAATCTTCTGTAATAGTTAGCCAATCCCAAAAACGAACGAAGCTCACTAACATTCTTGAGAGTTGTCCACTCTTTGATGGCTCTAACCTTTTTTATATCCATTCGAATATGACCTTGTTTGACAATGTGACCTAAAAAATGGATTTGGGTATGAGCAAAGGCACATTTATCTTTTTTCACATACAACTGGTGGTCTTGTAATCTTTGAAGCACTAGGCGCAAGTGTTCTTGGTGTTTTTCTAAAGTGAAGTTGTATACCACTATGTCATCCAAATAAATCACCATGAATTTGTTAAGGTAATCGTGGAACACCTGATTCATCAAGGTACAAAATATGGCAGGAACATTGGTTAATCCAAAAGGCATAACAAGAAATTTAAATACGCCATATCGGACTACACAGGTTGTTTTTGATTCATCTTTCTCTGTAATTTTGACTTGATGATAGCCAGACCTCAGGTCCAATTTGGAAAAAATATTTGGCCTAACTCAGTTGATCAAACAAATCAATAATAAGGGGAATCAAGTACTTATTTCTCACGATAACCTTATTTAGGGCTTTGTAGTCGACACATAGTCATATGCCTCCATCATACTTCTTCTGAAATAGCACGAGTACTTCAAAAGGTGCTTTTGATGGCCTAATAAACCCAACCTATAAGAGTTCATCCAATTGTTTCCTTAGTTTGGCTATTTCTGGTGGGGCCATGCGGTATGGGGCCTTAGTAAGGGGTTTAACCCTTAGGAGAAGTTCAATTTTATGGTCAACCGATCTTTGAAAAGGTAAGACCTTAGGCAATTATTCTGGCATCATATTCTTAAACTTTCCTAACACTTTTTTCACCCCTTTGGGTATTGGATCTAACTTCATCCCATCCTTGTAGATCGACATCGCCACATAAGAGGGCTCCTCTCTCTTTATCCCTTTCTTAAATTGTAGTGCTAAAATTATCTTCTTTCCATTCTTTGGTAAGATTGTGGCTGGCACCACATAGGGTTGCTCCCCTAAGAACAATAGACAACTAGCGAGAGAGATTGGTATCGCTTGAGCCAACATCATGAAGTTCAATCCGAGGATAACATCAAAGTCATCCATAGAGGAAACTGTGATGTCTACCTTTCCTTTCCATGGCCCCAACTTAGTCATCATATTTTTTAAGCTTTCACTGATTACGAAGGCTAGTGAGTTGACCGCTTTCATTTGCCCTAGTCCTTGTTCACCTTGAGACCACATTTTTTTGCTTCTTTGGGTGTGACGAAAGTATTGGTTGCACCCGTATTGACCATAGCCCTTGTGGTCTTCTCATTGAGTATTAGGTCCACATACATCAAGCCTATACTCGATTTTTTCTTTATCATGTTAAGCTAGGTATAGAGAGCATTTAAAAACTATATGGAGCCTATCTTGGTCAGTTCCTCTTTAATTTCTTTGACTGTCTTGGGCATTTTTGAAGAATTTTAAGACGAGGCTCTTAAGGCATTAAGGGTCCCTCTATGCGGGCATTCAGCCACTCGATGCGGCCCATTGCATAAGAAACAAGCTAACGGTTGCCTAGGCTTAAAACTTGTTACGTTGTTTGCTCTGGGTTAAGTGTTGTCTCGACCAAAGGGCCTCTTTTTTTATCCTTCACTGAAGGATCAATCCACTCTGGCCATCTTTTCACCACTCCCAAAGATGGAGTTATTGCCACCTAATAGAGGATTTTTTCGTTTTGAGGAGCCATCATTGTAATCATAAAGGCATTCGACTGCGACCATGGTCGTGGCTTCATCTTGCATCTTTTACCTATGCAGTTTTGTTCTGGCCCATGGTTTGAAACCCTCAAGAAAATAAACCATTTTATCCTTTTTAGACATGTCTCTAATGTCTAACACTAGGGTAGAAAAGCTCCTTACAAACTCTCGCACTGTTCCCATTTGCACCAACTCTCAAAGCTTCCTTCGGGCCATAGACTCTACTTTCTCAGGAAAGAACTGGTTTTTCAATTCCTGCTTGAGGTCCACCTAAGTTTTGATAAGGCATTCATCATTTACAAATTTTGAATGCCACCAAAGCTTGGCATCCCTCGCAAGGTCCATTGATGCCATTACCACCTTGTCTTTCTCTGATTCAGTACGCATGGCTCAAAATTATTACTCCATGTCAAACAGGAAATTCTCAAGCACTTTGGCATTTTTTGCCCCTTCATAGCATCAGGGCTCTGGCAACTTGGCCTTTTTTTCTCTTTCCACTGAGCTAGAACTTGATCTAGCCACCGCCACCTGTAAGACGCCTATTTGGGCCCTGAGCTCCTCAAACTCTTTCTAGAGGACATTCAAGGTATCTCTAGCCTCTTCACTCAAGCTATTTAGAGTATCGGATAACTCTTGTTGGGTTGTCTCGATCTCTCTCAGATGATCATTCGTAACCATATGAGCTTTCAAAGCGACCATCGCGACCTCAAGCTCCTCAATTCTCTGTTGATGGTTGACACCATCATTCGTGGCCATTTCTTTAATTCTCTAGCACTTTACATTGTGCTCTGATATCACGTGTCACGGGCTAAGCTTTCTCTCAACAAGCGATAGACTGTGCGACAATGGACATTCTCACCCAAGTCAGCCAACGATAGCTCGATATCTGAATAAGCAACCATAAGTCACAGTTAATTTCAAGCATACATAAGAAGACATTCATATCGAAAGAACGAAAAACACATCGAGGCAATAATCGAGACGTTCGAATAAAAGACATATGTTATTATTATCGAGAATAGTACATCGAGACTTCACACCATTGTCGGGGCCAGGGGGTAGCCCTTGATGGGTGGCCTACGTTCGTACCCTAACCAGTGAGACAGCCCAACAATATGCTGACTGCTCACCCCCCTAAAAAGCCTAAGAGATTTTAGAGCTATGCTATCACTAACCGTTACAATGTTTGAAATAGGGACATTTTTCCTAGCACAAGAGATCTACCCTCTCCGCTTGGCACCTTTACCCAGTCATGACCCTATACATGGGTGGCTCATGACAACCTAAACCCCGGTCATGACCCTATACAAGGTTGGCTCATGACAATTCACCTGTGGAATTGTCTAGCTCATAGCTTAATACACTATTGGGAATAAGACCTATAAGGAAGTCATAGTTCAAGAACTTCATAAGCAGTTAGTGAATCGTCGCTGCAGGCAGATGAGGACGAAGAGATCAGAAAGACAAGAACCAAAGGGCGAAATGCTATTGCTGGTGCTTAATTTGACTGTCTGGTTTGAGTTGAGGCTAGTTGTAAGAAGTATATATGTAGGTGATGTGTTGAATTAATGTATAGGGAGAAAAGAATTGAATATTCCTTTAGCTAAAACCTACTCATAGCCCCTTGAGTTAATGGACATTAATATGCCGATGGATCAAAACATTCCCCAAATCCCAACTTAAGAAACCATCAATTTACTATATTTGAGAGCCATCATATATATGTTATTTTGCCATTCCTAGTTCGTATCATTGTTGTGCAGTTTTTCTCTATCTGGTAACAAGGAAAGAGTGTAAATTATATATATTTTTGGTTCTGATCTCTTCTTTTTTGTTGGTCTTATTCAAAATTTCTGCCAGCCTACATGTGATTTATGTTTACCTGAATCTGTAACACAATTTCAACATCCAAACATTACTAAAAGCGTTGATCAAACATAAAAAAGATGGGCAAGCTTTTTCTTTAAAAAAAAATAAAATCCCGAAGCACCTCTGTTTACTATCTACTATTTTATTTGGATAAAATATAGTAATATTATTGTTTTTTTAACTTAAAGGCCTTAGGGTTCTTTTTCTTTTCTTTTCCCAGCCATGAAGATGTTCTATGTTTTTCATAGCTTTTGCTTAGAAGAAAAGAGAGAGAGACAAGAATTGATTCCAACAATAAACAAGGTAGTTCATTGCCAACCTTTTCATGGTTTTAAAAATTTTATCGAAAGCATACATATGCAACTGATAACATCTCTATAATAGAGATTTCCATCACTATAATAAAGATTTCTTACGAAGATGAAAATTCAAAATATATTAGAATTAGTAATTCAAATTTTAAAAGATTTGAATAAAAAATAATTTGTGATTTCTTTTAGATTGATTATATATTATTTAATAAATAAAAAAACTTGTAGGAGAGAATTTTAAAAAGAAATAAATTTTGGATTGACAAGTTAGTATGCTTATAAATATTAGAAGATTCAATAAGATTAAATATAAGAAAAAAATATAAAGGGAGTTGTAGATTTTATTATTTAGTTACCTCATAGGATTATAACAAATTGAAATGTTTCATATGGTGTGTATATTTGATGTTTGGTGTATTTGTATTGTGTAAAATATTGATAATATATGTTGTGTTTTATATAAAAATTACGTGTTACAATTTGTGGGAACACGAAAATATAAAATATATTTTTTTTATTCTATTAACATATGTAATTTTCGTTAAAATTTTAAATCGTTTCATCTTTGTATATTTTATTCGTATCGTTTTTATGACGTATCATTTTATCGTGCTTTAAATTATCAGATTTTTTTCTATAAGATTAAAGAAAAATGTCCATGACTATTTTTTATAAATAGACCAGAGAAAAATAAGAGGATTCATATGAATATAATTGAATATTTAATTTGGAATTGTTAGAGATTAATTTTAGATTATTAAAAATCAGTTTGGTATAATTAGAAATCAATTTAGCATTGAAGTTACATGTTTATAATTTTGTATAGCTAGTAGATTTTTTCTTTTATCTGTAACGATAGATAAATTAAGTACCGTACAATATTAAATTATTATTTCTGATTAATTTATATTTTGATTGTTTAATTGACTGAGAGCCTTTAGCCTTTCAAAACATGCCGTAAGCTTACTAGTCTTACTAATCATCTAGAGATCAGTACCCACCTAAACTTAAGAGTGAAGACGCGAAAGCACTCAACTGATTACAGTTAAATCCGTACCCACGCTGAGGAGACTTAAAAAAGTAATCAGTAGGAAAGTTAGCCGACGCAATCCCAACGGAGAATTCTATCTCCTTCGTATCATGGATCAGTTCAACGATGTGAAGCTAGAAGAATAGAATCTTAACGCTGACACCCCTCAATTTTTTATCCTGCCAGGGGACATCACTGCTTGTATGCTGGTCTTGTAACTCAGTTGCAGCTTCCGTCCAAAATAAGCTGAGAACTCACCCAACTACGCCATTGGGAAGGATTCCTGCTGGGAATCGTAGTGCTGAAGAACTAAGTATATCGGATTAGGCTTCCAATATCAGAGAAAGGATGTTTTACCATCTACAACCGTCAAACGATTTCGTTATGCTCCTTTCCGGTGAAGATCCCGGACTTTTCTTATAATATTAATTAATCTTAAAAAATTGGTTGCCTAAAGCCAAAAATTAAACCCCTTAGATGAACAATGGTATAAACGGATATGATTCAGCCTATGCATGCTTGCGTCTATACAAACGCACCGTGCATTTGTTAAGCAGACGGTGACCTCTCAAAAATACCACCAATTAATTGCACAGTCGACTCACGAATTCGAAACAGACAAAAACAGAAACTTGGGTGTGGGTGCAACCACTTATTAACTTTATTAGGTGTTTTGACTAAAAAAAGAAAGGAAAATAAATGAACTTCAGTGGGAGTAGAAAGATCAAATGTTTCCCTTTTCGTTGCAAACATAAAGCAGGAACAGCGGCTACTCGGATGATAGAGTTGAGTAGTTTAGATCCCAAGTTTCCCAGCCCGAAATTAGATTCTTTTAGATGACATTAGATAAGAAAGAGAGTTCATATTTTATACCCTGCAAAGCAATTATTTGTAACCATTTAATCCGTGCCAAAGGGATATTCATAATCATGGAGATGCAAACGCTTGGAAAAGTTGGGTACTGGTATAGCACATATCTGGAAGCAAAATCTCGAGGCAACGTTCAACATGATTATAAACAATTTATGTTCTGGGCTCCATTGATAGATGTTCAACATGATTATAAACAATTTATCTTCCATTGCTCTCAAATATAATCAATACCTTAACCAACCATCTATAATGTAAAACAAAGATAATAACCCCTGAAATAAAAAATGAAATTTATACATAAATGTATATACATATGTCTGTGTCCATAAATCAAGCATTGCCCCAATCCTGTAGGCTGGCATCCCAATCGAAAAAAAGGCAAGCAAGCAATGAATATAGCTTTTTACTTATAGCAAAGGGTGTTAATGCAATTGGTAAGAATAAATTCCCTCACGGCAAAAAATGAATTTACTAAACTGATGGTATGCATATAAATGATACATACAAACAAAATTTTCAATTCACATCTATTAATTTAATACAACCAGAAAAAGCCAACTACTGGGCCTTCTATAAAGCAAATAAAATAGCAAAGAACTACTAAGAAATAATGGCTATTGCAGTCAACAAAGATAAAAGGCAAAAGAACATAGATATACATACCGCTCCTTGTGAAATCAGCTCACATCCTTGAGTCTTTTTATCAATGCATCCAAAGATTTCTTCTTTGGATTCTGCTTGGCACCCCTGCTCCCAAAGGTTCCAAATAGCCGATCTGAAGGATCCCTTAACTTCTCTGAGATTGTCATAACTTTCCTGTGGTCCAGGGTATTGTAACTCCTCTCTCTGATTACTGCATTCAGAAAATTCTCTGGATGATTGCTCATAAGCAAATTGATCAACTGCCTTGACTCTGCAAGTGCATTTTTCAACTGATTTGCATCCCCTTCAGAAAACAGAGGAGCTAGGTTATCTGCAAAAGATTCTAACAACCGAATATCTACATCAATCCCCATAATAGCATTTACATTAAACCTTTTAACAGAATCCCCAAGCAAAGCCCCAACAATCTCCTCTGATATATGAGAAAGAACATCTTGTAAAACTCTTTTAAGAACTTGAGATGGCAGTATCTGTTGTGCAGTAGAAACCAGAGTTTCCAAATATATTATGACCTCATTCACATATTCATTACCACCCTGTGAAGGTTCATCGGTCATCCAGTTCACATTCTCAATCAATGTCATGAAACCATCAACCTTTGTCTTAAGCATCCCAGACAGCATCTCTTCTGCAGCATCACGGGCTTTGTTAAGAGGAAACTGCCTCCTACCCCTTTCTGCCATTCTCAAAGGAATGCCTGAAAGCTGTGCAGCATGACGAAAGAAGAAATCACAAGCACGCTCCAAAACAGCCATATTTGCTGCAACCTGCATTGCCTGAGAAACCCCATGGACAGATAAACTAATAAGCTTCAAAAGAGCCTCATCCAAAACCTCACTCAAAAGCCGGTCCAAATACTTCTTAACAACATCATAGAAATCCAACTGCCCACCATAAGACATAAAACTAACAGAATCCTCAATAAAAGATCTCACAATCCGACAACAATCAGGCACAGTTGATGAAAATGGCGCAACATAAGGAAACGCTGGAATAATATCTGATGTTTGTATCTGGAAAGACAGAACATTCATCGAATACTCATACTCCTTCTTCATCAACATCTGCTCAAATTTGTCAGCAGCAAGCACTTCAGCAATCTGCTTCCGACAATCAGACAACAACAACTCATGGTACTTATCCCTATGCTTACTCAAAACATCAAGCAATGCATCAACAGGGTACCCATACCTACGCAAAGTTACTCCTAACAAGCTCACATAATCCTTAATCAGTAACAAGTGATTAGCAGTCTGCATTCTAGAAAACTGATCCTCTAAAACCGAGCACATTTTACTAACAGCAGTATCCCACAAATTCTCAACTTCCATTTTCGAAATTAAACCCCCTCCTGTCCTTAAAACTCGATCTTCAACGATAAAGAACCCCGCAATTTGGGCAAAAAATGTTTGATGAGATTCAAGAAAAGGAGTCATAGAGGATACTTGAAAATCCGACGTTAACTGAAGCTTCCTATTCTCAAAGTAATACTGCTTAAATCGATCTTCGAGTCCTAAAGTTTGATGGATATGATAAGCTCTATAAAGAGGAGTCAAATCAAAGCCTAGCAAGCCGCTATTACCGTTATAACCATCATTCTCGTCTCCTCCGAGTCCTCCTTCATCATCATTTTCTTCTAAAGCGTAAACGCAATCTCTCAAGCTGAGTCGACTCTGCTCCTCGGCTTGCCTTTGCTTGATTCTCAGATCCTCTTCGCGTTGCCTAGCAGCCGAGGCTTGTCCGATCGCTAATTGCCCTAAATTGCGACTCACCACGCGAATCTCCACGAGCCAATTGCCGAACTCTTTGCTGATTTTTCTCTCGATATAAGATCGAATCTCTGGCATCTTCCTCTCTAGCATCCTTTTTAAAGTAGACGATGGCGTTTTGTCTTGGAATTCGTTTTCGATCAAGTCTAAGCACTTCAATGCCATGTAGAAACTGCCGTTTGAGAGATGATGATTTGCTCTCGAGCAAAGCTCCATTAGCTTAATACACGAAGTCACCGATTGCAAAGCGAATTCGACGTTCTTGGAAATGTTTTGTGCTTCGACAAAGGAGTCAAGGGAAGAAAGCAGAGGACCGGCGACGGATTGGAGTCTTGAGTTGGAATCAGAGAGAGAGGATTTGAGAGAATCGACGTCGGAGAGAAGAGATCGAAGATCGTCGACAGCGAGGATGAAATCTTGGTAGTGAGCTTTACAAACTTCTTCGATTTCGGATTCTTTAGATCGAGCAAAGTGACGAAGGTGGTGGAGGAGGGTTTCAGGCCTACCAGAAGTGAATGCTTTGCGGATGAAAGGACCGAGGTCCTCGCAGTTACAGATGGCTGAAGAAAGGAGGAGTTGTTCCAACTTGTCGCCGGAGTCGCCACCATCGGCGGCAGCTGGAGCCACTTTGCGGCGTGACCTCGTTGACTGCATTTCTTTTAACGGTAACGGTGAAGGCGCCGTGATTTAATAGAAGGAAAATGCGTGGTTGGAGAATCGGTGATCTTTTGGACAGATAAAAAGGTAATATGATATGTTCTTCCGTTATTTTTAGTTTGACGAAGATGACACTACGGTGATGGGAAATTCTATGGGCTGGTTAGTAATCTGATAAAAAGAGGCAACTGAAGACTTGTTTGACTTTTCAATTATGGTAAATTCGACAGCGTGGCGGCCGGAGAGATGTCTAGAAAGAAAGGTTAAAAAAAAAAAAACCATTGGATTTGACACAGCTGACAATAATTCTTTCAAGGCAAGCGAGGCAGTGACATCGTTCGGAAGGTTGATCTAAAATTTAGGTTATTTTCATTTTATGGTACCACTAATGAAATTTATGTTTTATTCCTCCTAATTAAAAAAAAATTAAGGGTTTTTTTTTTCTTTTTTCTTTTTCTTTTTATAAATCTTAACCATAAAAAATTTGACAAGTAATTGTGTTCTTTTTTTCCATAATTACAATTCATTGATAAAAGAATAAAACACTATTATAGACTGATAATTGATTAAATATTATAAATTTTTTCATTTAAAAATCTTATCAAATTCATGATGGATACAGAAAACTAATGGTTGCATTTAGATTACTGATTTAACGGATGATTTGGAGCTTTAATTGCCATCTAACGATGTTTGGATCTCATGGTTGATTCATCTCTAATCACACTGGAGCCTTTGATCACCATTTGAGCTTAAGGGTTCAGTTGAAAATTAGCTTCTCCATCGCAACCCTTGTTTCCCTTTATGCCATCCTTCTTTTTTGCCCTTCAATAAATAGTGTAAAGATAAGAATATCCTTTATCATTTATAGTCTTTTTATGCCCTTACCATTGTTTTTAAAATAGTTTTAAATACATCATTCAAATTTTTTTTTTACACCCCAATGTCTTTTTTTTTTTTTTTTAATCCATATATAAAATATCAAATTTATCTTTTAATAAATTATAATTTTACCCTTTTACACCCCATTTACACTTCTTTTCTCTTTTTCTTTCTTTTTTATATCCTAAACCCTAAATCTTTGAAACAAACCATCAAAATTTGAAGCTTTTGTTAAATCCAGTAAAAATGGATAGGGATGAGAAACAATACTAGGGAAGATGAGCTCAACGAGGTAATTCATTTTAAACCCGATTGAACTTGTATTTTTTTGTTTACTAAAACAAATTTTTAGTAAATATAAAAAATGTTAGTAATAGCACTATTATTTTCACTTCGTTATGGTTTGTTATAATTTTTTAACATATTGTAATATGTAAATCAATTTGAAAACTGCACTGACAGAGTGGAATAAGTTATTAAAAACTTTAGACACCAGATACGATTGCATAGATTCATTTATTATGAAAGAGGTAAGATTATGCTTTTGAGTTAATTTGTTATGAAAGACATAAAATGCTAGTTTGTAAAGACATAATAAGTTAAATATGTTGTGCATGTCTTTTGTAGTAAAGAAGTTTTGACTTTATGCGTTGGACATGTTGGAAAATATATTGGTTTTGTGATTGTAATTAAAAATTTTGAATTAGGAGGCCCAAAGAAATTTAGAATAAGATTATCATGTGAACAAAGTAGAAAATATAGGTATCAAAAAAATAAAAACAATATAGAAGAAATGCTATGTAAGAGAACAAGAACGAAAAAATATAGTTTCCCATTTAAGTTACATGGGATTAAGTTAGCAATAGATGATCAGTGAGGCATGAAAGTAGTTTGTGAATTTTATAATCATCTACTAGTAAAACAATTAGAGCAACATTTATTTATAGGTTGATTAACTAAAAAATAAAAGAAAATAGTTGCTAATATCTCAGACAGTATGGTTAGACATAAAAATATATTGTTGATACTGTTGACCATATAACAAATAAATATGATTTATGTTGCATTTTAAAGATTATTTATGGTTTATGGTTTCATAACAAATATTAATATACTTTTATTAATTCATTTAGGGCTGAGAGTACACATTTAAAATTAAAAAGGCACCTTAGATCATCTTAACAGGATTTCGAATCATCATGAAAGATAATCAACTTATTTATTGAGCTCTAATATATATAGATCAAGACTTTATTTGAACGAAGTCTTACAGTTGTGGAGCATAATTTCAAGTCTTCATTGTTTAAAGAGATGCAAGATTTGATATCTAGAAGCGCACTGGATATGATATTGATGGAAGCCAAGCGAGCTAATTATGTTGGAATCGATGCAAATGCTTGTGGTTGCGTGATTAGAAGTAAGCATGGATTTCTTTGTGCTAATGAAATTACAAAGTATATAAGGGTGGAAAGTCCAATTTCTTTATCTGAAGTGCATCCATATTGGAAGAAGTTGGAAGTAATAAAAGGGCTAAGATAATGGTATATTTGAAGAGTTAACCATCTAGTCCAAGGTTGATTGAATCATAAAACGCTTCAATGAATATGATGAGTTGGGTAAATTGATCATAAAAAGAAAGTTGTGAGAACTTGGTGATTTGTCAATAACTACCTTGATTCCACGCTTAGAAATGCCTAAGATAAAAGGTCTCAAAGGTATAAAAATAGATACTTTTACATGATGTGACCCATCAAACTGGGGATTGTGTTATCTATTTAGGATAGTACATCACCATCATTTACTGCAAACTTAGTGAAAGTGATGACACGAATCACTAAACTTCTTATTTAGTGTCTTCATGGTAAATGAAAAATACGATATTTAAATAGTTTACCAATGAGTTACATCTGTATGTACAAAGCATTGTTGATGTTGAGGTAGATAAACATTATAGTTTCGTTCTATTGCTGAGTTGCTTAGATTGAGATTAGATGGTTGGGTACAGGTGCAACAAGACTTAATTAAAGAGCTTAATTGATTTTGAGACAAATGTGTTTTTGAGTGGATTTATGATGCATGTTAAAGAATTCTTAAAAACCTTATCATGTTTCGACACTTCTGCCTTATATGATAAGTGGATGACCCTACTTGATATGGGTCATTTAATTACTTCATGATATAATATCATGTTAGTCATATTAGTTTAAGATAATGCCTAACATATTTTTGTATTAGATCTGTACTCCCTGCACTATTGGAGCACAGAGTCATTATAATTAAATTTGTTAATGATTGTCATTTATGCAAGTACTGCTAATTAGTGTTGACATTTTTTGTTTATATTTACTGTTCTTATTTTATGTAGGTGTTAATGACATTATATTTATTGTTCTTATTTTATGCCGATGTTAATGAAACTATTTTCATTGATATCTCCAATTGCCTTTCAACTAGCATAGGATTTGTTATAATTGTACTCGAGGGTAGAAGATTTCATATGTACCTTGCATAGAAGATTTTAAGCTATTGTTTAATACAAATCTTGATATGATCACTCAAGAAATAATACACATTAATTGATTATTTTTTGCAATACTTGTTTAGCAAATTAATGTATATGTTAATAGTTATATTAATGTTGTATATATATTGAACATGTTATCTAACGGACAAAAGTTATATTGAACATGTTATCTAATTGGAAGTGTTATATTAAATAGGTAATTTAATGGATGTTTTATAAATACAACATAATCTAATGGATGTTTATAAACATACTTAACTAAATAAAAATAATACATTCCTAAATTCACAGTATCAATACATCAATCCTCTATTTTGACCTATTGAATTAAATATATACATGTCGTGGATGAGTAGGTTTTGTTGTCATCATTGCAGTTGAAGTGAGATTCTTTGGCAAGGCAAATACTATTTTCGATGCAGTGAGAAGAGTTTGCAAGCAAGACTGATACTGTCACTACTACTAAGGGTGGGGATGAAGTGGACATGAATGGTGTAGGTGGTGCAGGTGTCAATGAGATTGGGATGGAGTGGGCATGGCAGCTTGGGTGGTGCATGTATTGATGTTGATGGTCTAGGTGGTCTCATGCTTGAAATGATGATTTAAGAGTTGATGTATGATGCATTACTACTAGTTTAGATTGACTATTACTGTTTGTTGCAGTTAATGACCTAGATAATATAACATGTACTCTAATAACTATATCTTTCCATACTTCGACAATCTCTCTAGTCCACTGGACAACACATGCTTAAGAACAAAAAAGTGATTAAGTTCAGCTATAAAATATTAATTAGGTAATCAGTATTAATAACATGTAATAAAAATAAACAACATAATGAATAACTATAAAATTATAAAATTTATGACTTACAGAATCACCAATAGGTGCATTATTGATCAAATGAGATTGAAATCTAGATTTACACTTTAGATTTTGAATTTGACTATGTGAAATTGATGCAAACCAAGCATCATAGTCTAGTGAACACTATCTTGGTCTCTGACATCTTTGGCCTCTATGTTTAGCTGGCACAGCATGTGTATCTCATCTTTCTTAATACTGGCATAGGAAGTTATATGTAAAATCATACTTGTTCAACGATGATCCTCGCTCAACTTAGAATGGAGCCAAAGGGGTCGAAAAAATGGTTTGTATAAATTCAAATTATCATAGAATTCTCTCTGGATGATATGACTCTATGATTGCCCCACACTTGATACATCCAGTTGTTATAATATATCAGTTCAAGGATTTGATTACTAGACGTAATCATTTAAAATCGTGAAAACATGAAAAGTCACCACCAATCTTTTTAGTGTGTGATTGGTCACAAAAAAAAATTTATCTTTTTAATAAATGGGTTTAAAATTTATTAAAAAGATAATTTTGGTCTACAAAAATAAGATTGAATTCGAGAGTCAGTTACTTGTAAGGCAGAATTAGCACCATCACAGAGCCCATAAAATTAGTACCAATTTATCATGTGCTATTTATAATTTTGAATAAGAATGATTTTTATATGAAATTTAATTATAATTCCCTTTAGTTTTTAGAAAGAAAATCAGTTAAAAGTTTTTATTTAGGAATAATATAAAAATCTTCAAATTAAAAAAATATCTCATAATTCTCCAACATATTGACAGAATTCCAAAATATAGCCTTTTCATCTAAGATTGATCGCAACATCCCTTTAAAAATAATAAAATAACACTTTTTGTAAATAATAATCATTGTTAACTCTCTTATATCTAAGTAAAGTACCAATAATTATATTTCACGGAATGTTATTTTAATTTTATTTGTTTAAAACTAATTTTTTTAAAAAAATTTTATGCAATAAAAATGAAAAATGATATAATTAATATTAAACATTAATAATTAAAATAAACATATTTATGCATAATGAGTATAAAAATTAATCTAAAAATGACATATATGGAGGTGATGATAAAATGCAAGTTTAGGAATCGGGTTTGTAAATATAAAGAGACCACCTAGATTCTCCAACCTTTAAGCATACTTTGGGTACGACTATTTATATTTAAAATCTCATTTTATTATTTTTGTTTTTTATTCTTTAAAATTATTTATTTTAAGTTATGAAAAAAATAAAAAAATTCTTAATGGAATAAATTTCTTAAATACCCTATCATTTAGATAGTATTCGGGAATATATTATTTTATAAAAGGTTTTCATACAAGTCATTAAAAATTTAAAATGATTTTAAGGTTTTAGGTATGTTTAAGGTTGCAAAGTTTAATTTAGGGTTTTAAGTAAGGCCTAAGGATTTAGGTTCCACCTAGGATTTAGGGTTTTAAGTTTCACTTAGGGCTTTGATTTTAAGGTTTCATTTTAGAAATGTACAAATCTCTCAAAAAATCTCTTACATCTAGGTAGACTTTTGGAGCAAACTCATTTTTTTATGATTTGTATTTTTATATATTTTCTTTATATTAAAATTTTACTATTATTTATTTACCTTTTATTATTTCTATTTTTATTATGTAATAATTTCCCAACATTTTGGCAGAATTATTATTATTATTTTCTTAAACCATAAATTTTAATTTCCTCCAACATCTAAATAGAGATTTAAAAAATTTTTTCTTCTTCTTATTTTTATTATATTTTAGAATATTTTAAAAATGTGAATAACAACCAAAATGTATAATATAACGAAAAAACATAAGCATGCAAATTAATAGGATACTACATTTATAAAAATTATTAAACAAAGAAAATCAAACATAAAATAAAAATAAACACGACCTTAATAAGTATGGCAATAATGCAAAAAGATATTTAACATTCATATAACCTAAGTTTTTTATTTATTTGATTTTTATTTAGTGTATTTTGTTTGATTCTCCAATATTTAGGTGGAATTATTATTATTTTTTAAGCTTAATTTTGAACTTCTTCCAACATCTAGGCAGGGATTTCAAAATCTTTTTCATTATTTTCTTTACTTACTATATTTATTTTCAGAGGAAATCGTAATAAGTAAAATTACAGAGGTTTAGTAACACTATAAAATTAAATTACTTAAATTAGAAGAGCATGACAAGTAAATAGCATTGAACTAAATTGTAAGCAAATTTAAAGGCTGTAAAAATAAAAAAGCACGAAAGTTAAATAGTTTTGAAAATTGGATTACCAATAAACAAAATGGCATAGAAATTAAAAATGCACAAAGGTTAAATTGCTTTGAAGATTTAAAGTGCATGTAAAGTAATTTAAAGAAAGAAAGAAAAATTAAAATGCATAAATTCAAATAGAAAAATGAGAACAAAAACTCTTGAATTAAAAATAAAATATATGAAATTTAAATACCTAAAGTTTAGATTGCTTGATATTTTTTTTAAATGTCACTTAAGTTTGGAGAAAGCAAAATTATAACCCTATACTAAAACTAATGTATTATTTTTCCAACTAGTAGCATGAAACCTGAGGGCACCTAAGAATTATATCATTATAAACAACATAAATGGAATTTTTTGTAGGGAAGACTAACATTGCCTTATAAGGCAACTAAGCTTGACACAAAATACATCATTCAACGACAAATATTAGAAGTTATAACTCTTTAATTGTGTTGTTACACCTACTCAACTACCACAAGAGGAAGAAATAACAAGCCAACATGCAAAAATAAAAAGCAAAGCTTTAAACTTTCCCTTTCACCAATACCCAGCATGCAAGTACACCAGTAAGAATGAGGAAAAGCACTTTAAACTTCCACAGATTTACATGTTATGTGTTTTTGTATTTTACCAACTTCAGACACAAATAGTACACATAAATAAAATAAAAAGCTTGAACCTTTTATATGAACCACCACATCAAAAACAACTTTAAACCATGAACGCAAGAGATAAAGTTTAAGCTTTTACCATTTTTTTATACTTTTTTCATTTGTTTTTAATAGATTCTTCTTGCATTTTCCACTGTTGGTTTCCCTTTTTTTTTTTTGCTCTCTCTTTTTTTTTTCTTTTGCTGTTTCTGCCCTCTTGCTCTTTATGCCTTTTTCTTATTTTTTTACTTTTTTTGCTTTACTGTTCCTTTCAAATTATATATATATATATTGCTAAACTACAAGCCAAAAAAATAAAGAAACGACTAAGATTGATCCACAAGCTTGAAATAAAAATGATCAGAATTGAATTGTAAGTTGAAAAATAAAGAAATGATCGAGACTGAGCTGTAAGTTGAGAAATAAAAATGATCGAGATTGAATTGCAAATCAAAAAATAAAAAACGATTAGGACTGAGCCACAAGTCAGGAAACAAAGATGATAAGGGCAAAATCATAAGTCATGAAAAAAGAACTACTGGGATTGAACTGCAAGTCAAGAAATAAAGAACAACTAAGATTGAATCGTAAGTCAGGAAATAAAATTAACCAAGGATAAATTTTCTTTTTGAGGCTAATGAAAGTTTGTTTTGAAAAACATTATGATGCCATTTAATATCTTCTCATGAAAGACCTTTAACATAAATTATCAAAAGAATGTATACAATACTTGTGACTACTATAATGAATCTGAATGATAGAAATGCAATGAATGATTTATACCATATGTTTCTTAATCGTATTAACTCAGTGTTCAAGTTTAGTTTAGCTTTTTCAAACTCTAAAGGTTGCCCTCATATCTTATCATTTTTTTTCTCTTTTTTTACTTTTTTTTTTATTTTACAGACGTATCCTATGACCTCCACTTATTTGGAAGCTTCTTTCAAATTCTTTCTTTAGTCATCATTCTCATAAATTAATTGATTCTTGCTTTTTTATACTACTATCTTCCATTCATCCTTTTAAGCAACACATAGGTTTATTATGAGCATTACCAATAATTATCCTAACTTCTAGTGACAGATGCAATGATTTCAAAGTTCAAAGTTGAATATGGGTTTTAATCAATAATGGGAGATTTATTTTGGTTTAGAAAGAAAATGAAAAGATAAATCTATTGCAATATAGAGGATGAAAAAATTTAAAAAGGTATTCAAAAAAATCAAATATAATTTTTTTTAAATAATGAACATTTGACAAGTCAAGTCAACTCAGACTATATCTTTTCTCAAAAAACTCATTACACTTGAGAACTTACTAGATTTAAACTCTTATAACTAATATCTACTCTATGGCTTATAGTTGATGGAAACTTGCCCCAAACTTATCCCTTTTATCTTGTCTCTGATTTGTCCAATTGTGTACTATTTTACTTTGCTTTTGCAGTGTTTCCCCTTAGCTCCACCTTCGTTTAAGTCACCTTTTCAGGTTTTCGGGTTAAACGACCCATTTTTAATTTAAATTGCCATTTCCAAGTTTTCAATTTGAATCCTTTTCCTCTTTTTCTTTTTCTTTTTTCATTATTTTATCTCTGTTTTATTATTTTTTTTATTTTTTTTATTTTTTTCATTTTTTTTCATTTTTTTCTTCTTCAAGCAAAATATTTCTTTGCAACATCATTTTGCCATTCAAGTTGCTAGCGTTATTAGAGATAATTCTTTATGAGAGCCCATACCGGCATATTATCTTTTTTTTTTCATAAATTTGCATACTACTGATCGTGAAACACTAGTATAAGAAGTTGCTTCCAACCATTTGGTGAAGTAATCAATTACCACAAAGATGAGACAATGCCCATTTGAATTTGAAGTTATAGGCCTAATCACATCCATTTCTCATATAGAAATGGCCATGGAGGTGCCAACATATACAATGAAACTGGAGGAGAATGAATTTTATCTACATAAATCTGACACTTATGGCACTTCTGGTATAACTAATGCAATTATTTTTCAACGTAGACTAATAATAACCTACCCTCATTATTTTTCTGGCCCTTATATGTCCATTAGCATGATTTCCACAAATCCCCTCTAGACTTCTTTTAATATCTTTCTTGCTTTTATAGCATTTACACATCTCAACAATATCTAATCTTAACCTATTTTGTACAATAGTTCCCTATATAGCACAAACCCTACTGCTAACCTTTGAATAATCCTCTTATCATTCTCCAAGCCTTATTTGGGATATTTTGGACACTTAATATATTGTATAATGTCAAAATACCAAGGCTGATGATTTACTTTTTCTTTAATATTTGAACAATGAGTTGGTGAATCCTGCATCTGTACTCTAATAGGCTGGGTTTCTTTATTAGTATTTAACTTGAATATTGCAACCAAAGTAGCCAATGCATAAACAATCTGATTCTTTTTTTGAAGAACATGCTGAAATAAATCTCTTTGAATTGCTTAATCAAATTAGCTAAATGCTTTTGGTATAACATAAATTTTGGGTCCTTAGTCTCCTATTCACCATTCAATTGGTAAATCACTAAGACTGAATCCCCATATACTTCTAATACATCAATCTTCTCTTCAATGGCCATCTATAATCTCATGGCACATGCTTTGTATTCACTTACATTATTTATGTAATTAAAATTCAATATTGTAATGCTAGGGTAATAATTCATTGCTAAGGATATTAATACCAACTCGATGCCATGTCCCTTATATTGGATGCCCCATCGAAAAATATATTCCACAACTTCTTCACAGGTTCTTCATTTTCATCTTACAGGATTGCCATTAAATCTTCATTTGGGTAATTAAACTTTACAGGTTCATAATTTTTTATTGCCCTATTGATAAAAAAATCAGGTATCACACCTCTTTTTATGGATTTTTGTGACACATATACAATATCATACACCAATAACATGACTTGCCATCTAGCAATTTTGCCTAAAAGGGTTGCCTTTTCAAACATATACCTGAGGGAATCTAACTTTGATATAATTGATTGATGATAGAGCATATACTACCTGAGTCGACAAGTAGTCCACACCAATGCGCAACATATTTTTTCCAACTAGGAGTATTTAGTTTCATACTCTGTAAACTTCTTGCTCAAGTAATAAATAGCATGTTCTTTCTTGCTAATTTCATCTCTTTGCCTCAATACACATCTTATCAAATTTTTTTACATTGTTAAATACAATATTAATGGCTTTCTTACAATAAGTGGTTCCAACACCGGTGGGTTTGTCAAATACTCCTTAATCTTTTCGAAAGCATTTTGACATTCTTTATCCTAATTGCCAGGATTGTTTTTACATGGTAACTTAAAAATTGGATCATATTTTGAAGTAAGCTAAAAAATGAAGTAATAAATATAATTCAATTGCCCCAAAAAATTTCTCACTTCTTTTTGTGTGTATAGAGCTGCTAAATTTTGAATGGCTTGAATCTTATTAGGATATACCTTAATTTCCCTTCCCCTGACTACAAACCCTAGCAAATTCTCTAATTTAACACCGAATATCTATTTGGCTAGATTCAACTTGAGTTGGTACTTTCACAACCTTTCAAATAGTTTTTTGAGGTTGGATACATGATTTTCTCCTTCCTCAAACTTTGCAATCATATCATCAACATAAATCTCTACCTTTTTGTGCATCATGTCATGAAAAAAAGTGACCATTGTTCTTTGATACATAGCGTGAATATTTTTAAGTTCAAAAGGCATAACTTAGTAGCAAAATGTACCCATATCGTCACTAATGTAGTTTTCTCCATATCCTTCTAAGTCATTTTGATTTGGTTATACCAAAAAAACCCATCCATGAATGAGAAGGTAGAATGCTTGGCGGTATTATCCATAAAAGTGTCAATATGTGGCAATGAAAAGTTATTTTTCAAGCTAGCTCTATTTAAGTCTTGATAATCCACATACATTTGCACTTTCTCATCTTTCTTAGGAATTGAAACTATATTGGCCACCCATTTTGGATATTTAGCTACCTATTTTAGGTATTCAGCTACTTCAAGAAAACCCACATCGAACTGCTTCTTCATTTTTTTTTATTTTCAATAACATCTTCGGCTCCATATGCTTTAACTTCTGTTGTACTGGTTGGCAATCTCACTTTAGGGGCAACCTATGTTTAACAATATCCGTGGTAAGTCCAGGCATATCTTGATAAGGCTATACAAATATATTAACATATTCATTCAACAAGTCCATTATTTGTTGCTTTTCCATTAGCAACAATGAAGAATCGATTCTGACTTCTTTTTTATTTTTTTTATCTTATAAATTCAATAGATCTATGGTCTCCTGATGAGGCTTTATGAGTTTTTTTTCTTGTTCCATCCACTTTAACAATTCATGAAACAAATCATAATCTTTAAAATCAACATCATCATCAAGCTCACTAATGTCAATTGAACTTTCAAAATCAAATTCAGCATTATTGTCTTATTCATCCATAACATTCATTATTTAAAGACCTAAAATAGGTATAATCACAAGAAAATACATGCTAATTGGGCAAAAATAATGAGAATATGAGCAATAAAGAAAAGCAAATGGGAAAATGATGTATGAGAAATACATTATATCCATTACTTAGCTAGGATAATTAAAAACTAGCACATACATTTACCCTCTACATGCTTTTGGCATAAGCAATTGCAATTTAAAGTTTTAGATGTTCCAAGGATAATAACAATAGTATCATTGTCAATCTTCTAGTCCCAAAAAAAGAAAAAATAATATCTTTTCTTCTTGTATATCTTTCACACCTTATTTGATCTGAACTTGATAAAAAGCTTTTTCTATTCCAATAGTTGGTTTTCTTTTTTCCACTTTTGAAGATCTCGAATAGATATATTTGCCAAAATGGAATGTCTCATACAAATAAGAGAATTTCATTTCTCTAGCAACTAAATCATATCCTTTGAGGTATGCCATTATCTTCTCTTTCTTCTTCATCATCATTCTTTTCTTATCTGTAGCAGTTGGCTTGAAATCTAGACCCAAACTCTTCTTATTTTTAATTATGATTGGCATTTTCTTGATCCTTATAAGAAGAGTTTGGGTCTTACACTTAACAGTAACATGTAAGGCCTTGCCACTACCTCATTCTTTAGGAGGTATATCATCGTCAATAAAAGAAATAAAATTCGGGGCTATGATATTCCCTACCATGTGATCCACATTCTTTACAAAAATATTGTGCTTAATATAAGCTTGATTGAGCACTTTTAGCAAAGCATTTTTGTGTAGTACAGAGTTCAATAGCAATGAAAATAACGAAATAAGAGCTAGCAACTTGTTCAACTGGTCGATTACACTGTACTCATTGTGTTTAATAAGTTTTAAAAATTCACAAGCTTCTTTCTCAAATATAGGTTTCTTATATTGAACTTATGGATTTGTCACAACAAGACTCAATTTTCTTTTTATTATGACCTCATCTCTTTATTTTCTTTTCCTTTCCTAACCCTTTCAAACATTTCATGAGTGTAACAATGACCATTTTTAGTCATTCCTTTTACTTCATTTATATTTATGGTGTATTCATTCTCCTTGTTCTCTAAGTCCATTTCACCACTAGACTCTTGAATCTTCACTTTGCAGTTATAGTCTTATGGGACTGACTTATCACTTTTATTAAAAAAAAAAAGACTAGGAACATAGATTGTCAATGGTATTATAGGAAAATGCCTTGGCTCCTCCACAGTTGGTTCTGTTTCATCATTATATAATATGGTAAAGGATTTTCAAATGAAAGGCACTTTCAACCCATCGCCTATCATACTTACATTACTAACGTTATCCTTAATATAAAATTCAATCACCCATCATCCATTAATTATTGTAACACCATTCGAAGCCCTTGGCAGCCTTGGATCACATGCCCCATATTCTTTTCATGATATTGACAACCATGGTTATAATCTATATTGACTTTTTCTTTAATTGCAAGCAAAATCATTTTTGTTTTAACCAAAAAAAAAAAAAACATTATTCATTAAGGTCTTCACCTCACTGACCTATCTTTTCACTTTCAACCCTTGTCTATTTGACACTGTATTAGTATTGCCACTAGAATGATTGAGAAAAAAGTTTCTACCAATATTAGGGTTAGCCTTAGAGTTGAAATTCAACAAACCTTGATTTATCAACTCTTGCACGCAATGTTTTAGAGCTGTATAATTTTTAGTAGAATGACCTATTACACCATAATGGTAATTATATTTGGCATTAGGATCATACCATTTTGGGTACAACGGCTTCAATGGCTCCATACACTTAGGAGTAATAAGGTAACCTCTCATCAACTGTGGATACAAATTGGTGTATGACATAGGGATATGATTAAACTAAAGTTTTTCTTAATTATTACTGCATTATGGGTTTCTTTTATTTGAACTGACTGACTGAGTTGACATTACAAAAGTGAAACTTGGTGGTTGTAGATTAAAGTTTGGTTTATGGTGGTTGTTGGGATGGTTGATAATGGTATGGTGGTTGGGTAGCTTAACTAGTGATTGGATAATAGGCGGAGAACTAAGATATTGGGTTATAAGGGATAAATGGGTCAAAATAAGGGATGTCTTATAAACACAACATGTGTTTCTTGCTTTTTCTTTTTTGGATTGCCTAACTTCCTAGTACTAGAAGCTTCAGGCCCATTAATATTACCAATTTTAATGGCATTCTCAATCATTTATCCTAAAATCACCATATCGAGAAATTCTTTGTAGTATTTTCTACCAACTTTTCATAATTTAGGGCTTTTAATGTGCTAACAAACAACACTATCATCTCTCTTTCGATACACATACTCCTTAAAAGTTTTTATTGATTTTCTTTCCATGTTCGATAGATATAACCTATTTGGAGCAGTGTTAATGGCATGCTTATATTGAGCCATAAAAGCTTTAGCTCCAATCCAATTGGACATACCAACTTGATGCTAATCCAATTAAACTATATTAAAAATAGTGTATCAAAAGCTTGTCATTTTGGGTATGACCTATCATTTTACGATAGAATATCGTAATGAGCAGAAGGACATTTTATTTTATTAAAGTTCTCAAAATCAAGAACCTTAAATTTTGCTAGAATAACCAAATCAGGCACCAAACTGAGTTTGTTTGCATCCATGCTCTAAAAAATGTCATTTTCTTTCACAGCCCTTAGTCTTTCTTCAATCATATCGTACTTATTTTATCTCAGCACTCACTACTGGCACAAACATGCCACATAACTTTTTTTGTTCAATAGAATCATCTAGAATTGGTATAATGATAGGATTGACAAGACTTGATCTTTGATTGACATTCATGTGTACCTAGAGTTGACTAGCAAAATATCTAGCACAAGTGTAAGGCTAGGGTTAACTAATAGAAGGATTAGCAAAAGTGTAAGTTTTTATGGTAGGTAGTTGCAAATGGATTTTTCGAGAAGTATGAACTCAAGGTGGAGTGAACCCTAGAGGATATAAAGTCATCCATATTAATTCCATCTCTTAATCCTTGTGTGTTAGTAACTTTTTTACCTTTTAAGAAGCCAATTAACAATTGTCTTAACTCTAACATCTATGCCTCGATATTCAATTATATTTCCATCACCCTCTCCTTTATCTTTTCCTATGCCTTTTTGACCCTCTCAAACCTAATTGTATTATTTTCGTCCATAATTCATGAATTGAAGTGAGTATTATACTTGTGCGAAATTGCTTGACCTAACTTATTTGACTTCGTTATCCTTGAACCTCTAATTATTAATCATGAATTAGAATGTATGGTATAATTACTATTGTTATTATTATTAATATTACTATTATTATTATTATTAATTTGCTTTCATTAATTTACATGTATGCAATGAATGTAATGTAATGTAAAAGAGGTATTACTTTGGATCAATCTAAGCAAAAAGAAACATTCATTAACCATAAAAATCTTTGTACATCAACCAATCATTCATGCATTAAAACTATAAAAACACCTAACTTGAGCATACTGCTATCTTGTTTCACATAAAAAAATTCAACAATCGCTGACTATAGTCCTAAGTTAATACAATCTCTAGTTCAAGTTCTTCAGCTTTTTTTACCATTTCACTGACTTTTTGCACTATTTTGTAGATTTGAGAAGTAAGGTGCTCTATATACTATTGCCTTCCTATGCTTTCAGCTCTCCATATTTTTCAAGCCTTCATTTTGTATTACAAGTATGAGCCCAATAATTTTCATTTTCTTGTCATTCGATCAAAATCTTATCTATGTTATTCTGATTGTTAACCAACTAGATTTTCAAGCTCATGAGCTCCTATTTCAAAACATTTTTCTCTTTCTACAAATCAAAATTCATATTCTATTCTTTTTTCAATCTAGCCCTTAGCTTTTCGTTTTGCTTTTGGCACTTGGCTACTATTGCAAAGACTCCAAAAAGCTTATTTTTCCATGTTTGCTATTCTTTGGTGAGTGCAAAGATTGTTTCCTTGTTTTCTCATGCTCTACTCTTTCAATACTCTATCATCTTTCTTAATTCTTCCACTTTCTTCTTAGATCCCCTTGAAAGTCTGACATCCATCTTCAATCACTTATTCTCTTAGTGAAGATCTTGCAAATCCCCTTTTAACACCTTTCGTTCTTTGGTCAACTTTTGTAAAGCATTATTTTTCATCATCAAATCATACCTTACATGGTTGACTTGATCCATCATCACTATTTTTTTTCTTTTTCCATCTTCTTCTTTTTAATCTTAAACTCTCATTGGGTGATCTTAAGAACTAACAATATCAGTTCTGAAGTAAAGATAGGTAATTGATTTAAAATATCTGTTAGTAAAGATCTAACTTTATTGACTTTCTTCATTATCTATGTAAAGTACCATTCTACGACATTATCTACATATTTGGCTGAATTCATTCGATCAATTTGCTTCTATGCCTTAATGACCTCTTGGACTTTTTTTATATAATCGGGTGCCCTATAGTCGAACTTGAGCCAATTGAGTCCATGAGGCATAGGAATGAACTAACAAGAATTATATTACCTTTAAACCATGAGAGGTATATAACTCACTGCCCTTTATATTCCTAGCAATGGTACCATAGCTCGTCTCCATAACTGTATAAAATGGCTGTGAGAAACATCCAATATGCTTTTCATGTTACATCATTGCTAATAAACTTTAGAGAGAATGACATCTGTTGACCTTTTGTCCAATCCCTTTACCATTCCTTGGTGACAAACTCTCTTATTGAAACAAAATGAATGGAGAAAGGCTGAAACGATATCTTTTTTTTTCTTTAAAAATGACTTCTAAGCCAAACAAAAAGTAATTGAGCACATCTTATGAATTGCCTCTCGCCTTTTTTTTGACAAAAATTTAGCAATCTAATGGTCTCTACTAAAATGGTTGATAAAATATTTATACATTTATCCAATTGCTTGAAGAAGTTAACCACTAATGCTTCTATGTGTCCTAATACCTTGAGGAATATCATCAACCCATACACAGAATAAATCCAATCCCTGATCATCATCAAGATGCTTTCTTTTATGCTCTAATAGAAAAGCTGATGGAATTGCTTGACCCCATTATTTTCGTTCTTATGCTTGTTTATCTTCTCAACCCTTATTTGCATAATCTTGGCTAATTTTTTTTTTATATCCAGTGGTCTTTTTCTCATTCCAATAGATTTTGTCTTGATTGGTAAACTCTATCTAGAGTAGAGATGAGTATTCTTCAATTATAAGTGCTAAGTCTTATTGTTTGAACATAAACACCAATAAGATAGATCCCAAAACTGTATTGTAACCCTAACTAATGACTCATCAATCTTCACTTACATGAGTAGTGCCACATCCCCATACTTCTTCAAAAAAGACTCCCTCTTTTCTGCTCTCTACTATTTCCATATGGTTTTCAACTCAACTATATCACTCTAACTCAAATCCACATACACTAATTGTGGAAGTGCAAAAATATAACCAACCCCTAAACAGTCTCTTTCTTTTTCATGAGTACTTTTCAATTGGCTTTTAACTTCTAAATAATTCTTACTAGAGACTGATGCTACTGATAACTTCATGAATGTTTTCTTTACTGTTGATTGACCTAAAACAAATATCCCTCTTAAAATGCAATACCTATATGATGTATGCAACAAAATTAAATACTATATAAATAAAAGAAATAAAAAATTCAAACAAATAAATAATAAAAATAACAAAACAACCATATAATATAACAAAATAACAAAATATATACAGTGTCTTAAGCTTTCATGATTTTCTAAAAAGTGGCATAGCTCTACCTTAAGCAAGCTTCCTATGGCTCATAATATACTAGGTTAGAATTTATTTGTGTAAAGGTTCCCAAATCAATCTTACATCATCATCCATTATAGACTAAAAAGGCACACTAATCCTCACCCATTACAAGCTACAAACGGAAAGGGTTTAATCTGAGTGAAAGCGTTTTATTAGCAAATACGGAGGTTATCACCTCACTAGAGCGTAGCTACTTCACTTCCTTTAAATAAAGACAGAGCCTGAATCTAAAACTTATGTATGTAAGTGAATATGCAAAAGTGTGAAAAGTGATATAACATAAATAAAATCACAATTACAAAATAAAAACAAGATATTAACTAACATACAATTTTATTTATTAACTTACATATTTTTTTGTAAAATTAAAATAAAGAGAATTAAATTAAATATCAAATAAAATTAGTTAAATCCTAAATTTTTGATGACGCATAATTAAAAATTTTTAGCTTAACCCTTGAATGTCCCCAATGGAGTTGCTAAAAGTCATAACATATTGGTCTGAAGACTCGATCATTAGATGTAATCATTTAAAATTGTGAAAATACGAAAAGTCACCACCAATACTTTTAGGGTGTGATTGGTCACCCAAAAAAATTCTCTTTTTAACAAAATGGGTTTAAAGTTTATTAAAAAAAATAATTTTGATCTATGAAAATAGGATTGGATTCGGGAGTCAATTACGAGTGAAAAATGATTAATACCCCTATAGTGCCCATAAACTTGGTACAATTAATCATACGCTATTTATAATTTTGGACAAAAATGGTTTTCATATGAAATTTAATTATAATTTCCTTAATTTTTTAGAAAGAAAATCAGTTAAAAGTCTTTATTTAGGAATTTATAAAAATCTTTTGATTAAAGAAATATATTATAATTCTCCAACATATAAGCAAAATTCAAATATAGTTTTTTCATTTAAGATTAATCACAACATCCGTTTAAAAATAATAAAATAACACTCTTTGTAAATAATAATCTTTGATAACTCTGCAACATCTAAGCAGAGTACCAATAATTATATTTCACAGAATGGTGTTTAATTTTATTAGATTAAAACTATCTTTTCAAAGAATTTTTTATGCAGTAAAAATGAAGAATGATATAATTAATATTAAACATCAATAATTAAAATAAACATATATATATATATATGTATAATGAGTGTAAAAATTAATTTAAAAATGAGATATATGCAAATTATGATAAAATACGAATTTAGGAATTAGGTTTGTAAATATAAAGAGACTACTTGAACTTTTCAACCTTTAGGCAGAGTTTGTGACTATTTATATTTAAAATTTTATTTTATTATTTTTATATTTTATTATTTAAAATATTTTATTTTAAGTTATAAAAATATATAAAAATTTTTAATAGAATAAAATTTCATAAATATCCTATTGTCTAGGCAACACTTGAGAATAGATTATTTTATAAAAACTTTTCACACAAATCATTAAAAATTTAAAATGATTTTGGGGTTTTGGCTAGATTTAGGGTTGCAAAGTTTAATTTAGGGTTTTAACTAAAGCCTAGGGATTCAGATTCCACTTAGGATTTAGGGTTTCAAGTTTCACTTAGGATTTTGATTTTAGGGTTTCATTTTAGAGTCACATTTTAGAAATGTATGAACCCCTTAAAAAATCTCCAACATTTAAGTAAACATTCGGAGCAAACTTGTTATTTTACGATTTGTATTTTTATATATTTTTCTTGTATTAAAATTTTACTATTATTTATTTACCTTTTGTTATTTTTATTTTTATTATGTGATTCCTTAATATCTTGGTAGAATTATTATTATTATTATTATTATTATTATTAAAACATGATTTTTAATTCTTTCCAATGTTTAGACAGGAATTTAAAAAATATATCTTCTTATTATTTTTTATTATATTTTAAAACATGTTAAAAATGTGAATAACAGCCAAAATGCATAATAAAATGAAATAACATAAGCATGCAAATTAATAGGATACTAAATGTACAAAATTATTAAACAAACAAAATCGAACATAAAATCAAAATAAACATGACTGTAATAAGTATGACAATAACGCAAAAAGATATTTAACATTCATATAACCTAACTTTTTTATTTATTTGATTTTTATTTAGTGTATTTTTGTTTGATTCTCTAACATCTAGATGAAATTATTATTTTTTTGTAAACTTAATTTTGAACTCTTTCTAATATCCAGGCAGGGATTTCAAAATCTTTCTCATTATTTTCTTTACTTACTATATTTATTTTTAGAGGAAATCATAATAAGTAAAATTCTGAAGGTTCAAGAACACTATAAAGTTAAATTGTTAAGAGCATTGAATTAAATTATAAGCAAATGTAAAAGGCATAAAAAAAAAGGAAGCACGAAAGTTAAATAGTTTTGAAAACTGGACTACCAGTAAACAAAATGGCATAGAAATTAAAAAAGCACGAAAGGTTAAATTGCTTTGAAGAGTTAAAGTGCAAGTTAAGTAATTTAAAGAAAGAAAAAAAACTAAAATGCATAAATTCAATTAGAAAAATGAGAACAAAAACTTTTGAATTAAAAATAAAATATATGAAATTTAAATACCTAAAGTTTAGATTGCTTGATTTTTTTTTTTAAATGTCGCTTAAGTTTGAAGAAAGCAAAATTATAACCCTAAACTAATACTAATTTATTATTTTTCCAACTAACAGCTTGAAACTCAAGGATACCTAAGAATTATATCATCATAGACAACATAAATGGGATTTTTTGTAGGGAAGATTAACATTGACTTATAGGGCAACTAAGCTTGACACCAAATAAATCATTCAAGGACAAATATTAGAAGCTATAACTCTCTAATGGTGTTGTTACACCCACGCAACCACCGCAAGGGGAAGAAAGAATAAGCCAACGTGAAAAAATAAAAGGCAGAGCTTTAAACTTTCCCTTTCACCACTGCCCAGCATGCAAGTACACCAGCAAGAATGAGGAAAGGCATTTTAAACTTCCACAGATTTACATGCTATATGCTCTTGTATTTTACCATTTTCACACACAAACAGTACACATAAATAAAATAAAAAACTTTGAACTTTCATGTGAACCAACACATCAGAAACAACTTCAAACCATGAAAGCAAGAGATAAACTTTAAGCTTCTACCTCATTTCTATACTCTTTTCTCTCGTTTTTAACAGATTCTTCTTGCGTTTTCCACTGCTGGTTTTCCTTTCTCTTCCTGCTCTCTCCTCCTTCTTCTTCTTTTTCTTTTTGCTGTTTCTGCCTTCCTATTCTTCGCGCCTCTTTTCATTTTTTTGTTTTTTCTGCTTTACCTTCCCTTTCAGATTTTTGCCAACCGCCTGCCCAGTTTTTGGATGCCATTGATTATATATATATATTTTTTTTTTGCTCTTTCTGCTTTCATTTTTTTCTGCTACTGTTTTCTCCCTTCTACTGTTTTCTGCTTCAATGCTGCCGCCAGTTTTTGCGTTCTTTTCTGCTCTTTTTTTTTTTTTGGCATTTTCTGTTCCCCTTTTTTTTTTTGGATCTTTCTACTTCAGCCTCTCTTGTTTTCTACCATCTGTCGTTCTTCTCTTCTTTTTTTTTTTTTTTTTTGCTTCAGTTTTTCGCTTTGCCTCCCTTTACCATTTTCTGGTTCTTCTTTTTTTCTGCTAGTTTTCTCTTCTGCCTCTCTCCTTTTCTGCTGTTTGTCCTTTCTCCCTTTCTCTGGCTTCCTTTCACGTCCACTTTGCCCCTTTTTTAGCTGCCCACGAATGCCCCACATCCCATGCATGGCAGTGTCAGTTTTTTCGCTTATGCCGCCTCTTCCCACGTTCCATGTACCGTTTTCCTTGCCGCAGCCACTTTGCATCCATTTTCTTCCTTTCTCTCACATGTTCATGCATATTCTTTTCATTTTTCACGCATGGAATGGTTGGAGGCTTGCATGACATGAGTGCATGACATGGGTGGGCTTTCATTTACATGCAAAGAAGTCTAATAAGGCCCAATGGGCCTTTTTTTTCATTTTGGATTTTATTTTTATTTTTTGTCTTTGTTGATTTTTGGCTTTCAATTTTTATTTATCTATTATTTTAATTAATTACTTAATTTTTTAATTTAATTAACTTGTTTTTATTTCACGCATGGCATTGTTCTTGTTGTTTTGCTTAGTTGTATTTATTAACCTATTTATTTATATTTTTAAAATTTTTAAATTTTATATATTTATTATTGTTGTTGTTGTTGTTATTGTTGTTATTTAATGGCCAACAATGGGCCATTAATGGGTGTTTAACAATGGACCTTTTATCGAGCCTTTTATCAAACCATTAAAAAATGGACCATGCAATGAGCTCAAAAAAAGACGATTGAAGCCCAATTACAAAAAAAAAAAAAAAAACACAAAGATTAAAAAGATAGAATATCTTAGATAAAATTAGATGTCTA
The DNA here is from genome assembly GCF_047325235.1 of Durio zibethinus. NCBI lineage: Eukaryota > Viridiplantae > Streptophyta > Magnoliopsida > Malvales > Malvaceae > Durio > Durio zibethinus. The sequence goes on along the minus strand of NC_143164.1, from coordinate 32,386,470 downwards.
TACTAGTAAAAAATGCAATATCATGCAATGGTTGTTCCTCTAGTTGATTGATATAAGGTTCTCAACATACATTAGATATCGTTATCACATTCAGTTGCTCCCATAAGGCTTGTAATGTATCAACATAAATACGAGTTTTCCATTTTCGAGCACGTGAAAGATCATCTGTGTAGGTCAATATGCCTATTGGACTTAATGATGAAAAGTGCTCATAAATCTACACCTACATGATATACATGAGTAATATTTAATCACATAATCACACATAAAAATAATAATAAATAAATCAAATAATTATAATATGTTTTGACTAAGTATAAATACATATATATATATATAAGTGTCAGATAACTAGCAATTTGATGCATGTTTGTTCTATTCGCAATGCCAAGTTATTTGAACAAATATGTGAGACAAGTTGTCCCTAAGCATATTTAACAATGGCAATGAGGTTATTCAGTAGAGTTAAGTATGCTACTGATACTTTTGTTGTGGTCTTGTCAATGAATAATATACACCTTAGCAGATAGAGTAAAAAAGCTTAGGATGCATAAACTATCACCTTCTCATCTTATGTAATTGTAACATCCTTAAAAGAATCCCACAATCACTGTAATTGAACAATGGGTCCTTAAACCCTCCCATTCTCTATTACAACCTTAGTTGCAGAAACTCCAAATAACCTAACCAACAGTGTGTTTGCCTTATCGATTGTCAAATAATTCACTAAAATCATAGTCATAGTGATCGGTATGTGTAGAAATCATGAACACATTATCCAATATGCTGATTATTTTTTTGAATGGTAGATGAAAAGTGTTGGTCTCAAGCTGTCAACTCTCAACAAAAATCGATACTATCATGTTATTAATCAAACGATAGGTACAGTCAATGAGTGAATCCATCATGGACTCGATTACATAAGCTCAGATGACGATATGCATTATCTAGATGCCATTGCTATAATTTCGATCCATGATTAATCGATGTCAATGAATCTCGCTCTTGTAATAATAACAACAATAATAACAATAAAATCAACAACAACATTAACAACATCAACAACATCAACAATATCAACAATATCAATAACATAAACAACAACATAAAAATATCATCAACAACAATCAACTAATTCATTCTAAAACCATAAACTAACACTATTGTATTATATGATTCAAGTAACTACCTGGCCATTCCATATATGCAATGCAATATGAGATCTAAAACTTCTAAAGATAGATGTATCGATTGGACCTATAGAAAATGGTTGAGAAACTTGCTTTGCACTATCATCTCCATCCCTATCTTGATGCTCGTGGGTGGTAGGTTCCTCATCATGAGTAGAAGGCTTAGCCTATAAAGTATCATGTACTGCACGATCCTCTACTGGCTCACTATCCTCCTTAACTTAACGTCTCCTCTTGAAGGTAGTTAAACACCTCCAACTCAGACCAAAATCAGCTACAGTACACCCATCACCTCTATCAACAGCTTTACTTCTCGTACAAATGTCTTCACCTCGTGTGCGAGCCATATCTGTAACAAAAAATAATAACTCAGAATATATTTAAATTTAAAGCTTATGGAATATATTTAAGTTTAAAACTCTCAGAAATTCATTTTCGAAAAGTATGAATTTGACAATTAACTATTGTAAACCCTAGACTATTTTCACATGATTTCAACCAAATTAATCAACAAAAATCTCAAAAGTTTACTTGCAATGAATGGAATACTCTAAAAACTTGTGATTTAATTTGATGGTTTTAAGGTTAAGTTTGGATTGAATTTGGATCCAGAGTGAGGGAATGAAGAAAAGAGTGAGAAGAGTATGAAGGAAAATGTGATTTTGTTATATGAGGTGTATTTAGTAATGGGATGTAAAGAGTATTTTTATAGGTGTAAAAAGAATTTTCCTTTTCTTTTTTTCTTCTAATATATAATGGAGGGACCAAAAAACCTTTTTTACTTACAAATTTTGTCTATTTTTTGTTATTTATATTTTTCATTTTTATTTAAATAATTTTTAATACTTAAAGTCTTAATTATTAGTTTAATATAATTTAATATGTGTCAATATTTTGATTGAATAAATTTTTTAAGATTTTAAATATTAACTAATATTAATATATATATATATAATTGTTAAAAAAATAAAGAGAATAGAAAAGAATTTTATCTTTGAGGCGTGAAAAATATTTTCTTAATGATAGTTATACCTCTAGGATACAACAAAACATCAAACTTTCTAATCAAAAGTAGTAAAAATGGTTGTGTTACAAGATTTATTTATAATGAATGAACAAACAAATTTTTATTCAAATGGTTATGATTATTTGTAAAATCATGACTTATATGAGCAATTATCTTTTTATATTTAAATAGTTATAACCATTTGTTATATAATAATTATTTTTGTTTAAAAATAATTATTAAGAATATGACTAAAATTAAAACAAAAATTAAGTCTATTCACTAATAATTAAGTCTTTCTATCCAATGTGAAATGCACCACATTCTAAACTACCAACAATCTCCCATGAGTTTGAAATATTGGTGCTTAATCTTTAATCTTTTATACAAATAAATATTATGAATACAAGAAAGTATCTCTTAATTTAAACCATCAATTAGCATATATACCTTAGAATTCTAACAAAATTGATGGTATTTACAAATTAAACCTCAACTCATACTGTTAGAATTAAAGATATAACACACATAATACTTACTTATTATTCTGTTAAAGGTTTATAATCGCTTTAGCATTATTATGACCATGTGCTTATTCTATTTATAAACATTTATAAGAGAGACCCAAATTCTTCTTATTGAAGCAACACCATTTCTATATTTATATAAGTAAAGTTTCCATGATGTCTCCGTTGTTTGACATTTAACAAATAAACTTCACTAAGAATATAAAAAGCTTATCCTCCCCAAGCAGTAAACCACACTAATTTCAAATTTTTGAATAAATTTTATTAGTGTTTAACAAACACATTTAAAATAACTTGTCTTTACCCATTAAACTTTATAATTAGAGGTTACTACTTTAAAGTTAGGTTCCCATTATTGGTGTTTAATAGTAAAGGTTTAATCCCATTCTACTTGTAGTGTTGCTAACCTAATATCTTATAATTTAATTTTTTTATATTAATTACCGCAATTTGAGATTGAATCTTTAGTATAATCACTTTATAGGCTAATATGTTCAAACTTTCATTTGGCATATCATTTTTATGATCCAAACATTGTTGCCTCATTCTTATCATTTTAAAAATAGTTAGTATTGGTTGTGACCACAACTTTATATTCACAAATTTCAACCATTCTATTTTCATACTTTTATAGATATTTAATACAATTATACTTCTAGTACAATTGGATAAACTCAATAAATAAACCAAACCATTTTAGTCTTTTTAAGATACGTAAGGACTTTTTATAATTTTTACTTTAATAAGTATACTAAACTTATTAGCTTGTATAATTTGCTCATACAATTATATTAAAATTTGACAACACTCTGGTGGCATTTTTTATTTTTTTTATTCTTATCACCTCCATCATGTGCAAATATGAATTATTTTATTAAAGAATGTCCCATTCAATTATCAAGATATCATATATACTTAATCAAATTGCCATTTTATTTATCTTTTCATTATTTGGTGATTTTTTTTTTTGTTTAAGTAAGAGACCTCCAAATCTACCCTTAATGATAGATAACTAGAAAATATTTTATATCTTAATATTTTCTTCTCATAAAAATTTTAAAACTTTTATTTAAACTCAATATAAGAATATACATCAATAGAAATGACATCACATATAATCATTCTTAAATTTTTTTTTCTTTTAATAAACTTCTGCTTTCTACAGTCTCTTTTCGAAACTTTCATATCAACTCATGAAAAATTATGAATCTATTTCATCGTGGACACGATTAACCATGTTATTACCATGAGCAAAACTATGCCCATCACCCAAATGGGTCAAATAGCATTCTTCTTGCTATTTAATTTTTTTTTAATATTCAAAAAATCTTTTAATCTGTCATGGTTTTCAAAGTAAATATAATTCTATACTTTCATTATATCTTAAAACTTTTATAAAATCATGAAATACAGATCATTTATACAAGTCATGATTATTATCAAATAAAATTAAATAAATATTACTTTTGTGCAAAGACTACTAAAAAAAACTATTTATGTACTATATACAATAAATAATTTTCAAACATACAAAAGCACTACTCATTTAAGAGTCATACCACCTTTTTTTTTTTTTAATGGATAACTCATTTAGTGATCAATTCCAAGGATTAAGGCAATTGTAAGCCAACATTATTATCAAGTCCATATATTAATGGTGCATATATAAGCTCTCACCAATATCTTTACCATGAAATTATAAAAACTTATGGATCCTAAGATTTGTGCACTTTTATTTTGGGTTAAATATAAAAATAAACCCTAAACTATACATTTTCTGTCAATTTGGTTCCTAAATAAATAAAATTGTCAGTTTGATATTTCAACTTTCATTTCATTATCACATTCGTACCTTGGACTAAGACTGTTAGTCCAAAATGCTGACGTTGTATGAACATTCAACAAGTTACTGACACATGTCAAAAAGTCCAATCAATGCCACATTATCAATGTCATATCAACACAAAAAGAAATTTTCAAAAAATAAAAAAAAATTCTAAAATAATTTTTAAAATTTTAAAAAATTCTTTAAACGATTCTAAAATTTCTAAAAAGTTTTAAAAAATTTTAGAAAATTTTAAAAATTTCTAAAAAAATTTTAAATTTTATTAAAAATTGTAAATAAACTAAGAAATATGACATATTTTTAAAAATTATAAAATTAAGATAGTTTTAAATTTTCAAAAATTCTGAAAAATTTAATATAAAATTCAAAAAAAATAAAAAATGAAATTTTTAATAAAATTAAATTTTCTTAAGATTTTAAAAAATCACAAAACTTAAAAAATGAAAATTAAAAAAATTAAAAAAAATTTAAATTTTTTGAAAATTAAAAAAATAAAAAATTTTAAAATTTTTGATTAATTAAATAATTTCAAAATTCTAAAAAATTCTAAAAAAATAAAATTCTGAAAAAAAATAAAATTTTAATAAAAATCCAAAAAAAAATTAAAACATTTTTGAAAAATTCAAAAAATATATAAAAAATTAAAAAATTTTCTAAGTTTTTAAAAATGTTTTAAATTTTTAAAAAATTTTATAGATTTTTTAAAAATAATAGATTTTTTCTTTTAAATATTTTTTCAATTTTAGGAAAATTTTATTATTTTTTAAAATCTTCATTTTTTTTTAATTTTTAAAAATATTTTTGCAAGTTTTTGGATTTTTTTAAAACTTTTAAGATTTTTTTGAATTTTTTTAAGTTTCCTTAATTTTTTTTGAAAAAATTTATAATTTTTTTTAAAAATTTAGAATTCTTAAAAAAAATTTTAGAATTATTTTAGCATTTTTTTTAAACATTTTTTAGGCTTTTTAAAGAATTTTGTTGTATTTTTCAATATTTTATTTTTTAATAATTTTTAAAAATTTTTAAAAATATTTTTGAAATTTTCTTTTAATATTGATGTGGCATTAATAATGTAAAATTAGTTGGACTTTTTTGACATTTGTCAGCATCTTATTATATGTTTATACCATGTTAGTAAATTGATTAATAGCGTTAGTTTGAGATAAGTATATAAATAATGAAATGAAAGTTGGAGTATCAAATTATCAAATTTATTTCTTTAGGGACCAAGCTAACAAAAAGTATAGAGTTCAAGGACTATTTTTATATTTCACCCTTTTATTTTTAATGTTATGCATTTAGATGTCATATATGCTAACAATAAGATAACTTAAGTTTCTATTCAAATAATCATCCATTTTCATTTTCTTAATATATGGTAAACCGTCTATATGTTCTCCATGTCCAATTCTAGGCTTATAGATGTTTCAATTCATTGTCATATGCAAAAATTTACAAAACATGTGTTCAAGCCATGAAATGTGATAACCCATGTAACCATAAAATGAATTTAACATCATTGATTGATATATGTTCATTCAATAAAATTGTCATAAAAGACTTGAAAAGCTCAATATCCCCTTTTAGCTCATACACATATAAATATAAAAATGGATATATTCTTTATATTCTTGACATTGCCAAGATTTTCATGGCACCACAATTGAACATGACTCTTTTATATGCATTTCTATTATAATTCCATAGTATCTCCCTCAGAGTTCTCTCACAAATGCTACATGCACGGTGGATTAAATATAGGTACATGATTATAATCATTATATTAATAATACATACACCTATTACCCAAACTATAAATTATATAATCATACTCTGAATAAATCTCATGCAAGCAAAATATTAAAATAGCCAATATATATTACTACTTCTCTAGCTTTTTCCAACAAAAACATTATCTCAAGGTTTTAATAAATTTAACCATATTCTCGCAATTCTTTTATTTAATGATTGCCAAAGTAAACACTAAGTCATGCTTACTCAAGAATTAAAATTTCAATCATGCCTTATGAACAAATAATAAATACATGTTATTAGCAAATTTTATTAATAATAAGCATAAAGCTTAATTAATAAAATTCTCCACTATATAAACATTCAATTTAACTCAAAGCATGTTAATATAGGCATGACTAAACAATATAAGCATAAAAAATAAAATAGTAAATAAGCAACGACTTAACATATACTATTTAACAACAAATAATAAAATAAATTTATTGGGACACTCCATTTTTAGCCTACTTCTGTTAACTTTTATTGTGAACAAAGTTCCTAGTCAATGATCTCAATTTCCTTTAAAACCCATTTTCTTTTCCAAATTCTTGTTAACATTTAACAAAGAGATAATTTATCATGTCTAAATCCATTTTTTTATCATATATATGAATGAAGCCCATTTCGGCTCATGACTATTCTAAGCCAATCCCAATGAATCACATTATAAGTTCACGCAGAAATTTGCTCTTGACTTATTATCCAATCTAAAAGCAATGACAATTTTCATGCATATACTTCAATTCATCCAATCATGTTTTCATTAAAAAATATGGATCAATTTTAACTCTTTCTTTTTGTCTTTAGACTATTCCCCATCGTGACGTACATACGTTGGGTTTTCAATTCTTTAAACTCAATTGATAAGCCAATTTCAATCAATATGTAGAAAATTGTGATATCGTACCCAATAATTAGAAGTAGTATTTTGACCATATATGCAAATATAAGTATCTACTGCATTTGGTCAATTTTCTTTCCAACAATAATTCATAAAATAAATTGCATACTGATTTTGAATAAAAATTAAAGAAAAACTTGTTTAACATTACAGTTAAGAAATTTTTTTTATCTATAATTATTTAAAAAATTCAGATTTCACCAATGCATATATATATATATATATATTGTACATCTTCATAAATATCAAATATAAAAATTTATTCATAATTACCTTTAAAATTGTTAGAAAAATTAAATAAGAGAATAAAAAAAAAATTTGACTTTGAAACTTGAAAAATATTTTTTTTAAGGGCAATTATGCTTTTAATATGAAATAAAATCTCAAAGTCTTCAATCAAAAATACTAAAAATGATTATACTGAATAATCTTTTTATAATACATGAACATAAATAAATTTTTATTCAAATAATTATAATCATTTGTATAATTATAACTTATATGAATAATTTTAAATAGTTATAATTATTCATCCTATAATAATTGTTTTTATTCAATTTGGTGCACGGTTTTGCACTAGTTGAAAGATAGCTGACTCTATTTTGCAAAATTAGTAAATCCACAGTTCCACACATCAAGTTCTTCCTCCCTTCGACTTGTGCATTTCAGTGTTTAACACAGAAGAAATGATTATTTGCATATGACGAAAAGATAATAATCAAGCCGGTCTGTTGTGTTAAGTTTAAAATAATAATGTTTGTATAAATGAAAATTAAAAAAAAAAAAAATAGTTCAGTCATGATGACTTACATTAATGAGAAAAGCTCAAAAAGCTACACTGTTAACATTATGACTTGTATAAAGAGTACATAAAATTTTTATTTATATACGGACTCTCACTAATTAAGAAAGAATAATTATGATGTAATCTTAAATATTATTCTAATTACAATATTATGTTTCACTACATAATTATAGAAAATTACAGAATATTATCTTTAATGTTGCAGATAGCCACATTAATCCTATAGTTGAGACTTTGCTTGCCCCTCGCTCCCCTGCATACGTGAGTAACAGATTATCCATTTGCACAACTATTTAAATGGGATACTGCTTGGTGCTTAAGTCAGTAACTCAGTATGCAATACACAATTTATACATGAATTAAAAGGGAGCATTTTGGTCCCAAGAATATTTTGAAATGGGGGGATTAACCAAGATGTTGATTAAAATTTGGGTATGGACTTGAAAAAATGAGTTGGAAAAAGAAATAAATATACACCAAATAAGTGTTCTTGAATTAAAAATGGTTATGTTTAGTTCACCTTAAGAAAAAAGGTGAATCAACCATGCCACGAAAGAATTGGTCTCATAAATGCATGATCACAATGCAACTTGCAGAGGGTTCTCCAAAGAATCAACTAAAACCAGGACCGCATCAATGCAGATGCACCGGGATGTTCCAGTTGCTCAAATTCAAAATCAAGGAAAAGAAGGTAAGCAAATGGCAGCTCACCAGAGACGTTCTCTTCAAAGCTTTTTCTGCTAAATAGGCACAGGGATTGAAGAATGCTCCATAAGTCTTTGACCATTTCTCCAATTTTGAACATATATATTTTGATCCAAGAGTATCGGCCCAAAAAATGATTCCTCCCCTGGGACATGCATCATTTGCATTGAAATTAGAAGTTAAATATTCAACCATCTTAAAGAAAAAGGGAGGTAGGGGAGTTCAAACCTATATTCTGGAAACCCCATGCCCATAACAGAAGCAACATCAAGATCTGATGCCTGGACAACAATTCTGTCCTCAAGAAGGCAGCATGCCTCATTGACAACAGGGAAGAGAATCATTTCAACTATCTCTTCATCGGACAACTTTATCAACTGTTTACAAATTCAAAGCCACCAGATGTGCATGAAGAGAGGTAGAAAGGGTAGGGAGGGAATTTCAAGTTAGACGTGCAATAATCCAGAGACACAGGGGCAATATGCAACTTGTCAATAATTAGTTAAGAGGAAATTAAAAAAAAAAAAGAAATCTTAGAACAGCTACTTCATGCCCAACTCGTTATCAGGTCAAGCATGGAACGTGACAAAAGAAATATAGCTGAACTTAAGAAATTCACACGTAGATGAACAACAGGGGGATGTAAGTAACCTCATAATCAACACTATCACTGGAGATGCTACTGGCCTTGTTGATATACTTCTTAATATCAGGATCGGGGGTAAACTTGGACTCGCTATCATACATGTAGAAACCTTTTCGTGTAGTTTCACCTGAAAAAGGAGACAGAGATGCAAAAATGATACTTGAGCATTCTAAGCCTTCATAAGTGGATATTCAATATCCGGTTCATGGGTCAGTTTCAGGCCCAACAGCATGCCAAAAAGATTTTCAATTACTTTCAGGTAAAGTGTCAACAAAGTACCTGCTCGGTTGTCCTCTTGCATAACTGAAATCAGCTTTGATTCACGGTATCTCTCTCCAAAATTCTTGCCCAATTGGACATTCAGTGCAGTTACAACCTCAAAACCAACAGAATCAATCATTCTGCATCAAGAACATAAATATTAGAGCCAATGTGGCAGGTACTAAGTCAAATTTTAGGCCAAGATGCTAAATGCAGACACAGAATAACATGCAGATTGTTGGAAAAACTTAAAACCAAACACTCTCCTATCTTTCAGGAACAAAATTATTCTTAATTAAACTAGAACCCAGATAATATTCTTTGCACTTTTACAAGTACCTAAATGGCCCCATTGTCATTCCAAATGCTGTAGCTGCCTGGTCAATCTGATAGAGATCAATACCATGTTCAACAAGCATCAGAGCAGCTTGCGAATAAGGAAAGAACATCCGGTTAATTGCAAACCCAGTGTAATTGCAGACTACTACTGGGATTTTCCTCATCTTCTTTGCAATAGCTAGTAAGTCAACAATGACTTGAGGAGATGTTTGTTCTGTTCGAACTATCTCCAGCAGTGGCATGAGATGAGCTTGACTGCATCAAAAGCACGCATCAATACTAGGTTGGAAACTAAAACCAAGAGAAGAACAAAGCAAAAATACCTGAAAAAATGAGTCCCGACAATACGATATTGAGATTTTGTCCTTTCACCAATTAAATTCAAGTTTACCATGGAAGAACTGGTAGCAAGTATGCAGAATGGTGGGCAATAAGTTTCCAGCTCAGCAAAAATTCCCAGTTTTAAATCAGTATTTTCACTCACAGCCTGCTTAAAACACCAAAGGAAACAAAAAAAAAAAAAAATCAAAGAAAGTCAGCATTCTTTGACAACCTTAAAACTACAAATAATTAGAGTTATTGTTCTATATTTCAACATTTTCCTTGTTTCATGTTATCCTTCCTCCACCTTTCCCTTCCCTAACTTCTCTCTTAGAAAACTATTTGCACTTTCCCACATTTTTTAGACGTATATCTCTTCTATATCAGGAAACAGGCCAGAGCTTTCATGGTATTTTTTTGTGACGAATCCAGAGAAGGGCAGGAGGAACGAGTAGGAGATAGCTGTAACAGGTCAGCAAACAAGGTGGATATAATATAACTGATTATCTATCATGCTCATTTCTCAATCTGGACAAACACTATGTCATCGCTGCAGTTCTTTATGCTTAGTGTTTCACTTATAACAAACTATACTAAAGAGCCACTAGCAACAGCTAGAAGCTTAGAATGCATTGAGATAGGTGGATGTTCAGGGGGAAAGGAAAGGAGGGTGAGGGAAGAGAGAGAGAGAGAGATTCAAACGCAGTAGCATTGGTTCATGGTAAAAACCTCAATAACCATATCCACTTCCCTAAAATCTTCATAATGGAGAACATCTTTAAAAAGAGAGAGGTTTTTGTTAAGCTTTGCTTCTGCCAATTTTCCGTTCTTGACATGATCTTGCAAATTTACTGTAGGGAAAGCATAAAAAGAGAGAGGCAAGTTACAATAGCAGAAAAAGTTTGAACAGAAGTGCTCTTGGTTAAGAAAAAAGGGGCAGATGGGGGAAGGGGGAGGGGGTGAGGGAATAATTCATCTAAACAAATGTTTGTTGTCACCTTTGACTCTTTCAATTCCAGCCAGTAGGGCCTTTTCATTCACTTCTTTCAAAATGACAGTGTAATTACTAAGCACGAGTGCAGTTACTATTGAAGAACCCATTAATCCTCCACCAACAACAGCAACTGTATTCACTTTCCTCGGGATTAAACCCATATCAGTTATACCGGGCACCTGTTAACAAATTTAGATCAAGGATAAGCATTCCATGAGAGAGAAAGATGCCTAAGCAAGATAAATTTTCAAATTATCAAGAAACTAGAAAGTTATGTAAACTCATAAAGATACAACCTCGAGCACTGAAATATAGCTACAATTTTAGGGCTTAAATAATTTTGTTTGACTTCTCAGAGAAAATTATGTTTATATCACTTACTTTTTGAGTTTTGACTTGCAATCTAACCAGTTTCAAACTAATCAAGACTGATATTAAGCATTGAAATTAGCTACAATTGTAGCTTAATTGATTTTGTTTGACTTTGAAGAGAAATATACATTTATATCAACTATTTTGATTTATAACTAAAGGGCCTATTTAAGAAGTCAACCAAAGTTTTGATACCAACCATGTCCAAAAAATTCAGCATCAAAGTACAGATATAAAAATTTTATAATTGTGAGAAGCAAGAACCTTTTCAGATTTAATCAAGAAGAATTAAAGCTATTATAACTGTATACCTTGGACGTTCTATGCTGGGCAAAGAAGAAGTAGACTAAACTCCTACAAGCATCAGATTGTCGAAGTTCAAGTAATGCCTCCGACTCCTACAACAACCAACAAGTCATCTTGTATACCAATAAGGTTATCTGCAATAGAAACAAAAAATGACCAAAAATATACCTTCCAAAGTGCAGCACGTGGACCATGTATTAATCCTTCTTCAATGACATCAATGCAAACCAATGGGTGTTTGAGATTTGGAGCTTGTTTTTTGGCCGTAATTCTGGCATGCTTAAGGATCATCCTAGCCTCTGCCAAGGGCTCTAATCGATCCGTTCTGTGAAGACTAACAGCCCATGGTCTTCTAAACTCGAGAATGTCTATCGCCCAGAGACGAGCAATTTTAGTCAACTCATCTGCTGAAGAAAGGGCATCCACAAGGCCCAAACTGTGAGCATTGTCTCCATTCACGAATTTTGACATCTGGAGGGAGAATAAAAAAAGAGTGCTTATGAAGTCTTGTAGCTCAAAATAAAACAAAAGAAGGAACTATACTCAATTAGAAAGGGAGGAAAAAGCATGCTTTCATATTAAGAGCATCAGTATCATTTCTTCCAATAGAGCAGCAAAAGGAGTGATATATACCAAGATCATTTCAAGAGCCTTATGAAGGCCTACTAGACGTGGCAGGCGCTGTGTCCCTGAAATAAGACATCAATTTAAGACTGAAAAGGAAAGAAGTTGGGGGATTGGTTTTTTGTTTTTGGTTTTCTTAATGGGAAAATTATACTGCCAAAATAAAAAAAAACTCCTATAAAGGATCTAGCAAATTGAATGATAATCATCTACATCCACATAAGCACAGCCTTACCACCAAAGCCTGGAAGAATTCCATATCGAAGCTCAGGCAGACCCAGTTGTGCAGAAGAGGTTGATATGCGTGCATGGCAGGCCTAAGAAGATATCAAGTAAATTATCAGAACTTCCATGAATAGAACACGGTAAGGTTGGTATCAATTGAATTCATAACATACCAGCGCAATCTCCAATCCCCCACCTAAAGCAGGGCCATCAATAGCAGCTACTAAGGGTTTTCTGGCAGCTAAGAAAGCCCACCAAAAAAGATCTTAGAAGAGACCAGAAGAAAAACCTGATAGCAGATTATAAAATACAAACAATATATAAATATACCTTCTAAAATGTCGGTGATAAATTCAATTGACCAAAAGCCAAGCTTTCCATTCTTTGCTGTGATATGCAGGAATAAATTGAGGATAATATATAATATAAGAATCAATCTAGAGCCCTTGCCTCATCATACAGATTAAAAGGCAGGGAGAAAAGGAAAGAGGAAAGATATATCTAACCAACCCTTTTTCCCAAAAGCTGTGACATCAAAGCCTCCTGAGAATTTCCCTTTTGAACCTGTTTTAATAATTCAAGATGTTACATACAAATGAAAAATATCATCTCCATTGGCAATAATACAAGATAGTAACACTTTAACTTTACCAGTAATAACTATTGCTTTCACATCATCTCTCAGCAGAGCCTGCTCACTGTTCTCCTTCAGGCTAAATAACACTGAAAATCAACAGAAGAATTTGCACCAAATCAGAAGATTTTGGTCCATTAAGAAAACAACGACAGCATACTAAAGGTAAGTTCAGAAATCACAATCTGGCTCTGGCGCCGGTTACTTTCTTGAATTAATGAGTGGAAAGTATAGAAAAAGGTAAGAGATAGAACCAACCATCAGCAGAGAGCAAATTAAGAGGTGGGTTGTTGATGATGATGATAGCCACGCCATCAGCTCCTACTTCCAGCAAAGTTTTTCCCTTCATTGTTCCAACCCCCTTGGCTGTGAATCTATCAAATCCCGCTGCTGGCTTTTGGGAGTAATCAACGAAGCGGTAATGGGTTTCTAGTTTTCATTTTCATAGACTTAGATTTTGTTTCGGGCTTTTAAAAAATGATTTTTACATTTTTATGTCTTTGTTTGAAAATTTTTAATTGGTTGAAAAATAATTTATTGGTTAATAAAAATGATTTGCTTTTTGGAAATTGTACATTTTTGAAAAAAAAATTATTTATGAATATAGTTATTGTTTAATGTGCTTAAATATAATTTTATTTAAATTAGACTTTGTACATAATATTTTAAACTTAAATTTAATTTCATTTAATTTAAAATATTATTATATTATTAAATAGTATTTTTATTTAATTTTACTAAAAACTTAAAATATTAGTATTAAAAATATATTAATATTTTAATTTTAAATATTTTTATAATTATATTCAAATAAAGCTTTGAATATAATATTTTAAATTCAAATTGGATTTAATTAAATTTAAAATATTATATTAATAAAAATAGTTTATTTAATTATAATTAATATATTAAAATATTTGCATTAAAATTCTTTTGATATTTTAATTTTAAATTATTTTATTTTATATATTATTAAACATAAATTTTTTTAATATTTCAATAATAAATAGTATTATATTATTATTTTAATAATAAATAATAACATATATAATAAATTTTTATTTTTTTAATAAATAATGTTAAATAATATACTAATATTATTTTCTTAATTTTAATATTTTTAATAATTTCTTATTATTTTTTGTTTAAAATATATTATTTTACAGTTTATTTATAATGATATTTATATTACTATTTTAATAGTAAATATAAATAAAAAAATTCTAGTTATGATTTAATAATAGATACTTTCAATATAAAATATAAATATTTTAATAATAAATATTACTATTTAATATTAATAAAAATAATATTTTAATAATAGTAATTCTATTTTAAATATTTTAAAATATTAATACAAAGAATAAGAAATAATTTATTTTAAGTATTTTTATATTAATATAATATTTTAATATTAAGTATTATTAAAATATTATTGTTCTTGAATACTAATAATTTTAATAATAATAAATTTAAATATTTAATAATAATAAATTTAAATATTTAATAGTTATATTAATATTATTTGAAAAAAATAAAATTTTCCAAAAATAATCAAATAATAAAAATATTTTTTAAAACTCAATTTCTACAAAACAAATAAAGCATTAATTTATTATGTTTTCTCTATTCGATTTTTACCAGAAGAAGAAAAAGTACAAAACAAAAAAAGGACGATCAAAATTTCAATTACGTGGCATTTTTGTTGTGATACTGTAACTTCGGAATCATTTGGAATTGGGATTAGACAATCATAATTAAAGCTATTATTAACTTAGTATCATTTATCAAAAAAAAAAAAAAACCAAAAATGAGTGAGCATTAAAAATATTGAATGTTTAAGACAGTGATCATTGGCATGTCATGTAAAATATTAAAATATTTTATATTCATGAAATGCAATTTCAAGGCGTTGATTTTGAAGCGACTTTCTATGAGCAAAGTCAACAAGCCTTTTTTTATCTCTTCCAGTTGGTTTAATTTATGAAGAGAAAAAATTTTTTTAGCAATTTCCAATTTGTTTATTGATTGGTAGTTTTGATTGAAATTTTCGTTTGATGAATGATTGATATTGTTATTGGTTTGATCGACCAGGAGTATTAGATTGCTGTGGTAGCTGGATTCGTCACCGATGACATTCGTGTGTATAAAGTTTTTGTTGGGTTAAAAACCTCCAATCCAATCACACACAGCGAAAGTAAAATCAAACAATAAATCAAATACACAAGAGATAACAATTTAACATAGTTCGGTCCAACTGACCTACATCCACGGATGAGAAACAAGATCCACTAGTTTAGAAAATTACAAACATACATCATATCATCAACCCCACTCAACAATCAATACTCATAAGACACTCTCAATCTCCTCTAGTCCTATGAAGTATTCTCTACCCAAACAAATACAAACCTAAACTCTTGTGCACATTTTCAACACAACCAAACACATACCCATATGTTCCCATACATCATACCTATGTGGAACCTCTCAATCTCTTCTAGTCCACTCACAAACAAACATACACACCCATAAGACGTAGAGCCCTAATACTCTTATGGGGTATCTATCCCACAAAACCCTACAACTCTCTTACATCTTTTTTTCATACCTAACCCTGTAGAGAATTCACCTATTTATAACCATACAAACTTGCCCATTAAGAATCCCTCTCTTCTTAGAATTTTTCTCCTGTAATTCAAACTTGCCTTTTTTCTTTTAGAATTCTTCTCTTGCAAGTCAAACTTACCTATTAAGAATCCTCTTTCTCTTAGAATTCTTCTTTTGCAAGTCTTCTTATCCATCAAGTAATATCTAGCAAATCTCAAACAAATCTCTAACAAATCTCTTATGGGATTTGAGTCAATATTCCCAACAATCTCCACCTTGACTCAAATTCTATCAATTATCTGTCTTCATGCTAGACATGCTTGGCTCCACCTGCAATGGAAGTCTCATAATCATCTTCTCTTCTCTTATGTCTTCACGTTTCATACAAATCAATTCTCAATCTTCAAAACTTAAACTCGAACTCTTCTCTTGAATCGAGCTTTTCTGGACTTGCTTCTTCCCATGTCTCAAACCATGCACTTCTTAAACTTTGAACTTTCAGCTCTTTCACGTCTCGAACCTTCGGCTCTTTTCACATCTTAAATCTTCACTCTTCTCACATTTCAAACCTTCAGCTCTGATACCACTTGTTGAGGAACACCACAGCTCTGATACCATTTGCTAGGGAACACCACAGCTCTGATACCATTTGTTGGGCTAAAAACTTCCAATCCAATCACACACAGCGAAAGCAAAATCAAACAATAAATCAAACACACAAGAAACAACAATTTAACGTGGTTCGGTCCAACTGACCTACATCCACGGATGAGAAACAAGATCCACTAGTTGTAGAGAATTACAAACATACATCATATCATCAACCCCACTCAACAATCAATACTCATAAGACACTCTCAATCTCCTCTAGTCCTATGGAGTATTCTCTATCCAAACAAACACAAACCCAAACTCTTGTGCACATTTTCAACACAACCAAACACATACCCATATGTTCCCATACATCATACTTATGTGGACCCTCTCAATCTCTTCTAGTCCACTCACAAACAAACATACACACCCATAAGACGTAGAGTCCTAATACTCTTATGGGGTGTCTATCCCATAAAACCTTACAACTCTCTTACATTTTTTTTTCATACCTAACCCTGTAGAGAATTCACATATTTATAACCATACAAACTTGCCCATTAAGAATCCCTCTCTTCTTAGAATTCTTCTCTTATAAGTCAAACTTGCCTATTAAGAATCTTTTTTCTTTTAGAATTCTTCTCTTGCAAGTCAAACTTACCTATTAAAAATCATCTTTCTCTTAGAATTCTTCTTTTGCAAGTCTTCTTGTCCATCAAGCAATATCTGGCAAATCTCAAACAAATCTCTAACAAATCTCAAACAAATCTCTTATGGGATTTGAGTCAATATTCCCAACAGTTTTGGCACTGGAGGTTACTGCACTAAGGCTCACAGAGATTGTGAGGGCAAGGATCGAAAAGGCTGGTGAGGAATGTTTAATGTTTGACCAGCTTTCTCTTCCATCACCTCTTGGACAGAACACGATATCTTTCATTTGCTGCATTGCGCAACTGTTTACTAGTCATCTTAAACTGAAATTATCAGGTTTTGGGTTGGATGATTGGCTTGTTTTTGCTAGCTTTGGAATGTCTTTGTTTTTTGGCAAGAAATAGATGCTAAAACCTACTACTTTAAACTGTATGAAGTGGCGAAGTTCTTATGGTTTAAATTGACAAATGTTTTGAGATTTGGCATTTGATTTCAAGATAAAAGAAAAACAGCCTTCCTCTCTTCACGCAGCTGTCAATTAGGTAGTTAAGTTATGATTCATATTCCACTTTAGGGTTAGTAATAACAGTGGAAATTATATCACCAGCTGCTAGGATATTGTAAATCTTTAAGTAAGTCTTGTTTTCTTATTACTCATGTAGAAAGGATAATCCCTTGATATCATTTTCCTATTTTATGTTTTAATAAAGGTACCATTAACTAAAAATAGATATTGATTTAACAGTGTATTTGAATTGACAGGAGTGGAAGGAAAAAAAAAGTAAAGTAAATGAATATAAAGGAAATAAAACCCCCTTCCCTTGTTTGGATAAATTTTTAATTTAAAGAAAAGGAAAGAGATGAAACTTGGTTTCTCTTGTAAACGTAATTTTTTTAATACCCCAATTTGAAAGAAAAGCTAAGGAAAAGAAAGCTGAAAAATATTTTTTTATTAAAAAACTATTATGTCCGTTTTTTATTAATACTAAAAACCTAATAAAAAAACTTAAACAGATCACAATTATCTTATAATTTTTCAAAACTATCTCTTTTTTCAAGTAAGTTTCACATATCTCTTTCAATATAAAATTTTTTTATAATTTTTTGATGATTTGATTTGGATGAATGATTGAATATAAATAGATATATTTTTTTAGGTTTATGAGATGATAGACTAGCTCAAAATCTATCAATGCATGTTTGTAAAATATCTTCCTATTTCACTTGATTAAAAATCATTGATATAAAAGCAATTGTGAAGTCAGACAAGATAGTAAACATATCATAGTTCAAAAGTGCTCTAAAATCACAGGCAATGAAAGATTATAATTGAAAAAAATAATTATAATGAATCATTTCCATTCTTTTTCACACTTTTATCCAAACAACGGTTGTTAGAATTCTTTTCCTTTCCTTTCCTTTATTAATTTTAATTATCCACACAAGAGTTACATGTATCATTTCATTTCCTTTAAAAAACTTTCTTTTCCATTCTTTTCCTTTCCTTTCTTTTTCTTTATTAATATTTGTCCAAACATAGCATAAGTGTTAGGGTGACATGAACTGATATGCATATGCTACAAAAACTGTTATTTGTTTGTCTCTTTTGTCATTTATTATGATCTTCATATTTTCAAACTTTGATAATTTATTTGTAAAGACATACCCTTTTGCTTCTGTACCGTTTAAATATACTTGCTAAAACTAAAGAATGTTGAAGTCAACCTAATTCCTTTTCTCTTTTTCACAATTTTTAAGTGCTCTAGACTTTATCATTAAGGCCATAGTGATTAGAAGGGTAAAAGAACCATTTCAGAAGCTTTTTTTTAAGACTATACCCATTAAATTATTTCTATCTTACATATCATTCCCCTATTTCTTTTTTGGTTGACATTCTAATTAGGGGTTTGACAAAAGGAATTGATTTTGAAAACTAATCAACATTGTGGAATGATGAAAATTGACTCAAAATATATGCTAAAAATCTGTAGGTTCTCATCCGAGGTCCAAAAAATGCTCATAAGGCTGTGAAGCACTTTGAACCAGCTCTTGGTGTGCCACACAACCACACCATGCCTTATGTGCAGTCAAAGGGAAGGAAATTTGAGAGGACTAGAGGAAGAAGAAACAGCAAAGGCTTCAGGCTTGGGTTTACAACTATGCTGGAAGAAAATTATTTATCAACCTATCATCATGAAAATTGGAATTCTTGTATTCTTTTTCCCATATTTTCTATTCTTTTTCTCATATTTTCTATTCTTTTTCTCATCCATAGTACATTTATTTTAGTTGGGAATATTTTCTAATTTTTGTTTTATCAAGGAATTTTTAGAGTGATTGAACATGTTTTACTTTTTTAGATATATATGGAGGATTTATAGGTTGCCATTATAAAAGTAAATATCAAAGAGAGTATGTTGTCCCATATTGCTCTGAATCATGTTAGGATTTGCTGAATGTAGATACTTGATTTTGGTTATTTATATTTTATTCGTTTAAATTTTTTTAAAGTTGTTAAAATTAAAGATAAGTTAAAACAAGTGATAAGGTTGTTTCAGTGAAGGTTATTTTATATTTATAAAATAACTCTTTTACAAAACAGTTGTTTACGGAATAACCATTTAAGAAACAACTATTTCACGAAATAACACATTCACGAAACAACTTGCTCAATGAACAATAGTTACAATTTTACCAAAAACTCTTTCACCAAAAGTTGCTTCATTAAGAGTTGTTTTACAAAAGACACTTCATTAAATGTTATTTCAACAAAAGAAGAAGTAAAAATAACCCTGAAATATGGTAGTATTCTTGGGTTAATTCCACTATTGGGATGTTTTGGAGAGCTTAGCTTGGTGGATTTATGGAGACAGTTAAGAAGTTTCCTTTTAACCTTTCCCTTGAAATATGAATGCTTCTTCCTTTCTTTCAAAATAGATAGTGAACTTTTATGTTCACTATGCCTATCACCAAAAGCTAATTAAACTCCTATCAACACTTTTTGTAACGGTCAATTTCTCCCATCATTCATCATTATTCATATATGATACATTGACATATTTTATAACTGTTAATTTCACCATTATTATTATTCAATACTTAAAATATGTAATTCATATTCTTGAAGCTTATAAATAAGAGCTTCCACCATTCATTGAGAGACTTTTGGCAAATTTTCTCATTTTGTTTGCAATTCTCTCTTCTTAAATAATTTTTTTTAACTTTATTCTCTTTCTTACTTAGCTTTGCTTCACCACTTACTATTATCTATCGCTACACTCAACTTCAGAATCTACTCTAATCTTTTTATTTGCCGTCTCTCTACACATTCTGTTCTACTTGTTTGTAATGCCTCCTCACTATAACAAAAAACCTCTTTACACTGATATAATATATAGTCATCCTATGGTTTGCTCTTGAATGATAGTAATACTTAGAATCTTGATGTTATTTTGCAAGTAGTTTTGGTCTAGGTAACGTCAATGGTTAACCATTTGGAGACTCTAATAATTTTGGCTAGACTTGACATTTTATGTGTCCTCTTGTAAATAACAGGTTGATATTATTTCCATATCCTGCGGTTACTAAACTTGCCTACTATAGTTGTACTACAGAGGTGTTAGGCCATCGAAATTGCTTCATAAGCATATTATTTATTATTCTTATAGTATAATTAATCAATTATAATTTCAAATTATATGGGGTTTATTAAAACTTAATATGGAGTCCATTTTTATAAATAATGACTTTTTACATAATTTTGAATTATAATTTATTAATTGTAGGATTATAATAAAAATAATTATAGATGAAATACTTTCTACTTAATTAAACGAGTTGTTCATGAATAATCTGAGTTTTGGGTTCACTTTTTTCTTTTTCATTTTAATTATTTTTTGTTAAAAATAAAGAATTTAATTTAAGATAGTTGATGGACCAAGATGGGCCTAAAAGGTCCAATAGGAATGGATTGGCACCAAGGTTGTTAATACCTTATTGGACAACATTTAAATTTTCTTTAAAAAATGTTGTCTATACTGGTACTAGATGTTTCGGCATATTATTTCGTATTTTTAAATTTAGTATAACTATATTTATAAATATACATGAACTTACACATTATAATCTTATTAATAATTTACAAAATAAATATGCAATATCCTTCAAAAATCAAATAAATAAGTTTAAAAGTATAATAAGTAATATTATAAATTTTTTATGATATTTTTAAACACTTAATTTGATCATATGATATTTAAAAAAGTATTTTTTATGAAAATATTATGATAAAAGCAAAAAGATGAAAAAAATAACATTGGTTTCATGATTGTTAAACTTTAGAAATGGAGCACAATTACTTTCTTGAAAGAGATTGAAATACTTATTAACTTTAGTTTGAAAAAATAAAGTATAAAAGAAAATAAGTTACAATAAAAAATAGAGAAATTTAACTTTTAAGGTTATTTTGTCAATTAATTTTATTTTTATTAGGTTAAAAATAGTCAAACAACAACAGACAAATTAAAAACTACAAAACATGTTTCATATTCATGTATCAATTAAAATAAGCTAATCCATTGAAATTCATTGAAATTAATAAAAACAACTAGTATTATCTAGTATCAAATCTGTAACAAAAAATTATTCTTAGGTATAATGTATTTTGATATAACTAGAATGTATCGACCAGTACCGAATGAAATTAACAACTATGATTGGCACCATTTTTGGCCATCCTTGTGGACCCGTCATTGCCACAACCCAAACCAAACTACTCAAAAAATAGAATAGAATAAAGTTTGTGAGTCAACTAGGCTTAAGAAAGCCGGTTGCAATCAACTAGTTTGTACTTGGTTGGTATTCTTTCTTTGTGATAATGATAGGAATGAGTTTTAAATAATAGTGAAATATTCGATATATTATGTAAACTTTAAAAATCTCCAATATGATACTTGAAATATCAATCAGTTGACTAATATGATACTTAAAAGGTCATTTATTCACCACACGTCATATTGGGAACTAATTACATGTAATATCCCAACTTAAATCACATGTGAGCTAAAGCACACATGGTCCATGGTACATTGGGACCTATAAACATTTTAATTTGAATAAGTGAGGGCTTACATATAAGGTGTTTGGTCTTAAGAAAATAATATGATTTTGACCTAAAAAAAAAAAAAACTCTCCATTCCTTTCTTACGTAAGGTTTAAGATTTTAGATGATTGAACTTGAGGTTAAAAATCAAATACCAAAATTGGTCCCATCTCTTTAAGGTAAGCAAAAGCCCTTTAGTGATTTGGAAGAATGTTTTATTGGTTGTTAAAGTTTGAGATTAAAAGTTTGAGGAAAACTTAAAGATTCATGTAACTCCCACAGAACTCTTCATGATTGGTTGATGTTGTTAGAAAAAAAAAAAAGAGAATATAAATAACAGAAAAGAAATTTATCTTTGAAAAGTGAAAAACACTTTCTTGAAAATAATTATGCCTCTAAGATATAATAAAACATCAAATTCTCCAATCAAAAGTAGTGAAAATAGTTATACTAAAAGATCTATTTATAATGAATGAATAGAAATAAACTTTTATTCAAATGGTTATGACCTTATGTATAATCATGACTATTATGAACAATAATCTATTTATATTCAAATAGTTATGATCATTTATCATATAATAATATTTCTGATTAAACATAATTATTTAAAATGTGAATAAAATTAATACAAAAATTAATTTTATTCATCAATAATAAAATCTTTCTATCTAATTTAAGATACACCACATTCTACACTACTAACAATCCTCCACTGGTCTGAAATGTTGGTACTTAATTTTTAACATTTCACATAAATAAATATTATGAATTAAATGGGGTATTTCTTAATTTAAACCTTTAATTATCGTATAAATCTTAGAATTCTAAAAATATAACACACATAATACTTATTTATTTTTTGTCAGAGATTTATAATCGCTTTAGCACTATTATAGTCACGTATTTATCCTATTCATAAACATTTACAAAAGAAACCCCAATTGTTCTTGTTGAAGCAACACCATTTCTATATTTATATAGATAAAGTTTCCATTATGTCCCTAGTGCTTTAGACATTTAAATAATAAACTCCATTAAGAGTATAAAACTCATATTCCATTTAAATAATAAACTTTATTGCGAGTATAAAAATTCATCTTCCCCACACAATGGAT
The DNA here is from genome assembly GCF_047325235.1 of Durio zibethinus. Lineage (NCBI taxonomy): Eukaryota > Viridiplantae > Streptophyta > Magnoliopsida > Malvales > Malvaceae > Durio > Durio zibethinus. The sequence continues at coordinate 32,362,900 of NC_143164.1, read as the reverse complement.
CACACTAATTTATAAATTTTGAATGGATTTTACTAGCACTTAATAAACACATGACAATAACTTATTTTTATATATTAAACTTTGTAATTAGAGGTTACTAATTCAAAGTTGGGCTCCCATTTTTGGTGTTTAATGGTAAGGGTTTAAATCCATTCTACTTGTAGTACTACTAACAAAATATCTTGAAATTTAATTTTTTTATGTAATTGCCCCCATTTCAGATTGAATTTCTAATATAATCACTTTAGGCTAATATGTTCAAACTTTTCATTTTACATATCATTTATATGCTCTAGACATTGTTGTCTCATTTTTGTCATTTTAAAAAATAGATGGTATTGGCTATGACCATAACTTTATAGTCGTTAATATAAAATTTCAACCATTATATTTCTACACTTTTATCTATTTTAATACAATTATTCGTTTGGTACAATTGGATAAACTTAATTAATAAACCAAGCGATTTTAGTCATTTGAGATATTTAAAGACTTTCTATGATTTTACTTTAATAAGTTGTACTAAATTTATTAGCTTATATAATTTGCTCATAAAATTATACTAAAATATTGCAACACTATGGTGGTAATATTTATTTCTTTTGATTCTTATCACACCCACCATGTGCAAATTTACATTCTTTTATTAAAGAATATCTCATTCAATTGTCAAGATATTATATATACTTAATCAAGTTGCCATTTTATTTAGCTTTTCATTGTTTGGTGGTTGCTTTGTTAAGTAGGAGGCCTCCAAATCTACGCTTAGTGAAAGCTCTTAAATATTCTATATCTTAATATTTTCTTGTCATAAAAGTTTCAAAACTTTTATTTCAAGTCAATATGAGAATATGCATCAATAAGTATGATACCAAATATAATCACCCTTAAAACTAGTAAACTCATGCTTTCTATGGTCTCTTTTTGAGACTTTTATTCCAACTATTGGATACTTAAATATTATTTGATCATAGACACTAAAGTCATATCCACCACGATTCATGTCATTAGAAATAGTCAAAATTTCATTTATAACCACACAATACTATAAATTTTGTGTCCAAATTATTAAATACATGAAAATTTTTCATCCGACAAATAAAAAGCATTTTAACTAGTTACAAAGAATTATATAACTTCACCAATAAAATTGAAATTATTTTAGATAATATATTTATTTCTTGTCAAAATAATATTTATATATATCAAATAATATGAATCATACATTATTCTCTTGTTAATAAAATACAATCATGGAATATGGACCATAAAATATGATTTTATGATAAAAACATATATACATGCTTCTTTTTTGAAAAAGTTTATATATTCACAATTTCTTTTATACCTTAAAATAATTCTCGATAATTTTAGCATTTTAATTTCATAACCATGGTCTTAACAAAATATAACAAAGCTATAAAACATTCATAACCAAAGCTAGCAAGTATTCTATGTCCATTTTATGCTCATGACCATTCAATACCATGATCAAGAAAATCCACATATAACATCCAAAAATTTATGAATCATAAATTAAATAATTTAATTCAAAATCAAAAGATTAAAAGAGAAGTCAATAAAAAAAATGAAAAATTCAATAAGACTTAAGGTCTCTTATGAATGATTAATCATCAATTCTTTTAATAAAATATAAAAACCAAAAAAATAATAACAAGAAACTTATCTTGTATTTTATTTCAACAAGACAAAAAAAAAGTAAAATTTTATAAGACTCAAGGTCTCTTATGAATTATTAATCATCAACTTTTTTAGTAGAATATAAAAACTAGAAAGATAATAACAAGAAATTTATCTTGTATTTTATTTCAACAAGAAACTACTTGGATAATTGAAACTTTCTATGCTTATTTCAAAAGTCAATTTTGTCAACTGTAACAATTTCTTTTCCTTGTATCTTCCTCATGCAAACTATAAATTTCATAATTATCTTTAAATTGTTAGAAAAAGTAAATAAGATATTAGAAATAATAAAAAAGAACTTTGGCTTTGAGGCATGAAGAACACTTTCTTAAAGATAATTATGTTTTTAAGGTACAACAAAGTCTCAAACTCTCCAATCAGAAGTTGTGAAAATAATTATACTGAAAAATCTATTTATAATGAATGAATAGACATAAACTTTTATTCAAATGATTATGACCTTTTATATAATCATGACCTTTATGAACAATAATCTATTTATATTCAAATAGTTATGACCATTTGTCATATAAAAATTATTTCTAATTAAACATAATTATTTAATATATGAATAAAATTCATACAAAAATTAATTTTATTCATCAATAATTAAATCTTTTTATCCAATGTAAGATATACCACATTCTAAAGTATCATATTTGACTGAGGTTTTATTATTTAATTAAGAGTCAAGCGTGATTATAGATTAGCTTTAAGACTGGTAACAAAAGAACTCATTATTATGGATAAAAGGAAATAATATATAAACTGTGCAATAACAAGTTGTTTATGATAGCGAGTTTGTATTAATTTATGTATTGATAAATAGAAATTTATTATGAGTATTATATATCATTGGAAAGCTTATTTAATTTGTTTTCTAATGAGACAAACGAAAGTCGATTCTGTGTTTTTCACAAAAAGTTATCTAATTTTTATTTAAGGGGGTGCAAGCTATCTAATAATAGTATCGTAGATAAATTACAAAAAATATGTTAAATATTATACAATGAATTATGAGTTGAGCCATATATATTTGAAAAGCTTACTAAGCCTATTTTCTAATGAAATAAGCGGAATTGAATTTTCAGTCTCTTATGAATAAATATTTAATTTTTACTAGAAGGTATACATGTTATCTAATAGGAGCATATGATGTAGATTGAAAAAATTATTACAATTAATATATAGTTACTAAGCTTATTAAGTCTAGTTTCTAACTCACTGAAAAAATCTTAATTTTAAGTTGTATATTTTGAGATATGATCATTGTAGTGAAAGAAAAGCAGGCTGCTAGCATTAATTAGTTGAATTAACTTTTGTATGCTTTAGTTATTTTAGTATAAATTACCTCAAAAAGGGTTGATTAATTTCTTATATATTAAAATAACCTTCAATAGGTAGTAAATTATTTTGGGAGAAAAACAAAGTGGTGGACTTAAAGGGAGGTAAGTAAAATCTCACACATTTTGTTTGTTTTTAAACCTTTATATATATATATATATATTTCTAAATGAGTGAAGATTTTATTTCTTTATTTTTTATATATGGAATTAGGATCGCATATGATTATTTTGGGTTTTGCTATATAAATTATGGATCATACTTATGAATGAAATGACAAATTGATTTATGTTTAAAGAACGATTTTATGATAGCTACGAATGAATCCCTAGGAAATGGGATCATGATGTGCCCCAATTGCGGAAGTATAAAGAATTTGTGAAGTTTTGGTTTCAATAAGAAGATTAAGTAAAAACAAAGAAAAAAGAAGAATAAAACAAGTTTAACTAGCTAATAAGTTGACATACCACAACCAACTAACACAAGAGTGACTCACCATACTCTTAGAAGAGAAAAAAATAAGAGTGATAAGAATCTAAGGTTATTTGTCACAAAACAAGAGTTTATTTTGATAAAAATAAGAGAGAATGTAAGACAGTGCAATTCTAAAATCTTAAATCAATAATTTAATAGGTTGTTCAACCATACTCATCGTTCTTTTTTTCAATCCAAACATAGCCTAAGATAAGTAAGTAATAAGTTTGCTTAGTTTGTGAGAAGCTAGAAGATTAAATTGAAAAGATTACCTGAGCATTGGAAATATTATTGGCCAAAGAGATCTTATGAAGCGATTTTGTATTTTTATTAGTTTATATTTGGTTATATGGAAATTTATCATTAGTTGAATTAAAGTTATGAATTTTACTTGAACAGATTATTTTATTAAAAAATTTTAAAATAATTAAGAAAGAAGGCTTTGTATTATTTTAAAATTTTACTTCAAGGTAATATGGTTGTGTTGCATCTCGATCTCGAGGTGTGATATCACATTAAGGGTGAGTACCATTTTAGTTAACAAATTTTTAGTTCATTTATCATATTAGAGATTTTTAAATTCAGGTATAACATTGAATATTTTACTATAGTTAGGGGTATAAACAAATAGAGCTTTCGATGAACTATTCGTGAACATGTTCGATTTCTGTTCGTTTATGTTCATTAATTAAACTTAACAAATGATCTTAAATAATATTTTTATATTCGTTTATTAAATGAATTGAATACGAACAAAGGTCTAATTGGTTCGTTTATGCATGTGAACAAATTCATTTAAAACCCATTTATTTATTGTTTGTTTGTTATTCATTTATAATAATATTAATAAAATTACATTTTTATCCTTTACTCTAATCCTATTTAAGGGTTCGTTTATATTTGTTTGGATTTGTTTAGGCTTCATTAGTTTAAATTTGTTTGGTTATAGTTTGTTTATTATTCATGAATATGTTTATTTATATATGTTTGTGAAAATGTTTGTTTAATATTCACGAACTAGCTCATTTAATTTGATTCAACCAAATATGAAAATAACCTAATATTTAAATGAATTGAATACGAACGAACAAAGTAATTTTTTTAGCGAACACAAACACCTCTAAAAATAAATGAATAAACTACAAAAATATATTTGTTCGTTCGTTCATAGTTGATTAATTTAGAGCCCTAACTATAGTTTAAAAGCTATTCAAAATATTAATCATCTTGCTTTTAGTGCCCAATTGTCTTAAAAAAAAGTAGAACTTAATTAGATGTCTCGTAAATAAAATATTAAAAACATTCACATTTATAGAAAATTTTGATTTTGATCACCTATTAAATTATTTTAATGAAAAACTATTCAAAATATTAAGTTTTTTAAACATACATTGATTTATAACAATATAAAGTAAATATTGTCAAGAAAAAAGTTTTGAAACATGTTAGATTATGGGGTCTAACGTTCTCCCTTAGGGACTCGGTATGCCGATTCATCTGGATGAGGTATCTCATGGTGGATCGGATTTTGATGTATGGTAACCCAACCTGTCGAGGCCCAATGGGTGAGGTATCCCATGAAGGCTTTGCAAAGTCTCTTATATCCACCTGTTGCTTAGTACGGGGCTCTGCACTACTAAAAAGAATAAGAAAATAGAGTTGCGCTTTCACTATCAACTATAGCTTTTGGTGTAGTGGTAAGCGCTTGATCCTGAAAACTGGTATCAAAGCTAGTACTCTTTTTTATAGATTTAACAGCTTAAGAATGATCTTGAAAATGGCTCAAAGAAATATGGTAATCAATGTGAAAGAATCATCTTCAAGCTACAACAACTATACCAGCCAACAAAAGGTGTGTCTCATGGCAAATGAAACAGTTGCTACATTTCTTGGAAGTGAAGGGCATTCAATTATTAGACCCCCTTTCTTTGCTGGTAACAACTATTCCTATTGGAAGACTAGGATGAGGTTGTTCATTCAAGCTAATGATTATGAAGTCTGGAGGGTCATTGTAAATGGTCCTCAAATTCCAATGAAGATAGTGGATGGTAAGAAGGTGATAAAGCTAAAGACTGAATGAAATGTCAATGACATGAAGATGGCTTAATTCAATGCCAAAGCAATGCACATATTCTTTTGTGCATTGGGACCAAGTGAGGATAATAGAGTCTCCTTATAAGAAAATGTAAAGAAAATTTGGGATAAATTGGCTATCACCCATGAAGGTACAAACCAAGTGAAAAAGATAAAAATAGGCATGCTTACTCATAATTATCAACTGTTCAAGATGAAACCCGATGAAACCATTAGTGAGATGTCAAATTGCTTCACCGACATCATTAATGGTTTAAAGGCCTTGGAAAGACATATTCAAATGTGAAGATGGTGAAAAAAATTCTAAATAGTCTACCAAAGAGTTGGGAAGCTAAAGTGACAGCCATTGAAGAGTCTAAAGATCCTCACACACTTTTTTTGGATGAACTAATGGGCTCTCTCCTTACTTATGAAATAAAGATCAAAATGGGACAAGAACTAGTCAAAAAAGGTGGCATTGCTCTCAAATCTACCTTTCAAGAGAATGAAGAAAATTTTGCTCAAGAGGATGATGATGAAGATGAAAAGATGGCCATGTTTGCAAAGAGATTCAAGAAGTTTATGAGAATGAACAAGTTCTCAAATAGGATAAGACCACAAAGAGAGATGACTAAAAGAGAATTAAGTAGAAGAGAAATGGATCAAATTATTTGCTATGAATGCAACAAATCGGGTCACATTAAACTTGATTGTCCTTTATGGAAAAAGTAAAACGTGACCAAGCCAAAAAAGAAAGCTATGGTAGCAACATGAGTGATAGTAACTTTTCTGATGATGAATTAAATGAGGGAGAAGTAGCTAACCTATGTCTTATGGCTCTTGATGAGCTTAAGGTAACTTTAAATCCATGTGACTTAAATTCATACTCATTTGATGAACTACAAGATACCTATGATGAAATAGCTATAGAATTTGAGAACATGAGCATGAAATATAGAAAAACAATCATTAAATTAAAACTAAAAAATGAGTCGTTAACTAAAGCAAAAGAGGACTTAGAAAAGGAAGTTGAGCTCTTAAAGGTAAATGTCAATGACTTGACTAAGAAAAATAAAAATTTACTTAATTCATTTTCTAGATTTTATATGGGTCATCAAAAGCTCATTGACATGCTAGAAACACAAAGAGCTTTCTTTGATAAAAGATGGACTAGGTTATAATGGTGACAACAAAGAAACTTACTTGAAGAATTTTCTTATTAAGCCAAATGATTCATCTAGCATGTGTACACATTGTCATAAACTAGGTCATTCTATTCAATATTATTTTTTGAAAAAAATCACTTATAGAGGTAAGCTCATTAGAAGAGTGTGGATTCCAAAAAGAGTTAGCACATCTCAAGATGAGGCTACTAAAATGAAGTGGATTCCAAAAGGCACAAAAATTATTAGTACTAACTCTCAAGGACCCAAGAAAATTTGGGTACCTAAAAAAAAAAATTAATTATGTTTTTGTAAGTGGATGAGTATTGCTACAAAGTCAATTCAAGCAAGAACAATAAATGGTACCTTGATAATGGATGCTCAAAATACATGATCAAAGACAAAACTCTCTTTAAGGACTTAAAAGCGAAAAGTGAAGGAGATGTTACATTTGGTGACAACTCAAAAGGCCAAATTGAAGGGATTGACTCCATTAGTAACAATTCCTCTAATTCTATTGAAAATGTTTTACTTGTGAAAGGTCTCAAGCATAACTTACTTAGCATTAGTCAATTATGTGATAAAAGATTTAGGGTTGTGTTTGAATCCATATGTTGTCAAGTAATTGATGTCAAAACTAACAAGCTTATTTTTGTTGGACACCATCAAGGAAACATTTATGTAGTACATCTAGATGACATATCCTCTAAAAATATTTATTTTATGGCTCAAAAAGAAAATGAGAGTTAGATTTGGCATAGAAGGTTTGGACATGCAAGTATGCATGTAATTTCAAAACTTTCTCAAAATAATTTGGTTGTTGGTTTGCCAAAGTTGAAATATGAAAATGACAAGGTTTGTGATGCATGTGCTCAAGAAAAACATAGAAGAATCTCTTTCAAACCTAAGAATTGCATTTCAACTACTAGACCTCTTCAACAATTGCATATTGATCTTTTTAGCCCTATTAGAACAATGAGTCTTGGTAAAAAACAATATGGGTTTGTTATTGTTGATGATTTTACTAGATTCACATAGGTTCTCTTTTTGCATTCAAAGAATGAGGCTTTGGAAAAATTCATCACTTTTAGTAAACAAATACAAAATAAAAAAGGTTTTTCAATTACTAGTATTAGAAGTGATTATGGAAAGGAATTTGAAAATCTAGGCTTTAATGTATTTTGTAGTGAAAATAATATTAGCCATAATTTTTCTGCTTTTAGAACTCCTTAACAAAATGGGATGGTAGAAAGGAAAAATAGAACTTTAGAAGAAATGGATAGAACCATGCTTTGTGAAAATAATTTACCTAGATATATTTGGGCGGAAGCCATAAATACTTCTTACTATATTATAAATAGAGTATGATTAGGCCAATTTTGAAGAAAACCCCCTATGAACTTTTTAAAGGAAAAAGGCCTAACATAAGTTATTTTCATCCTTTTGGTTGCAAATGTTTTATTTTGAACAATGGAAAAGATGATCTTGGTAAATTTGATACAACAAGTATTGAAAATTTTTTTTTAAGATATTCTTTGAACTCAAAAGCTTATAGAGTTTTCAATAAAAGAACATTAGTGGTTGAAGAATCTATACATGTTATTTTTTATGAGTCTAACCCACCTCTAAGAAAGGTGCTCTTTGATGATGATGATATAGATATACCTCAAGAATGGATCAATGATGCACCTCATGACATTGAGGAGAAAAATCAAAAGGAAGAAGATGAGTTTCTAGAAGAGAGAGAGCCAAGTCATCATAGAGAAAGGAGGTATATCAAAGATAGTGAAATCATTGGTGATCCAACTCAAGAGGTAAGAACTAGATCTTTTTTTAATGTGTGTAATTATGTTACTTTCATATCCCATATTGAACCCAAAAATATAGATGAAGCATTAGGAGATGATCATTGGATTTTGGCCATGCAAGAGGAATTGAATCAATTTGAAAAAAACCCAAAACTGATCGATCCCCCACTTTAACCGATCGATCGAGTCATGAATTTTAGGCATGATAAATTCATGTCCTCACCTGTTTGACCGATCATTTCATCTTTTCTCTCCTATTCATCTTCTTTCCAAACTCTTTCTCTCTAAACCCTACATATTCTCACTTACTTCTCACCAAAAATTAACTCTTTCTCTCGTAAATTTTTTTTCTTATCGAAATTTCTTCTTAAAACCCATCAAATCATACACAACTTGCTACCCACCATTTTTTACTTATCAAACTCATCTCCTATGGCACCCAGAACCAAAGTCACGATTAGACGATGAAACCTTCCAAGAGAGGCTTCAAGCTCTACCATGAAGCCTTCTTTCAACCAAAATTTCAACAATCCCAAAGCCAATGAGCGGTATGAGACACACTTTACTCACCAGGAAGTAAAGCCTGAAAGGGTAATCTCACTAGACTTCCTTCAATCAATAGAGTTTTTCTATTTGCCTGTTTTTGAGTTTTTTAGATGGATGCCTTATTTGTGTATGAAGAGTTACCTATTCAAAAATCTAGTAAGAGTCTTCTATAATAATGCTAGCTATGTTCAAATTGAAGGCACAAATAGGTATTACCTTGATAGGTTCAGAACATACGTAATGGGAAGGGAAATCTTAGTCACAAAACAAATGCAAGCTGAAGCCTTTACGTTAGCTGATGATGGGAAGATAGATACTAGATGTGATTACAATTAGCTCAAGATATTTTTAGGAATCATAATTTACAGGTTACTCCCACACAAGCTTCTAGGTTATCCATGCATGATAGGTTGCTACACCTCGTTGTAACCCATGTGTTAGCACTTTTTGGACACAATACTCCATCATTAGGAAACAAGATTATTGATGGATGTACAAGATCAAGCATGAAAGAAACCAAATTTGGTGCACTTCATTTTTAGTGACATGATGATGATTGTCTAGAATAGAAATGTTACTCTGGTATATGGGTATGCTATAAGCAATCTTTTGAGACATTTGGAAGTAAACACTAGAGGAGACAGAGAGATATGCTTCAATGACCCATTTAGTATTCTTGGGCCTCCTACATTACATAGTATGGGGTATGTTGAAACTCCAGCTAGCCAATGAGTTAAAAAAGGTGATATTAGTGATGCACAAGAGGAAAAAGAACAGCAAGACCCCGTAGATATGCCTGCACCTCAAGGAGAACCCCTTAGCACACCTTTTAATACTCAAGGTGCTTTAGAGATGTTCTTGCTTCAGATGAACAGCCTGCACTCGGTGGTTGGCACTATGAGCACTAGATTGGAATCCATGAAGGAAACTCAAAATGCACTTGTAGCACAAGTCCGGCATCTTCGAACTGATATTGAGCATATGAGGTCCACTCTTTAGTACATGGGACAGTCCTCGCATTACTCTCCTTATCCTCCTTCATCTCCTCATTCTCCCCCTCCACCTCAATGAAGCTTTCTTACTGCCATTTCTTATGTTTTCCTACATTTTTATATTTTGTAAATATAACTTTGCATTATGGCTTGTAGACTTTGATCTTTTTATTAATGCAACTTATCTTTTATTCTCATGTGGCTTGTGACTTTGTGGCTTGTGGCATTGTTGTATGGTTTCATGTTTGAAGTGACCTTGGGTGGCCTTGAATTGCTTATTCCATCATTTTGATTTGCCTCACTCTTTTTGCTATGATAAAAAAAGGGAGAAATATTGTATGAAAATTTGATGATGTATGAAAATCTAATGATGTTTTGATATTGATGATGATGCTTTGATATTAATGGAGATATTGATGGTTATGGTGATATTAATCTTGTCTAGTTGCCTTAAATCTTATGCCTAAATTTAGAGGGAGTTTACCTTTCATAAGTTCAGAGGGAGCTTCTTTTCACAAAAAAAAAAAAAACTTTTCATGCAAATTTTTCACTTAGTTTTGTCATATAAAAAAGGGAGAGATTGTTGGTCTTGAATTGATTAAGAGTTTTGATTTGATAAAATAAAAATTTGCCAAACTTGTTTCAATCTTGTCTAAGCTTAAATTGAATATTTTTTCACCCTTCTATCTTGCCAAAATTCATTTGAGAACCAAAACAACTCAAAATCTCGGAACAAAACATGATTTAATCAAAACTTGCATAAATCATGTTTTGTTCCGAGATTTTTGAGTTGTTTTGGTTCTCAAATGAATTTTGACAAGATAGAAGGGTGAAAAATATTAAATTTAAGCTTAAAAAAGATTGAAACAAGTTTGACAAATTTTTATTTTGTCAAATCAAAACTCTTAATCAAGGCCAACAAAGCAAAACGAAAATAAATCAAATGGAAAGAAGTAATGTAATTAGTGATTTAAATTCTCTTTTTAACTATCTAATTTTTTTATGACTATTGTGGTTAAAAAAATATTTGGATTGAAACATGTGTGGTAAGAAATATTAAGTAATTGGTATTAATATAAAAAAACACCGTGAGTAATTAAAATGCCTAAAAATATATGTTTGAATGAAATATTAGAAATATATGAATAATGTAATAATTTTCTACTCTAAAATTTTTTTACGGCAAAAGTACATTTTAAAGAGTTTTTTTTATTTTAATTTACAATCAGGTTTTTGATTGTAACAAGTGATATAAGAGTAGACATTTAAGTAAGAATATGTCCCTAAAAAATTATACTACTAGTATTTACTTGGCAATAGATCATACAAGAACAATATTTTAACAAATTAAAGAGATAGACACAAGTCCAAACTCCAAAGATCTCACTAAATATTTAAAAATTAAAACAACCCTTAATTAAGTGTTGATTAAATTAATTAATTAATTAATTAGTTACAAATGTAACCCATTTTACTCATTACTTCTTATATTGAAAGCCACCAAGCCTTTGGTTTAGTAGTAAGAAAAAGGTCTTAAAATTCTGAAGTCTTAAAGTTCACGTTTGATTGTACATGAATTTGATTGTTTAATTATATTTTCGTTTATTAATTGATTATTTAGTTATTATAATTTGATTATGATATAATAATTTATTATATAAATATAATATTTAATTATAATTGTAACTTAAAAAAAATATTATTCTACTACTTCATTTGTCTTTAATTGTGTAGTCTCTACAACAAGCGACTTTATTTTTTGTAGGAATTCAAACCTAAACGAATTTTTGATAAGATAGCATTTTTGTATATGTCCGTTGTATATTAAAATTGTTTGGATTAATATTTGAATAATAAATGAATTTTATTGAAATATTTAATGTATTATATGAATTTAAAAAATTTTTAATTTAATATTTGAATTATAAATTTTTTAATTAATATAATACTTAACCCTAACAAGATTAATTTTAAATAATGACAGGTGATGAATAAATAGTTTTTTAAATACTATATTAATTAATAGATTTATAATTTATATATTAAATTAAATATTTTATTACAATTAAAATTATTTATGATATTAATCCAAATCAGTTTTATGAAATAGGGAATTTTTAAAAAATTAGGAAGGATCTTTTGAGTATGGAGGCATGAATTAGCTAAGTAGCCTCTTTCCTCGCGCTTGGTTTTCTTACATAAAAGGTCCAAACCCAAAATTGAAAAAGGAAATTGTAAGTATTGAAAATCTAATCCTAATTTAATTGCAATTCATCTCATGAAAAAAAAAATGAACTATTAGAGTTACACATCAGATTTTACGCATTGATCTTCTCTTCTACTAATTTTACACATTAACAAATGGGAAGTCAACAATGAAAAATGATCCAGCACAATAATTTAGATTTTTGTTTTGATGGATCTTTTATGCTCAACACAACAATTCTCTAACATGCAGGGACATAATCAGAAAACTTTCAATGAGGTTATATTTCAATTTTTGTTATATAAGCACAATATTATATTATATACATAATATTATTGAAAAAAATTAGGTTAGATCTGAAAGTTATAAGTTTAGAAAATTATAAAATATATTTTCTTGTTATTAAAGTTAATATACATCAAGAAGAGAAGTCAATATGTAAATCAAATTAACAACTAACAATCAATCAAGATGTAATGAGGACAAAACCAACATTTGATGGAACTTGAATCTAGAGACTTAAAGGTTTGAAGGTTTCCTTTTAATATTGAGACAAAATTTCATTAGCAAATAAATAATATTTTCAAATAAATAAAAATTAAAGATTAATCTATGTGATAATATATTTGAAAATATACCATATTTCACATTTTAATAAAATATTTTTATTAGTGTCATAATGGTTTTATGGATGACTAGATAAAAATTTAAAATCAAAATGAGAAGTTGTTACTAATATTTTTTATTAGGTTTGATTGGTTACCTAAAAAATTTATTTTTTTAATAAAATTTTAAAAATAATTTAAAATTAAAAAAAGAGATAATTTTAGCCTGTAAAATCAGAGATCGATTTGATAGTACGGTTATACTTGAGAAAGGATTAGCATCTTACAGCTCCCGTTTTCAAAAACGGTTCCAATTGATCACGTATTATTTTTAGTATTTGATAAAATATTATCTTAATTTTAATATTTAAAATAATTCCTTTAATTTTATTTATTTTTTGTAAAATCTTTTGTAAAATCTTTTATTTAGGAATAAAATAAAAATATTTAGTTTCAAAATATTTTCTAAATTCTCCGATATATAAGTGGATTTCAAAAAATATGTTTATATTTGGAATTCTCATAATAACTTTTAAAATTTGATATAATATTTTTTTATAAAAAATAATTATTTAAAATCCCTACCGTATTTAGACAAAATCCAAAAAATTATTTCCACTTAAGCATATTAGCTTTTTTATTTCTAAAAATGACTTTTTAAAAAATTTTATTTCATCACTTCACATTTATTATCAACAAGTATAATACAATTAATGCCACATAAAAATAAAAACCACACAATGCAAAAAAGTCAATTTTATTTTAATCTCCTCAAATCTTTTCCTTTTTATGTCTTTTATCATTATTTCTTTGATAAAATATTTAAAAATGAAAATCTTTAGTGATAAATTTTTTTTTTTAATTCTCCAATATTTAGGTGAAATTTAAGATAATTAGTTTTTTTTGCTTGGAAAATTTTCATAATAATTCTTTAAAATAAAGTAATATCTCTTGATGAAAATAATCATTTGAATTCCTTCGTTATCTAGGAAGGGTTTTGAAAGTTATTTTTGTTCAAAAGTATTATCTAGCATTATTATTATTAATTTTTTTTCTAAAAATGGCTCTTTTAAAATTATCATTTTGACATTTCACTTTTATTTTTTGTAAATAAAATATATATATTATAATAAGCAAATGATGCAAGAAAGATTTAAGTGATATTGAAAATTGTTTCAAATTTTTTTCAAATCTTTCATTTTTCATTTTGTTTTTGTCTCTCTAATAAAATATTTAAAAATAAAGTAAAACACTTTAGAATTGAAAATTTTCCTTAATTATCCAACATTTAGGTGAAATTTAGGAACATTATTCTTCCATATAAAAGAAAATCCTATGATAATTTCCCTAAAACAAAGATAATATTTCTTGATAAAAAATTTATTGGAATTTCCTCTAATATTTAGGTAGGTCTCTAAAATTATTTTTTATCTAGAAATATTATCTTATAAAATATATATTTTTATTTCTAAGAGAATAATAATGATAATCACTCCATTCACAAATATTTCATAAAAAAAATTATCATCAATGCAAGCATCCATAAAACTTTTAATTTCACAAATAATTGTTTTTATATACGTATGAGAGAAATAAACAAATGGGCATGTAATCAAATGATAAAAAAAAAGAACTTATACCCTATAGATCATAATGCTAAGGCCTAGAATCAAATAACCACTAAGCTAAAGAACCAAAGCTGCAAGGCCCAAAAAATATCTTTGGGTTGGGTCAGATGGGTGGTCGGGTCAGGTTGATTCAATGGGTCGTAGGTTTGCCCAAACCAGAGTCAGCAAAAGTAGGGTGGGATCGGTCCATAGGTCGGGTCTTACCTGGTTCTTTTTTTAACTATAAAACTTTTTTTTTTCTAATTCATTTCCTCCTTTTATCTTAAAAAAAAAAAAAAACTTGCTCTGTAAAAACTTCAACTACAAGTCACTTTAAAAACCCAAATAGTGGCAGTCCATTACCGTACTTGCTGCTAGTCTCCGCACCTGACCGTCGTTTGTCGGTGTCGATTTGTTCCCTAAAAACAGTTATAAACTCATCTTGGCTCTCTCTTTCATGTTCTCTTAATTGATTTTTTTGAACATTGCCCCTAAAGTCGTAGATCTAAAACTTTAACCCGAAACTTTAAAATATCGTTCATTGTTTTCTCGCTATCTGATCATCAAAAAATTTCAGTATGTTATTGCACCCTTCCTTCCCTTCCTTTTCACAGTTCAGATCTGAAAAACCCATTTGTCCATTGTGCACCTTTCGTTCATCGTCACTGTTGCTAACATCGGTGGTGTCTTCCTTCCTTTCTCATCCATATAGCTTTCTCACATCAAGCTTAAAAAGAAACACCAAACCGCCGAACCTCTTTTCCTTTCTATTTTGCTTTTATTTTTATATTTTTGTGTGATTGTTCATTCCTCACTTGGTGAGGAATGAGGCTGTGATTTTTGTATTTTCTTGTTTTAATTTTTGTAAAAAAATAAAAAAAAACAAAAAGATTTTTTAAATTTTGTTTTGGGGTCTAATTCGGTTGCTAAGTTATCGGCAATGGGTGGTGATGGGGTTGTGAGGCTTGATTGTGGTGTTAGGGAGTAATTACTGGTGATGATCAAGTGCTTTTGGTGAGTTGCTGGTGGTGGGGTGAAAGAGAGGTTGATCGTGGTGGATTGGGTGACTATTTTTGCTAATGGATGCTATCAATGTAGGAGTTGATCGTGGCTTACGGGTAGTTCAGGGTGGTTAAGGTTTTTTCTTTTTTCCTGTTTGGGGACCCTCGGATGGATGGGTTTTAGGTTGTCCGTTGAGATGTTGAGGTGTGTGTTGCTTTCATTAAGAAGTCAAAGCTGCTGATGCCTTATGGACTAGGGCAATGGTGAGGGGGAAGACGTTAGTTCTGGTGGATCCGAAAGCCCCTTTTTCATTGTTCGTTTTTTTAGTTTTATAGAATTAGCACATTGATAGAGGAAGAATCTCTGATTTGGCCTCAGGGATGTTTTTGGAGTTTTGTTGTAGTAACGGCCGCTAAGTTTGAAGGGTGATGCTTGCTGAATTCCGGCTATAGGGAAAGTAATGAATGGTTTATCAAATTGTGCTAAGGCAAAAATAGATAATACATAAGGTGAAAAGCCAGAGATGAACATTGTGTAATGCTAGTTTTGGGGTGGACAGAGCGAGAGAGGAAGGCTGTTGGCAATTGAAATTTTTATTTTTATACTTGCGTCCGGTTTCGTTCGATCTGTTATAATAAATTTTAATATATTATTAAATTAATATTTATTTGAATTAAAAATTAAAATAATATATGTAATTAATATAAAGTAATAATTTAAAAGAAAGTTAACATTATTAATTATTAATTCTAGAAGAATTGGATAAAGTTAAACAAGCAAAGGCAAAACTTTTTTATAGTAACTATAAAGTTAAGCAGAAAATGTTAACTGCACGTTTTCATGATTATAAAATTATTAAAAAAAATAATTGCTAAAAAATATGTAATCAAATGTTTATTACTTAGTAATTAGAGAAGTATTTTGATTATAAATTGTTTTACGAAATTGAGTAGAATCACTAATTATCAAAAAGATCTATCGTAATTATGATAGATAATTATTTTAAAAATATTGTGTGCAATCATAATAGATAAATTGATCATCAACCTTCTAAGTAATTATAGATAACAAATATAAGTTTTAGGAAAAAACAATCACATTCATAACTATAGATTTTTGTACATGATTTTTATGATTTTTTCCACATACTTGTTAACCCTCTGAACACCAAAAAAGCCACCTTCAAGAAATTACTGAATAGACTCCAACAGTGAGCATTTTCAAAACCGGCTTTAATGTTTTTCCTATTACAAACCCATGTCTACAGAATTGCTTTGGAGGAAGCTTATGATTTCTTGGAGTGCCCAAAATTACAAAATTTACATGTAATTTTTTTTTGCCATAACGGACCCAAAATTCCTAAGCTTCAGCTTCTTTCAAAAGGAATTAGTCTTACATATAATTATAAAAGAAATTTCCAAATTAAAATTTTATGAAAAATTTTGATTTTTTTCTAGATTTAAGACTTCATGTTTCTAAAAATTAGAAAAAGTATAAAAAGTTAAGTCATAAAAATAGTGTCTAACAGCCTTTTGCTTTTGGTGCAGCAGATTCTTTGTCTTTCTCTCTCTTGTCTTAAAAAAAAAAAATTCACTTTTCCAAAAGTAAAACCAAACAAAGTTCTCAGCTTTTCACTCAGGATTAACGATGGTCGAAAGAATTTTTGCTCGTGAATTTAATTTGATTTTATAATTATAAAATTTGATTCGATTTAAAAATTTTTTAAATATAAAATATTATATTTTAAATATAAAATATTATTTTTTAATATAAATATATAAATATATAATAATATAAATATATATAAATAAATAAATAAATAATAAAAAATAATTTTTAAATAATATTGAATCGAATCAAATAACATTTATTTAAAATTTGAACTCGATCTAATTTTATTTTTTTTAATAATATTTGACCCAATCCTACTTAAAATTTAATTTTAAAAAAATAACTTTATAAAATTGGATTAGACCATATTAAAATCCGTCGGGACGGATTGAATTGCTAACCCTATTTTCACTTCCTTATTTCTAGGTTTTCTCCCTTGTGTGTTTGGATTTTAAGATAAAACAAAACAGAAGATAATACGGGCAGAAAATGGCTGGAGCATTAATGGCCAGAGGTGTCTAACAACCTTTTGTTTTTGGTGCAGCAAAACAGTTTCTAAAGTAAAAAAGAGCAAACATCAAATAGAAAAAAAAGGGCATTGGTCACTGTTAGAATCCTTGAGGGGTTCTGTTAATATATAGTAGTATTGATTTTGATTTTGTAATTTTTTTTTTCTATTTTGTTTTATTTTGTTGTTTTTTAATAAATTTAAAATTGGACAAAATGTCCATGAGCTTAAAAAATTGATGTGAACTTTTATTGGGCCTTCAAGTCCAAATGACCCAAAAGTATATAACATATATAAAATGTTCCATAAACATTTAATTTAAAAGGAAGCCAAGAGTTCAGCCAAATTAAAACTTTTGAATCGATCCAAATTGATATGTTTGAATAAAAAATAAAAGTCAAACATGATTTAATTATTTAGGATAAAATTAAATATTTAGTAATTAAATTATATCAAATAAAAAATTTATACATATATAATATAAATATAAGATTTTTAAAGAAAATTTTTTACCTTTCTTTTAGATTTTTATTAATTTTAATAATATCAATATCAATAAATTACATAAAAATTTATTAAGACATTTATACTAAATAAAGTTTATCTAAAATTGAGTAAGGTCAATTAACCCCATTTGCATGTGGTTGCGCCACTGTTAACATGTGTTCTATCCTAAGGATTTCTTGAGTAAGCTAAAATTCGTTGGTTCCTTAAATAAAAATATTGGTCCTTGTCATCATATAAAAAAATTTTCAAGTCTTTTTCAATAGATTTGGTATAACTTAAAATTTTTTTTTGAAGAATATAAAGAATTATTTATTTCCTTAAAGAGGCTATGTAATTGAATCAATTTTGTATTTTATGAAAGAAATTTATTTTTTATTTTGATTTTACCTAATTTTTATTTTTTAAAAAATTTTGAAAATAAAAGAGAATTTTTTATATTGAAAAAATTTATAAATTCTCCAAGAATTAGGGAAAAATTAAAAAAAAATTACTCACCTAATAAATTCTAAAACAATTGTTAATTGCAACTTTTTAAAAATTTCACCAATGAAAGATTTAAACTTATTTTTATCAATGCGAATAATATAAACAAAAAATATGATGCACATAAATCAATTTTTAGAACCCTAATTTTTCATGTTTATTTTATTTTATTTTAAAAAGCTATAATTTTAAAATTTTATGTAAGAGGCAAAGAGAGGGACAAAAAGTTTCTACAAAATTATCAATTTAACATTTTAATTGCTTCAAGGAAAAACATTATGAATCAATTTATGCCTTTTTTTTTTTTTTTTTTTATAAAAAACTAGTAGCTTGCCCTCGCTTTGCAACAGGATTTATTTACTTTGTTCTAATTTTTTTTTTAATATAATTATAACCTACAAATTATGAGAAATTTTTTTTTTCATATGTGAGATCTCATCCTCAATATAAATTCACAGACAAATATGATGATAGAACTTTCAAAAATTAAAATAATTAAATTTCAAAGATAAACAAAATAGCATATCTAGAAAAAGAATAAAAGAATAATACCTATTGATTGTCACTATCAATAGTGCAACCATTGCTCCTTGTGTATAATCTCTATTAGACCTGTAATTTACATATGTAAAGTTAGATAAAAACCATACAAATATCGATTTAAATCACTTGATCAATCTAAAAATCAACCATAAAAATTTTGAATTCAACTTCAAATAGAAAACATAAAATTAATATCATCTCATATGTAAATACTAACTCATATGTAAATTAAAATGGTTAATACAAACTCTTGTAGTATAAAACAAACTAAGTGCTCACTTTAACTTGGACTTATCAAATAAACCAAGATCCTGGGAAAGATTTTTTTGTTACATGAAATTAACAATATAACCAAGGGAAAAAAGAGAAAATTTGAGAGAAAAACTCCACCTCTAATGGCGTATTGTTTGGGGATCTTTGTGCATTACAACTTTGAACTTTTGGTGGACTCTTCAAATGAGGTTAATATGAGAACATGTATAAAGAACTTTAAATTCCACGACACCTATAATCCATGAAGGAAGGAAGGAAAAAAAAACACCCATATATAGTAGATTCTTTTAAGAGAACCTTCATTTCATAGTAAAAGATCCATTAACTTCAACTATTAAATACTTACTTAGTATGACATGAAACATTCATTCCCACATATTTTGTTTCCAAGCTTTTTTTATCACTATATAATACCGACAAACTCATTATGAATAAACAAAAAAGAATGAAAAAGCCACGAAAAATAATACATTAATATTACATTATGACAACCAAAATTTTTTTTTGAAGGGACAAAATACAGAATTAAACTTACATCATAGTTAATTTTAACTTAGGTGTCCATTTTGACCTCTAATTTTGCAGATCCTAATAGGAAAAATTTTTATATGACCCAACATATGAAAAAAGTAAAAATTAAAAGAAAAAGAGTTATATTTTCCATAGTTACCTATTTCAACCTCGAATTCTTCTAAGCAGTTCAATCCTTGATTCATTTTATTCTTAAAACTGTAGACAAAATTGAAAGTTAGAAACTTAAATGAATCAAATCAAATACAATTTTGCTAGCATAAAAGAAGTAAATGATAACTTAAATAGAATAAAAAAAAAGAAAATTCAAAACTTATTGCAATTTTTGAACCGATCAAGTGTGGATCCATAGAGCTAAAAACAAAACTTAGGTTTTGACTTATTACAAAGGGAAATCATCAACTGAAAAAACAATGCAAGCTATGATGAGGTTGCCTTAACAGGTACATATGATAGGAATCAAACCATAGCCTGAGTCAATCGAGTGAGGATAAACTACCTAATTTTTTTTAAGGCCAATTTTAGATGTGGAAAGACAGTCTTGACTTCGGCATTGAGCTTGAAGTGGTTCAATTCCTTTGTATCGAGGGACCAATGATTATGGTGTCACTATAGGGGTTTAGGTTTTTAGTGACTTTTTTTTTTAAGTTTAGCGGCGTTTATAAACATCACTAAAAATTTTATGACGTTTGCCAAAAACGTCATTAAAAGTGTTGACTATACCCATGTCGGGGAAAATAGCTGGCGTTTTTATAAAACGCTGCTAATTTAGCGACGTTTATAAGTACAATCACCGCTAATTTAGTGACTTTTATATTATGAAAATGTCGCTAATTTAGAAGTGTTTGTATCATAAAATTCCATTTTAATGAGCGACATTTGTAAAAGCAATCGCCGCTAAATTAGCGACATTTGTAGCATAAAATGTCGCTAAATTAATGATGTTTGTATAGCAAAATATCACTAATTTAGCAGCGTTTTATACTACAAATGCCACTAAAATTTGAATTTAGCCGCATATTTGAACACAAACATCGTAAAATTTTATTTTTTAAAAAAAATTTATTTTTATATTTATTATTATCATTAAATAAAAATTTTAAAAGAAATAAAAATGAACTGCAATTCATAAACTGAATATATAAATATATAATTTGTTCAAACATGCATGTAACACAAAGTTTAATAATACATGCAATAATATTCAAATTAACTTAGTACATTAACCAAAAAATTTAAAATGTATGAAATTAATGACTACATAGATTTAGAATACTGTCATTTAATGAAAAATATTTTTCACCTTGGTCACTAATGTGCTAAAAAACCTACTGAATAATATCATACAAGTTTTAAAACTTAATAATAAGCTATCATTTATATTAAAAAATATAAATAGTTACTAAATATAATACCTGAGTTGGTGGACTACCTAGATTAGTTCCTGAAAATTGTTGTTGCATAAAATTCATAAGAGTATCGAATTGATCATGTAACGACTAAAATTTTGTATGCTCTTGGTTCATTCTAGCATATTTTTCTTCAATTTTAATGCGTTCATGTTCTCTTTCTGCTTTCATTTGCTGAAAATATTATTGCATAATTTGTAACTCATCTCTCAATATGAAAATGTCTCGCAAAACTGACTTGTTGATAATATAAATTACTGAGAGCTATATCCTTAGTAGTTAGATGGTGTTGGACCTAATCCAAGGCCTCAGACCCATCCATATCTTTCTTTTCCAGCAACTTCTGTGAAGATTCAATTTTTCAATTCTTGCATGTTGACAGAACCATCAGATGTAATTTCAATCTTAATAGCCAATTTCTTTTTCGCTTTTTTTCTTGTGAATTAATAAGATAAAACTATCAAGTTTAATGATTAATTAATAATATGTTTAAAATAGTCAATATTTACTTTCTATATACAACACATGTAACAAATTACCACCATTTCTTGTGTTTTGACATTTAGATAAGATCCATCTTTTTTGTGTAGGTTAATCGAAAAAGTTTTACACGTCCAATTTTTTCACCCTTCTCAATCTCCTATATAAAAATATATGTTATTATTAAATACATATCAACCATAACTTATTCATGCATATGAAGCCAGTCAATCAAGTTCAAATTTTTGAATAAGTTTAATATCATGTATTTAATCTATCTAAACTGTTAAAATAAAGATATAACTGTAAAATTATATTTTTTCCCTTTAATAGCATAAAAGTCTTAAACAAACGTAAACAATGATAGCATTTTGGCCTTTCACACATATTAATCATGGAAATTAAATTCAATCATTTGGACAAGTTTAATATCATGTATTGAAGCTATCTAAACTGTTAAACATGGTGACTAATAATAACTTTGTATTTTTGCCTTTTAACGGCAAAAAAAAGTCATTAACAGAGGTAAACAACAACTTTGTCACACATATCAATTGTGAATACCAAGTTTAATCTTTCGAAAAAGTTTAATATCATGTATTGAAGCTATCTAAATTGCTAAAACAAAACAATAATAGCAAATTTGTATTTTTACCTTTTAACGATTTGAAAAATCCTAAACAGAGGTAAACAATAACTTTTTTACATATATCAACTGCAAAAACCAAGTTCAATCATTCGAAATTGTTTAATATCATGTAATAAAGCCATACAAATGTTAAAATAGAATAATAACAACAAATTTGTATTTTTGCATTTTAACAACAAAAATAGTCCTAAATAGACATAAACGATAACTTTTTCACACATATCAACTATGAAAACCAAGTTTAATCATTCAGATAAGTTTAATATCATGTATTGGAGTTATCCAAACTATTAAAATAGAACAATAATAGCAAATTTGTATTATTACCTATTAATAACATAAAAAGTCCTAAATAGATGCAAACATTAACTTTTTCATATATATCAATCGTGGAAACTAAGTTCAATAATTTGAATAAGTTTAATATCATGTATTGAAACTATCAAAACCATTAAAATAGAACAATAACTGTAAATTTGTATTTTTACCTTGTAATGATACAGAAAGTTATAAATAGACATAGATTGCAATAAACGACACATATATCAACAATGAAAACCAAGTTCAATCATTCGAAAATGTTTAATATCATAAACTTATTATTTCTTTTTGCTTTTTTGCAAAACTTTTTGATCCACTTGTGTGACTATATTTCTTATGCTTTCTGCTACTAATCCCAATTTGTTCTCTTTCTTGTCATAAAAAATAATTACGTATATGGTAGAAATACAAATATTACCAACCTAAATCATAAAATGGCTTTATTATTAAAACTAATACTAAAAGTTATAAATTAGTACCTTTTTTTTTTGTTGAGAATCAAAATCTAACTAATTGTTCATATTACCACCTAATCACATTTCGGGATATATTTTCCATTGTGGTCTCTATAGTAATATTTTGATCAAAATACTTTTTTTTCAAATTATGCTTATAGTCTTTTCATTCTTTCCTAATGACTTAAGCACAAATGACGTTGGTATTTCAAGTACAAATCTTAACTGTAATAATACAAAAAAGTTTTAATCAATAAATCAAATTTAAAATAATTAATTTTTTATATGTAATTAATTATACTAATACCTTAATAAAGTTTAAAGCATCAGCCTTAAATTTTGCTAGATTTTTTTGCCATGTTTCATAATGAATAGGTAATTTCATTCCATTACGGGCAATCGTGCCTAGAAATCTAGCTAACAGTTGAGACTCTTCACTAATTGCTTGTCTATCAAAGTTTACAGATACTACAAATCGCTCATTTGGAGGTACTACAAACAATTCCTTCAAAATTGTTCGGCTTTTGATCTTCCTTTGACCATTATTATCAATTGCAAAAAATAAAAAATAAGGATGTAAATTACCAATACTTTAATCATTATAATTGAAATCTAAATATGGGGTTTACGATACCTATATTCAAATTAAAAGCAAAATCAATTGATGGGATACTATTTAAACTTGGACCTCTTATAATGCTAGATCCAATATCTGTTAAAAGGTTAGAAGTGATTGAGTTAAAACCGACTGTATGTACATTCCCCTCCAAAAGATTTAATCTATAGCCAAGATCAATTGATGCCACAGACGGTTTTGAACTAATATCTCTGATATGTATTCCTTTTAATCTACTCTTCCACATTATAGCTTAACTGCATCATAAAAGCGCATATATAAAAAACATATGTAAAGAACATATATAAAGATATTGAGAAGTTAAGAAATCATAAGCAACCATATATAGAGAACATATCGATTTAATTAAATTAAAAGATAATATATGACTTACAATACAATAATTAAATAAAAGTGAATACGACATAAATCACATACAAACATTTATTATATTATGTTTTAAACACTCGAATTACAAAATATGGATGATCAATCATGGTTCATAAATGTCTTCATTAATATCTTTATGGACCCACTGAGCAGAGGTACTAAAGATATTTTCATCCAAGTTTTGTTCAATACAAGGAAAACATTCAGTTCCATGTTCAACATTATCTTCAGTATCTGACTCTATATCAAATAAGTCTCTAGGTGTGTTTCAAAGAACAATATACTAACCCAATTCTTTGGGGTTTTCAAAATAAAAAAGTTATTTGACTTGAGAGGAAAAAGCATAAGGTTCATCGATGAGTCGTTGTCTAGTGTGAATTAATCAAGAAAAATTCACAATTATAAAGCCAAACTGGTCTTTTTTAATACCCATTGCACTATTCACATCAGCCCAATCATATTAAAATAAGATAACTTTTCACTTGCCATAATAATCCAACTCAATGATGTCATTAATCATGCCATAATAGTCAACATTTCCTTCTAAAGGGTTTGTGTCCCTAGCACTAGCATAACTAGTAGTTAATGAAGTAACAACAACTCCTAAATTTTGTGTACTTCTATATCTCTCATTGGATTTAGTGTGAAATCTAAATCCATTGATGATGAAACCTTTGTATCATTTCAAATCCTATTCAGCCATTGTGAAATACACTTCAGCTCTTCACTAACAAGCATTCCATTCTAAACC
Organism: Durio zibethinus; assembly: GCF_047325235.1. NCBI lineage: Eukaryota > Viridiplantae > Streptophyta > Magnoliopsida > Malvales > Malvaceae > Durio > Durio zibethinus. The sequence goes on along the minus strand of NC_143164.1, from coordinate 32,337,849 downwards.
TATAAAGGTAAAATAAATATATATATGTTATTAATTATATTTGTACCCTAAACATTCTATGTACATTTCTCATTATAAGAAGTATGGCATTACTTACAGTTGCTTCTAACTATTCATGAAAATTTTTGATGAATAATTTATCAAGCTCTTGAGGGTTTGATCATCGATAATGTGTACGAGCTCTCAAATTATTTCTATGCTCACTACAAAACATCATGATAAAATATTAACAATAAGAAAAATACAATAATCTATACTTAATGGAATGAATTATTTCTTTGCAAGAAAACTTACATGCGAAATGATTCAATTAAGTCATGATAGAAAAGAACATATCGATGTGCTTGTGCCCAAGATTTATCATCTAACTCCACCATTTCAGCTTTGCCTATTGATTGTCCAAAACTTTCAAAAAGATAATTGTAGCTAAAGTTAGTATGCTGCATACCAACATTTCTCGATGGTTTATTAAATCTCGTTTCAACATCATCCAAATAACGAGAACAAAATATCATACACTCTTCTGTTAAAAATCCTTAACAATAAAACCTTTTGGATATTGTTTTTTATGATAATAAAACTTTAACCTCTGCAAAAACCTAAGGCATAAAACATTTATCATATACCTTTTTAACTAGAGTGATATGATTAATACTAACAACCTAATCAAGCTATTAACAAATAATACCTTTCGATAGGATGCATCCATCAATAATAAATCGATCCATCGACTTTTGCTTCATATAAAAAGGTGGATAACCAAATGCATTATAATAATGAAGAAGTTTGAAGGGAAAATCTTCTCTAAATGGCATAAAGTAATCACGGCTTGATCTTGAAATTTGTCAAGCTCTTTCGTATTTAAAATTTTTCTACAAAAAGCTTTAAATATGTTACTTAATTCAATTACCACTTGAATGACTTGCTTTAACATTGATGAACATTAATCAAGGGGAAGTAAGTCTTGCATCATAATATGATAATCAAGTGACTTCAATGAAGAAAGTTTTTGCTCTTTCATATTCATATATTTTGATATATTTAACGCATCGCCATCCGAAACTTTCACATTTTTCAAAACCTTGCAAAACATATCTTTCTTAGCTTTAGAAATCACAAAACAGGCAAGAGACAATCGATATTTGCTATTAAGAAGCAACTTCAAATGAAGGTTAGGGTGAATCTACATATCAACTAGGTTAAGCCGACTCTTTAAGTTATTTTTGATCTTTTATTCATATTGAAAATTGTCCTGATAAAATTTTTGCAAACATTCTTCTCTATGTACATCACATCAAGGTTATGATGTAATAAATTATATTCCTAATAAGGCAACTAAAATATAATACTTCTTTTTTTTTCACAACATAGACTCATTAGGGCCATCTTCTTTATCTTCCTCCTTATCACTTTGAATATCAAGATCGCCAACTTAAGTATCGTATCACCAACTTGAGTAATAGGAGGCTAGACACCTTTAAAGATCTCTCTCACTTTTTTTCCTTGATTGAGTTATTTTTTCATAAGTGAAATTAATATCTTTTAACTTTAACAAGATACTAGACCCAATAATTGGTAAAGGCGATCTCCTCAACTTTTCAGTTACATCAAAGAGATGTTTTAGGAATCTAAATTGATGATTATCATCTAACCATCAACGATGTCCCATATGACTAAACTTCCTACCATTATGTAACCACTTTAAACATGTCGGCACAGCATAACATGGACAAGCATAATAACCTTTTATGCTCCAACTAGATAAATTCACATAAGCAAGAAAATTATTGATAGTCCATAATAAAGTAGCACACATATTGAAGTTTTTTTTTTTTGATACATTATATGTCTCAACTATTTCCCATAATTGCTTAACCCTTTAATAAGAGGTTGTAAGTATATGTCTATATCATTATCCAGATTTTTTTTTTTCAAAAATTATCATAAACAAGATAAATGACTACTGCTTTATGGCAATCCATGGTGGTAAATTATACGAAATCAATACAACTGCCCAAGTACTATAATAAGTACTCATCATTTTAAATGGGTTGAATCCATTAGATGTTAGTCCAAGCATAACATTTTGAGGATCAAAAGCAAAGTCTGGAAACCTAGAATAAAATGATTTTCATGCCAAAAAATCTGCAGGATGCCTCAATGATCCATCATCCGTTCGCTTGTCATGATGCCACCTCATAGAATCTATAGTTTTGAAAGACATAAAGAGTCGTTGAAGTCTTGGTATTAATGAAAAATATTGTAAAACTTTTATAGGCTTCTTTTTTACATTGACCTCATCATCATTCTCATTCAACCTGTCATCGGGATTTTTTTCACCTAACGAGAATTACCACACAAATGACAAGATTTTTTATTTTTTCTATCACCCCAATACAACATGCAATCATTGGGACAACTATAAATGTTCTCATATCCAAAACCCAAATCCTTGATCATCTTCTTTGAATCCTTACAAGATTCAAAGACTTTTGCAAACGAAAACATTTCTTTCATAAACTTTAATAATAAAGTCAAATAGTTTTTCCTCCATCCACATAAGCATTTCAAGTGAAAAAGATGCATACAGAAAGATAACCTTGAATGCTTAGATCCCTCACATAGTTCTTCATTCATATCTTCAAGCAACCTATACAATTTTGATGCTTTTCCACTAGGTTGTTGGTCACTTACACCTATCCATGTTCACCAAATTAATTTATTTTAACATTTGACTCATTAAATCTATCATTTTGGGGAGACGAATGATGAAAATGTTGGTTATGAATGTTAAAAGCATCTTGCAACATGCCTTCAATGTCTCATGTCTAATAGGATCATGTTGGTGTTGTGGTGCCTTTGATGTTGAAGAAACTCTAGGTGAAGACCTTGATGGTACAAACTTTTCATGAAAATACCAATTAACATATCTCGAGACAATTCTAATACAAATTAAATGTTTGAAAACAACTTCACGCATTTGCCATTTGATATTAGCATACTTCAAACATAGGCATAATATCATATTATCTTTACTTGTATTCTTAAATACAAAATTAAAAAATTTTTTTACTTCATCTCGGTACTCTTGACTTAATCTTGACTTTTGCATCTATTTACTACTTGCTACATTATCAGACCAAAATTATATAAATAAATTATATGAAAATGAACATGTCAAATACTTAATTATACTATGTATTAAACAAAAAATAATAACAAGAACAATACTTACAGAAGATCAGAATAATAAAGCAATTATGCACATTATGGCAATATCAATCGAACGATTTCTCAATTTTTTCAACCACAGGTATGAAGCACCATAAGAAGTTATGTTGACAACTTTATTCAGCTTATCCTGGACAATTTGTAATAGATAGGAAAAGTCACCATTTGATTTATAAAATTTCAACTCCTTGTTGTCAAGTATTTTTTCAACTACCTGATATAATGGGTTCCAAATGGGTATTTAAGGAAGATGGGTTTTGGAGAAAAATTTTATACTAAAAATTAGAATGAAAAATGCAAAAGCTGAAAGAATAATAGACTGAAGTAAATGCTAAAGTAAATAACGAAGGAATAGTAGAAATAGGGCTCCAAAAGATAAAGTTCGAATAGTAAAAGCTGAAGGAAAGGAAAAGCAAATTGTAGTTGGTATGTATAGAGAAATAGTAGATTAATAAAGCTAAAGCTTGAAGTTGGGGATTTGATACACAAAGTGTGGGGACAATTTTAATGGAGTTTGTAAGACAAATGCCCATCAATATGACAAATAGAGGCGTTTTTAGTAAATAAACGCCACTAACTTTTAATGTTTTGAGTTGGAGGGATATTTAAAAATTAACATTTAACATTATTGAAGGCATTTTTTTACTAAAAACGCCTTCAATAATCTATTTCAATTTTTTAACAGGGGATTATTGAAGGCGTTTTTAGACTAAAAATATCTTCAATAATCTCACAAAAATTTTAAAAGAAATTATTGAAGGTGTTTTTTTACAAAAAATGCCTTTAATAATCAACTGTAATTTTTTATCAAAAGATTATTGAAAATATTTTAAGTCACAAACGCCTTCAATAATCACTCAAATATTTTAAATGAAATTATTGAAGATATTTTTTTACAAAAAATACCTTCAATAATTCACTCTAATTTTTTATCAGGAGATTATTAAGGCATTTTTAGACTAAAAATGCCTTTAACAATCCCATAAAAAATTGTAAAGAAAATTATTGAAAGTGTTTTTTTGTAAAAAATGCTTTCAATAATTCACTCCAATTTTTTATCAAGGCATTATTGAGGGTATTTTTAGTCACAAACGCCTTTAATAATCCTTTTAAATATTTTAAAGGAAATTATTGAAGGTATTTTTTTTTTGCAGAAATCGCCTTTAGAAATCCATTCCAATTTTTTAATAGGGGATTATTGAAGGCATTTTTAGACAAAAAAATACCTTTAATAAACCCATGAAAAATTGTGATGAAAATTATTGAAGGCATTTTTTTTTGTAGAAAATGCCTTCAATAAGCAACTCTAATTTTTTAGCAGGGGATTATTTAAGGTATTTTTAGTCACAAATGCTTTCAATAATCCCCTCAAATATCTTAAAAGAAATTATTGAAGGAATTTTTTGCATAAAACACTTTTAATAATCCACTATAATTTTTTATCAGGGGATTATTGAATGCGTTTTTAGACTAAAAACGCCTTCAATAATCCTTTAAAAATTTTTAAAGAAAAATATTGAAAGTTTTTTTTTTTTTTTGTAAAAGCTGCCTTCAATAATCCCCTTTAATATTTTATTGGGGGATTATTGAAAGCGTTTTTAGTCATAAACGCCTTTAATAATCGCTTAAAATTTTTTTAAGTAATTTATTGAAGGCATTTTTTGCTGAAAACGCCTTCAATAATCTCCTTCAAGTTTTTGTCAGGAGATTATTGAAGGCCTTTTTTTTTGGGCCAACACCTTCACTGATGAATTTTTATATTCATTCCTGTTTTGAACTTTGGAATCCCAAACTGCCGTTATAGAGAACGATTAAAAGCTATATTGCAACCAAGCCAAAACCCCTAAACCAATATAGTTTGCATTTAGGTTTCTTTATCTCTTTCGTCGTCGTCAATCTTCAACAAATCAACGTCGCACACCTCTTTGTTTACTGGTATGTCCTTATTTTATTTTTTTTGTATTATTTATATTCTTCGATATAGGTTTTTTATTTCCATTCCTTACTATTTATATATAAATATATATTATTTTTATTCATTCCACTATCACCTTCATCATCCAAGCACCTTTCATTACGTGTACAGTGTTCCTGTGTAGTTCGTTTTAAATATTATGGTATGGTGAATGGTACTGTGGAAGTTGTGTCTATTTTTTTACTCATCATTTGTTTTGTATGGAACTATTATTTAAGGTTGGAATCATAGTATGGCTTGTACTCATAAAATGTTATAGGTTTAAGGATGATTTACGTATATTGTTGTAGTAACTGTAGTATGATATTGGTTGTTTTTGATAACGTACTATGTGAAATTTAGATAAATAGTTTGGTGTATTTCATATAATTTTGGTCAAAATTATAGGTAATATTATGTAATCCGAACAACATACTTCTCCTATTACTTAATATAAAGAAGACACACTTGTAGGCCAAAAAAGAAAAAGAAAGAGGATGAAATAAACAAATTAAAATGACTGACACAAAAATTCACGTCCACTTCAATCAAAGTGGGCAGCCTGTGTCTGATAGAGCTGCCAAGTTGGCTACTCATATTGGAGTGATCGTCCGTCGTAGCATTTCAATTACGTATCATAATTGGCGACGAGTTCTTAACAATCTAAAAGATAATAAATGAGAGTCTGTTGTGGTATGTTTATTCAACTATTTCATAAAATTTATTAAATAATCATTTAATTGAAATTCAATGTGTTCATACTAATTGTGTTAAATTTTTTAGAAATGGTTCGATGTCCCAATTGAGTATAAAAAAATTGTGTTACAATCAATTGAGAAAGTATTCAGAGACTTTAAAAATAGATTGACAACCCAATATATTTTACCGCTTATTGATAAAGGTGATGTATTGGCTGTTCCACTTACGTCATATACAGATATTATAAGTTATAATGATTGGATGACTTTTGTTCAAGATTGACTATCAGAAGATTTTTTGGTACGCATACCCATTACAAAAAATTATTTATAAGATTTTATGTAATATATTCGATATCTTAATATGTGATTTGCATAATTTCTTTCTTTTTTAGAAAATCAAAGAATAACAAAAGAACATTCGGGCCAAACAAGTATATCACTATTAGAAAGCGAGAAAGGGTTATGCAAATGTCAAATATGAGCTTGTAATTATTCACACACTTGTTTTATACTCATAAATGAATATTTATGAACATTTGTTTAATAGATTCTGATTCTTATATTGCAGTAATTTATTAAAAATTAGCTAACTCTGACACCGAAGTTTTTAGCACCGAAGTTTTTAGATGAGATGTGTGGAAATAAAAACATATACGAAAGGATGGATCATTTGCAGATGAAGCAACCAAAGTAATGGCTAAAAAGATTGTATGTATAACTGCTCATTATATTACGTATGATTGGCTTTGTGCTTATATGCATGACTGTAGACTAGCTTGTATAGATTTACGGCTAATCTTATTATTGTTTTTTAAGATGATTATGCTAGTAAAGTTAAATCCAATGAACTAGCAACCTAGTATGGTAAAGATCCTTTATCTTTGGTATTAGGTGCGAAAGAGAGACATGGTCGAGTTCAAGGGGTTGGTAAATTTGTGTTGTCATTAAAGTTTTTCAATAATAAATAGAAAACGCCTCAAATGACAAATGCACAATATGAAGCAATAATTGAGCAACAATAACAAAGACTTGATGAGTAAGAACAACACCTGAATTACTAATAGCAATGACTTGCGGCTTTGGAGGCGATGTTGGTAATAATGTAGCCTAGCATGCCTGTAGGCTAGTAAGATAGCATCATCCATATAGGACAAGCTTTCGTTATAAGTTAGGCAGTAAACCTAACCTTTGGTACCAACCATGAAGTATGATTTTATTTATTCACTTAATATTGATTTGGTATTAATATTTATATTTTTTATATATTGTAGCAAGATGTTGAACTCAAAGTATGACCTATGCTCAGGCTATTATTGATGAGTTTGTAGACACCCTATTTGGTCCAGGCCAAGGCCATTGGGCCTGGTCCAATAGGGTTTGGGCTTAAGCCTATTAAGTTCGATTCAGGATCCAATTAGCAGGCCTAATTGGCTTTTATTTTTATTTTTATTATTTGTCTATTTATTAATATATATTTATTTTTTATCTATTAATATTTTTATTATTTATCTGTTTTTATTTTTTTTATTATTATTTATCTATTTCTTTTATTTATCTAATTATTTTTTTATCTATTAATATATTTATCTTTTTTATTTTGATTAATTTTCAGTTAATATTAAGATTAGGATAAAAAAATTGGAATGAATTTGGCTGTGATTTGAGAACTGGCAGAGTTGGGATTGGATTCAAAGATTGAATTCAAATCCCAGAAGGAGTTGGGATTAATCAGAAACTCTTATGATCAATCACTATAAATAGGTCCATAAATCACACATAAGGGACAGAGGAATCAGAGAGAAAAAAAGAAAACAAAGAGGTGAAACAGAAGTAAAAAGTGTTTAGAGGTAGTATAGGACTTTTAGAAGTTTTTTTTTTAATTTTTAGAGTTTGTTTTTTGGAAAATTTTTAAAAAATTTCCAAAATCTGATGAAATTTTTTTACGAAGTTTAAATTTTTCGACGAGTTTTTCAGCCAGATTTAAAGTTTTTGATGGCTTTTTCCAGATTTTGGTAAGAATTCAACCAGAATCTGGAATCGTTTAGAGAGAAGAAGAGGAAAAGAAGGGAAAAGAGAGAAAAGAAGAAGGGAATTCTGAAAAAAAATCGATCTTTAGCCTTATATACCCTCTAAAAAATGATGTCGTTTTTACGTTAGTAAACCCACAAGATTTGCACGTTTTGCCAAGATCCGACCCGACCGTAGCGCACCCGAATCAGTGACCCGTTTTTTCGCTTGGGTTCTAGCTGAGTCGAACCGAGCCAAGATCCTAAGCCGCACATCTGAGCCGTGATTTTTGGTCTTGAGTCGAGCCGTATCCCAAGCCTGAGTCGAGCCGTTTTCAGATTTTTGGTATTTTTTTATTTATTTTATTTTATTTATTTGTTTTACTTATTTATTTTATTTTATCGAAAATAAAATAAAATAATAAAAATAAAAATTTTGGGAATAAATATTTAATTATCTAATAATGAAATTTATAAAAATTTCAAATGAAAATTTTTATAAAATTCCTAGGTGAGAAATTTTGTCTAAATTTATCCCAAATGGTGGAATAATATAGATAAAATTTCAATAACAATAATTAATATATATTTTCAAACAAAAAAAATTAAAAACATAAAAAACATAAAAATATAAAAATTTTTAGGAATTCAATACAAATTACCCAAAGATGAGATTTTTAGAAATTTCAAATGGTAAATTCCTAAGAAATCTCTAGGTTAGAAATTTCCTCTAAATTTGGCTCAAATGGTGGAATGGTTTAGATGAAATTTAAATACAAGTAATTGTATTTTTTTCGACATAAAAATTTGGATTGAAAATATTTGATAATTATCTAAGGATGAGATTCTTAGAAATTTCAAATGGTAAATTTTTAATAAATCTCTAGGTGAGAAAGTTTCTCTAAATTTGAGCCAATTGGTGGAATAATTTAGATGAAATTTCAATAAAAATAATTGTCATATTATTTTATTTCCAAGGAAAAAAGAAAGAAAGGAAATTTCTAAATAGACCCAAATGCTGGAAATTTTAGAAATTCAAAAGAAAAAATATTTCTAATTTGGCCCAAATGGTGGAATAATTAGATTTATTTCCAAAATAAAAATAAAAAAAGAATAAATCCTTTTCCGACGACAAAGCCTCTTCAAGAAATCAAATGGGGTTCTTGAATACTCTTGAGGTGAGGAAGTATTTTTAAGAGTTCTACTAGATTGATGGAAAATCTTAAAAATTGTTTCCAATATTTGAAACCATTAGACTTCGAATCTTAGGATAAATTTGAAATAATATGGTACCATCCCTTGGATGGGCATGTAAGGGTGCTATAACCTTTCCCATATGTAACCGAACTCTCGAACTCTGTTCTAGTTCGTAGACCTGAACGTATTCTTTTAGGGACCCTTAATCAAACTTAGGAGTTTCTTAAAAAGATAGATTATCTAGGTGATCAATCACACCTAATAAAAGATTGGTGGCGACTCCATTCATTTATAAATCTAGCAATAGATTTTCGAATCTATATGTTATGACAGTTTGGCGACTCCACTAGGGACATTAAAGAGTCAAGCTATAATTTCTGAATTTATCCTATCCTTTGAACTAATGGCTTTAAGTTATTTGTTTACTAACATCTTTCCTTTTTTCGTTTCTTATTTGATTTATAGGATTGATAATTTTGTGTTCCTTCATACACACTATCACATGCATTTGCATTACATGAGCTCCATACCCAGGCTCAATCTCTGTTAGGAGGAAGTAAAGTACCTACGCTATCGTGAAATGATAATCTCTGTAATGGCTAGCGAAATACTCTCACTTAAATTGAATTTTTTCCATTGGTAGCTTGTGATAGGTGAGAATTGGACTGCCTTACTAGTTTATGATGGACAATAATGTAAGGAACAATTTGGGAACCTCTTAGTGGTCAAAATTTTCTAACCTTGCATATAGTTCACCCCTAAAAAACCAGCTTAAGCCCTTCCTATCCATCAATAGATTCAACCCAAAATTAAGACACAAGAAGGAACAATTTGTTATCTAACCATTTTGTCTGCTTGATTTTGTGCATCTATATGTCATTTCATTCTCATGTTCTAGCATTTCATTCTATGCATCATCTCTATTATCATGTTCTAGCATTATCATATCATGATCATATTTAACACTATCGTTTGCATCATTTTCATATAGAAAATATTTACCGCATATCAGTTATTGACAAATCAGATCTCACACTTACATCCATGGAAAGCCAAACATCAGTCCACTATGAGTCTACTCATCAATTGAAAATTAAGTTAGAAAAAGGTCAAAAAAAATAAAGAGATTACTTGCCTAAGGATTTTATTTCATCATTACCCGAAAGAGTTCATCTAGAGCTATAGTAAAATGATCATTCGACTTAAGCAGTATATGGAGATACATGAATAGAATAAGACAAGAGAAATTTGAGAATAGATATGCAGACATAGCTTTACTGCTACAGGTGCAAGTGGATAATAATTTGATTAGAGCTATCATTTAGTTTTGGGATCCTTCATATAGATGTTTTGTTTTCAATGAAGCAGACATAGTTCCCATAATTGAAGAGTATATGGTCCTATTTCGCTTCGATCTAGCAAACCCATACAAGATTTATTAGGCCAACAAGGTGGGCTATCGTAAAAAACTAGTGCAAATGCTTGGACTTAGTTTGCCATAAGTCGATTCATATGTCAAGATAAAGGGTGAAAGTAAGGCTATTCCATGGAGAGTTTTTTACGAGATTTCATCCAGAGGCATATAGATGATGATCAAGGATTAGTAGCTATGGCTATAGCTTTATATGGATTGGTGATCTTTTCAAAAGTCATCGGATATATTGATGTTGCAGTGGTAGATTTTGTTGATCAATTAGCATATTAGGTCAATTCAGCACCAACCATTTTGGCAGAAACCATTCGATCTCTAAACTTTTATCGCAAAAATGATAAAGGTCGATTTAATGGATGTTTACAGTTGCTTTATGTATGGATCAAGAGTCATATGAAATGTAAAAAAAGTTAATTTCGTAAGCCATACCTGCATTTCAGTATCCCTATCAAAGAATTTTGTTACAACACATGGCCTCAAGCAAAGTCAAAAGAAGAATGGGTTTTCTATTTTCAAGCCAGTGATAATCAATGGATAGTTTGGAGAGCACCTTGGATGCGTCATGATACAGTGTTATATAGTTGTTAAAATCAATCATGGGTGTTTTTATTAGGCTTATGGGGTGCTGTTACTTATGCTCCAGCTTTAGTAAAAAGACAATTCGGGTGTGAGCAATTCATTCTAGAAATCTATGGTCTTAACTAAAGGGAGTTCTCATTCACTGATAAAGGGGCATATGGAATGGTTGAAAAAATCAAGAAAGCATGGAAGCAAACTACCAGGGTTAACCAAGGGAGGTTTACTTATGACATCACTTAAGAATATAGTGTATGGCATGCGAGAAAGGGAAAAGACATTGTGATTCCCAGTGAACTGTTAGGGTATTCCCCAAAACCCATTCTTCAAGATCCTTTGCTTAAAATGAAAACAGCTAAGAGAAAACTCTAGTCTGAGAAAGATGAGTTAGAACAAGAAAACAAGCGATTGAAGATAAAAATGAGAGAGTGTTCATGACTTCAAGAACTGAAAATCCAGAGCCTTACAGAGCAAAAAGATCAATGGAGAGTCTTATTTAATGATTTAAATATGATACATTCGTTAGTCACACCCGAGCTTACCTAGCTTTTAAAAGAAAATGAATTGTTAAAAGTGAGGGTGGAGGAAGAACAAAAGGTTACTGCTAGGGCACATAGACATAAGCAAATGCTATAAGAGATAGTGGATCGATGCGTAGCATAAGTAGAAGCTTTGTTTGATGAATGTAGGAAACAAGCTTAATAGAGTGAGTTATGGAAAGACATGTGTACAGAAAAATAAAGGTATCCAAGGCATTTGTTTGATCAAATATGCATTGTTGCAGACCAAACATCAAAAATGGAAGAAAAAATGGAAAGTTTAAAGGTTATGGTGCAACCAGTGGGAGTGCATGGGCGACATTTACTTGATTTCCTAGATGAGGCACAAAATCATTACCAATAAGCTAGAAAGTTTATAAGGAGGCATTAGAAATAAAGAATGATGTTTAGGACTTTAAAATATTGCTTTGACTTTATTATTGAAATTTTATTTAATAAAGTTTCAAATGGATATTTCTTTTATCAATATGATGATGTGCAAACATTAGTACATTTCATGCATACATTTACATATCATACATAGTTTCTGATTGTAATTGTGATGCTAAAGGTTCAAGGATAGCTCCATCCAGTAGAAATCCCGTCCACTGATATAATACAAGAGCCAGGGCCAGACAAATGGAGCAAAAAAATTCTCACCGATTTGAAAAACTAAAAAAAGCTTAAGAAAAGATTGAGAATGAGTTAAGTAACATTTTGGATGCTCTCAACAAATTAAATAAAGGGAAAGGAATAGAAGAAAACACAAGCCAACAAGGCCTTGCATCGTAAGAAGTGACTGACCCTCTATATCCATATGGTTTTAGTCCACCTCAAACCTAGTTTACACAAGAGGTTCCACCACAACACTTCACATATCCTACGTATCCTGGAATGCCATTAGCCTCTAATCCAAGGCATTGCCATAGCTATGTGAATCCTGTCTTTACTGAAAAGGTAGTTGAACCAATTTAAATCCCTGATCTAGATGAGCTGAAAGGAAAGGACAAGGAAAAGATAAAAGTGGAAGCTCAGGAAAACTCTAAAATTAGTATGCTAGAACAAAGGCTACGAGCTGTGGAAGGAATTGGTTTCTATGGTTCAGTTGATGCTGCTAGGCTTTGCTTAGTCCCTGATGTGGTCATTCCTTCTAAGTTTAAAGTACCAAAATTTAAAAAATATGATGGCACAAAGTACCCAAAAACTTATATTACCATGTATTGTCGAAAGATGACAGCCCATACTTATGACGAAAAGCTACTAATGCATGTTTTTCAAGATAGTCTTACTGGTTCTGCTGTTAGGTGGTATATCCAGTTAGACAGAACCCACATCCATTCCTAGAGTGACATGGCCCATGATTTTATCAATCAATGATTTTATCAATCAATATTAACATATCATGGATTTGACCCTTGATCGTTTGTTTTTACAAACCTGAAGAAAAAGGCCAATGAGACTTTTAAGGAGTATGCCAGAGGTGGAGAGATATTGCTTCTCAAGTACAGCTTCCTTTGACTAAGAAAAAAATTACAGTGCTATTTGTCAGCACTTTGAAATCTCTTTATTATGAAAAGATGATAGGGAATGCAATAAAGAATTTTATCGATATGGTGATCTCTGGAGAAATTATTGAAAATGCTATCAAGAATGATAAGTTGAAAGAATGAAAAATCAAGAAGGCATCAAAAAAGAAAGAAACTGAAGCTCAAGCTGTGAGTTTTGATAGGCAACAATTCAGGGGTTATCAACCCTATCCACTTCAAGGTTACTCTTCATACTATCTTGTTGTGAATAATGCCTCATCCTACCCATACCAGCTAGCTCCACAACCACCTTATTCATCCACATACCGATCAATTTTTAACCCTCAAGATCTTACATATAGCTTTAACATTCAAACTTCTGCAAAACCCCAAATTCACCCTACTAACCTAGCAAGTGGTTCACGAGAGCAATAGATTACTCGAGAAAAACCTGAATTTGATCCAATCCCCATGACTTATATGGAGTTATATCGAGAACTCTATAATAGCCACTTGATTGCCCCCAATCATGTGGAGCAGCTCAAGCCACCCTATCCTAAGTGGTATGATCCTACAGCCCACTATGACTACCACTATGAAATTACTGGTCATTCTATTAAAAATTACACTGTTTTAAAGCATAAGGCGCAACGGTTAATCAATGATGGAATGGTAAGTTTTGATCAAGAAAGAGCAACAACACCTAATGTTAGTGGTAACCCATTACCAAATCATAATGCTCTGAATGAAAATTAAGAATACATTGGTTAGAAAGGGTCCGGAGAGTCACAATGAATTGAGGGACAATATGTCAATAAAGATTTTTCTCTTGATCGCATAGGGGGACAATTTTGTAGAATGGAGATAAGGCTGATTGAAAGTTTCTTGTCATTTTAGGATTTTTTTTAAAGTAATGTTAGGTTTCTTTTAGGCAGTAGGATTTCATTTGTTATCATTTCAATAAAAGGTAATTTAATGTATCTCATTACATTTTCTTTTTCATTCAACTACTGTTCCATGCTTTGTCACCTTTCATAACTTTTGTTCCCATTCTTGAATTTCGAACGATGAATGTTCAGATAATGGCAGCAATAATTTTGAAATTTAATTTTGAGAACTCATTCACATTGATTTAAGGAGATTATTAGAGCAAAAAAAAGCCAGTTACTAACAAATGTGAGATTAATATATCTTGAAGATGGGCAAATTTTTTTTACAAATCCATGAGCTTGTTTTTGCTCAATAGATGAGGTTCAAGAAAAGTATCCACATTTGAGATGAAAAATGGCCATTTTTCTTTTACCATTTGAAAAACCATTCATTGCTACCCCTTTGAGCCTATTGTGATTTTTTTTTCTAAAAAGCCTTGACCAAAGATCACCCTCCATACTAGGAGGTAATTTTTTTTAAAAAAAAAATAGTCTAAAAGATTTAAAAAAAATAAAAAAAATGCCATAAATGATTAGGGGTAAAAAAATAAGAATCTTTTTATGAAAAATGAGATAGAAAAAGGGAAAAGTAGTGAAATGATATAGAGTGGGGCAAAATGCCAAGCTATATCAAGTGATGATCCTTTAGTTTTGAACCCTTTAAACGTATATATTAAGTCTATTTTATTCATATCTTTCATTACCCCATACCATGGCCTACATTACAACTTTGAAAAGTCCATTTGGATCAAGTGTGAATGCTTGAATTGAATAATCATATGTTGGGCAAATGTGTGCTCATGATGGAATCATGTTTTGCCCTAAAGATTAATGTGTGAGAGATATCAACAATGGATGAAAAATGAAAAAAAAATGGTGAAAGGTGAAAAAAAAAAGAAAAAAAGGGGGGAAAATGAAAAAAAAAAGAAAAAAAAAAGATGAAATGAGGAAAAAAAAGACTCAAATTAAAAACCCGAAAGGGCAATTTGAGTAGACCAAATCTCTGAGTTGAAAGTTAGATGAATGGTTCAAATATATAAAAGATCAATGCATCTAAAGATCCTCCAAAGCTAGGATAAAGTTTGATGAGCTCAAAATGATTTTGACAATCAATGGAATGAGTTTTTGAAAAAAATCTTGAATTAATGTTCAAAATTGTTTGAATATTCATTAATCCCAATGTCATACATCCAACTTGCTTATTTTCCTATTTGCTTTGGTACCAAGACTCACTTCTTATTCTCTCAATGCACCTTCCGCTCTTTTATTCTCACATCTCTAAAATAAATTGAGAAAATGCTTGATTGCAATGTATTTGTCAAGAATTGAAATGATAATGAATGAATGAATATGTGCTTAAAAGAGTCTTGCATTCATTTGAAAAAAAATCCAAGATGATAAAAAAAATAAAAAGATCATAAAAGTCTGAGAAAAATGATTTGAGATAACACATGATGTGGTCAAATGATGAAAATGGTGATGGGTTGGCCAACAAATGAAGAGAATGCAAAAACTTGAAGAGGTGATATGACCAAGTGATGAATTAGTCGACATGACTTGCGAGTTATGATTGAATGATAAAAATAATATGGATCAATGGATAAAGTGGTTAGGGTTGAGAAACCTATGAGTGTAACCTAGTGACGGACAATAAAGTTTGTTTGAAATGGTTAATGTTGAGACACTTATGAATAGTGACCCAGTGATGGTGAATGAAACTTGTTTTGAAATTTATTAGTGCTGAAAAGCCCATGAATGATGGTCAAGTGATGATCGATTGATGAAACTTGTCCCAAAGTATTGAAAAACTGAACAAAGAAGAAATACGAAATGATGGAGTTTTGAGAGCCATATTACCACAATTATTTAGGATTTCATGACATTATTAATATCCGCATTATATGTATCATATTGGCATCATTGCTTGAATAGTACATGCACATAATTTGATGACTTAAACTATGTTTGAACATGTATGGCACTATGAGAATCTAGGTTGTTGCATTTGCATCATTAAGAAGGCATTTGCATTTTTGGTCATAACATTCATTCATGCAAAATTTTGAGTCACTTGAAAAACAAATTGTGAATATTTTGATGAGAATTTTTTAGAACTCAAATGAGAAATTTTGAGTTTCAAAACGAGAATCTTTGAAGAGTGAAACCCTAAAGTTCATCGAATGTGAATCTTCGAACAAATGAAAAGTTTTACACCTTTGGATGTGAATCTCCAAAATACAAAGCTTCAACTTTTTGGATATGAATTTCTAATGTTTAAATGTGAGCCTTTGAACTTAGATGTGAAACTCTAAGTTTTATTGCATGTGAGCTTTTAAACTCAAATGAGAAGCTTTAAATTTTTGGATGTGAATCTCCAAAATTCAAATGAAAAGCTTTAGATTTTTGGATATGAATTCCAAGTTTTCCAAATGAGAACCTTTGAAAAGCCTTGAACTTTTGGATGTGAATCTCCAAAATTCAAATAAGGATATTTAAATGTTAGATGCGAGTCTTGCAAGTTGCAAATACAAATCTCGAGATATTACAAATTTGAATGAAACTAAAATTTTGAGAATCAAAATTTCAGTAAATTCTTACGAAGTTGAAAACCTCTGAATGTTGAACTCAAATTGTGAATCCTTGAGTTCCCATTACAAAATTCCTTAAGTCACGATCTATAACTCCTTTGGACATGATTGTTAAGGAGTAATTTATTTATTTTTCAAAGTCGTGGTGCCTCTGTTTAGATGAGCAATTTATTTTTCAAAGTTGTGGTTGTCTCTATTTAGAGGAGCAATTTACTTTTCAAAGTTGTGGTGCCTCTGTTTAGATGAGCATTTATTTTTGAAGTCATGGTGCTTCTGCTTAGATGATTTATTTATTTTTCAAAGTCGTTGAGCCTCTGATTAGAGGAGCCATTTATTTTTCAAAGTTGTTGAGCCTCTGATTAGGGGAGCCATTTATTTTCAAAGTCGTGGAGCCTTTGTTTAGATGAGCTTCGTTTATTTTTTCAAAGTCGTAGAGCCTCTACTTACAAATATAAGACTATAAGTACAATTTGTTATATCAATTTTTTTATTTTTTTGGTTTGCAACTTTTTTCAAGTTATATTCTATTACTATTATAATTGTTTTTGTTTAAAACTTTTTTTCAAGATATAGTTTATCACTATTGTAATTTATATCTTATGAAAAATAATATTTTTTCAATTTATTTTTTTCACATATTTGTTAATATTTCTTATATTTTGTATAGTAATTTGGTCAAAATTACAAAAGTGAAAGTATGTTAATGGTTTTTATTATTTAATTTACATTCAATAATATATATGTTTTGATTTTTAAGGAAGACATAAATTTTTTTATTTGATATAATATTGTAGGTGTATAGATATTACTATAAATAAAATAATCTGAAGGAAAAACATATCGTTTTTTTTTTTTTTTATGTTTTTCTTAAAAAGTTTATTCTTAAAAACAAATTGATACAGATAAATTTTACATATATAAATATTTGAATATAATTTTGAAAAAAAAATTTATATATTTATATTAATAAACAAAATTATTTTTTCTATCACACGAATTTCAATCTAATAACTAGATATATTTCTAGGAGAAATTTCCTAGTTCGAACAACAAATCCCTAACCTTAATTTGTGTTCTTTTCCCTTTTCAAGCGCCCTTTCCACACCCCTCCACCACCCGAGGCACTTTGGCTACTTGCCCTTAGTTTCTAAGGTATAATAATTTGTTATTTTGAAACTGCAAAAAGTGCAAAAGAATTTAACGTGTCATCAAGCAAGTTGATGTCCTTTACCCCTTTTTTAGCCCATCGTGGCTCTTGGCACATGGTTTTGGAGGTACACCATTAGACATTCAAAGCTTTTATTCTACGTACTAATCCATCCCTTACCTTTTTAGATGATGGAGTTCTTAAAAAGTCTACAGTAATTAAATAACTTTACATCGTTTTGTAGCTTAACAGTAGCCTTTCGTTGAATTTTGATTAACTCAATAAATAGTTATATTAATATAAGAAGAAAAACCGAATAAAACTTTAATTTCCCATTATCTTATTCTTGTATAAATGAATCAACTAGATTCATTGAATTGATAAATATTAGGTATTTTACTTGTAAAATTTAAATTTCATTTTTGCTATCAACAATTTTTTTATAAACTGGCTGAAGAATCTCTCCTTATCTAAATTTTTTAAAAAAAAATTAAAAAAAAAAGTAAAAAACGGGTTGTCAGGGAAGTAGGGAACTCAAACAGCGCCTTCTGCCTCGGCAAATTAAAAGAACTTGATGGTAAAGGATTAAGTTTTTCATTGGATTAAAATATTTTTTGAAAGACGGATTGAAATATTCTGTGTGTTTTATGATTGAGAAATAACAGGAATGTTAATTTTAATCCGACTCTCAACTCTCACCATATTAAAATGAACATTTTATGATGGAAAGATAATGGGAACATTCCAATAGAATTCCCAAAGGAGCATTATTTGACTGCTGAAATTATCCAAATAACTTACCAGACAACGTGCCTTTAGCATGTCGGAGCACAGTAGGGCGGGCTGGCAAATTCAGTGCCACTTTCTTTTTCTTTTTGACAAAGATGGATACAACGACTTGCATAGTATATCATTTGAAAAAGTTCATAAATTAATTAATAATTTATAGCAATAAATTGTTATCACAGTGGACTAAATGAAATAAGGTTATTAATATTGTATTGGATAATATTGTGAGTTTTTCAAAAAAAAATTATATATCAGTATAAATTATTTTGATATATTATTTTAAATTTTTTAATATAGTATAAATATATTTATAATATAATTTGATTTTACATAACAATACTATTAATAATATGTAACATAAATATGTAATATTTTTAAGTATCAAATAAATAAATTTAAAAGTATAAAAAATAATATGATCAATTTATCATGATATTTTTAAATATTTTTGTTCACATAGTTATTTAAATGGATTTTTTTTGCATAAGAATATATTAAAATAAAATAAATATAAAAAAGAAAATAATGTATTAAAATAAAAAAAAATTTAACTTTAGAAGTCTAAAATCTTAAAGAGAGACCACAATTGCTTTTTGTTTTTTTTTTTTTTTTGGAAGAGATTGCTTTGATTTTAAAAAACAAAGTGTAAAAATCGAGTTGCTCTAATAAAGATGTGGCTCAAGTTTAATTTTTAAGGATTTTATTTTGTTTTTTTAATTTTTATTACATTAAAAATAATTAAAAAAAGTTACAAAATTATTAATCACGTTTCATAGTTATATACCTATAAAAAAATAATTAATTTATGAAAGTCATTAAAATCAGTCACAATCAATAAAAATAATTAATATTATTTGATATAAAAAAATCACTTTTAATTATATTTTAGTATAATTAAAGTGTATCTACCGATACAATCAATAACGAATCAAGACTAATAATATCTTGAGTCGAGATGCCAATAGCATTTCAAAGAAAACTATAAGTAATCAATTAATCAATTGGTGTTCAGCTTTTATATTTATTACATCAAGACAAAGTCAAAGCATTTTAAATAAAATTTAAAAAGGAATTTAATCATTTTGTTTTTACATTTATCATCTCAATGTGTTTTTTTCCCTTTATTTTAAAATACGAGCACTAGAATTCAAACATACTAATTTTAGCTCAAGTGGTCTCAAAGTATGTTTTTATTGTTTCCTCCTTCTTATCCATACCATCTTTATTAATATCATGAATTTAACTTAACTTTATGATTTCTATTTAGGTATATAGTATGATGATTATTCCCAACCGAACTGTAAATTAGATATAAGAATTCATATATTTGTATACTTTTGTTTTATATTTATCTTATATTATATAAATTATTATATTATAATTTATGTTGATATAATAAATATAAAATTTATATGTTTTTTTACTAAACTCATATTTGATTTTATCAAAATTTTAAATTATATTATTTTTATTTTTTTATATTTTTTATATCATATTATTAGTATCTAAAATTATCATGTGCATAAAATTAAATGTTGCTCTTTTAATTTTATCACCGAAGCTCTGACCTTTTTTCATCCTTATCTACTTATAATTGGTTAAAGTAAGAAAGGCCTAGTGTTAGTAATGGTAGTAACTTTTCTAATAGTACTTAAAGCAGAAAAAGGAGTTTACTTTTACCAGGATATTAAAAAAAGGTGCAAAACCTGGGCTACAAGTAAATTCACTTGATCCCCAAGGTTTGACAGGAGAAATTTCTGTTTGCACCTCCTAAAACTTTGTTCCTACTCAGATATTGAATACACTCAAAATTTAAAATTAAGTTTTTGCCCCTTACACTTCATCCCAACATTTTATCTTTCCATTGATACCCTTTGCACTCATTCAATTCATTTTTCTTTCTTTTTCATTCTCTCTTCTTCAAACTTTCCACTCTAAACTCATCTTAAATTTAATCCAAAACCATCAATCAAAATTTCAAATCATAAGTTTTTACTATTTCATCTATGCAAGATAAGATTGAGTTGATTGAGTTGATTATTTTAGTTTAGGGTTTATGATAAATCTAAGTTTGTAATTTTTTTTTCATGAAATCGTATATTACACAAATGAATTCTTATAAATTTTAAAAAATTTATGAATTTGTATTTTTATAAGTTTTGATTTTCTTAAATCTTTCAAAACTTATAGAAATAGATTTATGTAAGTTTTAAAAGACTTATAAGAATTCAAATTCAAAAATTTTATAAGATTTATGTATGAAAATTTATTTTCATAAGTTCAAAATTAAAATCAATATTCATTTAAATAATATTCAAATACTGATAAAAATTAGCTATTCTTCATCACTATCGATTTTTTTTTTATTTAACTATCTATTTGTATAAGATAAAAATAGTAATTATTTTAATGATTTTTGGTTTTTATAGAAATTGGGGGTTTGTGATAAAAGAAAAGAGAAAAGGAAGAAATAAGAAGAAAGAACTAGAAAAAGTGTCGAAGGTTAAAAATGTAATTTAGTAAAAGCATAAATAAGTTATTTCACTTAAAAGGATAATTTTGTAATAAAAATTTGGTGATGTATAGAGCATTATTTAGGAGGGTTTGGAACCACTCTTGGACAGGATATAAATATGGTCATAACATGAGAAGAATGTAAGATCAACAGAATTTTGTTGAAAACCAAACCCGATTTCATTCGGTTAACTTGTATACAAAGTTTGAGTTTGAATTCAGTGTATAAGCTTAAGCATATCTTCTCTACAAAGCTTAATCTTAGATTATATTCAAATTACATTTAAACGCCTTTGATCAGGCAAGGTTATTAGCTGAATTCTAGAAATCTGGACTGCAGTTCCTGTTGTTGCTTGTCTTGATCCTGTCATGATGTTGCTGCCGGTGAGCTGCTGCTGTTGCTTCTTGTTTTGATTATGTTTGTGATGATGCTGCTAATTTTGTTTCTTGAATAGGTTCTGCTGAGTTGATTAACAGAGTTCTGCTGCTGGTCTTTGGTGATTTTCAGTTGCTTCTGAGTTTGATTAAGCTTAATAATTAAAGAATTAAAGAAGAGTAGAAAGGGAAAGCTGGCCCTGGGGCAGCAGCTGATAAAATAATAAAAGCTCGCCAGGTCTTTACCATTTTGCTCATCAAAGCCAAAATTAAACCGAAAATATAAAAAATAAAGAAAACCGAACCCATCCTTTACTTTTACCTCTACTAGATCTCCTCACAAACCAGCCTTTCTCTTCCTACCATATCCTTCCTGTTAATTTCTTTTCTTTAATCTTTCATGGATAACTACGAAGAGTTACCAAGGAAACACATTAATTATGTTGTTAATGGCAAAGTAATGCTCTGCGCAGGAATCTTTCTCTTCATGGCATTACTTATTATACTCTGCTTCCACAAGTACGCTCCTATACTCTTCCGCAACAGCCGTCGTGCTCAGCACTTGCCCTCCATTGCCACTGCCACTCCTCCAATAACCGTTGCTTCCAAAGGTTTGGATCTTTCTGTCATTAAAACAATCCCTACTTTTTTTTACTCCACCAAAGCCAGCCATTTACCTCCACTCGAATGCGCCGTTTGCTTGTCTGAGTTCGAGAACGACGAGAAAGCCCGCGTTTTGCCCATGTGTAATCACACCTTCCACGTTGACTGCATCGACATGTGGTTTTATAGTCACTCTAACTGTCCACTGTGTAGAGCTCCTGTACGAGCTGATATTCCGGTCAACCCACCTACAATATTAGAGCAGACCGTTGTTGCAGTGGCTGAATCAATCGGTTCAGAGACTTCTATTGAAACGAACAGCTCTCCCGCTTCTTCTTCTTCTTCGTCATTACCGTCGCCATTAATGCTGGAGAGTTGCCCCATGAAAGCACTAGAGTTACTGGAAGTGGGAATTCTTGTGGAGGTCCCCACGGGAGAACACAGATAAACGGGTGTTGTGGATGTGGGTTCGGGTTCGGGTTCGGGTAAGCGGATTATGAGTGTGAAGAGGATTTGAAGCGTATAATAGTAGCAGTAAAATCTAGAATGTATTTGCTCTGGGAAGAGAGGAAAAGAAAGAAACCATAATTTCCGTTTGCCAAGGCAGAGTTCTTGAAAGACACCGGGTTTTGATTTTGAAAACGTGGCAATCATTCATTACATAGCTCGAGCAAACTCTTGCTCTGAATCTGTAACACCTTTGTTTGAAGTTCATGGCGCACAGCTCAATCATGCTGAAAATGAATGGATGAATTACTTTGACTGAAAATTTTCCTAATCTAAAGAGTGAATTTTCAGATGTAACTGTAAATAGTAATTCTCCTTAATTTTAGATAATTAAAAAGTTAAATAGAAGTTTTATGTAATTATGTTTTACTTTTATTATAGATAATGATAAAATAAAAAAAATTGTAAGATTTTGGCTTTGAGATTAAAATATTTTTATTTGGTGTAAGAATTCACCTGCTAATTAATTTCAAATTGTCAACTCAAGTTTTATGGCATGAAAAATGATTATTAAACTATATATAATCTCAAAGGATTTGTATTAAATATAAATCCTTTTTAATCATTGATACTGTATAAGCTAGGAGAGAAAGAAGAAAGAAAAAAAAGTGATAATAAGAAATTATTTTCTTTTTACCATTTCCTTCAGAGTGCGAAAAAAATGACTGGATTTGTCACCTTTTCCTTTTTTTTTTTTGTAAATTCAGTTTTTTTTTTATTTGGTTAAAAGGAAAAACTTAATTTTTTTTTAAATATGAAAAAAATTCATTCAATTTAAATTAGTAATTTTATTATAATTTTATCTTTAATTTTTTTTTTTTAATTTTTCATCACTCATACCAAATACAATAAAAAAAAAATTTCTTTCTCTCATTCTCTTTTCTTTTCTCATATTTTTTGCATATATGTAATATGTTGAGACTAGATTTAAGTCTTTTAAAAAGCAACGTGCGAATTGCCCTTAGCATTTTAGGGAACTTAGGGTGATATTTAAATTGTACAGCAGCTTTCCTGTTTTGATGAATGGATTTTAGGTTTGACGTTAATATCTAGATATTTGCTATACTGGTATGGAAGGTGTTTTTCTTTTATGTCCTTATTATGTAATAATGAAAAATCACTGGCACACGAGGTTCGGAGGAAGGCATGTGGGCATGTGGCTAAGAGGCTAGTAGCTAAGGAGGTTACGAGGAATGCATGCGGGGGGTTGGTTCCAACCCTATCATTTTTTAAAGGTTTTGCCTTCTGATGGACTAAAAAAAAATAAAAATCATTAGGATAATTACCAACGATGGTAACGGATCGGATCGAGGTTAGTTTTACTCGTTTCGAATTTAATCTGATTTTAAATATATAAAATTCGATCCCTACTTGATAAATTTTTTTTATTTTTTATATTTAAACTTGATTCGATTTGATATTGTATAAAATCGTGCTCAAATCGATTTGACTCAAAATTAATAAAATATTATTTTTAATATAAATATAAAATTAAATATATATAAAAATTTATATAAATAAATAATTAAAAAAAGTAATTTATATATATATATAGGGTCAAGTAGGATCGAGTTTGTCTAAAATCCGATCCTGAATTTTTTTTTATACCACCCGATCCGATCCGATATTCAATTTAAAAAAAAAAAATTAACCTTAAGAGGTCGGATCGAAACCCGTCGGTTTCGGGTCAGATTGCCTTCTCTAATAATTACAAAGGTATTTGCTATACATAATTTCAATTATAAATGCAACATATTGGAATGCGACAAATCCTTCGAAAAAAAAAATTCTCATATCACCTCATCGTATATACAAGAGGATCACATGTTAAAAAACAATAAATTAAAATATTAATAAAATGATTATAATAACAATAATAATAAATTAAATTTTATATTTCATAATTCTAGAATCAGTTAAATGAAATGTTAAAAAAAAAAAAAATGCATATTAGGTCATAATTTTAAATTTTTTTACTCACTAATTTCTATTAAAAATAATATTTTTATCTACTTTTTTAACACTTATATAATTGTTTATTATTTGTATCTATATCTTTCGTAATCTACCTCTGAAAGTTTTAGTCTTTCCCAAATCTATAAACTTATTTTTCTTAATTGGTGCATAAATGCTAAACCTGACAATTTGTGTTTTTGTGTTGTGTCTTGTATTGTGTTTGAAACATGCAATGATATGAATTATTAAAACACAATTACGACACGAATTATAAAATGTATTTAAATCCTAAACACGAACACAATACATTTAATATATATGTTATATATAACATAACACAATTAATACGTGTATAATTAATTCGTTAAAACACGATATAAATAAACACGAATAATATAGATATACATTAATAGATATAATTAATATGAATATATATGAATAGACACAACTAATATGAATATATACAAAAAACTTGACTAAAATAATAAATAATTATAAATTATCTATAATTTACAACTCAATAAAGTTGACATATTAATAATATAAAAAAATAATGACATATTAAAAAATAAAAAAAATTTAATACTCATTTAATATGTTTTTAATATATATTTAAATTTAAATTTATATTACATAACTATATTAATTTTTAGTATCAATTTCAAAATGATAAACTATTAAAGATTAAAAAATAAAATAATAATGTATAGGACTAATATTAATATTAATATTGTATTTATATTATTAATATAAAAAATAATTTTATAATAATTATTAAATGAGTATCATAATTAAAAAATTAAAATAATTTTTATATGAAATTAAATAGCTAATTAAGTATCATAATTAAAAGATTAAAAATTAAAATAATCATTATATGTTTATATTAAATTAAAATAAATATAAAAAATATGTTAAATGTGTTAAATATATTAATATGTACTCGTATGATAAGATTAAATTAAACATAGTATTCGTATCATGTCACGTGTTTAGACAAGTCAACGCATATATGATAAGAATTATGTCGTATCAAAATTTATGTCGACATGAATAAACATGAAAAATATTTTTTTAAAACACATATGAATTTTTTCATATTATATTATCGTATCGTATATGAAATCACCAAGTCTAATAGATGCAAGTTTCTAAAGGTAGATCACAAAAGATGGTTTTATATAATGCCGATCAATTCTAATCCTTTTATTTATTTACGTGCTATGATGATACAAAAATTCTATTAAAATACCAAGTAATCAAGCAATCATGTAATATCATAAATATCATGCCAATATCATGTAATAAATATTAAATCATACTATACAAAAATTATCATGCAATAAATATAAAATCATCTCATCCAATGTAATAATATCAATAATCATGCAATAGTATAAAATACTGTGCAAATAATATATTAATAATCATTCATGCAAATATATTAGTAAATTATAAAAATAATATATTAATAATTATGCACATTAATAACATGCAATCATCACATAAATATATTAGGTAATCATACAAATAAATATATTAATAATCATGCAATTACACATATAAGTATATTAGGTAATCATGCAAATAAATATATTAATAATCATGCAAGTAAATATATTAATAATCATGCAAATAAATATATAAATCATAAAATATTCATCATGCAATAATATAAAATATCATGCAAAATATAATATTAAAACATGCAATTATATTAAAAGTCAAGCAAATAATAATATATCATAAAAATATATTAATTATCATAAAACAACATAATAATCGTACAAATAAAATATCATGCAAATAAATATAATCAAACAAATATAAAAATATAAAATCTTACCATCTTTTTTTTTCCTTTTCTTTTCATCATCACATTAATTCAATCAATAGTTAAATTAATAAAAACAGAAAAATAGTATAAAAATAAAATCAAATAAAACAAAAAAATCAAATCAAATCAAATAGAAAAAAAATCAAATAAAAATCAAAATGAAAAATAATAAAAAAAGAGAAAACCGACAATCCAGGTTAGGTTAAAGCAGGGTTAGTGCGCAAATCTCAGACGGGTTGAAGCGCAGATCCTAGGTCCTGTAAACAATGTCATTTTTGCTCAGTATAAAAGGAAAAACGTTAATTTTTCTTAGAAATGCCAAACTCTTTCTCTATTTAGCATTAAAACACTTTGCCTTTTCTCTAGACTTTTCCCTAGAAAATTCAAACCAATGCAAAATCCGATAGAACTCCTAAAAATTGGCATTGAAAAATTTAAATGGCTCCAAAAAATTCAAAGAAAGCCCAAAACTCATAAACCACTGCCAAAATCCTTTAATCACCATGAAACTCACCAAGAAATTCAAACCTTCATTGGAAAAATCAAACTAAAACCCAAAAATTCAACTCAAACCTAAAAAAAACCTCAACTTTTCCTAGATATTCCTAGATTCCAAAATTTCAAACAATACCAGAAATTAAAACACAAACTCCAGAAGAATTCTAACAATCCCAAAAATAAAACCTTCCAAATTTCCAGAAACCAAAAAAACTCAGAAACTCAAAATTCTAAAATTGTTCCAAAACTAAATTGCAACTCCAAAATCCAAACTAGAAGCCCCCAAAAAATTTCAAAAACTAGAATCAAATTTTTAGAATTCAAGAACCAAAAGACCAAAAAAAAAAATCTAGAATGCTTGAATTACTTCTACTTGCTTATGAATTTTTCTTATTACTTGTTATGTCCGTGTCTTTTGATTCATAAATTGAGGCTTTTTTTTTATAGGATTTGAATCCCTTTAAACTTGAAAAATGTTTAATTTTATAGAATCTAGGAGAAATCTCTAAGATTCATCTCTGTGTAATTTTTCCCCTTTTCATTGAATTGTGCCTCAAGTTTTCCAAAAATAATTCAGTCATTAAGTTTCACAAATTCAAAAATTGAATCCAAGGCAAATCAGAATCCAAAATCTCCTAGAAAACAATTCACACGTTTTTGTTTTATTATGACTTTTTTCTTGCTTTTTCTTTTTTACTTTGACTTTGACCCAAAATTAAAAAAAAAATTAAAAAAAAATTAAAACAAAATCAAAACTAAAATTAAGACTAAAATCAAAATTAAAATTAAAATTAAAATTAAGATAAGATTTTTGGGCTTGGGCCCAAAATTTTTTTTAAGACCCAATTCATGATTAAGGCCTGTTTCAATCTCGACAATTTTTTGGGGCAAAATAAGGTGTTTACAGTTGCCCATTTTTATGTATTTTATGTGAAATAGGAACTGTAGAAAGGCAAAAGACATCTAATTTGTTTCGGGTTAAGAAAATTCAAAAAAGAAAATTACAAATGCTTCTTCTCATCAGAGGCTTGAAACTTTAAATGAAATGCTTTCCCATAAGTGAGGCATTAAAAATTTTGAAAAATAAAATGCTTCCCCACAGCTGAGATTTTGAAACTTTTGAAAATAAAATACTCCCCACAACTAAGATTTTAAAATTTTAAAATGCTCTCCCACAATCGAGGCTTTGATTTGAAACTTTTGGAAAATAAAGTTCTCCCTTACTACTGAGACTTTGAAACTTTAAAAAATAAAATGCTCCACCACAACTGAGGCTTTGATTTGAAGCTTTTGAAAAATAAAGTGCTCCCCCACAACTAAAGCTTTGAAACTTTTGAAAAATAAAATGAGATATCTAATTTTGAAAATCATGCCTCAAGGTTTTATAGATCATTCTTACCATTGAAAAGGCTCTTCCTTAATAGAGGCATTAAAACTTAAAATCTCCCCACAACTGACATTTTGAAACTTTTGAAAAATAAAATGAGATATCTAATTTTGAAAATCATGCCTCAAGGTTTTATAGATCATTCTTACTATTGAAAAGGCTTCTCTTTGATCGAGACATTGAAATTTAAAATCTTACCTTAAATTGAGTCTTTGCATCTCATATGAACCATAATTTATTGTTTTCCAATGTCTATTCCCAAATCATATCAACATATACTTTTTCTTTCTTGCTTCCTAAGCATTTGCAATGAATGCATACAATGAATGAGAAATTGTTCAAGATTCATCTCAATTTCATGATTCAAATTTTAGTTTTCTTGTCTTTTTTCAAATATGCATAATGCAATGTTTTCAGTGAGATGTATAAATGTAATGCATGTGGAAAAATGCAATACATGCCATACAATTCATTTATCTTTTCAATTGTGGTAAATTAAAAGGTTCTAAAAAATCTTGATTTATTTTTTCACTTCTTTTAACTCATCAACACTTATGGTTTTCAACATGAGCTATCATGCACTATCAAGTAATCTCATCCATTTTATCAGCCAAGTACAAAAATTTCTTATCAACATTGGTTATCATGCACTATCCACATGGGACATCATGCACTAACAAGTAATCTCATCCACTTTATCATCCAAATACAAGTAGGGATTTCAAGGATTTTATTTTGAGTTACTAGAGATTGACATTCTTTCAGGCCTTCTTGTTACCTTTACTATTCCTTTCCTTTTTCTAAAGCAATGTGGAGATTTTTTATTAATTATTTTCATTTACTCATTATTATTACAATATCACAACAAACATAATACAATAATGTATTTTCTCAATCAAAATAAAGATAAATATGGTAATGTGAAAGGTCAAAAGGATATTTATTGAAAGAAATGGATTTGGTTAAAAAAAGACAATAATTAATCAATAATTGAATGGGTATCAAATATCCAAATAATGAATGTTCCAACAATCCTAAGCAATAATCTAAAATCCTTTTCGCAAAGCTTATTCCATCAACATTCTCGATTATGACAAGCTTTATCTTACCCATTTTGCCCCTGTGTGGTGAGACTTTCATGATGCTATTCCATCCTTACACTAAGTTGCCTTTTCAGATTTTTAATTTAGATAACCCTATTTTGACTCAAACTGCCCTTTTTAGGTTTTCACTTTGAGTTCTCCCTCTTTTTTTTTTTAAGCAAAATATTTCTTCAAAGTATCAAAATTGATTGGGTTTGGGAATTTATCTCCATCCATTTTAGTCAGAATTAATGCACTGGTAAAAAAAGCTTTCTTTACCATGTATAGCCCTTCCTAATTTTGTGTCCATTTCCCTCGATTGTCAAGCTGGTTTGGAAGGATCTTTTTCAAACCCAATTATACTTTTTAAAATTGTAGAGGGTAAACATTTTTGTCATGTGCTCACATCATCCTCTTTTAACACAATTGATCATGGCATAAGGATGTCATTCTTTTCTCTTTAATAAGGTTCAATTGCTCATAACAATTTTTGATCCATTCTGCTTCTTCTAATTCAGCTTCCATTAAAACTCTTAAGGAAAGAATCTCTATTTCAATTGGTAACATTTCCTCCATACCATAAACTAGTGAGAATGGAGTAACTCTAGTGGATGTTCGTACTAAGGTTCTATAAGCATGCAGAGCAAAAAATAGTTTATCATGCTAATCTTTATAAGTATTAGTCATTTTTTCTAGAATTATTTTAATGTTCTTATTAGTAGCCTCTACTGCTTCATTCATCTTTGGTCGATAGGGTGTAAAATTATGATGCTTAATTTTGAATTGAGCACATACTTTCCTTCATCATTTTGCTATTCAAGTTTTTTGCATTATTAGAAATGATCTTTTTTGGAAGCCCATATTAAGATATTATCTCTTTCTTCAAACACTTACACATTACTACCCTTGCGACACTTGCATATGAGGCTGCTTTCACACATTTGATGAAATAATCTATCATTACAAAAATAAATCTATGCTTATTTAAAGTTTTTAGAGTAATAGGTCCAATCACATCCATGCCTCACATTGAGAACGACCATGGTAGTGCTAGAACATGCAAGTTTATTAGGGAAACATTAATCTTGTCTACATAGATCTGATATTTGTGGCACTTCCTTGCATAATTTATGCAATCATTTTCTATTGACAACTGGTAATATCTTATCTTCATTATTTGTTTGGCCATCATATGACCATTAGCATAGGCTTCATAGACTCCATCATGTACTTTTTCAAGTTTTTTTTTTTTTTGGCTTTAGTGACATTTACACATCTCAGAAGCACTTAGTCTTGACTTCTTTTATAGAACACTTATTCATCAAGAAAAAATCCCACAATCATTTTTTGAATGATTCTTTTGTCATTTTCTATTGCATGCTCAAGATAATGTTGACATTTTAGGTACTGCTTAATGTCATAGTACCAAGGTTGCCCATCAATTTCTTTTTCAATACTTGAACAATGTGCTGAAAGGTTTTTTACTTTCAGTTTAATGGGTTGAATTTTAGAGTTTTCATTCACTT
The DNA here is from genome assembly GCF_047325235.1 of Durio zibethinus. Classification (NCBI taxonomy): domain Eukaryota; kingdom Viridiplantae; phylum Streptophyta; class Magnoliopsida; order Malvales; family Malvaceae; genus Durio; species Durio zibethinus. The sequence continues at coordinate 32,306,949 of NC_143164.1, read as the reverse complement.
CATCATAGTAGCCAGAGTAGCTAAGGCATTAGCAATTTAATTTTTTTCTCTAGGTAAGTGCTCAAATTGGATGTTTTCAAATTGCTTGATCAATTCAAAAATGTATTTTTGGTAACGAACTAGCTTGGCATATCTTGTTTCCCATTCTCTAAACAACTAATAAATCACCTAAGCTAAATCCCCATACACTTATAGGATTTTAATTTTCTTTTCAATTGCGGCTTGTAGGCTCATTACACATGCTTCATATTCAACTACGTTATTAGTGCAATTGAAATTCAGTCTAACAGTGATTGGGTAATGACGGTCATTTGGGGATATCAAAATTACCCCAATACCATGTCCAAAAGCATTTAAAGCCCCATCAAAGAACATCTTCCATGACTTTTCTACGAATATATTTTCTTCAATAGTCATCAAATCTTTATTAAAGAAATCAAGCTTTATTGGCTCATAATCATCAAAAGTTTGATCTGCCGAGAACTCAGTTATTGCACTTGTTTTGATCGATTTTTAAGTCACATAAATAATGTCATATTCTAAAACCATAATTTACCATCTAACTAGTTTTTCAGATAGCGAAGGCTTCTAAAAAATATACTATAGAGCATCTAATTTTACAATAAGACATGTTATATGGTATAGCATATAGTGCCTAAGTCTTCGAGTTGTTCAGGCTAGTGCACAGTACATTTTCTCTAAAAATGAGTATCTTGACTCATAACTAGTGAATTTTTTGCTTAAATAGTAGATAGCTTGTCCTCTCCTACCTGTTTTATCATGTTGCCTTAATACACTTCCTATGAAATTCTAATTCACTATTAGATACAATATCAAAGGCTTCCTAAGGACTGGTGGTATCAATACTGATGGGCTTGATAAGTATTCTCTGACTTTGTCAAAAGCCATTAGACATTCATCATTCCACTCACTTGGATTGTTTTTGCAAAGTAGTTTGAGAATGGGATCACATTTCAAGATAAGTTAAGAGATAAAATGAGCAATGTAGTTTAATATCCAAAAAAAGTGATAGATTTTGAATAGCTTGTACCTTATCTAGATCCCTCTTTCATTGACAATGAATACTAACAATGTTTCATATTTTGCCTTAAATGTGCATTTGGTTGGATTAAGCTTGAGTTGAAACTTTTTTAATCTTTCAAATAATTTTCTGAGATTGGTAACATGATCCTTTCATTCACGAAATTTGGTAATCATATCATCAATATATACTTTGATCTTTTTATGAATCATGTTAAGGAAAATAGTTACCATTGCCCTTTGATATATAGCTCGAACATTCTTCAATCGAAAGGGCATTACTTTGGAGCAAAAAGTTCATCATATTGTTATAAATGTAATTTTCTCCATACTTCAGAGGCCATCTTAATCTGGTTGTAGCATGAAAAATCATCCATGAATGAGAACATAAAGTGGTTAGCAGTGTTATCCATAAGTTTATCAATATGAGGTAATGGAAAGTTATCTTTAGGGCTTGCTTGGTTTGGATCTCAATAATCCACACACATTTTAATCTTGCTATCTTTCTTGGGGACTAAGACTATGTTAACCACCTATCATGATATTTGGCTACTTTAAGAAAATTGGCATCATATTGCCATATGATATATTTTTTTTTAATTTTTAACAACACTTCAGGCTTCATATGTCTTAACTTTTGTTGCATTAGCTTGCACTCAGGCTTCAAGAGTAACTTGTGCTCTACTATATCAGTGCTGAGCTCCGACATATCTTCATAGGACCATATGAACACATCCATATACTCATGAAGTAAATCTATTAACCTTTTCTTATCATTCGATGACAAGGTTATGCCAATTTTAACTTTTTTCTTATTTTTTTCTTCTCTAAAATTAACCATTTCTAAAGCTTGTTGATATGGTTTGATTGGTTTATCTCTTGATTCATTAATCTCATTAATTCACAAGGCAAAGTATAGTCATCTAAAGCTTATTCATTGTCAAGTTCATTAATATGAATAAAATTTTTGAAGTCAAATCTTGAATTATTGTCATGACTATCTTCACATTCATTATTTGAAAATCTAAAAACTAGGTGCAATGGAAAGATGTGGGCAAATGTATGTTCAAAAGAATGAAAGAATAAAAATTGAAAGAGGAAATGTAATGATAATGCATTATGTAAATCATTTTTTTTAATAATAATGAGTAAATTAGCCCATACATAAAAGATACCTTAATGCTAAGGCTTAAGTAGTTAGGGTTTGACTTAAAACATTACTTTTTAAGAGGTTCAATGATAGCAGGTAACTTCATCATCTTCCAATTTTCACTTCATTGCCTATCAGTGTAATATACATAAATGGCTTCTCTTTTGATCTTTATTAGCTTCATCACTCACTATCATAATAGAGAGCCCAGAAAAGATCTTCCCTAAATTCTATACCAAATCTTTATTGGTAGCTTGAGATGACTTAGGATACATGCATCATTCAGAACAAAAATTGTCATAAAGATAGGGAATGACCAATTTTTCATCTTCAGGTTTACATATTTTGAGACCAATTATTCTCTTATCTTTTCTAGCATTTGCCATCTTCATCCTGTTTTTCTTTGTAGGCTTGTATCCTAACCACTTCTATCATTGTTATCTGGTATCAATAGAGGTTATTTTATCCTTTGCAAATTCTTTCCCAATTTTTTCCCAAGATGCCAACCCTTTCCAATCGCTTGTTTAATCATCATGCTAGTACTTACAAATAGTTGAAGAGCATAAAGTTTAGATCCTTCCCCTACATATGTTGCATTGATTATTTCAAAAGATTTACATAAGTACTCCAATGCTTCATCAGTCGCTTTTACATATAGGTGGATATGGGTTATGTTACCAACAAATCCTTTTTCTCATAAATACAAACCAGATATCCATCAATAATGAATTTGACTTTTTAGTGTAGAGAGAAAGGAACAACACTTTCTATATGAATCCATGGTTTTTCCAGTAGGTAGCTATAGGCTAGAAAGATATCCATCACTTGAAATTTGACATTGAAGGTACAAAAACCGATCAACAATGGTATCTCAATATCTCTCAGCATTTCTTTTTATGAACCGTTAAAAGCTCTCACTATCATGTAGTTAGCTTTTATATAGGATGTGTCGATTGGTAGCTTAGCCAAAGTACCAGTAGGCATTACATTTATCGAAGAGCCATTATCAATTAGGACATTGGCAATGGTATGACTTTTGCATTTTGCATTGATGTGAAAGGCTTTTATGCTTCTTCATCCTTCAAAAGGTATCTCATCATCATTGAATTTATGTGATTCAAGACCACCAAATTTTTGATAATGTTGTCGACTTTCTCTATAGATATATTGTGAGAGACATATGATGGATTTAAAAATTTTAATAAAGCATTTTTGTGGGATTCTAAGGAAAAAAGTAGTGACAGAAGAAAAATTCTTATAGGTATCTTATTTAATTATCCACTAAGCTATATTCATTGTGCTTGATTAATTTAAGAAATTCACATGCCTCTTTCTTAATGATTGGTTTTTGGTATGCCATATCAAGAATTTCAACAGGGTTATTCTTGTCAACTTTTCACTTTTTTTGGCTTTCTTTTTTCTAAACTTATCCATAATTTTTGGTGAATAAGATCGTCCACTCCTGGTCATGCTCTCTACTCCAATTATATTTGCAAAATTAGTTGCAGTTTAACTATTACCCAATCCTTAAGTCACCACATTATAATTGTATTTTCATGGCACTGCTTTGTTACTTTGATATGGAAAGGGACTTGGGACTTTGATTGTCAGGATTGATTTTGGAATAGGTTTCTCTTGATTCTAAATCAACTTGCAGTAGATTGTGAGAGGTTTGACCTAAGCTTTGTAAGGTTTTTCTTATCTATTACATTTACCATAGCTTTTTCAACTTCCTTATAAAACTTGATTTGAGAGGCATTTATCATCTTTTGTAACTCTTGATGAAAAGCGTCACAATATTGGATAAAATGCCCCAAGGCCCTTTTATGATATTTGTAAGACTGGTTTAGTTCTATCTTGTCATAGTGATCTTTATGACTTAGAGGTATTGGGCAAATCATAATTACCTTGACTAGAGCTTTAAAGACTTATTCAAATGAAGTCTTAACATCATTAACACTTCTTTTAATGAGGCAAGTTTTATCACCATTTATAGCATTAGTTGTTTCATTATGATTTGGTAGAGGGTTCCAATTAATGCTAGGTATCAAAATTTAACACACTATGTTCAGTGACATATTGCTTATTGTATTTCAAAGCAAGGTAATTTTTGGTTGGGCAACCTATATTCCTAGCATAGTAGTCATATTTGGTGTGGTATCATACCATTTAGAGTATGAAAGCTTTAAAAGTGCCAAATGGAAATGTGCTATAATGTGGCCTTTTACTAAATCAAAGACTAGCTCAGTGTTGGTCATAGGGATAGGATCAATTTGGATCTTCTCTAGGGTAGCTCGAGGCCCTCTAGAGTAACTAACTTGTGTATTGGGCTGGGTAGAGTGAAAAAAAAAGGGCCATACATAGGGGTTATGGGTAGGAAACTACGCTGATAAATAGGTGGTGCAGGATGGTAAGAATAGGTGTTTGGTGAAATATTATGGGTAAAATGGTAAGGGCCTTGGTACATAGGGTATGAAGGATATTGAAGGTACATTTTGAATTGTGGCCCTTCACGAAATATAGCCCAAGGATCAACCTCTTTTTTAGGTATCACCTTTTTTTTGGCACTAGATGTTTCACCTATTTTTTGTTTCTCATTTTTTTTTTTTATAGATTTTTGATGATTTCCCTAGATATTACCATATCAGCAAAATTTTTGGTGGCATTGCCAATCATTCTCTCATAATAAGAAGCCTTGAGAGTATTGACAAATAAAATTATGGTTTCTTTTCTGGTCAATGGAGGTTAAACTTAGGCAACCATATCCTTCCACTTTTGAGCATATTTTTTAAAACTCTCACTTGCCTTTTTTTTCATGCTTTGGAGAGACATATGATCTAGCACCATGTTTATAATATGTTTATATTGTGTAATGAAAGCCCTTGCAAGTTCTTTCTATCCATGGACACAAGATCTATCTAATTGCATATACCACCTAGTAGTTGAATCAGTAAGGCTATCTTGAAAGACATGATAAGCAACTTCTCATTATGAGTATATGCAGCCATTTACGACAATACATCATCACATGTATAATAGGGCACTTGGTTCCATCATACTTTTTGAATTCAGGCACTTTAAACTTTGGTGAAATCACTACATTAGGGACTAGGCAGAGTCTAGTAGCATCCATTGACCCGTAGAAATCTATTCTCTTTATAGCTTTAAGTCTTTCTTTAATTAAATCCATCTTTTGAGTTTTAGAATTCTCTTTGGCTTCAAGAGGGCTTATTTTTAGCTTTTCTTGCTCTTTGGGATCATTAAGATTTTGGACTTGTATAGGGTTAGATGTCTTGATGTCAAAAATAGGAGTAATGGGAGTAGGAGTAGCAGTTGTTGGCATGTAAGTCTACACATAAAGATAACTTATAGTGAATGGCATTTGGGGTTGAGCCCCTTGGGATGCTTGTGCAATGTATGGGCTAAAGCCATGACGATACAATGGATCAGTTTCATTTTGTATCACTACCTCTTCCATCACTTTCTTTCCTTTACCCAAAATTTTCAACAGCTCAGTAATAGTCTTAAACTGCCCCTTCAGTTCTTATTATGCCTTTTTCAAGCTTTTACAAGCAAAGTGTATTTTCTTCTTCCATGATCCTAGCTTGATATCTAGTGTTTAGCATCTCAGATTGTTTGAAGATTAAGCTATCCTTGAACCTTGATTTATCACAATTTTTAAGAATTAGATGACTTATTATCATGCACTTTAGAGAAATGTTTATGTATGAATGCATGAATATAATAAGGAGGATTCACCACATAACAATTGTTAATAAAAAAATCTTGATTGAATTTGAAAGTTATTTTTAACCAAATCCAATATTACATCCATGAAAAATCTAAAGTTTATCATGAAAAGTAATCCCTAATTTGTCGATATTGGCCTTACATTTTATTAAGGAAATCTAGCAATTCTTAGCCATGTGCTCCCACTGGTGGCACTGTTATTTTTCATTCTTCAACTTTTTCTACCATATCCTTGGCTTTGTAAATAGCCATAGTAATTTGGTCAAGTAAGCATCCAACTGATTATGCTTTCTTATATATGCCTTATTTGCTTGCTTACATTCTTCATTCACCACACCCATTTATGTTCCAATTTTTATCGTAACTCCATTGATCATTTGGATTGCTTTTGTGCTTCAATGAGTGCTTCCTCCTTTTCTTCCATCTTTGCCTGCATTTGTCCATTTTCCTTCAAAAGTTGGGCTAGCTCATGATTAGTGAAGGATTGAGTGGTGTTAATGTCAACAAACAAATTCTTTTAGTCATCCCTTTCTTGTTTAAGTGTTTGGACTTCCATTTTAAGCCTTTGGTTTGCAAGCTTCAAATCCTCGAACTTTCTTTCTTGGTTAGCATGGGATTTTGCTAGGCTTTTCATGGATGTAATTAAGATTCTTTTTGTTAAAATTATTTTGTGGCAATCACTCCTTATGATAAATCTAATGATGCATACATACACAACAAATTAAAGAATAAAAGGGTTAGTTAACATAACATAATATATACAAGAAACAATATAAAAGATTAGTATACAAATAAATTTACAAGAATAATAGTAATTGTCCCATCATATGCCCTATTTAGGTTTTTCTAACAAAAGGGAAGGTAGGGTTCTAACGTAGGTTTGGATTTTTAGGTTCATGTACATGTTGGGTTCAAAAGCTTGACAATCTGAATGCTTTCAAATTGTTCCCTACATTATCATCCATTATAGACTAGTAAGGTACCTCTATTCTTGCCCACCATTATAGACTCAAACGGAATGAATTCAATTTGAGTAGGAGTTTTTGCTAGCTCACTCAGAGGTTATCACCTCATGAAAGTGTAGGTACTCGCTACCTCTTAATAAAGAAGAAAGCTAGAGTTTAGAGCTTATGCATAAATGTAAGAGTGGTGTGTGTAAAGGGACATGCCAAATAATCAAATAAATTGATCCATATAAAAAATAAAAATATGCAAAACAAGAAAACAAAAACAAATATGGTAGTAATATGAAAATCACAATTAAATAATAAAACCATCAAAGTAAAGCTTAAGATAACATATAAATAACTAATGACTTGACTTTCTAATGTCCCCAACGGAGTTACCATATTGTCATAAAGTTTAGGTTGAGAGGACTTACCTTTAAACACAAAAGTATCATACAGTCGCCACCAATATTTTTTTATCTAGGTGTGATTGAGCACCTAAGTGAATTTATCTTTTTTAAGGTTGTCCTAAGTGTAAACTAAGGGCCTAAAAAAAATAGATTATGGTTCACACCAACAGAACTAAGGTTCGGTAGTCAATTATGTGCAGGGAAGGTATTAGTGCCCCATTAAGTCCAAAATTGGTGCGAATTTAATTATATGTTATTTGAACTAAACCTTAATCAAATATGGTTTTATATCATGCCAATTAATTCCAATCTTTCTATTTATTTACATGCCATGGTGATACAAAAATTTTATCAAAATATCAAGCAACCATGCAATCATGCAATATCATAAATATCATGCCAATATCATGCAATAAATATTAAATCATATCATGCAATAAATATAAAATCATATCATACAATGCAATAATATCAATAATCATGCAATAGTATAAAATACCATACAAATAATATATTAATAATATTCATGCAAATATATTAATAAATCACACAAATAATATATCAATAATCATGCACATAAATAATAACATGCAACCACACACATAAATATATTAGGTAAACATGCAAATAAATATATTAGTAATCATGCAATCACACACATAAGTATATTAGGTATTCATGCAAATAAATATATTAATAATCATGCAAATAAATATATAAATCAATATCTTGTAATAATAAAATATTTGTCATGCAATAATATAAAATATCATGCAAAATATAATATTAGAACATGCAATTATATTAAAAGTCAAGCAAATAACAATATATCATAGAAAAATATATTAATTATTATAAAATAGCATGATATATAATAATTGTACAAATAAAATATCATGCAAATAAATATAATCAAACAAATATAAAAATATAAAATCCTGCCATCTTTTTTTTTTCTTTTGTTTCATCATCACATTAATTTAATCAATACTTAAAATAAAAAAATAAAAAAGTATAAAAATAAAATCAAACAAAAAAAATTAAATCGAATCAAACAAAAAAAATCAAATCAAACCAAACCAAATAGAAAAATAAAATCAAATAAAAATCAAAACATAAAATAATTAAAAAAAGAAAAAAATTTTGTGGTCGGGTCGGGTCAGAGCCATGTCAGCACGCAGATCACATATGGGTTGAAATACGGATCCTAGGTCTTCTAAATGACATTGTTTTGGCTTAGTATAAAAGTCAAAAACCTTGATTTTTTGAAAAAAGTGCCAAACTCCTTCTCTTTCAAGCTTTAAAACACTTTGCTTTCTTTCTAAACTTTTCCCTAAGAAATTTAAACCAATGCAGAATCTAGTAGGACTCTTAAAAATCGATGTCGAAAAATTTAAATGGTGTCAAAAAATTGAAAGAAAACCTAGAAACATCCTAGAAACCACCGCCAAAATCCTCTAATCACTATGAAACTCACTAGGAAATTCAAACCTTTGCCAAAAAAATCACAACTTATCCCAAATATTCCTAGATTCCAAAAATTCAAAAAATACCATAAATTAAAACACAAACTTCAAAAGAATTCTTGCAATCCCGAAATTCAAAACTCCCAACTTTCCAGAAACAAAAAACCTAAACCTAGAAACTCAAAATTCTAAAATTGTTCTAGAATTGAATTGCAACTCCAAAAACCAAACTAGGAGCCCCTAACAAAACTTTCAAAAACCAAATTCAAAATTTCCATAATTTAATAACCAAAAGACTAGGAAAAAATCTTGAATGCTTCGTCAATTTGCTTATAAATTTTTCTTATTGCTTGTTGTTTGATTGATGTTTGTGTCCCTTGATTCACAAATTAAGGCTTTTTATAGGGATGAATCCCTTTAAACTTGAAAAATTTTTAAGTCCATTGAATGTAGGAGAAATTTCCAATATTCAACTCTATATAATCTTTTCCTTTTTCTTTGAATTATGCCCCAAGTTTTTTTTTAAAATAATTAAGTCATTAAATTTCACAAATTCAAACCAACTCTAAGGCAAATCAAAATCCAAAATCTCCCAGAAAATAATTCACACGTTTTTGTTTAGTTTTGTTTTTTTTTTTTACTTTTTTCTTGCCTTATTTTTTTACTTTTGACTTTGACCTAAAATTAAACAAAAAACAAAAATAAAATCAAAATCAAAATCAAAACTAAAATTAAAACTAAAATTAAAATTAAAATCAAAATTAAAAATAAGATAAGATTTTCGAGCCTTTAACCCTTGGGCCCATAAAATTTTATTAAGATCCAATTCATGATCAAGGCCCATTTCACCTAAACAATTTTTTCAAACAAAATGGAATGTCTATAGATCCCAAATATTGAAATGATTACTCTTTGGTGCTACCTCATTGTCCAACTTAATTATACTAGTATTCGTTTTCCTATGACTACTAAATATTACAAAAAAGTGGATATTTAGCAAAAGTCAAAGCCATTGCAAAATGGCACTATTGTTGCTAAATTTTTTTTGAAACAACTTTTTGTCTTCACAAGATCATTGCTATTAATTTCGTAGATAAAGAGATAATGCAACAAATTATATTGTTGTTGAAAAAAATATATTGCAATGACTTTCAGTTATTATTATATAAATCATGTTTTAACAATGATAAAATATTGTTGTGTAAACTTTATTGTAGCAACAATAAATTTTGATTACAAAAATTTTCATGTGACATTATTATTTTGGTTGCAAAAATTTTTGCATAATAATATTTTTTTTGTTGTCAAATTTTTTACGCAACAACAATATTGTAGTTGCTAAAAATTATTTTGCAATGGCAAAATGCCATTGTATAAACTTTATTTTAGCAACCATAAAATTTGGTTATAAAAACTCTTACGTAACAATATTAGTTTGGTTATATATCATATTTTGTAACGATCAAGTGCTATTGTTTTAATTTTATTTTAGCAACCTTATATTTCAGTTACAAAATTGTTTTTATAATAATATTATTTTGGTTGTATTATAATATTTTGCAATATAATCTTATTTAGTTACAAATTACCTTTAGCATCATGATTTTTGTTGTTATGATAAATAAGTTTAACAATAGCTATGATCGTTGAAAAATCTTTTACATATCCACTATTGTCATTGGTAAATTATTTTTGAAAAGATTTTTTTAAAATTTTAATAACAATTTTTATTATTACAAAATTTTTAACACAATCAATTTTATTAATTGTATTAATGACTATTTTTTTTTAAAAAAGATTTTATAAAATTTCTTTAAGCTTTTTGCAAAAACTTTATTGTTGCCAATTATAAAATCATTTAATTTACTATTTTATTCATAAATATAATAAAAAAATATGTTTCAAATATATAAACTTATATTTTATTTTTATTGTAGTAAATACTTATCCTAGCATTTTATTTAAATACAATAATTGGTCAAAAAATCAATAAAATTAATATTAACATAAAAGAATACATTTTGTCATGAATGACAATACATTTTGCTTAAATACAACAACTATAATTTCTTAAACCAAAAGTACTATACAAAAAGAAAATTGTAATTAAGTTTATAAATGAAAACAGTTACCTAATGCTTAAATGACAAATGCAACTATATTTTTTTGAAAAGGTGTAAACAATGTGTTGTTTTTTAATATAAAATAAAAAATAGAAGGAAAGAAGCAAAGTTTAACACTTTTGAAGCCTCAAATTTTTGTTGCAACTCAACAATTTCAACCTATATAGCAACCAACCTTTTGTGGGATATCGCTTTAGCTTCATTAGTTGTTTTAACATGTAATTTCAAAATTTCATAATTAAAGACAAGATTTCATAACTTGTAGCAGCTTTTTCCTTCAATCATGCAAACACATTATCTAAAATTTATCTCATCATTCTTATTAATATTTTACACCAAAGTGATAATAGCATGGGCAAGATATCAATGAGTGCCACATTCAAATAATGAAAGTTAAAAAATTATTTTTTATAACTTAAATAGTAAGATTAATGTTTAAAATATATAAAATCTTTTTGCAATGTATGTGCCGATTTTAGATTAATCACTAAGTCATCTTGTCCACAAATCAAAGGGTACTTTATCTCTTTATAAAAGGAGTGTTTGATCATCTAATTTTAATGTGAAGAGATTTGAAACCTTTCAAAACAAGATAATATATTGTTCATTCAACATTAGGCTGGACTAAAATTGTTTCCTTGAATAAATTTGTCTCATTACTAATAATAGCAAATCAACATCAAGGCAAATATCATCATGGATATTAGGCACCTCAAGCATACCGTAGAAAAATGAAGGATCAATTACCTTGATATCCTGGCATATATGCCACCATTAGTGCACAGTTAACATTAAACATTAATGTGATAGTAATTTCCTTTATATTGAAATTAGAGAAATGACACTGCAACACAGAGAGAAAACTATTGTTTCTAAACAAAACTTTAAAAATAAATAAATAAATAAAATTTTGACCTTATCTCAAGTTGTAAGCCACTTCAGATATATGTCCAATTACTAAGGCATTGCAAATTTGTTTGGGCAAAGGCAGAGGAGTTAAAACTTCTAGATCCAATAATGGTTGTAGCATCTAATAGGATAATATTAGTACAATCTAAAATACTAAATAAAATGAGTATTTAGTTTCAAAATACATTCCAAAAGCCAACAACCAACCTCTCTTTTTCAATAAAACCAATGAGCATAAAAAAAACTAAAGTTTAGAGTACAAAGTGAAAAAAATCATCTCACCAAATCTTGTTCCAAAACCACCATATGGTTCATGTTAAAGCATGTTCCCACTAACAAGAATCATCAAGTTAGCATTGTCATATAATTATAGTCAATATATAGCAGATGAATTTGAATTATCCATGTATTTATAGTCATCAGGACTAGATGCATTATTGCATCAAAGTAACAATTCCAAATTTATTCTAAGTGTATGATGAAAATTAATCTTTTAGCAAGGAAAAAATGTATTGAAAATTGAAACTTATTTATATTTGGATCACTACAATTGTCTTGTATTTAAAATTTTCAAGCCATATAATAGAAGACCTGCAAAGAATGATTTTGAACAATTCTAAATGTATTTTGGAAACTCCATTTACAACATTACAATAAAGAATTGATAGGCTTGCATTGAATGCTTTAGCAAAAGAGAATGAATGAAGTTTCAGTTTTCTTAAAATTCTAACAATCCATCAACACATAATAAAATATCAAATATCTGTACACTTTGAGATGACATGGTAAAATACCTTTACAGCAATTTCCTCGACAATTGATATCATGGCTAGTCAATCATAATCTAAACCAATCCTCTTTTGAAAAACTTTTAAGAAAATTGAATTTTGTCATTTATAATATGAAGAAAAGATTTGTAAGAAAATAGTAATTCCAATTGACAACTAATTAGATTAATAAATAAAAATATACAGTAACGAGGAAATGGCATAAATGCAATTCAAAATGGTTACCTCAAAAAACAATTATATGTGAAAATGGCAAGACCAAAGATGATTGATGAAAGGGTCGAATTGAGTTTTGCAATTCTTTCATTTTTTTCAGGGTTTTGATGTGCAGCAAAATTGGAGTTGGTCCCAAAAAAATAGTTTTTGGGTGGTTTTAATAGAATTTGGGTAAGCATCAACATGAAGATCGAAATGATGGTTGAAAGGAAGGAGGAATGAAAACTAGGGCATGGTTTTGTGATTTGTAAAGCAAAAATGAAACAGTTTTAATGTGGTTTTTTATTTATGAACTTAATTAGAAAGAAACTGCTTGTGTTGAGGAAGGTTGGCGGCTAAGGCAAAAATGAAGCATCATTATCTATCAAGTAGGGGTTTTTAAGACAAATGATTGAAAATATAAAATGGTGCATTTCCTTCTTTTGTATTTGTCACTTTTGTAATCATAAAATTAAAGAAAATTAAAATTATCTAATAATAATTAAATAAAAAATATTTTTTATATAGTACATTATAACACGATTATACAAGTCATGTTTGATATGTTTTGTATATCTTTATTTGTTTACTTAAGCAAAACCATAAAGTCTATAATCTAAGGATGCATAGTTAGTAAAAACCATAAAGCTATAGCTAGAAATGTTAGCATAATTATTGAATGTAATTATCTTTTTATGTTTCAACATAAAAATTTTGAATTTAAGTAATTTTACTTGGTTGGCATTCTATGCATTTCAGAAATATATTTTTTCTAATAAGTAAATATGTCTTTACAATTCATTAAAATTTATTGAGTTTTTGTTTGTATAAAAATATCATATCATACCCATTTCTTTTGATAGAAAAACAATATTCTTTTACAACCCACTTATGCTATCCATTTAGAATAAAACTTTTGAATAATTTGACGATTTGGTTACCATCCTTCTTTATAAATAAGATTGAAAAAACCACTATAAATCAATTTTAGTACTTTCTAAAAGAATAGATAAAAAGCTATCATTAATTTTCAGCAATACTAATACAAACACAACTAGGATGGTTATTGCAAATAATGGAAAGTATCATTATATAGAATATATTGTTAGAATGAATATAGACACAACATGATAAGATACTAGTTTAAATCAATTCCTTATGCAGTGGCCGCTACAGCTACAGCACACAGAACTTTAGGCGTTCCAACACCTTGCATAAGGCTAGCTTGGTGCACAACATGTCAAATAGTAGGAAGGGTGAATTGCAATTATTGAATATAAACAAAAACACAAATAGACAAATAAACTAATTAATAAAATTACCAATTTATAACAAACAATCCAAGCCAAATCTAAAATTACTTAATAAAAAGTCTTCTTTGATCATTGGAACATCTCTTTGAAAACCTTTTTAAACCAAATTTTTTTAGCATATCCTACATTTATATAAAACATTTATATTAAAACTCTAGAATAATTATTATTACTTTATTGAAATAACAATATATGGATATTAAATAAATATACACCTGTTTCTTTTGAATAATCATTAGTCAATTTTGTTTAACCTTTTTTATTCTTTAAAGTATGTTGCTTGAACCAAATTTCAACATCCATGGGTTTTGCTTCAGTATTAGGATTTATCTATTATAGTTTCCATAAATATAAGCTTTCTTTATAAGCCATAATAAAATAACTAAAAATAATAAAAAATTAATGCAATTATGAAACGCTATAGTTACCATTTTTTATTCACTTTCTACGAAACTAATATTTCCAATAGTGTGTTTCTACTTTTGTTTTCTTTTTTTTTTTTTTCTTGCATTTGTTGAGTTTTGTGCACTAATCATCTATATGACATTGAAAACTATTTAGATAGGTACTAAATTTTAACTAATAAAAATAGTAAATTAAGCTATAGACTTTATGTACTAGGAAGTCATAACTAAGTTTTTATTATTATTATTATTATTAAACATTCATTTTATTGTTACTTATGACGATTCAAAGTCAATTTTTATGGAGTGGACAACGTGATACTTTAATACCAATGCTTCAACATAAATCTAATTTTGATTATACAAAATCAATTAAGTACATCCATAACCTGGACCATTCAAATGGTCAACACTTGACCTTGACTCAATATTGATGAACATACATAAGTTTTCACACTTCCTTTAAAATTAAATTAGTTTTAACTTTCGAAAAGGAATTTTGTCCAACAACGTACAACTAACACTTGTGTCAGCTTGTTTATACACACTTTAAAGGACTGTTTTTATTCAATACAGAACAAAGTCAGCCACTAACAATCCAAATTAGCAACAGTAATAACCAGAGGAAAGCCTTATTTTTAAGACTATGTATATGTGAATGTCAACAAACATAAAATAAATTTAACAAAAAAAATGAAGAAAGGTGTGAAAAGGGTTACTTGGAACCATATTTTGAGATAGAAAGCGATGCAAGAGTGGCCAGCACCATGGAGGAGACGAAGTGCGACACTACTATCAATGCCACCACTAAGGAGAACCACCACTTTAAGGCATTTATCAAGCATACAACAAAAAAGAAAGCGAGGATCAAGATTAAAATTATTAAGAGTTGCAGCATTGTTGAGTGAAGAAATAGGTTTAGAAGGAAGATAAGAAGAAGAAGAAGAAGAAGAAGAAGTGGTTAGGAGTGTTTTGGAAGTGAAGCAGAGGAAATAAAACGTGGGTTTGGTAATTAGGAGTGAAGGAAATGAGAGGAAGGAAGCAAGAGCATTGGCGTTAGCCTGGGTTGAGTCTCCACATTTTAACAGAGGAAATAAAACCTGGATTTGGGAAGCAGTGGGGACCTACCAAAATCAAATTCACAGAAGGCAACCAATTCTAAGTATGTCAAAGAAAACTGCCACACATGTAAATAATTAGATTTTTATAGTGATCTAGCTATTCTTACAAACATGCCCCATCTACAAAATAATTTTAGAAGCCATCCGGTATGAAGTACTCTTCATAGAGTTGGCACCAGAAACAGTAACAGTATGAAGTACCATTCATAGAGTTGGCTCCAGAAACAGTAGCCTATAGAAACACCATCTCTGTTAGAATAAAGGGAATTTTATAAAGTATTGATTTAAAGAAAATACATTCTAAAATGGAGAAATTGTTGATGTGAAGATAAGGTTGACCAGTTGCATAATTACTTACTCAACAACCTGTTTGGATGCACCACAATCTACCAGGATGTTTGCCCCTTGCTAATGGATAGAATGAACAAATTATTTATTCATTATAAAATGAGAAAACAGAAGAAACCAAGGACCTTTTTCAATTTATAATATTAATGGCTGAAAAGAAAAGGCACTTTAATATCCCTATGCATAATTCCACTGTTATATAAATACTCAAGGCCCAATAGTAACTGCTTTGTAAATGTTATTGTAACCTGTTAGACAATTAGTACACAAGCTTAGCATTAAAAACAACTAAATTCAAAACCTTCTTTCATCCAAGACTTACAGCTTCAGGAAAGGGTCCAAATTTTCCCAAAAGTAATGATATTGATCCACGACAAATTCAAGCACAACATTTAAAGTTTCCTCCTCCCTCATTGTTCCCAAATATCTCTAAAGATGGAAAGTAATTTCTCAATGAAAAAAAGGTAATATCCTTTATCCATTTCAATCATTATACAAAACATCACAATCATTAGTCACAACAATGTTTGGATGTGAAAGATTCTTGAGAAGCTTTACTTCTTCCTCAAGCTCCCTGACATGAGCCTACTTACATAACAATAAGCAAGTCAAGGTCGGTCAAGTTATGGCAATTCCTCATTAAATTACCAATGAAAATCTAAATTAATACTAATTATCATACGTGAAAAATTCTTTTCTATGATTTAAGAACTGAAACTATATAGTTCATTATCATACTTTTCATTGGCAGCTAAGGAAATAAGTGAAACTTAATTCAGAATCACAAGACTTCTATCATTCTCTAAAAATTTAGCATTTACATATGAAAAAGAAATTATTTACTTTTAGAGAAGATATTTAATGACTTTTCAAATAAAAATACAAAAGAACCAACTTTAAATATCGAACCTGTGCTTTTTCCTTGGAAACACTATTGGTGCAATTAGAACCTGAAGAAACAAAAGCAAAGAAACAAATGAGAACAAATTCATATGCACTAACGTAAGATCTCATTAAAATCAATGACAACAAAAATAAAAGCTCAAAAATAAACCCCCAACTTGAAAACCAATGCAAACCCATTTCAAAGTTTCAATTTTAAACCCAAAATTAAACTAATAACCATAAAAGAAAGCTCAAAAAAGAATAAAAAAATCCAAGGGAAAAAACCTCTTTGACAGCAAGAAGCTCTCTAAAATCAAGATTCATGCCCATATAAACCCTACCAAAGGCACCAGAACCAATCAACTTCCCTTTTTGCCATTGGATCGGAGGAGGAGAAGGCGACGAAGAAGAAAGCTTGGAGAAGACCGGTGAATGGCAAACTGATCCAAACTGTCTTGCATTCTTTCAATCTTTCACAACGATATTGGAGTGAGAAACAGTCCAAAGACTGAAATAAAAAGAACAACAATGCTGAAAGAGTTAGATAAAGAGCAAATAGCAAAGTCAAAAAAAAAAAAAAGAAAATGCATGTTTTAAATTTGTTAAAATATGATCAATCGTAAATGAAAAAAAAAATTAGAGAGAGACAGAAACTTGACAGAAATTACCTTCAAAGAGGTGGGTAAAAAGCTGTAAGTATGTTTTCTTAAAAATGCTTCTTCTATTTACCAGAATCTTTCAACCATTTCTTGGTTATCAAAAGAAGAGAATTAGAAATAGAGAGAAACCTGAGAGAAATCCCCCCCTAAAAATGTGAAAGAAAGGCGGTAAGTTTGTTTGCTTGGAAAGCTTCTCATATTCTCCATGAGCTTTCTATGCTTTCTTGGTTGCCAACAAAAACATTTATTATACCCTTCAATTTCTTTTTATGACATTAAAAACATGTGTATCAAATTAAAAGAAGGAAAAAGCTGAATGGAGATTGTTTTTTTATTATGTTATAGATTGTTATATATCATATGAAGAGCCAAGAATCAAGTTACCATCAATGTAATAATTATTGATTTTACACTATTTTATATCTGTTTAAATTATTTGCTAGTAAGATTAATTATCAAAGCATTACTATCGCGTGAAATTAGCATATTGTGGATTATTCAAAGTTTAAAATATTAAAAAAAGCCTTTCAACTTTATCATTTTTTGTTAAATAAATTTTTTATATATTTATTATACTAAAATAAGTTTTTAACTTTTAATTTATTTTTAAATTAATTTTTAATTTTTAATTTATATTCAAATAAATTCTTAACTTTTAATTTTTATCTAAATAAACCCTTAACATAAATAAATTTTCATTTGAAATAAAATTTTATGTAAATACAAATCAAAAAATAAAAATTTATTTGAGTATAATAAAATATAAAAATTTATTTAAAAAATAAAATAAATTATTAACTTTTTTCAAACCTCACCATTCAACAATGGCTTCAATAGCTAAGCGCATCTGTCTTTGGGTTAGCGGTCAATGCTCTTTATTGAATTTGTTTAATTTCCAACTATTTTGTAGACAGAGTAATGTCGCTCCAAGGTAGTAGTAATTAGGAACTATAGTTTCAGCAGACATTTTCTTGAATGAGTTCTCATCCCACATTATTTTCTTCATTGCTTAAAAATACAAGCTAAAGATCACAGTTCCTACCAAATTTCCAATTGCAAAAGCAGAAAAGGCTGAAACTAGAGGGGAAAACAATAAAGCACATCACTAGTAATGTTGCCTTTGCTTAAATATTTCTTCCTTTGCCTCTCTTTCTTGCCCTTATTACACGCTGCAGGTAACAGCACCTTAATCACGAAGACCTGTCAAAAGGTAAAGTACATGTATCTCTGCATCTCGAGCCTTGTGAGACTAGGCTGAAGCAAAACCCCCGCAACGAATTGGAGCTGTTTAAAAAGAATAACATTTTTCACCAATTATGCATAGGGTCGGCAAATTAACCCGAAATCGTCGGGTTCCGACCCGATCTGATCATTTAGGGTCAGGTTTTTTTTTTTTTTGAAAAAATGGATTTCGGGTCGGGTTGGATCGGATTTAATTTTTGAAATGTTGGGGTCGGATTTATATGAAACTCGACCCGACTTAACTCGAGATATTTACTAAAATACCCTTAATATATATATGTAATTTTTTTTAGGGTTTCTGAGTTTTGATTTCTTTCAGTGTTCTTGTTTTTCATCCGTCCCATCCTTTTCATCTCTTCCGATCTCTTCGAAATTTCTCATCCACCTATCCAATTCCAGCCATCCCACCTATTTTCATCCATTTAACTTTCATCTATTTAGCTTTCTTCCTTCGAATCTTTCCTCTGTTTCAACAAAAAAAGCCATCAAGCCAGAAAGAGGAAAGTTAACAGGACAGAAAGACAAACGAGTCGACCAACCATTTTAACCTAGGAGCGATGCTTCTTCTTCTGAGAAACAAAAATTACAATAGCTGAGCCTTCCTTTAAGTAATCTCCATTAGTGCCAGGCTACCAGCAGACAGCAGTTTTGAGGTAAGCCAAAGTCATTTCCTTTATAGATTTTATTTACAAGTATCAAATTTTTTTTTACCTGTAAATCAATCTCTTCATTTTAATTTAAAACCTTAGGAATAATTTATGATGAATTAGAGAATCTAGAATTACCCTCTACTGTTAATGTTATGTCAAGCGTGTTGAGTTTTTACAGAGACTTGGATAGTTGGATTAACTGTTGATGATATCAAATGAATACCTTTTAATGAATGGTTGTAGTGTGCGTAAAAACATGATACCTGTCTTAAGTTACTTGAAAAAAATTAGAATTTTTAAGTCGAAACTACGAAAATTTGTTAGGAATTATCTGCAAGTGTTGTAGGCAAGTGTGGTCGTTGAGCTTGCTTCTGTTATCAAGTGTCTTAGGGCGCTTGATGTGGACTGTCCATGACTGAACACGTGATAGGAAACATATAACAAGGACCTATAAGAAGAATGCATAGACAAAAAACTTACTAGTTCTTCTTGTAAGAACTTCCTTTCTTAAGTGCTTAACCTCTTCTCTTTTATCAGTTTTGAAATGGTAGCTTTAGCCTAAAAAGGAAATTACTTATGGTGTTATTGAAACTTTATAGTATGGCATGACAATAGATGTGAATTAATGATGGTAAAATATAATTCAACCTTATTTTTTAACTGACAGTATTAAGCATCATTCTTTGTCATATAAATAAACTTACATTGGCTAGCTTAGATTCAAGGTAATTTAGTTTTGATTTCATTTCCTCCACATCTTTAGCAAACTTTATCTCCTCTATAGTCTTCGATGTTTTCACCTCGCCATCTTTCAATGCATTGAACTCATTTTCCTTCACTGACTTCAATTCCTTAGTATCAAAAATATCCTCCACTGGCTTTGATTCTACATTTGACTCCTTGCTATTGAAATTATTATTCTTTAGCTTCAACTCACTGTCTTTTGCTAATTTTAAGTCCTTAACATTAACATCATTCTTCAGCTCAATGTCTTTTATTAATTTTAAGTCATCAATATTAACATCATTCTTCAGCTTCAACTCTGCATCTTTCATTAGCTTTAAATCTTCCGCATATAACATATCTTCCTTGGTTTCCATTCCATATCCTTTATAGGCTTTATCATCTTTTACTCCTCAACCTTGGCAACCTGATGTAGTGAAGAGAACATTGATAATTTATTAATTTTCTTAGAGGTATTAGGGACAAAATTCGTCAATGGATTTGAAGTATATGTTTAAATCTCATATTCAAACAAAAAATCTCTTCAAGTTCACTTTTAGATTAAAAAGAACATATATTTTCCTTTAAAAGATAATGCAATCACACATACAAGTACATATTTGTATAACTTGACTTTAAGGGCTAAAAAAATAGACAAAGTAGATCTAACCATCTGCAGTGGTGCAATAATCCCAACTTTATTCCAGTAACATGAAAACCCTATATTCCAGTAACATGAAATCAATTCATCAATAATTTGGTGCAACCGAAATTTGACATAAGGCAAATAAAGAGGGTCAGCATTTCTCTGAATAAGATGAACTCTTACATTTATCAATTTTTTGAGAGCATGCTGCAGCTCAAGGTTACTCATACACTCTTTAAGTATAAGAGTTTGGTTTAAGTTATCCAACATTGCAATTCATCCACCTTTTCATCCAACTTTTTTTTCAAATCATCAAGCTGTACAATCTGTGCTTAGTCACTGTTCATAGAGCTTGGAGCTTTCGACTTCAAGAGAGTTAATGCGACAGTTTAACTTGTCACTAAGAAGAGGAAAAGAATAACCATAATTAAACAAAAATACTATGATTTGATGCAAAATAGATCATGTTGCATAAATTTCAAGTATTTTCATTCTAGAGTGAGCAAATAATACAGTAGCTTGATTTCTTATCAGTATATTCAATGTTAGCCTCTTTACCTTTTACTTTTGAAGCGTTAGATTTTTTAGCTCTTGGTCATGTTGAGCCTCTTGCTTATCCAATCTTTAAACTGTCATCTCAAACTCATTCCTCAAAGACTCGAATTCCTGATGCAACTTTTCACTATTTTGGCTAGCTAACTTGCTCTTCCTCTGTTCTGATAACATATAAAATTACATATAAATAAGATGTCTTAAATATCCAACCAATATGTAAAGGAACCAATTGTTGTGTATCTCATGACAAATCACATATACATATACACAATAGCAAGGCCAATAAGAAAACATGAAATATTAGATTAGTCACAAATTTTCCATCATTTTTCAAACAAAAAACTTTGCTTTTAACTTCATTGTTCTTTTTGTTCCACTTTCCTAAGAACATAAGTAATAGGATCTCCTTTTGTTGTTGTTGTTGTGGGTTTTTTATAGGGGGAGGGGGGTTGGGATTCCAGAGAAAAAGTAATAGAAAAAGAAATTCTATGACCTGGAACTAGAAAATTTCAGTATACAAAGAAATGCTTGGATCATGCCAACTCATAGAAAATAGTAAAAGACAGTTAATAGTTACTTCCAACAGAAGCAATTTTGCATTGATAACTAAATCATGCACCAAATCAGATTTAATAAGCCACTATATTTAATTGGTTAGAAAAGCAAGGAAAAATACATAAAAATCTTTCTTGATACTCTGAATTCTCGATTTTAAAAAATTCACTTGATTTGAGGAAGCAGTTCAATTACTCCTATTAAATGCTCCATTTCATATCAAAAAAACCTAATTTGACATTTATCCACTCCCTAAACAGTGACAGAAAAAATGAAACTAAGCCACATAGAAAACAAACACCAGACTAATCAGTTCAAAACCAAAAAATAAAATTTTAAAAAAAAATTGAAGTTAGGTTCAGTTGACTACAAAGTTCATTGATTCCACCAAAAAATGCATTAACCTAAAAGTAAAAAATTCTATCTTTTTCTTTTTTAGTTTCTCAGTAACCAAACAAAGATAATAAATAATGCAAAAAAATTAAAAAGCTTTTTTTAAAGAATAAGTAAAAACAATACCTTTCTTTGTGTTCTTGAATATTCTTCATCTGAGCTCTATAATGATTCTCAATAAACTGTTTAGCCGTCGCCACATTCTCTATCGTCAAGCTTGACCCTAACACCTCCTATTCTCCATTCTCTTCTTCCTCTATGCCCTCAATCTCTCTCTCTCTCTCTCTCTTATATGTATTTATTTATATATTTCCTCTTCTAAAAGCTCTAACTATTCTGTCTCTCCCTTGAAAAAAGCTTTGAAATTCATTCATTACATGCACATTTATCAATATACAATCTTAAACCATTTATGCCCTTTAGAAATATCTTGCTTCTAGAAATCTGATTCTTTTACATTAGTGAAGACAAATGAAGATATTTTAACTTATTTTATATGTTAATTAGCCTCCTTATTTGGCTGAAGTTGCATGTTAAGTGAACAACCTAAATGTGCATGCTAAGTTGTACATAGTAAGATTATCTTTTACATTTTTTTATGAAATGAACTTTTTTAATTTTTTTTGTTACTTAGATTCTAAGTTTGTTTTTTAATTATTTCAGTAGAATTAACTTTAATTTTTTTTTTTTATGAATGAAGGTGAAATGTCTAATTTGGGAGATAATTCATGTTCCCCAACACCTCATACTTCTACCTCACATCAATCACCAATTCAACAAACTCTCATTCCAACATCTGATGAAAATACAACTCCATCACTAAGTGCGACTAACGATGGTGTTGAAGTTGATGATAATGGGTATAACTTAAGTAAGCTAAAATCAAAAGTATGGAAACATTTTAAAAAAGAGAAGATCAATAATGAATGGAAGGCAATATGCAATTATTGTAAGAAAAAACTTGGTGGTGCTTCTAAGAATGGAACAAGTCATTTGCGTGATCATTCAGAGAGGTGCAGCAAGCGATTTCCAATGGATATTCATCAACAAGTGCTGCTGGCAAATCAAAGAAAGGCAGATGGAAAAGTAATATTAAAAAACTTTTCCTTTGATCAAAATATCACAAGGAGAGAGCTTGCCAACATGATAATCATGCATGAATATCCCTTATCAATGGTTGATCATGTGCAATTTAGAAAGTATTCTTACAGTCTCCAACCTTTGTTTGCTATGCTTTCTCGAAATACTATAAAGAATGATATTTTGAAGATTTTCAAAGAAGAAAAGGCAAAAACAATATCCAAATTAGAAGCTAATGAAGGGAGAATTGCTATTACCACTGATATGTGGACTGCTGATCACCAAAAAAGAAGATACATGACTGTCACTGCTCATTACATCGATAATCAATAGAACTTACAAAAACGAATCATCAGGTATATTTTATTAAATTGTCTTATTTTGATAGTATTTATTTTTTATTAAGTAATTATTACTGTTGAATTAATATTAAATTAGTGTAAATAATTGATTGTTTAATTAGGTTTGAATATGTGCCAATTCCACATACTAAAGAGGTCATTGCTTCAAGTTTAATGAAATGTTTCTTATATTGGAATATTGATAGAAAACTTTCATCTATTACAGTGGATAATTGTAGTGTGAATGATGGTGTTATTGAGTTGTTAATTGATAGAATTGGTTGTGATGCACTTTTTCTTAATGGGGCTTTTTATCATATGCGTTGTTGTGCACACATCTTGCATTTGATTGTGAAAGATGGATTGAGTATGATTGGAGATGGAATTGAAAGAATTTGTGATAGTGTCCTTTTTAGGGGTGCTACACCAAAGAGGTGGGAAAAATTTGAAGAGGCTGCACATCAATTACGTATTCCAACTTTAAAAAAGTTATGTGTTGATGTCAAAACACGATGGAACTCTACTTACTTGATGCTTCGAACAGCTTTGTTTTATAAATATGTTTTTCCTCGTTGTGTGCAATTACATGGTGATCCTTTATATAAAAATATTTGCCAACTGAAAATGATTGGATCATTGCAACTGAGGTTTGTGAGAAGTTGAAATTGTTTTATGATATCACTGAAGGGTTTTCTGGCACAAAATATGCTACTGCAAATCTCTATTTTTCTAATATTTGCAAAATCAGATTGGCATTGAATGAATGGATTATGCATTCCAATAGAATTATTTCATGTATGGCTGTGAGCATGTTAGGCAAATTTGAAAAATATTGGAATGATGTGCATGGTATAATGGGTGTTGCCACAATTTTAGATCCAAGGTACAAAACAGAGTTGTTGGAGTATTACTTTGAAAAGATTTATGGAGAAAATGCTAAATTTGAAATTGAAAGGATTGTGCAAGTATGTCGGGATTTGCTTAAGGAGTATAAAGAGAAATTGGCTTTGGAAAAGGAAGACGAACCTTCTATTTCAAGCTTTTTCATCTTTAGATTGTATTGGTGCTACTGAATTGAGAAATCTGGGAGACTATGATGATTTTGTTTCAAGGAAAAACAAGAAGAAATCAAAAGTAAAATCAGAGTTAGATCGTTATTTAGATGAAGAAGTCATACCAAGAAAAGGGAATTTTGATATATTGAATTAGTGGAAACTAACTGGACCTCAATTTCCGATCTTACAACTTATTGTTAGAGATATTTATGCCATACCAATTTCTACTGTTGCATCAGAGTCTACTTTTAGTACTGGAGGGAGGTTGGTGAGTGCACAACGCAATAGACTTCATCCATCAACTATAAAAGCTTTAACATGTTGTCAAAACTAGTTATGGGCTGAAAAAGAAGGTACAATAATGCATATTATGCAATTTTATTTTTTATTTTAACATATTGTTAGTTATTATATTTTGTTGTTATATATTATTTGTTAATATTTTATTATTTCATTTGTAGGGTCAATTTCATTAGAAGAAAAGTCTTTCTATGAAGATATTGATGAGAGTGAGATTGAAGAAAAAATAACTAGTTTGGTAAATAATATTATCCTTTTTGACTAATTCATTTTTTATGTTATTGTTTTTAAATATATTATTTTATGAGATTTATTTATTCATCTTATTGTTTTATTTTATAGGACTAGTGTGGTTAGAGGAGAATGATGATATGGAGCTTAGTGATGATGAAATGATTTATTGTGATCTGAAAAAAGGGTACATGACACTTCTATTGCTATTGGCCATGCCGATGAACTAGGTGAATATTGTATAGTGTATCACATCTAGCTTTACTGCTTTAGCCTTTTTCTCATTATTTATTGGTAATCTAAAAACTAATCATGCATTTTCTGTTATTTAGTGGACAATAAATGGTGTGCATTCTCCTTTTGATAATGTTTAAAATGAGCTTCATTTATTTTCACATTTTTTAAGAATAATACAACATTTTTAATAATAATATTGTCAAAATGGTTAGTTTATTCCAGAGAAGGTGTTCTTTAGAAGATTGGATAGAAAAACTTTTATCAAATATTAATATTTCCAAAAGTGCCTTAGTGACAACATTTTTTTAATTGAAAGCTGTTGTGATTGAGCTGGAAGCTGTTGTGTCTGAATTGGAAGTTGTTGTGTTTGAATTGGAAGCTGTTGTGTTTGAACTGAAATTTGTTGTGAGGTCTTGTAGGTTTTTACTTGATGCCTTTTGTAATTGGATGAATATATACTTGTATCTTTAACTGCTGTTATAGTTAGAATTTGACTATAAATTCATATTAAATTATGCTTCATGGTCTAAATGTGTTTGTCTATTACAACATTTGAAAATTTAAATTTAACTATTTTTATGGTTAGAATTTGACTTAAATCCACATTAAATTATGCTCCATGTTCTAAATGTGTTTGTCTGTTACAAATGATGTTTTCATTTAAAAATTTAAATTGGTAATAAACTAAATTTGGGTCGGGTCGGATTTTATTCGGGTAAATAATATTTGTAACGGGTCGGGGTCGGGTTTTTCACTAAAACCTCCGAACGAGGACGGGTCGGATATCGGGTAAAAGCACTAAGGCTTCGGGTCGGAAGCGGGAAAAGCAAAAATCCGACCCGCCTCGCCTCGATGCCAACCCTAATTATGTAGCAATGCCTTGGATATAATCAATCTTTGGCTACGGATTAATCGGTTTGCAGGTTAACTACATGGATACAATAATTACCTAGACTTAATATTAAGTAAGTGCTGCTCATGCAGCACAATGAATATGTAATTATCTGTCATATTAATTTATTTAAACAATATTTATAATTTTAATACATAATAAATAAAAAATATTAATTTTATTTTAATCAAATCCAAATCAAATCAAATAATACTCATTCTTTTAATATATGTAAATGCAATGCAAAATATCTTAAATAAAAAGATTAACATATCGAGTATTATTTGATTTGAATTGAATTGGATTTGTTTAGAATAAAATTAATATTTTTTATTCATTATATATTAAAAATATAAATATTATCTAAACAAATTAATGCAACAAATAACAACATATAATTACATATCCGTTGCGAAACGTGGACT
This sequence comes from Durio zibethinus, assembly GCF_047325235.1. NCBI lineage: Eukaryota > Viridiplantae > Streptophyta > Magnoliopsida > Malvales > Malvaceae > Durio > Durio zibethinus. Next base: position 32,280,115 of record NC_143164.1, on the reverse strand, counting down.
GCTCTTAGATAATATCAAGTCTAAGTGATCGTTGTATCCATTTGAATTACTTTAAATAAATCTTCTTTATGCATTATTTTCAAAAGTAATCTTAAATAAAAATATTAGCATAATTTTAAAAAAAATTCATTAATAGATGCAAAAAAAAAAAAAAAAATTTAACAGCTCAAGATTTTTCAAATTTAGAGGCAGTTCAAGAATTTATTAATGTCTTCTCCATAGGTTCTTAAACACTGGACTATCAAAGAAAACACTCACACCTTACACTCCAGTGAAAGCTTTCTTCCCACCATCAGTAGATCTAGCAGGAATCACTTTCAAAATATTCAACCCCATAGTCTTTGAAAATGATCTGACATTATAAAACAATAGACACAAATCACAAATAACCAAAACTGCCTACACCTAACTATAAAAATGATTAAGATTCACAAACAAATATAATAGTATCCTTTTGTTCAGAAGTTTAACTTGCATTGCCTGATAAGGACATCGTCCCCTTCCTCCACACGAAAGCATGGAGAAATATGTGCAGGAATGTTAAAATGCCTCTTCTCATACCTAAAAAAATGAAACTTTTTCAAAAAAGACTTGGAAAAGAATACCTTCATCTTCCCTTTAACCATCGTACATCTCTAATCTAACTCGAATCTCACGCTTCTCTGTTCTCTCTTTTCTCTCAAACTTCATTCTCTCTCCTTAATCTTCCCTCTCACAAAATTATTGCTAACATACATTGGATTCGACCACAACTTTGTCAAATCTCTCTCTCTTTCCTCCTATCCGATCCCGTTATCTCTCATCTTCTAATTTTCTTTTGGACATTTACTCTATTCTTTGCTCAGCCTCCAAGTCCTGGACCATCTACATCCTCAAAAACTCATTTTCCAACCAAAACCACTTTCCCAATAAACATATCTAATTGCAATTATCAAAACAATCACTAAAAATACCATGTAATTACTTAATTAACTCCAAACATCAAACTTACTTCTCCCAGAAACTTTAATCTATTATTATTAATTAATTGGAATTCCTCCTAAGAATATTTTTTAAATGAAATTATGAGTAAAAGTTCCGATTGTAATCTGTTATATTCGAATATAAAAAATCACCTAATAATCAAATAAGTAAATCAAATAATAAATTAAAATATAATTAGATAAATTTAATATAAAATTAAATCAAACTCACCCATAATTAAATTTGAATTTAAAACCTTAAAATTTTTTTTCTCACCATTAAACCAAAGTTCCACTAATAGAAATTACTTTTTATTTTGTTCAACGAAGATGATAATGTTTAATTTTAGTAGTAATTTACACTCCTTTTCATTATGTATCAACATTCCATTTTCTAACAAGGTAATTTTAATAAAATCAGGTCAACATCAACAATTTCAATAAAAGGAAGCAACAATTACATGTTCTTTGATTAATTAATTAAGAAGTGGGACAAGACAACAAGGTAATCAAGACATCAATACAAATATATTAAAGTTGTCCTAAGCATTTTTAAGGGATAGTTGAATTAATTAAAGTCTAATTGGAATGACATTTGTCATTCAATTAGGTAAATCACTAACATTATTTTTTTATTTTTGTTATTTGGATTGAATTAACACTATAAGAAACTGGATATTTGATGGTATTTTTTTTAACAATAAACACCACAAAATTTTATGTTTTTATAAAAGTAGCAGCATTTATTTTCAAAATACCATTAAATATTCAGACAACAACGTTTATATAAAAAAGGTCAATAAGGATCAAACATTAGCGGCCTTTTAATTTATTTACTAAAATGTCACAATATAAATATCAAAATTTATTAAATATAACATATAATTTTCTAAACACATAAAAAGCACCGTATTCATATTGCTTAGTGGTGTTTTTTAATAAATGCTGTTATCACTATAGGAAAAGGGTAGTTCATGGCACATTTTTAGCAATGTTTTACTAACAAACACCATTATGTTATGTGTTTTTATAAATTTAGAGGCATTTATATCTTAAACACCCTTAGATATTTTATCCCTAAGTCAAAACACAACGTTTTAGTCTTTTTTTGATAAACCCTGACCAACTTTTTGTGATTTTCTTTTTCTTTCTTTAACCCAATCAATTTTCTTTTTGTTTCCTTTCTTTTTTGATCATTTCCTTTCTTTTCCAATCTGTTTTCTTTTCCTTTTCCATTTTTGGTCAAATCCTTAACATCGATTGCGGCACTTGAGCCTTAAAATCTTTTGAACCTACCGTAACCTTCAAGCTGATACCCAATTATCAGACATCTTTCATTGCCTTTTTTCATCTCTCTTTTCTTTTCATTTGTAACATTGGTTAAGGGTAAGTAAGAGAACATGTTTTTTTATTTATTTTTTATTTTTTCTCATTTTTGTAATATTAATTTTTAACAATACTAACTATGTTTCATATTACTGTTATACTTTTGTATGTTCCTAAGAAACTGTGATGCACTATGTAAATATATTCTTGTATTTTTCTAGATGTAACAGAAATTTATAGTTCCCTTAATTAACTTGCTTATGAGTTCCACCTTGTTAGATTAACTCTGTTGCATCAGTAGCTTTTTCTTTTTTTATGTTCTTTTTGGTATAATATAAACATCCATGATATTTACACAAAAATTAAGTTAAATTAGGTGCAGATTTTGTAGGGGAACATTTTTATTTTTAATTTTTTCTCATTTTTATAATATAATTTTTAACAATACTAACTATGTTTTCTTTTTTGGTTAGTTTTCAGTTTGAGATTAGGGTTAGCTAATGATTTATAGTAGCAAAACTTCATTGGAACAAACATATTACCTAGTAAGCCTTATGACTTGTATGTGGATTTTTAAATATCATTTAAGCATGCTTTAGAGATGGACTTAATAGCATACAATATATTGCTGAAATAATTAATTGAGTTCTATTGATGTGTAATTAGAATTGAGACGCTTTGAATTTGTTTTGAACTTTTAAATTTTTGATGTATTGTGGACATTAGATAGTTTTTATATAGAAATTACCTATGAACTTTAGGAAATTACCCATGAAGTTTAGAAAATCTGGATTTTAAGTTTACAAGTTACAGAAAATATGTTTTGAACCTTTAAACTTTAGAAATGTTGGATTGAGCTAGAACAAAATAATTCAAAACATAGGAGAAATTGTGATAAAGATGAGAATTATTTTAAAATGAAAATTTTGTATTTGTTTGTAGGGTTAAAATATGCAACTAATTTTACATTTGTTAGTTATATATAATTATAACATCAATAGTCTAATTAAGTATGTTGAGTTCATTTTCATATAATTATCTATATAACTTTGGTCTAATAATGTAGCAAGTACTTAATGGATAGAGTTGGATGAAAAAGTCAAGATTAAGTCAAGAGTACTAAGATGGAGTGAAAAATTTTCTTAATTTTGATTTGAGTATGCAGTGAAGATAATATGATATTATACCTATGTTTGAGTTGTGCTAATATCAATTGGCAAATGTATGAAGTTATTTTGGAAGATTTAATTTGTATTGGATTTCTTTTCGGATACATTAATTGATATTTTCATAAAGAGTTTGTACCTTCAAGGTCATCAACTAGAGTTCTTTCAACTTTAAGGGCTTTTTAAAACTAACATGATCCTATTAAATAGGATGATATAGAAAGCATGTTGTGGGATGCGTTTAACATTCATAACCAAAATTTGCATAATATGGCTTCAATGAGTCAAATATTGAAAGGAATGATTTTGGTGAACATGGGATAGGTTTAGGTGACCAATAACTTAGTGAAAAAGCATCAAAGTTTTAGAGGTTGCTTGAGGATATGAATGAAGAACTTTATGAGGGATCTAAGCATTCAAGGTTATTTTTTTATATGTCTTTTTTTCACTTGAAATGTTTATGTGGATAAACTAAAAACTCTTTGACCTTATATTAAAGTTTATGAAAGAAATGTTTCCATTTGCAAAAGTCCCTAAATTTTGTAAAGATTTAAAGAAAATTATCAAAGAGTTAGGTTTTGGATATGAGAAAATTCATAATTATCCCAAAGATTGCATATTGTATTAGGGTTATAGAAAATATCAACAATCTTGTTATGTGTGTGGTAACTCTCGTTTGTTGGACACAAAACCCAAAAAAAGCTTGAATAAGGATAATGATGAAGTACATGTAAAAAAAAATTGTAAAGTTTTTATGGTACTTTCCATTAATACCAAAACTTTAATGAATTTTCATATCTTTCAAAACTACAGATTCTATAAAATGGCACATGACAAGTGAATGGATAATGGATCATTAAAGCACCTTACTAATTCTTTGGCATGGAAATCATTTTACTTTAGGTTTTCAAATTTTTCTTTTGATCCTTAAAATGTTATGCTTATACTAGCATCTGACGAATTTAATTCGTTTAAAGTGATAAGTACTTTTTATAGTTCTTCGTCAATTGTATTAATTCTATACAATTTGCCACCATGAACTACCATAAAACAACATTCATTTATCTTATTAATGATAATTCTTAGCAAAAATGGTTCAAAAAATGATATAGACATCTACTTGCATCCTTTTATTGAAGAGCTAAAATAGTTATAAAAAGAAGTTGAGAGTATGATGCATAAAAAAAAAAACTTTAATATGTGTGTTGCTTTATTATGGACTATTAAAATTTTTCTGCTTATGTAAATTTATCTAGTTGGAGCACTAAAGGTAGTTACGCTTGTCTTTGTTGTTCTACCAAACATGTTTAAAGTTGTTACATAATGATAGAAAGTTCAATTATATGGCACATCATCAATGGTTAGATGATAATCATCAATTTAGATTCCAAAAATATCTTTTTAACGGAACTGAAGAGTTTAACAAAGAGCCATCAATTTACTTATGGAAAGACAAACCAATCAAGGAAAAGATTGAGGGAAATGCTTGAAGATGTCCTTTTTACTCTTCAAGTTTGTGATATTGATACTTAAGTTAGTAATGTTGATGTTCAACATGATGAGAAAGAAGATGAAGAAGATAACCTAAATGACGATGAATTGTGAAAAAAAAATTATTTTTTTGAGTTACCTTATTGGGAATATAATGCTATTACATCATAACCTTGATGTGGTGTACACAAGAAGAATATTTATGAAAATTTTATTGAGACAATTCTTAATGTGAATAAGAGATAAAGAGTTTGCTAGACTTAGTTGACATGGGGATTTACCTTGATCTTCATTTCAAGTTGCTTTTTAATGGCAAATCATGATTGCCTCCTACTTGTTTTGAGATTTTTAAAATAAAAAAATATGTGTTTTGTAAGGTATTGAAAAATATGAAAATTCCAGATGCTTATACCTTAAATATATCGAGGTATGTAAATCTCAATGGGCAAAAATGTTCTTCATTAAAGTTACATTCTTACCACATATTGATGCATGACTTATTTCCCTTTGCTTTATCTTTATTAATGTCAAAACAAGTCATTTTAATGGTAATTAAACTTAATAACATATTTAAAGCTATTTGTAGGAAAGTTCTAAATGTGAAAGAGCTTCACAAGTTTTAAGATTGAGCTCCTATCACTTTATGTCATTTAGAGAATAGTTTCCCTCCAAACTTCTTCATTATTATGATACATCTGGTTATTCAAGTTCCCTATGAAAAAAACGTAGGTGGACCAATTTATTATTGATAGATGTATCTTATCGAGTAGTATTATTTGTTAATAGTTTATTAACAAGTTAGTGGTTATCATATAATTTTAGTTAAAAAGGTATATGATAAATGTTTTATACTTTTGATTTTTTTAGAGCTTTAAGTTTTATTAATGCAATAAACACGAAGGCTTTTTGGTGATTAAAGTCTTATTGTCAGAATAAACACTATTCAAAAGGTTTTATCACTAAAGGATATTTAGCAGATGAGTATATGACATTTTATTCAAGATATTTGAAATATGTTGAAATAAGATTTAATAGACCATTGAAAAATCTTGGTGTGCATTATACTGACTTTACCTACACTTATCTATTTGAAAGTTGGACATCTAATAGGATAAAGCTAAAGTGGTGAAGTTAGATGATAAATCTTTGCCATAGGTATATTGATATGTTCTTTTCCATCATGACTCAATTGAATCACTCGGCACATAAGTTTTTGTTTGAGAAAATCATTCATTCTCTTAAGCATAATTTATTGTATTTTTCTTATTTTAATAGTTCATCTTTATGCATATAATGAGTATATAAATAATTTGAGAGCTCTTGCACATTATCGACGATCAAACCCTCAAAAGCTTAATAAGTTGTTCACCGAAAATTTTCATGAATGATTAGGAAAAATTGTAAATAATGCCATAATTCCAAATTTTAGAATTGTACATGAAATGCTTAGGGTATAAATAGAATTAATAACATATATTTTATTCCACATTTATAGGTTTGGAGTGGTAAGCTTGTTAGTGAAAAGGTGAAATATCTTTCATTAGGTCTAAACAAGATTGTGAAACTATACAAAGATTTCGTTATTAATGGATTTAGATTTTATACTAAATCCCATGAGAGATTTAGCAAAACATAAAAATTTTAGAATTGTTGTTACTTCGTCAACTACAAGCTACGTTATTGTTAGGGATACAAACCCTTTGGAGGGAAATGCTTACTATTATGGCATAATTAATGATATTATTAAGTTGGAATATTATGGCAAGTGAAAGGTTGTCTTATTTCAATGTGATTAGGTTGATGTGAATAGCGCCAATGGCATTAAGAAAGATTACTTTGGATTTATAATCATGAATTTTCTTGATTAATTCACACTAGATAACAATTCATTAATGAACCTTATGTTTTTTTCTCTCAAGTTAAACAAGTATTTTATTCCAAAACTCAAAGACACGGGTTGGTTTGTTGTTCTTCATAACACACCTATAAACTTATTTGATATGGATTAGAAACCAGAGATGATGTTGAATATGAAATTGAATTTTTTCCTTTTATTGAATAAAACTTAGATGGCAATATCTCCAGCAGCTCTATTTAATGGGTACCATGATAGATCATCTATATTATGTAATTAGAATATTCAAAACATATTATAATAAATGCTTTTATGTAGTTTATGAGGCATTCACTTTTGTGTATTTAATGTGTTGTAAATCTTACATTCTTATTTAACTAAATTAAACCTAACTTTATATATCATTAGTTATAAATTCTTTTATGTAATTTTAGGATTAGAATGATTTTATTTACCTTATCTTAACTTCTCAACTTTTAACTAATTCATTCTTAGAATGTAGCTAAGTTAAAATGTCGAAAAATAGATTAACAAGAGTAAATATTAGAAATATTAGTTCAAAACTGTCTGCACCATCGGTTGGTCTTGGACATGGAGTGAATCCTTTGGGGAAAAATATGCCTATTATCAATTTTGGCTATAGACATAGGATTTTGTCTGGGCAAATTATGGTCAGTTATGAGACTCTTAAAATCCAACCCAATTCAAACCAATATTTCTTTAATTTTGATAAGTTTTCAAAATTGATCTAGGATCAATTTGACCTAAATTTGCCAAAATTTGATCAAACCTAGTTAAATAAAGTTAAACTTGGTCCAAATCAATGAAAATCAATCAAATCAGATTGAACTCGAGTTATTTGCAAAAGCCATAACAAAATGGGACTAATAGGGCTTGAGATTGATATATGTGATTTTAATGTACTAAAATTTTGATTGCACTTTGGGAATGGTAAAATTACCAAAATGCCATTCAGAGGTATTTTTGTAATTTAACTTCTCAACGTTGGATTTTTGTGAAAACTTCTAAATCACATTTAAATATTGTTTTATGACTTTTTATGCATAAAAAACCTTGATCGCAAGGTTGATTTTTCACGAAACATTTCAGATCATGATTTTATATTATTTCATGATTTTTGGTGGATTAAAAAACTTTATCATACCTTGAAAGGTGTGAAATTATCAAGATACCCTTAGGCATATTTTTATAATTTGACCTTTTTAAGTTTGGTTTTTTACGAAACATTTCAAATCAAGGTTTTATATTATTTCCTGATTTTTGGTGTATTAAAAAACTTGATCGCCTCTCAAAAGGTGTGAAATTGGTAAAATACCTATAATGAGATAATTTCATAATTTGACCTTCCTATGGTCAGTTTTTCATGAAAACTTTCAGATCATAATTTCATATTATATTAGGATTTTTGGTATTTTAAAATCATAAAAATGAAGAAGGGATCATGGTTCTCCAAGAAAATTGCATAAAGAGCGAAAGTTTTCAAATAGGAGTAAAATGGTCTTTTCACATTGATTCTAGCAGCATTAAAAATGCGATCTTTGGACATGAACATTATGAGCCTTGGGATTATCTTGAGAGGCTGAATCTAATTGTGAAAGGTGGTTCCTTGTAAAATAAATAAGGGAGAATGATAGCCATTAGATGGAAAATATATCTAAAGGCTTGCATGTATTTTGCATGAGATATTTATTTATATTTTATGGCTAGAAAAAGAAGAAGAAGAGGTAGTTGGGAATTGGCATTAAAAGAGGGAAAAAAGAAAAAAATAGAGAAAAATTAGAAAGGCTTGTGAAGGTATAATCTCTGTTAGTTTACCTTATTGCATTTCATATAATTTCATGCCATTTTCCATCAATTTTTATATTGTTTATCTTTAAATTTTTCTATTTTCTTGAGAAAATCTATAATTTTTCATCTTTAAATGCAAGCTTGATTCAAGTTTTCATCCAACTAAATAATAGTTTGGTTTAAAATAAAAGGAATTAAGCAACATAAAAATCACTATTGTTATAAACCATTAGTTGTTTTCTTTAGTTGTTTTCCTTGCTACAATAATGTTCATGAATGATTGAAATGTTATTATATATGTTTAATGTATATTTGTTGTTTTGTTTTAGTAAGTTGTAAGTAATGTTTGGCTAGTGTTTATACTCTCATGGTTTTCTCATTAATTAGTTTATAACATGTTTGATAAAATTCCATTCATGATATAAATACCTTTATGTTATAGTTCAATGAATATTTGATGTTTGGAAGGATTGTGGAAGCCATGGGAAGATTCGACCAAGCTCCCCATGTGTTGGCCGAACCTTTCTCCTTTGAATGGTGGCTAAATGTTGTTTTTTTTTTTTTTTTTTTTACTTGTTTGCATGTGTTGTTGCTTTGTTCTTCAAGTTTTCTATGTGTTTGATTAAATTTTCAATGAATAAAAAATCTTAGATTAATAGACTTTTTGGTGATTTTTGGTTGTTTGCATGAGTTTGGATTCAAAACAAAAAATTATCAAACATGTCTTTAAATTTTCTAAAACCTTTGGTGTTTGATATATTTTTGCCATATTTTTACATACATGTTTAGTTTGTAATATATTTGTAAATATGCCTAAATTTGTAATATGTTTATTTTCATACACGGCTCATGCATTAAAGTTTGTATTTTCATTAATGACAGTTTGATAATTTTTTTCACATTACTGCCATGCATTAAAGTTTGCAATATTATCAATTGTATTTTAGTAATTATGTTACATGTTTCAAAGTTTGCATTTTTATCAATGACATTTTGGTAATTTTTATATGTGCATCCCTAAACCCTAAACCTAAAATCCAAAACCCAAAACCTGGACCTAAAATTTAAACGCTAAACCAAAACCTAAAACCCAAACCTTAAACCTAAACCTTAAACGCAAAATGTAAACCCTAAACCTCAAACTTTAGCCCTAAACTTTAAACCTAAAACCTAGACCCTAGACCCTAAACCAAAATCTTAACCATAAACCAAAACCTTAACCCTAAACCTTAAAGCCAAAACCCTAACCTAGACCTTAAACCAACCCTAAACCCAAAAACCAACTTGATCCCCGTCATGCTTTTACATTTCATTTTATTTTGTTGTTACATGCATTCCTTAATTGTCATGCATTCATTTTTTATCGTTTATGTTTAATTATCATGCATACATCATATATTATTATTGTTATTATTATTATTATTATTATTATTATTATTATTATTATTATTATTATTATTATTATATTCAAGCATATTGTATAGGTTTTATAAATAAGGTTTTTCAAAAGAAAGTGTTTTAAAATAAAATAATATCTCAAGTAAATATAACCTTTGAGAATCTAGCTTAAATATAAGGAGACTCTCAATGGTTATTATTTATGTGAGATATTATCTTGGTTTTGTAGGGCAATTTGAAAACTTCTAAGTTAAAGATATTCTAGAAGCTCTACTTAACTATAAGAGAGTGGAAGAAGTGTCATGATACTTAACACATTTTCATCTTGATCTAAAAATAAATTATTTTTTCTTAAAAAAAAACTAAAAATGATTTGCTTTAAAAGAAACAAAAAAATAGAAAAAGCTAAAAATGATTTGCTTTCAAAAAAAAAAAGAGAAAAAAGATTTGATTTTTGGAATAAACAAAAGAATTAATTTCTAAACATTAAAAATAAGATCACTTTCTTCAAAATCTAAGGATAACATGCAATTAATTGGTACCGTATTCAATAGGCATTGTGAAAATGTTAATCCTTCTTTATGTGTAACCGACTCTCAGACTTATTTTTTCTTTTCACAAGCTGCAAAATGTTCTTTTAATGAACTTTAAAGTCTTTTAAATGTTTTATTAAAAGGATAAAAACTTATTGATGACCAATTACTCCCTAAAAAAGATTGGTAGCGATTCTTTATTTTGTTTTTTTATTGAAAATGCTTTTTAGTCCCATTTTTATTTTTTTAAGTCTAGCAGTCAAGTTTTCGAACTTGCATATCGTGACAGCTTGACGACTTTATGTGGGATACATTTTTTTTAGAGTTAAACCAAAGGTTGATTGCATGTTATTTTAAATTTTAGTTTAATGGTCCTAATTAGTATTTAATCTTAATTCCTTGATTTTGATTTTCTTGTTTTCTTAAAATGGAAAAATTGAAAAGAAAAACAAAAAATTTGAAAAATTGGAATAAAATGAAAAAATGTTTTGGTTTTAATTTCCTTATTTCCAAAAAGCATAAAAAAATGTGTGTATGTGTGTGTGTTTTACATCTCATGCATGTTTTAATTATGTTGTTTATTGTAAATTATTGTTATTTATCTTGTTTTTAATAATTGTAGCACATTTAGGATAAGGGTATTTTAGGAAAGTGTGAAAGGTTTATTTGTTCCTTCACACGCATTCACATTGCATTGCATGTATAAGCTCTATACTCAAGCTCTAGCCCTATATAGGAGGAAGTAAAGTAGTTATATTCTAGTAAGGTGTAAACTTCCACAATGGCTAGTGAAGCACTCCTACTCAAATTGAACATTTTTCGATCGTAACCTGTAATGGGTGAAGGTCGTGTTACCTTATTTGTCTGTAATAAACAATGATGTGAGGAACAATTTGAGAACCTTCTGATGCAGCAATTTCTAGCCTAGCATATAATAAATCTTAGAGACCCAACCTTAGGTAGAGCCATGCCAACCCTCTCTGTAGCAATTACCCTAATATGTCACATGAAGGAACACCTCTTATCTTTCTCGTTTAATTTTCTATTAATTTGATAATTTAAATCCTTGATTTTAATAAAAAGATAAAGAATAAAAAATCATTAAGAACAGCAATCCTTTATGTTTAAAAAAAGAAAAAAGAAAAATTTTGGCTTAAAAGTGTTAATTTATCATATTACTTTTGCATTTGCATTTTTTACCTTTTAATTTTTCTATGTTTTTTATGTTTTTTTTTTCTTTTGTTTGTTTCATGCATCATTTTTTACATAAAGCATTAGAGATATTCATTCTAGATAATTTATTAGTAAAAGTTTTCATAGCATTCCAAGAATCTTAATTAGGGTTTTTAGTTAACAAGTAGTTCTAGGAAGTTAAGGAATAATGAAAAAATAGGTAGCAAATAAGGGGAGAATGTTTGATGGATGGGTATATTGTGAGCCTTTTGAAAATATGTATGGACTAGCAACAAAATGATACAACAGATTTAGAGGGAATTTGGAGTCAGTGGGATATAGAAATGAAGGCAGCTTTCCCTAACAAGTATAGAGACATTGCCTTGTTGGTAATGATGAAATCTAATGATCATATATGGAAAGCCACAATAAGATTCTAGAATTCGGCATATCAATGCTTTACATTCAACAAGGAAGACTTGACACCCACCATAAATGAGTACTCTGCTTTATTGCACCTAGATCTACCCAAGCTTGATAAAGTATATTGGAAAGCACAGAAACTGTTAGGGTATAAGAAAAGTTAGTAAAGATAATTAGGGTTGAGGTTTAGGTGATTAATAAGAAGAAATGGGTTAACAAAGAGATATTGTGGACTTTTTTACGAGATATTAGGCTCTAGAATTCCAACAAAAATTGAGTCATGGATATGTTTGCATTGGTGATCTATGGTTTGAAAATCTTCTTAAGAGCTTTAAGGTACATAGAGGCATCTGTGGTTAATTTTTTTCGTATAGTTGGAGCAGAAGATTAACCCTTCACCTACAATCTTAGCCAAAACCATTATATCTTTAAACCATTGTCAAAAGAAACGAAAAAGAAGGATGATTAGTTGTATTCAGTTGCTTTATGTTTGGATTTAAAGCCATTTTTAGGTACCAACCGAACTCCATTATTACTTTACACAAAGCCTGATCACCTCTAGTCAAGTTTAATGCAAAAAAGTGGCCAAAGAATCTCTTCAAAGAATAATGGATAATACTCTTATAAAGTTTACAGAAAGATTAAGTGACTTGAAAAGCGATGTAGATGCCTCGTGTTTCGATTTTGTATAATTATGGGGATTAGCCTTAGGTTTCATTGCTTAGAATTTAAGGAAATATTAACTATGCATCATTAATGGTTAGATGACAATATGGGTCCCAGAAATTCATTTTGATGACTTAAGGGCTAGTATAGGTGCAATTTAACTATGGTATGGAAGGCTACATGGTTAAATTGCACGATATTATGAAAGCTTGGGGGTAAACTTTTAGATCAAAATTAGGAAGATATAAAGATAAGGTGACTCTGGCGTATTTAGTTTAGAGGGCCAAACAAGTTAATGACTTAGTGCTTCCATCATAGCAAGAGTTGGTCCAACTGGTTGACCCATGGGCTAAGCCATCACTATTAAAAATAGAGATTGCTAGGTAGGAGTTTGAGACAGAGATGGAGAAAATGAAAAAAGAGAATCAGAGGCTATAAAAAGTGACAAGTTTAGCTGAAGTATGAAGAGAATGCGTAAAAAGATAAGCTAAAAAAAATTACAAGAGAAAAAGACTTGGCTCAAAATGATCTTAAGAAGTTGCACTTGAAAAACCAAAGGCTAAGGGTTCAACTAAAGGACAAAGAAAAAAAAAACCAAACACTAGAAGGAAGTAAAACAGCTCAAAGAGAAGGTGTGGTTTTGGAAGCATAAGGCTCAAGAGAATGAAGATAAGATTGTTTAATGGTACAAAAAAATAAGAATTCATATAAATCACTCATTGCAAAAAAAAAAAAAAAAGAGTTAAGTAAGTGCCAAGAAGAGAATGAAAAACTAAAAAAGGACTTAAGAAGCAGAAAAAAAGGGTGTCTAGATACTTCAAGGGAAAAAACATACTTGGTATAGAAATCATAGCCCTGGAATTACAATTGTAAGAAAACAAGGACTACAATGCCTTTTTACATAAAGAATGGCAAAAAGGGGAAAAAAATGGAAGCATGTGTGCAACCAAGAGATAGAAGCCCAAAAGTAATGGAAACCAAAAAGTCAAGAAAGGTAGATATATATTGACCACCTTAGTACTCAAATACAAAAGGCAATTAGACAGGCCAATGTGATGATGGAAAATGCAGGATCTTTGAGGTAAAGAGTCATTTCTACTAGCAGTCACAGGATGAAGTAAAGCGGTAATTTGAGTAAGTCTGGTGTTTTTATGGCTTTAGCTTTATGATGGTTCGTGATGTATAAAATTGAAATTTTTAAAATGAATGAAAACTTTTTTTAATTTGAATTATCAAGAAATGAATATCCTTGCTTATATTTTAATAGTATGTTTAAAGGAGCTTATGAAAAGAATTATGGTTGTAAATACACTTTCATCATACTTTTGAGGTGGAAAGAGTATCTTTAAATAACCTGGCCTGAATATATGAAGAAATTTAAGTTCATTTTCAACATTAATAATAAAATTTGACTTGCATATCATGCATCATTTGTTTGAACATTATTTTTCATTCTAGCTAATGACAAAGAATGATGGTTGTAAATACACTCTTATCAAAATTTTGAAGTAATTTTTGAAGTAAAGGATATCTTCAAAAATCTTGCCTAAATATTCAAGGATTTTTAAGAGTTATCTTTTAGGGCCAATAATAAAATTCACATCATGCGTTTCTAACTTTTGGTAATTAATAAAAGGTTTAAGGATAGCACATCCTAAAAAACAGGATCAGTTAGTCCCTTACATTTACAATACGTAAGCTCATTCAAGAGTCGTGGAGAATGAAAATGCCAATTGGATCGATAAAGTGAAAGAGCTCAATAATAGATAAGGGAGACAGTTATAGGAATACAACAAAATATGGAGAGGTAGTTCACTGAGTTAAAACAAATTTTAGCAAGGCTATCTAAAGTAAAAGGGATTATCAAGACATAAGGGGAAAGAGAAATAGCCATGGAAAAACTTATGTATGCTGGGTTCACATATCCCTATGTTTAGAGTCTTTATATTACTTAGGCATCATCAGTAACTCATCAACATTATGCTGGTATTTCTGCCAGGCCATTACTGTTTCAAATAAACCTCAACTCCAATTCTACTCCTTTTGATCCTATTATTATGCCAAATCTTAATGATCCTAAAGAACAAGAAAAACTAAATGAGGTATTTGAAGTGGGAAAAATTGCTGAGATGAAGAGTAAGTACGACGTGTTAGAAGAAAAACTAAAGGCGATAGAAGGACATGATGTGTATGGAAGCGTGGATGCCAATGAACTAAGTCTAGTGCCTAATCTTGTCATTTCATCCAAGTTTAAAGTCCCTGATTTTGATAAGAATGATAGAACAAAATGTCCATCGACACATATTATGATGTACTTTTAAAATATGACTAAGCATATGCACAATGATAAATTGTTGGTCCATTATTTTTAGGATTGTCTTACTGGGTTTATCGCGAGGTGATATGTCCAACTGGATCAAAATAAGATTCATTATTGGAAGGATTTGGCTAGGGCTTTCATAGCATAATACAAGCATATAGAGGATATAGCACCAGATAGGTTATCTTGTAGAATATGAAAAAAGAGCAATCAAAACCTTTATGAGTATGTATATAGATGGAGAAATATGACTGCATAGGTCCAACCACCATTGATAAAAAAAAAACCCATTGTAATTTTTGTAAACACTTTGAAAGCCCCTTACTACGACAAATTGGTAGGCAATGCTACCAAGAATTTTTTTGATACGATTATATCGAGAGAGATGATTTAAAATAAGATAAAAAGCAACAAAATTGACGGGTAAGAGCCCTAAAGTGTTAAGAAGACACTAGTTGCCAAAAAAAAATTTGAAACTCATGCAGTTACAAGCCAATCACCCAGATCTTTCATTCCCTACCACATATTTATGCTTACTAACCTTACTACTCATCCAAGAACTAAGTATCCCAAATGCCATACATATACCCATCATCATTATAAGCAATATACCAATCCAGTTTTTGACCAAGAGTTCCCAATACATTCCAACACTAATTGCATAACCTCTATCCTAACAAAGTAACCTAAATCTAGAACAAACCAAAGAAAGAACCCTAATAGACCCAATACCTATGTCCTATAATGATCTATAACCATAACTTCTGAAAGGTTATCTTATTGTTTGAGTTCCCTTAGAACCTCTCCAACCTCTATATCCTAAATGGTACAACCCTAATGCTTGATATGAACACCATTTTGGTAATGTGGGCCATTCTTTAAAAGATTGCACAACCATAAAATACAAGGTGTAAGCATTGGTGAAGGTCGGGCTATTAAATTTTGACACCTACATAAAATTGAATGTTGGTAGAAACCCATTATTAAACTATATTAAAGGTGTAACCAATGTAATAGAAAGGGGTAATGAGGTTAAAAGGTAGGTAAAAGATGTGGGGACCCTTCTAACATAATTTAATCGATAATTTTAAAGATCGTTAATAGTCATCAAGGTTTGGGTATGATCTATAAGTTTTATGGAATGTTAATGGGTCATCTGATTTAGAATTATGAAGAATTCAAGCAAGTAGTACAAAATTGATTAATTCTAGAAGAATTGAGTTTATAATAAGGAAGAAGAGAATGTTGCTAGCATGATTTCGAGTTAATCTTTTAGAAAGTTGTTGATTTCAAAACCTTTGATAATCTTTTATGATAAACTAAAGTTGATGGTAGATAAGTCAATTAGCTACCCTATAGCAACAATAACTATATATTGCATAGTGTATTTTCTTACAAAAATGACAAAGCAATATTTTGAAAGTACGATTATGATATAGTAGTCTAAAGATCTAGTGTTAGCGATGCTTTGAACATTTAAAAAATTAGGGGTGCAATTGACATATCTATGGTAGAAGGAATGACCTGAAGTAGGCATTGCTATGCTCCTTATGTGTTAGAACAAGCAATAAAGAAGAAGGTGAAAATAGTATAAGAAAACAAAAAAGAAAAAAAAGTTCCTATTACAATGAATCTTGGGACATAAATAAAAAAACCAATAACAGAAAAGGAGGAATGTGAATTTTTGAAGATTATCAAGCACAGTGAATATAGTGTGGTAGATCAACTTAACAAAATGTCAACAAAGATCTTATTGTTGTCTTTATTGTTGAACTATGAACCTTATCGAAATGTGCTATTAAATGTATTAAACCAAACTTATATAGATCTTAGTATTTTCATTAAAAGGGTAGACCATTTGGTAGGAAATATAGCTACCCTAAATTTCATAATGTTCAATGATGATGAAATCTCGTTAGAAGTGCAAAATAGTGTAAAGTTCTTGCATATCACAGTAAAGTGTAAAAACCACACCATGGGAAAAGTACTGATTGACAATGGATCCTCTATTAATGTTATGTTTATGGCCACATTGACAAAATTATCGATCAATCCTTCCTACATGAAAAACAGTCACATGATGGTTAAAACCTCCGATATGTTAAGGAGATAAGTGATTAGAGATATTGAGATTCCATTACAGATAAGGTCTTATACTTTTAATGTTAAATTCCAAGTCATGGATATTTCACCATCATATAAATGTCCACTATGGAGGTTATAAATCTACACAATAAGAGTTGTGCCATCATATTTATATAAAAAAGTAAAATTTATGGTTAATGAAAAATAGGTATGCGTAGATAAAGAAGAAGATCTGTTAGAAACCAAGACCTTAACAACCTTTTATATGGAAGCTATTGAATAAGCACTTAAACGCTTTTTTCGTGCCTTTGAAATTGTTAATACCTCATATGTGGAAAAGGCTTAGTTACATCTATCCCTATCCTTGACCTATCAAAAATTACATGGGTGATGGTTAAACAAATGTTGAAAGAGGGATGGCAGCCTGGTTTAGGTTTTAGGTGACACTGTAGGGGATGAAGAAAGCACTAGAGTTCATGAAAAACAAAGAAAATTTTGGGTTAGGATACAAATTGACTGTTGCTAACAAGAGGAAAGCTATACAGAAGAAAAGAGAAAAGAAAATAGCTTACCTCAAGGGGCAAGAAATGGATGGGAACAAGATGTTATTTCCAAACAAATAGAACCTAACCATACATGTCTTCCAATTATATGTTCCAAATTTTCCACACTAACAATCCATCATTTGCCTCCAAAAGAAGATTTTAATAAATAACCAAATGTAACACTTAAGCTTCAAGTTGGTAATTTTTCTTACATCTCCCCCTCTTGGAACCTAGGTATCATATATGCCTTTAAAATGAATACTAGAAGAAAAGTACCTATACCTATCAAAATTAAGTGAATACCTAAAATTATGGTGATTTTATTTTTATTTTTCCATTCATAACAAAAAAAATGAAAAAGATTCTTCAAGAGTTTCAAATTTACATTTCATATCATTTCATACCATTTTCCATCAATTTTTATATTGTTTAGCTTTAATTTTTTTTGTTTTCTTGAGAAAATCTATAGTTGCTCATCTATAAATTAAAGCTTGATTCAAGTTTTCATCTAACTAAATAATAGTTTGGTTTGAAACAAAAGGAATTAAACAATAAAAAAATCACCATTATTACAAACTATTGAAGGTTCAGTCAAGCATTGCTCCACCATGGCTAAACCACTTTTTAGTCCTCGTTAGTTGTATTCCTTGCTTCAAAAAATGTTTATGAATTATTGAAGTGTTATTCTATATGTTTAATGTATGTTTTTTGTTTGTTTTGGTAAGTTGTAAGTAGTGTTTGGCTATTATTTTTGCTCTCACGGTTTCCCTCATTAATTAGTTTATAACATGTTTGATAAAAATCCATTCATGATATAAATGCCTTTATGTTATAGTTCAATGAATATTTGATGCATCATTTAACTAAATATGATGTTTGGTAGGACTGTGGAAGCCATGGGAACATTCAGCCAAGCTCTTTATGCTTTAGCTGAACTTTTCTCCCTAGAATGGTGGCTAATGTTTTTCTTTTGTTTCTTACTTGTTTGCATGTGTTGTTGCTTTGTTCTTGAAGTTTTCTATCTGTTTGATCACATTTTCAATGAATAAAAAATGTTAAATTAGTAGACTTTTTGTTGATTTTTGGTTGTTTGCATGAGTTTTAATTCAAAACAAAAAAAATTGTGGAACATGTCTTTAAATTTTCTAAAACCCTTGGTATTTGGTCTATTTTTGTCATAGTTTTGCATACATGTTTAGTTTGTAATCTATTTGTAAATATGTCCCAGTTTGTAATATGTTTGTTTTCATACATAGTTCATACATTAAAGTTTGCATTTTCATCAATGGCATTTTCATAATTTTTGTCACATTACTCTAATGCATGAAAGTTCGCATTTTTATCAATGGCATTTTAGTAATTTTGTTACATAATCAAAGTTTGCATTTTTATAAATGGCATTTTGGTAATTTTGTTACATGCATCCTTAAACCCAAAACCTAAAACCTAAAACTTAAAACCTATACCATAAACTTAAAACCTAAACCTTAATCCAAAATCCTAAACCCTAAACTCAAAATCTAAACCCTAGACCTTAAACCTAAAACCTAAACCCTAAACCCTAAATCAAAACACCATCCCTAGACCCTAAACTAAAATCATAACCTTAGACCCTAAAACCTAAACCCTAACCTACACCCTAAACAACCCAAATCCATAAAACCAACTTAATTTCATTCATGCATTTGCATTTCATTTTATTTTGTTTTCACATGCATTCATTGATTGTCATGCATTCATATTTTATCATTCATGTTTAATTATCATGCATACATCATATATTATTATTATTATTATTATTATTATTATTATTATTATATTCATGCATATTGTATAGGTTTTTTAAATAAGGTTTTTTAAAGGAAAATGTTTTAAAATAAAATAATATATCAAGTAAATATAACCTATGATAATCTGACTTAAATATAGGAAGACTTTCAATGGTTATTATTGATATTAGATATTATCTTAGTTTTATGGGGTAATTTCAAAACTTCTAAGTTAAATATATTTTTGAAACTCTACTTAAATATAAAAGAGTAGAAGAAATGTTTTGATTTTAGGATATTTTCATGATCCAAAAATAAATTGTTTTTGCTTTTAAAAAAAACTAAAAATGATTTGCTTTCAAAAGAAAAAGAAAAAAAGAAAAAACTAAAAATGATTTGCTTTTGAAAAAAATTTAAAAAAAATTGATTTTTGGAATAAGAAAATGAATTAATTTTTAAACATTAAAAATAGGGCTATTTTTACCAAAATCTAAGGATAACATATAATTAATTGGTACTATCTTTGAAGGGAGTTGTGAGGGTGCTAATATTTTCCTATGTTTAATTGACTCCTAAAACCATTTTTATTTTCGAAAACCGTAAAATGTTCTTTCAATAAACTTTAAAATTTTTTAAACGTTTTATTAGAATGACAAAAAAATTTGGGTAGCAAATTACACCATAAAAGAGATTGGTGGTGACTCTTTGTTTTGATTTTTATTGAAAATACTTTTTAGTCTCATTTTTATTTTCCCAAGTATAGCAATTGGGTCTCTAAACCTACATGTCATGACACTAACTAAGTCACTTCTAACCCTTCCACTGATACTAGATCTGGCAATACAATAGGTAAAGGTTTGGATAGTATCTTAGCAATTAATTCTACTTCTAATTTGAATACAAGTATCATAAACCACATATTTAAATTACAATTATAATCATTAAAGTTTTGGTAATTTACTAATTGATTTTTTTTTACAGTTGATAACAATTGTCAATACAGGACATGAGGCTAAAAAACTTTGAAGGAATTATGGACACTACCTTCGAATGAGCATATTATAGTGTCTACAAAAATTTTAATAGGCAACCAATTAGTGAAGAGTGTCAACTATTAGTTGAATTTATAGGAATGATTACCCATAATAAAGTGAATTGCTTATTCATTATTGTAGACACCTAATTTTGTTCAAGTAGATTCTGGCCACTTGTGGAGTTATTAAAATCCAATTTAGTTCAAATTCAATATTCAAACTTGGTCAAGTTTTCAAATACAATTTTGAAACCAATTTGACCTAAATGTCTCAAGGTCAAACTTGGTCAAATAAAGTCAAATTTGATCAAAATCAATCAAATTTATTGAATTCAAGTCAATTTTTCAAAATTCACAACCAAATGGGTTTCTTAAATATTGGAATTAAAGTTTGTGATTTTAATACTTTGAAAACTTTGATTACAATTTGATTTATCAAAATGCCCTTGGTATTTTTGTAATTTTACTTTCTTAAAATAAGATTCTAGTGAAAACTTTAAGATCACATTTAAATATTATTTTATATATTTTAATACATAAAAAACCCTGATTACACTTCAAAAAATATGAAATTACTAAAATATCTTTAAGGGTAATTTTATAATTTAACATTTTTAAGGTCAATTTTTCACGAAATGCTCTAGATCATAGTTTAATGATTTTTAAATGTATTAAAAACCTTGATCGCACCTTGAAAGTTATGAAATATCTAAAATACCCTTAAGGGGTATTTTATAATTTGACCTTCCTAAGATTAATTTTTAGCGAAACACTCCAGATCTTGTTTTCATATTATTTGATGATTTTTGGTGTGTTGAAAACCTTAATCGCACATTGAAAAATGTGAAATTACTAAAATTGCCTTAAAGGGTATTTTTGTAATTTGACCTATTGAGGTTGATTTTTCATAAAAACTTTTAGATCTTAATTTCATATTATTTTAAGATTTTTGGTGCTTTAAAATTAGAAATATGAAGAAGGAAACATTGTTTTTTTGAAGATATTTGCATAAAAGGCAAAAACTTTCTAATGTGGCTAAAATGTTATTTTCAAATGGTTCTAATAGCATTAAAAATGAAACCTTTGGCCATTAGCATTTTGAACCATGGGATAATCTTAACGGACCAAATTCAATGGTGAAAGGTGGTTCTTTACAAGAATAAAAAAGAGAAAAAGAATAGCCATTAGATGAAAAACACATCCAAGGGCCTACATGCATGTTGTATGAGATATTTATTCATCATTTAGGGCTAAAAAAGAAAAAATGAGATAGTGGAGAAGTGATGTGGAAAAGGAAAAGAAAAAAAATTAATTTCTAGTCTTTTTCATTGCATTTTCATATAATTTCAAACGATTTTCCATAATTTTGTTATTGTTTATCCTTTTATTTTTTTTGTTTTTATGACAAAATCTATAGTTGTCCATCTTTTTAAATCAAGCTTGATTCAAGTTTTCATCCAACTAAACATTAATTGGTTTGAAATAAAAAAGGTCAAGCAACAAAAATATCCACCATTAGTTATAAGGCAGTAGAGGTTTGGCTAAGCATTTTTTCACCATGGCCAAACCTCTTCTTGGTCATTCTTAGATGTTTTTCTTGCTTCCAATAATGTTTATGAATGATTTGAGTGTTATTCCAAATGTTTAATGCATATATAATGATTAGTTTAGTAATATTATGTAGTGTTTGACTAAGTATGTATGTTTTCATAGTTTTTTCACTAGTTAGTTTATTACATGTTTGGCAAAATTATTTCATGATAAAAATGCCTTTGCATTATAGCTTAATGAGGATTTAATGCATGATTTAACTAAATAAAATTATGGATATTTGTGATTTTGCCATAAGGGTATTCGACCAAGCCATTCCCATGCTTGGTCAAAACTTCTTAACTTGCTTTATGAGCAAATGTTGGTAGCTTTATCTTTGAATGTTTGTGTTTTTACTTTGTTCTTCAAGTTTTCTATGCTTGTGTTCTTACTTTGTTCTTCAAGTTTTAAATGAATAAAAATGTTAGATTAATAGACTTTTTGGTGATTTTATGTTGTTTGCATGAGTTTTAAATTAAAAAAAAATGATGGAATGTGCCTATAAATTGTTAAATCCCTTGATGTTTGATCCATTTTTATCATATTATTGCATTCATGTTTAGTTTTTAATATATTTGTATGAAGCTATAATGTAAAGACATTTTTATTGTTTAGTTAGATGAAAACCTAAATCTTTTTAAATACTTCATTGCCATTTAGATAAGATGAGCTATGGTCAACCCATTCTTTATTATAAAGCAACATGAACTATTTGACAACCTAAACTTGTTCATTCTATATGACTTTTTTTCTCACATTAGCCTTTATTAAAGGTGGTTTGTCAGTAAAACATCTTTTTCAAATTGTGGTGGGAGACATGCAAAGAAAAAAAATTAAAAAGAAAGAAAAATGAAAAAAAATTAAAAGAAAGAAAAAATGAGAAATATTTGATTGTGACATTATACATTTAAGGCATTTGAATGAATCCAAAAAAATAAAAGAATCTCAATAAAAAGACCATGGAGAGAAAAACCAAAGACTTTAGATAGAGTTAAAGTCTTGGTAATTGTCAAATAAAAAATTTTGAAGAAAAAAAATTTCATCAAAAATTTTCTTCTAGAAAGAATTACTCTTCAAAATTAAATAACTGTGCTTAAAATGATAAATGATCATCTTTTATCATCTCGTCACAAATATATAAATTTATCCCTTGTTATCCATTTGAGCCTAATAAAATTCTTTCAAAATAAACCCAAACAAAGTATCATCTTTCATAAAATTCTAAGAAGGAACCCTATATGTTGAAGGTAAAATGTCCAATAAAAGGTCCCTAAGTTTTAAATCCATTCAAAGAAATGGAAAAAAAAAAGTGAAAGAATAAGAAAATAAGGAAAAAATGAAAGAAAAAAAGGATAAAAAGGGAAGAATAAAAGAAAAGAAGGAAAAGAAAAAAAAGTAAATGATAAAGTGGAAAGCATGGGAAAAATGAAAGGACAAATACCCTAAAATGAATCCTTCAAATAAAAGAATGATCATTGGTTTAATCACCCTTAAATACTTATTTTTTAGGCTTATTTATCTCTTATTTTGAAAATCCTGAGTCTTAGCCTACATTACATCATGAAAAAAGTCCATATTGAATTAAACGCAAATGCTTAAAATTGAAAAACTTCTCTTTAAGAAATGGCCATAAAACCTATGAACCCTTTTTGTCTTCTTTACTTCTTAATTACCTTTTGGACCATTATCTCATTTTGGATAAAGTTTGGATTCTTAAATGCATGATGTAATAATATAAAAAATCAATAAAAAAAAGAAGATAAATGTGGCTCTAGGGTGAAAACCCTACAAAAAAGGTTGTCTAGAGCAAACTTTAAAGGCCTTAAAGCCATTCCGGATATTAAGTGAGACAGATGCTAACCAAAGGCAACTTAAACCCTTTGAAAAATCCAAAAGCTTTAAATGTATAAAAAGGAATTGATTTTGAAATTTTGAGCTTTCTTTCTTCATCCTTAAATGACATTAAAAAATTTTGAGCCAATTACAGCTGACTTTAACATCTATCAAAATGTCATATTTGTATATTACAAAAAGTGTCAAACATGTTTGATTTTCAAGGGATTCATGCTTTTTAGAAAAATTTATGTTTCATTTGTGAACCTATTGGAAAAAGTATACACCTCTCTTATTATTTTAAAGTAGTAAAGCCTTTTTTGAATGAATTGAGACTTTTACATGTTGAACCATCCATTTCATTAAAAAAAAATTGTCATCTCTTTCATTTTTAATAGGGAATGCCAATTCCCAAGAGATTCCTAAAGTCATATTTATTTAGATATTTCATTCTTTTTAATTAAAGAATTTAATTATGTAAGGCAATATTGTTGACCGTTTTGAAAAATTTTAAGTAACCAATCACATTTTTGTATAAAATAAAGAAATCATGTTATCAATTTAGGTTTAAGGAAAACAAATGTTTTGCACCAAAAAATTGATGGTGTTGAAAAGGGAATAGAAAAGAAAAACAAGAGGCTTTTAAAAATGGTTTATCCTCTTATTTTCATATTCAAGTCCAAAACACGTGTTGCATGTTGCGTGTTGCATGTTGCGTGTTGCATGTTGCATGTTTGTGTGTTAAAACTAAAAATAAAAAAAAAGTATGTTGAAAATAAAAAAGAAATCAAGAGAATTTGTTCAAAAGCAAAGAAGGTAGAAACTGGTAAAGAAACAAGATAAAATAGGTGAGGGAACATGAAAATGGTAAGTTAAGATCATTTTTAAAAGAAATAGAAGATTTAATTGAATGGGAAATGGGAGATAGGCAGAATTAAGAAAGAATTTTCTTTTGAAAAAAAAAAAAAAAAGATAAAAAGTCTGTCAAAGGGAAAAATGAAAAAGAAAAGAACCCTCAGTTCAAAAAACAATAAAAGAAAGTCTACTAAGAAAAAGGATGAAGGAAAAGAGTTTTAAAAAAGAGAGAAAATAAAATAAAAGAATAAAAGGGGAAAAAATAAAGAAAGCAAAAAAAGACAAATAAGTATATCATATGAAAAGAGAGAAAGTAAGAAAAAGAGAAAATAGTTTGATGAGAGGCAAAAATAACATAAGAGTTTGAAAAGTTGAAAAAGGAACCCACAAAAGAAAAAAGGGTTGCTGAAAAAATGAATGAAAAAATGAATGAAAAAGATGAGATATGATAACAAGTTGAGTAAATATTAAGAAATTTTTTTTAAAGAAAAAGAAAATTAAGCCAAGTTTAGTTGGTATTGAGAAGACTTAAGCCTAGTTTAGTTAGCATTAAGAAAAATTAAGCTCAGTCTAGCTTGCACCAAGAGAATTATACTTAGTTTAGCTAAAGCCAAGGTGAATTAAGCCCAATTTAGTTGGCACCTAGGAGAATTACATCCAGTTTAGGTGGCACTAAAGAGAATTAAGCCCAATCTAACTAACACCATTAGGATTAAAGCCCAATCTAATTGGCACTAGGATAAGATTTAAACCAGGTTTAGTTGGCACCAGAATGAGATTTAAGCCCAGTCTAGCTAGCACCTAGATAAGATTTAAGTTATGTTTAACTGGAACCAAAATGAGATTTAAGCCTAGTTTAGTTGACACTAGAATTAGATATAAACTTAGACTAGTTGGCACTAAGATGGGATTTAAACTCGGGTGAGCTTGTACTAAGATGAGATCATTAAGCCCAATGAAATTTGCATCAATTAAGAAAAAAAAAGGGCTAAAGAAAAATTAAGATGGAAAAAAATAAAATAAAAAATGATGAATGTAATAAAAATGAGAATAAATTGATCAATGAAAATATGGGGAAATGAATGGAAATGGGAATGATAGGTGATTGAAAAATGGTTGAATGAAATGAAAAATGAAGAAAATGGGAAATGAAGGATGTGAATGAATGAGTCAATGGGGAATTGATGAAGAAATGGATGAAGGATGAATGATAGTTGTAAGGGAAAAAAAAGGTGTTTTTGGCACAAATCATTAAACAATTGCTAGAGAGATCAAGGCGAAAAGAATTGATAAAGAGAGAAAGAAGAAGAAATGCTTAAAATTAAAAAAAAATGATCATATGAGTATGATTTAACTACTAATAACTTGCTTAGAACCAAGAGTTTGAAGACAATTATAGTGAAAATGTCATTAAAAACCAGTGCATGATGTGAACAAAATTATTTAAATCACATGCACTGTGTGTCTTGCATTCATTATGAAAAATGTATTTGACTTTTGGAAAAATAAACACAACATCAGAAAATGAACACATTTCAATAGAAGAAACTTTTTAAGAAAAAAAAAACTCTTGTCAAAGGTTCAGATACAACCAAACTTTTCAAAATAAGATTTTTAAAATTTTTTAGCCTTTTTTTGTAAAAGCCTTTTCAAAATAAATAAGGTTTTAAAGTTTCTTAGCCTATCTTTATAAGAGTTTTCAAAGTTGAGATTTTTAAAATTTCTTCGTATATCTTTATAGGACCCTTTCAAAAATAAGATCCTAAAATTTTTTAACCTATCTTTATAAGAGTTTTTCAAAATGAGATTTTTAAAATTTCTTAGCCTATCTTTATAAGATCCTTTTAAAAAATGAGATTTTTAAGGTTTCTTAGGTTATCCTTATAGTAGATTTTCAAAATGAGATTTTCAAAGTTTCTTAGCCTATCTTTATAGAGTCTTTTCAAAGTTGAGATTTTTAAAATTTCTTAGTCTATTTTTATAGGGGTTTTTTTCAAAATGAAAATTTTAATGTTTCTTAGCCAATATTTATAAGAGCTTTTTCATAATTTGAGATTTTGAAGTTTCCTAGCTTTTCTTTATAGCAGTTTTTTCAAAGTTTTCCTATCTTTATAACAGTCTTTTCAAAGTTGAGACTTTTAAAATTTCTTAGCCTATTTTTATAGGGATTTTTTCAAAATGAAATTTTTAATATTTCTTAGCCAATCTTTATAAGAGCTTTTTCATAATTTGAGATTTTGAAGTTTCCTAGCTTTTCTTTAAAGATGTTTTTCAAAATTGAGATTTTTAAAGTTTTATAGCCTTTGTTTAGAGGAGTTTTTCTAAATTGAGGTTTTAAATATTTGTAACTACTATTTAGAGGAGTTTTGCAAAAGCTTACCTTTTTAAAGTTTTGTAGCCTCTATTTAGATGAGTTTTTCAAATTTTAAGACTTTTCAAAATTTTAAAGTCTTTATTGGTAAAAAAAAAAAAAACCAAACAACAAAAAAGCAAGCAAAAATCTTTCACCATTGGTCTTAGACAATATTAGTGTCTTGGTCTTTGCATTATTTTTTATGCTTAAAAATTTACAAAAAGGGGTAGCTGTAAACACCTAAGTTTATTCAAGCAGATTTTGGGTAGTCATAGAGTTATTAAAATTTGACCTAGTTTAAATTCAATATTTTTTTAATTTTGACAAGTTTTCAAAATCAAATTTGTGATCAATTTGATGCAAATTTCCCATAGTCAAACTTGATCAATCCTAGTCAAACTTAGTTAAAATTGGTCAAAATCAATCAAATTGGATTGAACTCAGATCAATTTTTCAAAATTCACAACCAAATGGGTTTATTAAGGATTGGAATTGAAGTATGTGATTTTAATACACTGAAAACTTTGATTGCACTTTGGGAAAGGGAAAATTATCGAAACACCCTTAAGGGTACTTTTATAATTTTACCTTCTTGAAATTAGCTTTTCGTGAAAACTGTCATATCACATTTAAATATCATTTTATGATTTTTTTATACATCGAATACCCTGATCACACCCATAATGTGTGAAATTAATCAAACATCATAAGGAATTATTTTTTAATTTGACATTCCCAAGGTTGATTTTTCACGAAATGCTCCAGATCATGATTCCATGATTTTAGTAAATTAAAAATCTTGATCGTACCTAGGAAAATGTGAAATCATTAAAATGCCTTTAAAGGGTTTTTTTATAATTTGACATTTTCAAGGTTGATTTTTTACGAAACATTTCAGATTATGTTTTTATATTATTTTATAATTTTTGATGCATTGAAAACCTTGATCACACCTCAAAAAATATGAAATTACTAAAATGCCCTTAAAATGTATTTTTGTAATTTGACCTTTTCAAAGTTGATTTTTCATGAAAACTTTCAAATTCTAATTTCATATTATTTTAAGATTTTTAGAGCTTTAAAATCATAAAAATGAAAAAAGGAACATTGTTTTTCAACAAAATTGCATAAAGGCCAAAACATTCTAATAGAGATAAAATGGTCTTTTTACATAGTTCAATAGCATTAAAAATGCAACCTTTAGGCATGAAGATTTTGAATCGTAAGATGATCTTAAGGGGCCAAATCCAATTATGAAAAGTGGTTCCTTACAAGAATAAACAAGGAAAAATGATGGCCATTAAATGAAAAATACATCCAAAGGCTTGCATGCATTTTCCATGAAATATTTATTCATCATTTAGGGCTAAAGAAAAAAGAACGGGTAGTGGAGAAATGGCATGGAAAAGGAAAAGAAAAAAGAAAGACAAATAGAAAAAATTCAAAAGGCTTGTGAATGTATAATTTATAATATTTTTCATTGCATATCATATCATTTCATACCATTTTTCATAATTTTCTTATTATTTATCTTCTAATTTTTTTGTTTTTGTAAGAAAATCTATAGTTATTCATCTTTTTAAATCAAGCTTGATTCAAGTTTTCATTCAACTAAACAATAGTTGGTTGGAAACAAAAATGAACAAGCAATAAAAAAAATCCACCATTGGTTACAAGCCATTAGAGATTTGGTCAAGCATTGTTTCACCATGGTCAAACCTCTTTTTGGTCCTTCTTAGATGTTTTTCTTGCTTTCAATAACGTTTATGAATGATTTTAGTGTTATTCCACATGTTTATTGCATGCATGATGGTTAGTTTAGTAGTTTGTATGTAGTGTTTGGCTAAGTATGTATGTTTTCATGGTTTCCTCATAGTTAGTTTATTACATATTTGATAGAATTCCTTTCATGATAAAAATGCCTTTACATTATAGTTTAATAAGTGTTTGATGCATGATTTAACTAAACAAAGTGGTGGATATTTATGGTTTTGCCATAAGGGTATTCGACCAAGCCATTCCCATGCTTGGTTGAAATTTCCTAACTTGCTCTATGGCCAAATGTTGGTTGCTTCATCTTTGAATGCTTGTGTTCATGCTTTGTTCTTTAAGTTTTATGTATGTTTGATGAAATTCTCAATGAATAAAAATGTTAGGTCAATAGACTTTTTAGTGATTTATGTTGTATGCATGAGTTTTAAATTTAAAAAAAATTGGTGGAACATGTCTTTAAATTGATGTTTGATTCATTTTTACCACATTGTTGCATGCATGTTTAGTTTGTAATATATTCGTAGATGTAATATGTTTGTTTTCATACAAGATCCATGCATTAAAGTTTGCATTTTCATCAATGGCATTTTTGGTAATTCTTGTCACCTTATTCCCATGCATCAAAGTTTGCATTTTTATTAATGGCATTTCGATAATTTTGTCACATACACTTCCCATGCAAACCCCAAATCCAAACTCCAAACCAAAACCCTCAACCTAAACCCTAAACGTAAATCCTAAAATCAAACCTCAAATCTAAACCCTAAACCCTAAACCTTAAACCCTAAACATAAACCTAAACCCTAAACCCTAAACCTAGATCCTAAACCCCTAACCCTAAATCCAAACCTTAGACCTAACCTAAACCCTAACCTAGACCCTAAATCCTAAACCATAAAACTAAACCCTAAACCTTAAACACAAAACCTAAACATAAACCCTAACCCTAAACCCTAAATCAAAACCTTAACCCCAAACCCTAAAATCATAAACCCTAGCCTTGACCCTAAACCAACCCTAAACCTTAACCAACCCTTAAATCTTAAAACCACTTGATCCCATTCATGCATTTCATTTTATTTTGTTGTCGCATGCATTCCTTAATTATCATGTATTCATATTTTATCATTCATGTTTAATTATCATGCATACGTCATATATTATTATTATGTTCATGCATATTATATAGGTTTTATAAATAAATTTTTTCAAAGGAAAATGTTTTAAAATAAGATAATATCAATAAATATAACCTTTAAGAGTCTGGCCTAAATATAAGGAGACTCTCAATGGTTATTATTTATGTAAGATATTATCTTAGTTTTGTAGGGCAATTTGAAAACTTCTAAGTTAAATATATTTTTGAAGCTCTACCTAGAACTTAGGACTTAGGAGAGTGGAAACGTGTCCTTATACTTAAGACTTTTTCATTTTGATCCAAAAATAAATTATTTTTACTTTTTAAAATAGATAGCTTTATTTGATTAATTTAACTTGATATTATGAATTAATTATTAAACTTGATAGCCTTATTTGATTAATTTATAAAAGAAAGCGAAAAAGACAATAATCACTAAAATTGAAGCATCATCCGATTGTTTTATCAACATTTAAGACCTAAAAGATCGGATATTCACAAAAGTTACTGAAAAAGAAAGACATGAAGGGGTCTGAGGCCATAGATTGGGTTCAATACCATTTAGTTACTATAGATGTAGCTCTCAACAATTTACAATTTCAACAAGTCAATTTTCATAAGATATCTCCATATTTAGAGAGTGATTGCAAACTATAAAATTACGTGTTGAGCAAATGGAAGCAAAAAAAGAAGTAAAGTGTGCTAGACTAGAAAATGAGTGTATTAGAATTGATGAAGAGCATGCTAGAATGGATTAGGAGTGTGCAAGATATCAAAAATTGCATGAACGATTAGAAACTCTTATGAATTTTATGCAACAATAATTTTCAGGAACCAATCTAGGTGGTCTACTAGCTCAGATATTAAATTTAGTAACTATTTATTTTTTTAATCTAAATAGCTTATTATTAAATGTAACAACTTGTTTTACTTTATTCAATAGGTTTTTAAGTATGCTAGTAATCATGGTGAAAAAAAACCTTCATCAAATTGCAGTGCTCCAACTGTGGTCAATCATCACTTTCATACTTTCTAAATTTCTACTTAATTTATATATTTGGAAAACAAGTTAAATTTTATTGTATTTAACTTTTTAATATATTGAAACAAATTATGTATTTAAATATTTAAATATTTATAATATTCAGTTTATGAATTTCAATTAAATTTTATTTGTTTCAATAATTTTTTATATAATTATAATGCTAAATATTGAAAGACATAAAGATTTTGCAATGTTTAATGTAATAAAATGCTGCTAAATGGAAGATTTCTGGTGTTTATGAAATGCCACTAAACCACATAAAAAAGCTACTAAATTTAATCGTGTTTGACTCCAAAGTGCTGCTAACCAATCAACGATATTTGTTCAAAATGTCACTACATTTAGAGGAGTTTGTCTCTAAAACACTACTAATTGGCTACATTTGTCTAAAAAAAACACCATTAAATTTCTCAACACATGTATAATCAGAGCTTTTAGCGAAATTTTTGTTAAACATCACTAAATGTTTAGCAATGACACTAAATGCTGTTAAAATCCTATTTTCCTATGGTGTAAGTTTTATTAAGTTGACATGCATATTTGAGATATATTTAAACCTAAGTATGTAGTTTAGGCATTACACATGGTTTTGGAAAAAAAATTGTATTAATTTATGTTTAAGATGCATCTTAGTTGTTATTTAATAGTTAGGTTAATAGTACCCATAGTTCTTAAA
This sequence comes from Durio zibethinus, assembly GCF_047325235.1. Classification (NCBI taxonomy): domain Eukaryota; kingdom Viridiplantae; phylum Streptophyta; class Magnoliopsida; order Malvales; family Malvaceae; genus Durio; species Durio zibethinus. The sequence goes on along the minus strand of NC_143164.1, from coordinate 32,248,298 downwards.
CTTTGACCCAAATTTTATTTTAGTCCTAATTTTTAAAAAATTCTAATTGGATCCCTAAATGTCCAAAGTTATCTTACTTTAGTCTTTCTGTCTTAGAACCATCTAAATTGATGCTATGTGATTATATCAACTAATATCTCACATGACAAATGAGGGATAAAATTAAAACTCTCAAATCTTAGGGACAAAGGCAAAATTATTTCAAAATTTTATATATTTCATATATATATATATATATTATAAAATAGAAAATAGAAAATTAGATTTTTATATTTTTATTGTAATATAATTTATTAGTTTTATTTTTTATTTTTTTATAGTACATAGATTTTTAAAAATTAAAATTAAGTTAAAAATTCAATTTTTTAAAAAAATTCAATATCATTTTAAAAACAAAAAGTTTATTGCTATTAAAAAACTTTCATTTTACTTATAAATAATAACAAAAAAAATATTATTTCCTATTCATAATTATATTTTTAAAATATTAAATATATTTTATTTTCATTTTTCATATATATATATATTATAAGAAATAAATAAGGGTAAAGATAAAAATAATTAAAGAAAACATTGAGATATTTCAAATATATTTTATAAAATATTTTTAAATTTTTATTATAATATGATTTATCAATAAAATAATATTTTTAATAGAAAATAGATTTTAAAAAATTAAAATTAAGTTAAAATTTTCAAAATAATTTTAAAAAAATGATATATCATTTTAAAAATTAAGTAAAAATGTATATATCAGTTTAAGAAATTAAATAAAATCTTAATATCATTTTAAAATATTATGTAAAAAATTTTCATATCATTTTAAAAAATAGATTTATTGATCTATTCAAAAGTTTATTTTTATCCAAAAAAACTAATTTGAATTTTTTTTGTTAAAAAATTTAGAAAATAAAAAATATAACTTAAAATATTTTTTCTTTTTTCTTTTTTTATAAACATTTTATAAAATATATTTAAAAAGAAAAATAAAAGATATTTAATTTTTTAAAATAAATTTTTTTGGATAGAAAATAATTTTTTATTATGATTTATGATCGAAAAATATTTTTAAGAAAATAAATTTTTTGTTTTTAAAATGTATTGAATTTTTAAAAAAAAATTTGAAAATTTTAACTTAATTTTAAGTTTTGAATATCTATTTTCTATTTAAAACAAAAATCTATCTAATAAGTTATATCATGACAAAAAATATGAAAAATATAATTTTAAATTTAATATTTTTATATGATGCATATGAAATATATAAAACTTTTAGACAGTTTTATGTTTTTCTCTAAATTTTGAGAGAATTATATTTTGATTCCTTCTTACTATATGAGTGCCAACTAATGTCATTATGTATTACCAGTTGACATTCATCGTTAATTTAAATGATTTCATAAACAAATTAATCAAAATAGGCCAACTTTGAGCAATTGGATTCTAATTAGAACTTTTAAAGATTAGGACCAAAATAAAATTTGAGTTAAAATTTAGGGACTACAAATGTTATTAACCTTTAATATTTATTATTATTTTTTTTTGACATCTTTACTCAGTAATTGTATCACTAAATGATGAAAATTCATGTTGATAATAATTCATTCCATGGAGATACTACATTGATAATGCACATATAAATTTATATTTTTAGTTGATTTTACTCAACATTTTTTTTCTTTTCGACATGATAAAATTTTCAACTTATTAATTAGATTGTTTTGTTATAGGAAAGGGATGACGACATTTAAAAAAAAAAAAAACTTTGATGTTTATTTTTTTTTCTTTTCTCAAAACACAAAAATAACACATTCCTTTATTTAGTTTATAAGATAGATATTTAGTACGAAGTCGACCTTCATGTATTTATTGTTGTGTTAATACTTCATAATAAAAAAAAAATTCTCCTAACAATTAATGTAAATATTCATATACTTATAATACTACAATTTAATACTTATTTTATTTGTTCATTCATTCATCTTTTAATTTTTTTCCATTATCATTTTTAAAATTTTAATTTACAAATTAAATTATTTAAATACTAATATAGACATTTTGCAGCAAATCATTCACAACCTTCTAGTTTCAATAAAATCAGGTTAACAACAAACCAGACATATATAATCAGAGTGTAAAATTTTCACAGATAGGTTTGCAATTATGCTACATATCCAATTAGCTTTAAACAAAGAAATTACTATAAATAATATTGTGAAAATTTCAGTCAATAAAAATATATGCGAGGAAAATACAAACATGGTAATGGATTTTTTGTTTTTCAATCAATTTCCATTAATTATTCATCCAACCAGCTAAACATTTTCAGTGATTTTATTTGTCATGTTCAATCAACGTGGGAAGATGTTACAGCATGGATGACCAGCGGGTGAAATAGCCCTATCGCATTTTCCATTCTTCCTCTTTTTCAAATTAAGAATTCAAAGAATCTGTATCAATTAACATTTGATATGGATTAATACCTAGTTGTACACCTGAATAGCTTAGGTATTTTCACGCTTATTACATCATAGAAACAATGACCAAAACAAAAATGAAAGACTAACTTCATCTGTTAGTTGGTTGCTCATAGTAAGCTGTCATTGTAAGGCACTCCCGTATCTGGTAACCAGTTGTCTCCCAACAAGAAGCTAGACACTGTAAAATTAGCAGCATCGGTGGCATTAATAACACGGTAACCAGACCAAGTGACCCTACTGGAAGTGTTTGATCCAGGTCCACTATTGTCGTACTCAGCATAGTATAACGTACTCAGGGCAAAATTTCCATCCCATGCTATCCAACCAGCAGGATCTATCAAACTGCCCATGAAAGTCTGCATGTATACAGTCCTCGAATACTGCTTCCATGGTCTTCCTAGATACGTTTGGAAGGTGGTATTGCTTGAGGCCAGATCACCGGCAGCCGTTATACTGCAGTCAAGAATTGATGTGCCTGTGTTCTGGTTAGGATCTGTCCGGCCTTGTGCAGTGATGGCATTGAATTGTCCACTCATTGGTAGTCGAGGATATATGCTGCAGTTCTGAAAAACAACGGCGGCATTTCCAAATATAAAATCAACAGTGCCATAGATATCACATTCTCTATAGAACTGCCTTAGGGAATGAGCATACAAAGTATCTTGGTATCCTTCGATGCTGCAGCTATAGAATGCTGACAAATCAGCTCCATTTCGAACTGCGACGGCTTGGTGCTTGATTGCTCCTGCTGTGTTCTGGAAAGTTATGTTTACCGCAACAAAATTTGGAGCCACGACAGCTGTAATATTTAACTAAATTTGTCACATTAAGCTCATACAATAAAAAATTGTGCAGTTTTACATGTAGTTACTTAAAAATGGTTTTGAATAAATAAAACTTACCAAAAGTTGCAGAGTTAAATGTTGTCCACCCATCAACAACGCTACGGTTTCCAGTGATAATTGTCTGATTGATACCATCACCGACCATCATCAAGTAGTTTTTGTTCTTAGCAATGGAAATGTACTCTTGATAGACACCAGCAGTGATGTAAATCAAGAAGTAACCATTTACACCATTGGTATAGTTTGGAGCTGCATGTATAGCATCGTTGATGGTAGTAAAATTCCCGCTACCGTCCTGACTCACCGTCACAATGTCACTCACCAAGACCTGATCAGGATCACTCGTCTGAAGAAGCTTTCTTCTGCTTACGTTCTCATAAATTGAGCGTGTGCCGCTAGACATTTTCAGAAGCAAACGCCCATGTTTGAAACCTAGCTGCTTGCTACTAGGTTGCCATGCGGCGATTTTCTTCTTCTTAGGAACCCAGCCCTTCGTAAAAAGAGCCAAAGAAACACTGTAGAGTTTTGTGTCATTTAACAAAGGAACCGAGAGGCCGTTCCTTATGCTCCAAGCTGAGGCAGTGGATTGTATGCCGTCCAAACAGGTCTGCTGATTAGTTAAAATAGCACTAAGGAAGGTATGTATATCATCAGCTTCCACAAGGGACAGAATATTAATAGTGGCATCGATAGTTTTAAAGGAGCTTAACAGGAAATCCATGTTCAGGCCAGCTAGAAAGCTGCAATCCTCTAAAGCACGAATTGCGGATGTCGATAACGAGGATCGGTATTGATTTAGATACTGGTCAATTAAGTTGAGGAATTTTCGGGACTGTGACAGAGATTTCCGAACAGAGAATCGACCATAGTCGTAGACATTGGTGGTCTGGTTATTAGGGAGCACAGATCTGCAATAGGAAGGATCAGGGGTGGACTTGCAAATGGTTCCTGGTGAGACAGGAGCAGATGGGGGAGCATCTGCAAGAGATGGAGAGATGAAGAAAGGAAGAAGAAGGAATAGAGATATTGTCAGGAGAGAGCAGAGCTTGGAAGCCATAGCTTTTTCTTTAACAAAGGAGATCTGAGTTGATTTGGAAGATTTCTGTTCGTGAATTGGGTGTATTTAAAGCAGAAGAGAGCAGGTTGATTCTACTTCTAGAATGACATACACCTGTGGAAGCTAAAATTAAGATGAAATTTTTTAGATGTAAGTTTTTGTGAAGTTTTTCAATATAAATAATTTAATTAAAATTTTAATAAAAACTTAAATTAATAGATTGATAGGGTTTAATAAAAAAATTAATAATATGTAAAAAAATTATTGAAAATGATATTTATAATTTACTAATACTCATTTAATAAATAAAATTTATAAAAATTTTGACTAAAAATATTATCTAATAAATATATCAAAATTTGTTTTTTTTTTAATTTACATACTGAATTTATATAATAAAATATTTTAATTTATTGATTTTGAATTTGAATTTTTTATTATTTTTAATAAAAACTTCACAAATTTCTTTATCCAAAATCTTCTTCATAGGTAGTAATATCCATCTGCTCTGTTTGGGAGTTTTAGAGGGTGAACCATAAATTCGTTTATAAAATAAAGTCAACTGCAAAGACTTGATTAAAATCGCGTCGTTCTTCCCGAGCTTGATGTCCTAAATTCTAAATTTCTAATCCAGGGTCACGGAAGCCAAGCTAGCTGTTACGAAAATTTTGGACGTATATACCAACCACCGAAACATATAGAGTAGTTCATTCCTGGGGCCGGAAATGTCCTAGCCACTTGCATATTCCATATTCCTGGGCCCGGAAAAGATGCTACTCCTACGCATGTTTTGGATTTAGATATGGTGTTGGTCTGATAAATGAATTGACAGAATCGAACAAGATGCAAAATGAAGCCAATTCGTATGTATATATCATCAGACAATTACACAAACCAAGAACCAAAACATCTATTGACTTGTGATCTCACTTTGATTTAACGTAGTCAAGTTTGTAATTACTATAATATAATGTGCCGCCACTGCAGAAGCAAATAAATTTTGATTGGAATACGCGTTGCAGAGGCAATAAATTTTGCCCATTTGAAAAATGGAACTGTTATGGGAAAGTGGATGCCAAGTTGCCATTTCCCAACCCTCTTCCATAGCCAATCAAGCCATCGAAGTCATTAAATTTAAGAATTTTATTGTGGCTTTTGCGTGGTTCAAAGAAAGAAAATTTAGATCGCAGCTGGCACGCAAATACTCGTTGAAAAACCTTGGAGTTCTGTGCGGAAACATGTGCTGCCTGAACAAATGAAGCTTCCCTAACCTATATTTATATCTACGAATGTTTCCACTTGTTTTAAAATAAAGTCGTACAAATTAGTAATACTTCGCGAAGTACATTTTGTATACATAAGACAAGAAGGAATCTTTTGGAAGATCCAAATTAGTATTGGAATTAAGATTAAAAGAAATTAATTATGATTATTTGGATCAGCAATATTAAAGGGTCAAGATCTTAAATTATATACCTATTTCATAGTGACAGTTTGAATTCAAACATTTATATCTCAAATTAAAAATGATATAAGTTTAGAACTCCCAATTGTGTTATTTTCCTCAGCTTGACTGCATATTAGTCAACCTAGCTAGCATGATACATACAAGCTTAGGAACCCTCCAGGAAAGGAGATCAAATGTCGAGGTGAGATATCGTCATGTAAGATATTCAAATTATAGAAATGAGTGAAGAACTAAAGAATTTCAGATTATGCATAGTTTTGGTGACGAAAATTACTATGTTATATTAATTGTCAAATGTGTTGTAGTGGCTGTTGAGATTTCACTGACGACTGGTTTTGCTTCAGTGCTTAAAATCGCAGCAAAACTTTTGGCAAAATTCCATGGTTTATGTTATCCTTGATTAGTTTGGCCATAGCTATGGGCACATTGTGAATTAGACTTAAACTTTCAGGTTGATTAATTGTTGATTAGATTAGATTAGGTTAGATTATATATATATATATATATATATATATATTCCAAATAAGAAAAAAAAAAACAAATTAGTAGTAAATAGTAATAAACTAAAAGTCTAAATTGTCACAGAAATAAAAAAGTCTAAAACAACAATCAAATAACTAAAAATAATTAACTATTTCTAAGTTAATGATTAATTTTGATATATATACAAAATGAATTAACGATATGGTTATGAAAGAAACTTTCCAAATGCAATAATTTAGGAAAATGGGGAAATTCACCTGCTAATTAACCGCTCTAAACTTTTTCACCAGAACTTTGTATAATGTCATATAGTGTCTTCCGTAAAACACTTGTTTTCTAGTTTATTTTAATCAGTGCATACATAGTAACAACAAAAGCCTCAAAATTAGAGTCAAATTTCAAATTGGCAATATATAAGTGCATTAATTCATCTTTAATATTATTCTATATTTTGTTTTCGGATTTCATGATGGGAAAAGTATACCACGTCTAAACCCAGATTTGTGGCCACGAAGAAAACACCAAATATATTCGGTAATAGAATACACATGGCTTAAAAATTATACTTGGTAATACAACTGCCCTTGGTGCTAACTAAAAATTAGCATATTCTAACTTTCATTACATGCATAACCTTAAAATACCCAGCCAATGCCCAACTTTATAAGATAAAATTAAAAAATAAAAATTTGTTTTTGATATACTAAGAGTGTACAGATTATTTATATTATAAGTAAATCAGATGATAATAACTTATTAATAAGTAAATATCAACTCTTAAAATAAATATATAAAAATTAAAATAACTTACTCATTAATGAGATGTTATTATTTGATTTATCTCATTAATGAGTTGTTATCATCTGATTCATTAATAATGTATAAAATTTATATACTGACAATACATCGTTACACCCTATACTGAAAAGAAAGCTAAACAAATTGAAATCCTAAAAGGCTAAAGTAGAAGAGAAGATGTAGCTAAAAATATGGCTAATAGCATTTGTAGTCTCTAAAATTTGATCCAAATTTTATTTTAATTTTTAATTTTTAAAAAGTTCTATTTAAATATGAAATTATCGAAAGTTGTATTACTTTGGTATTTCCATCCATGTAATCATCTAAATTGATTGTAATTACCTACTGTCATCATGTGATAATATTACCTGGCACTTATGTGACAAAGAGGGACTAAAATAGAATTCTCTTAAAAAATTTAAGGATCAAGAATGAAACTATCTTAAAATTTAAAAAATATTAAATTTAAAATTATATATTTCTTATTTCTTTTTTTAAATAGAAAATAGATATTCAAAACATAAATTTAAGTTAAAATTTTCAAATTCCTTTTTAAAAATTCAATACATTTTAAAAACAAAAAATTATTTTCTATTAAAAATATTATTTTACTCATAAATCATAATAAAAAATATTATTTTCTATCCCAAGTTTTTTTAAATATTAAATATATTTTAGTTTTCATTTTAAACATATTTTATAAAGGATTAATTTCATAAATATATTTTGTGGTTAAGGATGAAATGAAAGTGTCCCTTGAGATTTAAAATATGACACTTAACTACCTTATAATTTGTTTTATTATTTTTTCTTCAAAACTACTACTTTTTCCATTTCCTTTCATTTTTTTTCTTTATTCTTCATCTCAATTTATATTCTCTCTCTAAAAATTTATTCTCTCTCTTTAAAACCAAATCAATTCTCTCTATACTAGTTTGGTTTGGTTTTAGAGAAAAAATGAATTTGAAAATGAATTTACCAATCCAAAAACTCAGTCAAAGTCATTCCTAACAAATTGTATTTTTAATTCAGTAAAGCATAGACAAGCATAATAACCAAAAAAGAAAAAATTTGGGCAGTGAGTAATCTTAAACAATTAAATAGTCAATACTTATATGAATTCAACAACCAAAAAAAAAAAAAAAAAAAAAAACAAACCAACAAGCAATTTAAAGCCTAAATCCATAAGACAAACAGCAAAGAATCCACCAAACATATATCAACAACTAGTGAACCCATAATTAGCAATTAACCAAACCCAGAAAAAACCCCTTAGAAAAGTCCATTAGGCAATGCAAAATCAACAATCATCCATCAACAAGCAATCATAAATAGACAAATTAGTAGCAAAACACCCACAGAAAAAATAAAAAAATAAAATAAAAAGTTTTCATTATAAGAGTTTTCTATATTTTTTCAATTGTGGGGCTATTCTATTTGAGATTTTGAAATAAAATAAAAAATATTGAGTTTGGGTTTTTGAGTAGTAAATAGTGGCAGGGACGATTTAAAAGGTTTTAGGTTTTGGCCTATGTCTTGGAGTGCTCGAATAAAAAAGAAAGTAATAGCATCTTTTATTAGATATTGAGCTTTTGCTAGGTATTGGATAGATAAAAAAAAAGAGGAACAGTGTCACACATAGGAGAAAAGAGGCCAAGGCTAGCAATTAATGACAGAGAAAATGGTGGTTTTTTTATTGATTTCTGGGTTTTGTTCTTAAGTTTAAAGCTGGTAAAATGAAATTAGAGAATGCTCAAAGGGGTTGGTTTAGTTAGAGAAAAAAGTTAGAGAGAAGTTAGAGACAGAATTAGTTTGGTTTTAGAGAGAGAAAGATAATGAATTTTTAGAGTGAGAATTTAAATTGAGATGAAGAAGAAAGAAAAAATTAAAAAAAAATAAAAAGTAATGAAAAAAGTAATGGTTTTGAGTAAACAATAATAAAACAAATCATAAGGTAGTTATGTGTCACGTTTTAAATCTCAAGAGGCATTTTTATTTCAACCTTAATCACATAATATATTTATAAAGTTAACTATTTTATAAAATATGTTTTATAATAAAAAAATGTTTTAAATTACATTTTTATTTTATATGAAGATAAAGTTTTTGACTAAAAATTGATTCAAGTTAGAGTATCTTGATAGATAAAAAATTTTTGAATAGATTAATAAATCTATTTTGTAAAATGATATGAAAATTTTTACAAAATATTTTAAAACAATATAAAGTTTTTATTTAATTTTTTAAATAGTTATAGAAATTTGTACTCAATTTTTTAAAATGATATGTAATTTTAAAAAAATTATTTTGAATATTTTAACTTAATTTTAATTTTTAAAGAATCTATTTCTATTAAAAATATTATTTTATTAATAAATCATATCATTATAAAAATTAAAATATATAAAACCATATTTTTATATAAAAATATATTTGAAATATATAAAATTAATTTTTTAATTGTTTTTATTTTTCACTTTTTTATTTTTGTAAAGTATATTTGAAAAAAGAAAATAAAATATATTTAAATTTTAAAAAAATTTTGGATAGAAAATAATATTTTTATTATGCTTTATAAGTAAAATAATATTTTTAATAGATTTTTTTTTGTTTTTAAAATGATATTGAATTTTAAAAAAAAAAGAATTTGAATTTTTAACTTAATTTTAATTTTTAAGAATCTAATTTCCATTAAAAACCAAAAAAAAAAATATAACTAATAAATTATATTACATCAAAAAATATATAAATAAAATTTTAAATTTAATATTTTATAAAACTTATATGAAATATATAAAATTTTGAGCTAGTTTCATCTTTGATCTCTAATTTTGAGAGAATTTTATTCTAATCTTTATTTTGTACATGAAATGCCAACTAACGTTATCATATTACACCAATTGGAGTTTACTATCAATTTAAACAATTTCATAAACAGAATGACCAAAACATAACAACTTTGGCCAATTGAAAATCTAATTAAAATTTTTTAAAAATTAGAGATCAAAATAATATTTGACTCAAAATCAAAATAAAGATTATTAATACTCTTAGCCCTTAAAAATAAGGATAACTAAACCTAATTTTCTTTTCTCTAAGTAATAACTTCAATGACTACTTAGGTAAACGGTTTCTAGTTTCTTGTTCATTAATTTGAATGTGAAAAAGACAAAAAAAAGATTATTAGATTATATATTGTAAAATTTATTTAACATCTATTAAATTTTTATAAAAAATAAATTTATCAATTTGAAGTATTTAAACTAATTTTTATTTATCTATTATAAGTTAACAATTTATGATTATAATTGAATCATGTCAAAATTTAATAATAACTCTTCTCATAATGTATTGGTCCAAAAACTTAATCATAAGACATAAAAATTTAAAAATCGTGAAAAAAAAAAGTCGCTATCAATATTTTTAAGGGTATCATTAACCACCCAAAAAACTTTTTTTTTTTAATAAAACAATAAGTTTATTGAAAGAACAATTTTAATCTATGAAAATAAAATTGAGTTTAGGAGTAGATTATGTGTGGGAAATAATTAATACCCCGTAGCACCCATAAAATTGGTACCAATTAATCATGCACTATCAATGATTTTGGATAAAAATGGTTTCATTTTAAGATTTAATAATAAGTCCTTTTCTTTTTAAGTAATAAAACCAATTAAAAGTATGCATTTAGAAATGTTGTGAGAATCTATAAATTAAACAAATACCTTAAAATTTTTCAACATAAATGCAAAATTCGAAGATAATCCTTTTTGTTTAAGATTTACCATAACATTTCCTTGAAAATAAAAATAACATTTTTTGAAAATGATAATTATTGGTGACTCTTTAACAACTTAGGTAGAATATAAAAAATTCTATTACCAAAGATATTATTTTAAATTTAAATCCATTTTTAAATAATATTTTCCATAAACAGATATGTATGTAAAAAAAAAAAAAGATCATGCCACAATTAAACAAGGAACAATAATAAAAATTAAAAGATATGAACATGTAAATTTAGGATCTCAAAATCCTGTTTTTATTTTTTTTTATTTAATTTTATTATTTTAGGATTAAAGAATTATATGAAAATTTTTATGAAATAAAATTTCCTAAATACCCTATTGTTTAGGCAGTATTAGGGAACAAATTATTTCACAAAAAGATTTTCATACAAATATTTAAAAATTTATGATGATTTGGAGCTTTGGAGCTTTAAGGCTTAGGCTTTCGTTTAGGGTTTAAAATTTCCAACAACTAGGTAAACTTTTGGAACAAGTTCATACTCTCTATAAAATGAATTATATATTTTCCTTTTTATTAAAAAAATATTATTATCATTATTATTTTTTAATATTTATTATAAACATAATCAAAGATAACATAAGCATGCCAATTTAAAAAAAAAAAAACTAATGCATGATTTAATCATTCTACTTAAACATAAACCAAAATAATTATGTAACGGCAAGTTTAATAACAATGATGTAAAAATGCCATACAAACATTCATGAGCATTAAGCTTGTTTTCTTACTATTTTATTTTATTATTCTTATTTTTTTAAATATTCTATAATTACAATTTTTTAAAAATTCCATTTCTCTTTAATAAAATTTAATTCCCCAATATTTAGGTGAAATTAAAATTTTTTTAAAAATTTGATTTTTAATCCCTCTAACATCTAAGTAGGGCTTTTAAGAATTTTTATTGTTTTTATTATTTTCATTTTTAATATTATTATATTTTATTATATTCTTATTTTTATTAAAAGAATAAACTTATTAATATTACTATCTTTTATTTTATTAAAAGTCAAGGTGCATAGAAATGAATTGCACAAAAAAAATTAAATAAACTAAACCATGAAATATCAAAACACATGCAAATTAAAATAAACAACCAACCATCTTGCAAATGAAGTCATGAATGTCCATGCTATGCACAAACAACTTCATGCAACGATGCAAGACAACAAGCATGGTTAAACTATAAGTTTTTTTAATCAATAATAGCCGACGCACAGTCCGTAAATGAACAAAGAATGAGTGGTGTTCTAAATCTCATTATACCACTATAGGGTTTTAGGTTTTTAGTGGCACTTTTTTCAACATTTAGCAGTATTTATAAATGCCATTAAAAGATTTGTGGCGTTGCAAAAAATGTCACTAAAAGTGTCAACTATACATGTATCGAGAAAAATAATGACATTTTTTTATAAAACGCTGCTATTTTAACAGCATTTATATCTAAAAAATACTAATAATTTAGTGGCATTTATATCAAAAAAACATCGTTAATATGGTGACGTTTATATGATAAGGCACCGCTAAATTAACGGAGTTTGTCAGGACAAATGCCGCTAAATTAGTGGCATTTGTATCATAAAAATGTCGCTAATTAAGCGATATTTTTATGATAAGAATGCCACTAATTTAGTGGCATTTTTTTTTATAAGAACGCTGTTACTTTTAGTGGCATTCTATGGTATAAATACCACTAAATTAGAATTTAGCGGCATTTTTGAACACGAACATCGAGAAATTAAGAAATTTACTTTTTTAAAAAAAATTTCTTTTAATATTTATTATTTTCATTAACAAGAAATGTTAAAAGAAATAAAAACAAACTAAAATTCAGAAACTAAATTTAATAAATACTTAATTCATGTTCAAATATGTATGTAATTAATACAAAATTTAATAATTAGTATAACAACATTCAAATTATTTTAATACATTAACAAAAAAATTTAAAATATATGAAATTGTTGACTATATAGATTTGGAAGACTGCAATTTAATGAAAAAAATTTTTCACCTTGGTCACTAGCGTGCTCAAGAACCTATTGAATAATATCATATAAGTTTTAACACTTAATAATAAGCTTTTTTATATTAAAAAAATATAAATATTTACTAGATATAATGCCTGAGTTGGTGGACCACCCATATTAGTTCCTGAAAATTGTTGTTGCGTAAAATTCATAAGATGATCGAATTGATCAAGCAACTACTGAAATTTTGCACTCTCTTGCTCCATTCTAACACGTTCTTCTTCAATTTTGGCACCCCGCTATTCTCTTTCTGCTTTTATTTGTTGGAAATGTTGTTGCATAGTTTGTAACTCCTCTCTCAATATGAAAATATCTCACGAAAACTGACTTACTGAGAATATAAATTGCTAAGAGCTACGCCATAGTAGGTAGATGGTGTTGGATCCAATCCAAGGCCTCGAACCCGTCCATATCTTTCTTTTACAGCAACTTCTATGAAAATCTGACTTTCTAATTCTTGTATGTTGATAAAACCATCATATGCTACTTTAATCTCAGCAGCCATTTTTTCTTTCACTTTCTCCTGTAAATTAATCATATAAAACCATCAAGTTTAATGATTAATTCATAATATGTTAAAAAGAGTAAATATTTACTTTCTGTTAAAATAGATGTTACAAATTACTATAATTTCTTATGTTTCGATATTCAAGCAAGGTCCATATTTTTTTTATGTGTGTTAAGCGAAAAAGTTTCACACATCCAATTTTACCACCCATTTCAATCCCCTATACAAAAACATATGTTATTGTTAAATATATATCAACCGTAACTTATTCATGCATATCAAGCTTGTCAATCAAGTTCAAAATTTTGAATAAGTTTAATATCATGTATTTAATCTATCTAAATTGTTAAAATATAAATATAATTGTAAAATTATATTTTAGCCCCTTAACAGCACAATAGTCTTAAATAGACATAAACAATAAAACCATTTTGGCATTTCACACATATCGATCATGGAAACCAAAATCAATTATTTGGACACGTTTAATATCATGGATTGAAGCCATCCAAACTGTTAAAAGCCATCCAAAAGTTTAATTTGTATTTTTACCTTTAAAAGGCAAAAATAGTCTCAAATAGACGTACGATAACTTTTTTATACATATCAACTGCAGAAATCATGTTCAACCATTCGGACAAGTTTAAAATCATATATTGAAGCTATCCAAACTGTTAAAATAGAACAATAACAACAAATTTGTATTTTTACCTATTAACGGCACAAAAAGTCCTAAATAGACATAAACAAGAACTTTTTCATGCATATCACCCATGGCAACTAAGTTCAATACTTTGGATAAGTTTAATATCATGTGATGAAACTATCAAAACTATTAAAACAAAACAATATCTATTAATTTGCATTTTTACCCTTTAACAACATAAAAAGTTCATTTTTTCGAATAAGTTTAAAATCATAAACTTACTATTTCTTTTTACTATATTGCAAAACTTTTTAATCCACTTGTGTGGCTATATTTCTGTTGCTTTATGCTACCAATCCCAATCTGTTTTCTTTCCTATCATAAAAAATAATTGCGTATGTGGTAGAAATATAAATATTACCAACTTAAAGCATAAAACACTTTTATTATTTCATTCTAATATATAAAGTTATAAATTAGTACCTCTCTTTTTGTTGAAAACTAAAATCTAACTAATTATTCATATTGCCACCCAATCACATTACGAGATAGATTTTCCATTGTGACCTCTACAGTAGTATTTCAATCGAAATATTTATTCTTTAAATTATGCCTATAGTTTTTCCATTTTTTTCCTTATGACTTAAGCACAAATAAAGTTAGTATTCTAAGTACAAATATTGACTGTAATAATACAATAAGAAAAGTTTGAATAAGTAAAACAAATGTAAAATAATTATACTTTTATATGTAATTAATTATACTAATACCTCAATAAAGTTTAAAGCATCAACTTTAATTTCTACTGGAACTTTATGCCATGTTTCATAATGAATAAGCAATTTCATTCCATTACTGGCAAACATGCCTAGAAATCCAGCAAACAGTTGAGCCTTTTCACCAATTGGTTGCCTATCAGAGTTTGCAAGTACTACAATACACTTGTTCGAAGGTATTGCAAATAATTCCTTCAAAGTTATCCGGCCTTTGGTCCTCCATTAACCATTGTTATCAATTGCAAAAAATAAAAAATCAATTTGTAAAATGCCAATACCTTAATCATTATAATCAAATTCTAAAACATGGGGTATATGATACCTGCATTCAAATTTAAAGCAGAATTGATTGATGGGATACTATCTAAATCTAGATCTCATGTATTGCCAGATCTAATAACAATTGAAGACTTAAAATTATAATCAAATTCTAAATATGGGGTATATGATACCTGTATTCAAATTTAAAGCAGAATCAATTGACATGATACTATCTAAACCTGAACCTCCCGTATTGTCAGATCCAATAGCAGTTGAAGAGTTAAAAGTAACTGAGTTAGAATCGACAGTACGTTCATTCTCTTCCAAAAGATTCAGTCCATAGCCAATATTAACAAGTGCCATAGATGGTTCTAAACTAATATCTCTGATATGTATTCTTTTCAATCTACTCATCCATATTGTAGCTTACCTGTATCATAAAAATGAATATATAAAATATATTAGTTTAGAACATATATAAAGATATTGAAAAGTTAAGAAATCATAACCTACGATATATAAAGAACATATCAATTTAATTAAATCAAAAGATAATGTATGATTTACAATACAATAAATATACATAGCGAATGCAACATTAATTACATACAAGTATTTATTAAATTATATCTTAAACACTCGAATTACAAAATATAAATGATTCATCATGGTTCATAAATGTCTTCATTAACATCTTTGTAGACCCACTGAGCAAAGATACTAAAGATATTTTCATCCAAGTTTTGTTCAACACAAGGATAACATTTAGTTTCGTGTTCAACATCATCTTTGGTATCTAACCCCATATCAAATAAGTTTCTAGGTGTGTTTCGAAGAACAATAAACCAGCCCAATTCTTTGGGATCTTCAAAATAAAAAACTTGTTTAACTTGAGATGAAAAAACATAAGGTTCATCGATGAGCTATTATCCAATGTAAATTAATTGAGAAAAATTCACAAGTGTAAATCCAAACTAATATTTTTTAATACCCTTCACACTATTCATATCAGCCTAGTTACACCAAAATAAGACAACTTTTCACTTGCCATAATAATCCAACTCAATGATATCATTAATCATGCCATAATAGTCAACATTTCCTTCTAAAGGGTTTGTGTCCCTAGCACTAGCATAATTAGTAGTTGATGAAGTAACAACAACTCTTGAATTTTGTGTACTTTTAAATCTCTCACGGGATTTATTGTGAAATCTAAATCCATTGATGATGAAACCTTTGTATCATTTCACAATCATGTTCAGACATTGTGAAAGACACTTCACCTCTTCACTAACAAGCCTTCCACTCCAAACCTATAAAGGTGGAATAAATATATATTTTATTAATGTTAGTTATACCATAAGCATTTTATATAGATTTCTCATAATGGGAAGTATAGCATTATTTACAGTTGCTCCTAACCATTCATGAAAGTTTTCAACAAACAACTTATCAAGCTCTCGAGGGTTTGATCATCGATAATGTGTATGAGCTCTCAAATTATTTCTATACTCACTACAAAACATCATCATAAAGTATTAATAATAACAAAAAATACAATAAATTATGCTTAATAGAATGAATTATTTCCTTGTAAAAAAATTTACGTGTGAAACGATTCAATAGAATCATGATGAAAAAGAACATATCGATGTGCTTATGCCTAAGATTTATCATCTAATTGCACCATGTCAGCTTTGCCTATTGGTTATCTAAAACTTTCAAAAAGATAACTTTAGACAAAGTCGGTGTGCTACATACCAATATTTCTTGATGGTCTATTAAATCTCGTTTCAACATCTTCCAAATAACGAGAACAAAATGTCATACACTATTCTGCTAAATATGTTTTAGCAATAGAACCTTTCGAATAGTGTTTGTTGTGACAATAAGACTTTAAGCTCCCTAAAATCCTATCATATAAAACATTAGTCATATATCTTTTTAACTAGAGTGGCATGATCAACAATAACAACCTAATCAATCTATTAACAAATAATACCTTTCAATAGGATACATCCATCAATAATAAATCGACCATCTAACTTTTGTTTCATATATAAGGTGGATAACCAAATGCATCATAATAGTAAAGAAGTTTGGAGGAAAAATCTTCTCTAAATGACATAAAGTAATCACAGCTTGATCTTTAGGTTTGTCAAGCTCTTCCACATTTAGACATTTTCCACATAGAGCTTTAAATATGTTACTCAATTCAATTACCACAAAAGTGACTTGCTTTGACATTGATGAAAGTAAAGCGATGGGAAATAAGTCTTACATCAAAATGTGATAATCATGTGACTTTAATGAAGAAAGTTTTTGCTCTTTTAGATTCACACATCTCGATATATTTTATGCAAAGCCATTTGAAACTTTGACATTTTTCAAAACCTTGCAAAACATATATTTCTCAACTTTAGAAATCCCAAAACAGGTAGGAGACAATCGATATTTTCCATTAGAAAGCAACTTCAGATGAAAGTCAAAACGAATCTTCATATCAACTAGGTCAAGCCGACTCTTTAAGTTATCATTTGATCTTTTATTCACATTGAGAATTGTCCTGATAAAATTTTTATAAACATTATTCTCTATGTGCATCAAATCAAGGTTATGACGTAATAAATTATATTCTTAATAGGTAACTCAAAAAATATGTTTCTTTTTTTTCATAACTCAGACTCATTTGAGTCATCTTTTTTATTGTCTTCCTCATCACTTTGAATATCAAGATCACTAACTCGAGTATCAACATCAATAACTTGCGTAATATAAGGCCAGACACCTTCAAAGATGTCCCTCACTTTTTTCTTTGATAGAATCATTTTTTGATAAGTGAATTAATATCTTTTAACTTTGACAAGATATTAGACCTACTGATTGGTAAAAACGATCTCCCTAACTCTTTAGTTCCATCAAAAAGATATTTTTGAAATATAAATCGATGATTATCATTTAACCATTAATGTTGTGCCATATAATAGAACTTTCTACCATTAGGTAACCACTTCAAAAATGTTTGCACAGTACAACATGGACAAGCATAATGATCTTTTGTACTTCAACCAGATAAATTCGTATAAGTAAAAAAAATATTAATAGTCCATAATAAAGCAGCAATATATTCAAGTTTTTTTTTTTTATGATCATAGGTCTCAACTCCTACCCATAATTGCTTTAACTCTTTAATAAGAGGTTATAAGTAAATATCCATATCATTACCCAAACCTTTTTTTCTCAAAAATTACCATAGATAAGATAAATGACTATTGCTTTATGGCAATCCATGGTGACAAATTATACGAAATCAATAAAACTGGCCAAGTACTATAAGAAATACTTATTATCTTGAATGGATTGAATTCATCAGATGCTAGTCCAAGCATAACATTTTGAAGATTAGATGCAAAGTTTGAAAATCTAGAATAAAATGATTTTCATACCAAAGAATATGCAGGATGCCTCAATGATCCATCATCCGTTCGCTTCTTATTATGCTACCTCATTGAATCTATAGTTTTGAAAGACATGAAGAGTCATTGAAGTCTTAGTATTAAAGGAAAACAGTGTAAAATCTTAACATGCTTCTTTTTTATATAGACCTCATCATCATTCTCATTCAACATTTCATCGAGATTTTTGTCCACCCAACGAAAAATACCACAAAATGATAAAATTCTTGGGATAACTATGAATTTTCTCATATTTGAGACCTAAATCCTTAATCATCTTCTTTGATTCCTTACAAGTTTAGAGATTTTTGCAAAAGAAAATATTTCTTTCATAAACTCTAATAATAAAGTCAGAGAGTTTTTTGTCTATCCATATAAGCATTTCAAGTGAAAAAAATGAACACAGAAAGATAACCTTGAATGCTTCGATCTTTCATAAAGTTCTTCATTCATATCCTCAAACAACCTATAAAATTTTGATGCTTCTTCTCTAGGTTGTTGATCACCTACACCTATCCCATGTTCACCAAATTTATTCATTTCAACATTGGACTGATTAAATCCATCATTTTGGGGAGACAAATTATGAAAATATTGGTTATGAATGTTAAAAGCATCTCGTAACATGCCTTTAATGTCATTTACTATACAAGGATCATGTTGGTATTAAGGAGCCCTTGAAGTTGAAGAAACTCTAGTGGAAGACCTTAACGATATAGACTCTCTATGAAAATATCAATTAACATATCCCGAGATAAATCTAATATAAATTAAATGTTTGAAAACAACTTCACGCATTTGCCAATCAAAATTAGCACATTTCACACATGAGCATAATATCATATTATCTTTACTTGTATTCTCAAATGTAAAATTAAGAAAATTTTCCACTCTATCTTTGTACTCTTAACTTATTCTTAACTTTTGCATCCAACTCTTATCCATTTAGTACTTGCTATATTATCAGACCAAATTTATATAAATAATTTATATGAAAACAAAAAAGTAAAATACTTAAGTTTACTATCTTTTAAAAAAATAAATAACAAGATCAATACTTACAGAAGACTAGAACTCCTTGTTGTAAAGTATTTTCTCAGCTACATGATATAAAGCATTTAAAACTCTGCTACTAACCCAGATATTACCTTAGAATATTTGTAGTTTGGGTTGAAATAAGGTAAAACTGGTTCAGAAGAAACCCAGAAAAAGAAGAAAATGAAAGGGAAAGGGAAGTAGAGAATGGGTTCCAAATGGGTATTTGAGAAAGGTGGGTTTGGAAAAAATTTTTAAACCAAAAAGAATATCACAAATTGCAAAAGCTGAAGGAATAGTAGAATGAAGTAAAAGCTAAAATAAATAACTAAAGAATAGTTGAAATAGGGTTTTAAAAGACAAAGCTCAAATACTAAAAGCCGAAGGAAAGGGAAAGTAAATTGTAGTTGGTTTGAAAAGAGAAATAGTAGATTAATAAAGATGAAACTTGAAGTTGGTGATTGGCTGCGCTAAGTTTGGCAATAATTTTATTAGAGTTTGTAAGACACGTGCATACATATGACAAATAGAGGCGTTTTTAATAAAAAAATACCTTCAATAATCCTTATAATATTTTTGGACTAGATTATTTAAGGCATTTTCTAAGAAAAACACCTATAATATTTTTTTAAAAAATATTTTGCTATTATTAAAGACATTTTTGATAGAAAAATGCCTTTACTTATTTTTTTTATCACTAAAGACAGTTTTTTACCAAAAACACCTTCGAGACTCATCATAAATTTTAACTATGAGATTATTATAAGCGTTTTTTACTATAAATGCCTTCACTAATTGCCATAAATTTTTAATAGCTTATTTATTGAAAGCATTTTTTTGCATAATACGCCTTCAATAATTTTTTTAAATTTTAACGAAATGATTGTTTAAAGGTGTTTTTGACTAAAAATGCCTTCAATAATCTTATCTTCAAAATTATTGGAGGTATTTTTTATAAAATACTTTTAATAATCCTCATAATGTTTGTGGGCAGGATTATTGAAGGCGTTTTTAACATAAAATGCCTCCAATGCTAAAAACGCCTCCAATAAACAAGGTATTGAAAAAATAGATCAAATTATTAAAGGTGTTTTCTAAAAAATACCTTCAATAAATTTTTTTAAAATTAATTTAAGATTATTAAAGGCATCTTTTAGTAAAAAATGCCTTTAATAATCTCATAGTAAAATTTTAAGAGAATTATTGAAGGTATTTTTTACTACAAATATCTTCACTAATTCTCTCAAAATTTTTGAAAGAATTTATTGAAGGTATTTTTTGCATAATACGCCTTCAATAATCTCTTCCTTTTTTATTTAGGGAATATTAGTAAAGGTTATTTTTTATAAAAAAAATACCTTTAATAATTCACTCTAATTTTTTAAAAAAATTTATTGAAGGTATTTTTTGCATAATGCGCCTTTAATAATCCATTTAAATTTTAACACAAAATTTTTAAAGGCGTTTTTGACTAAAAGTACTTTTAATAATCTCATCTTCAAAATTTTTAAAGAAAATTATTGGAGGTGTTTTTTTATTAAAAAGCCTTTAACAATCCTTGTAATGTTTTTGGGCAAGATTATTGAAGGTGTTTTTGGCTAAAATACCTCCAATAAACAAGGTATTGAAAAAATAGGTCGGATTATTAAAGGCATTTTTTTCTTCAATAAATTCCTTTCAAAAATTTTTTGGGATTATTAAAGGCATCTTTTAGTAAAAATGCCTTCAATAATCTTGTACTCAAATTTTAAAAGGATTATTAAATGTATTTTTGCTAAAAAAACACCTTCACTCATAATTTTTATATTCATTCCCTTATCTTGAACTTTGAAATCACAGACTACTAGTACAGAGAACAATTAAACTCTGCATTAATCAATCAAACCAAATCCCATAAACACTTTTAGTTTGACTTTTGGTTTCGTTATCTCTATCGTCACCATCGACCGTCAACCATTCAATGCCACGCACCTCTCTGTTTATCGATATGTACTTATTTTTTTGTTTACTATATTATTTATATTATTCGATAAAGGTATTTTTTTCGGTTCCTTACTATTCGCATATGCAAATGTATTTTAGTCATTTCACTATAACCTTAGTCATCCAAGCACCTTTCATTGTATGTATGGTGTTTCTGTGTTGTTTTGTTTAAATATTTTGGTTTACTGAATGATATTGTATGATATTATTTTGTTGAATGGTATTGTATGATATTGGTTTACTTAATGGTATTTCTAAATGGTTTCCTGAATGAAGTTTCTGAACATATTGCCAATTAGTTTGCTGAATGGTATTTCTGTATGTAGTATGATATTGGTTGTATTTTATTATGTACAATGTTAAATTTAGACATTATTTTGGTGTATTTTGTATAATTATGATCAAAATCATAGTTATTATAGACTTTAAACAACATAATTCTCCTGAATATGCACAAAACACACTTGTAGGTCAAAAAAGAAAATGAATGGGACAAAATAAACAAATTGAAGTGAGTGACACAAAAATTCACGTAAACTTCAATCAAAGTGGATAGCTTATGTTTGATGAAGCTGTCAAGTTGGCTACTCATATTGGTGCCATTGTCCATAGTAGCATTTCAATTACGTACACCAATTAGTGATGAGTTCTTGATGATCTAAAGGATGGTATATGGCATTTGATTGTGGTATGTTTATTCAACTATTTCATAAAATTTGTTAAATAATCATTTAATTGAAATTCAATGTGTTCATACTAATTGTGTTAAATTATTTAGAAACAGTTCGACGTCCCAATTGACTGTAAAAAACTTGTGTTACAATTTATTGAAAAAGCATTTAAAAACTTTAAAAGTAGATTGATAACCTAATATATTTTACTGCTCGCTGATCAAAGTGATGTATTGGCTGTTCCACCTACGTCATATGCAGATGTTATAAATATTAAAGATTGAAGAAATTTTGTTCGATATCAGCTATTAGAAGATTTCTTAGTATGCAAACCATTACTAAAAAAATTGTTTATAAGATTTTATGCAATATATTTGATATCTTTATATGTGATTGATGTAATGTTTTTCTTTTGTAGAAAATCAAAGAAAACCAAAAGAACATTCAGGCCAAACAAATATATCACCATTGGACAACAAGAAATGGATATGCAATTATGAAGTATAAGCTTGTAAGTATTCGTATACTTGTTTTATACTTATAAATAAATATTTATGAATATTCATTTCATAGATTCTGATTCTTATATTGCGATAATTTATTACAAATCAACGAGCTCTAACACCAAAGTTTTTAAATGGGATGTTTGAAAATGAAAACATCTGCGGAAGGATGGATCCTTTACAGATGAAACAACTGAAGAATTGACTTAAAAGATTGTATGTGTAATTGCTTGTTTAATATCATGTATGATTGGCATTGTGGTTGTATGCATGATTCTATACTAGCTTGTATAGATTTGTTGTTATAACCCATTTTATTATTATCTTTCAGGATGATTATGTTGCCAAAGTTAAATCTGGTGAACTAGCAATCCAGTATGGTGAAGATCCATTGTCTTTAGCATTAACAGCTAAAGAAAGGCCTGGTTGAGTTTATGGGGTTGATAAATTTGTGTTGTCATCAAAGTTTTTTAGTAATCAACCTAAAACCCTTTTAGTGACAAATGCACAATATGAAGCAATTATTGAGTAACAACAGAAATGACTTGATGACCAGAAGTAACGTTTCAATGAATTACAGCAAAGATTCACTGCTTTGGAGGCCATGTTGGTAACAATGCAGCATAGCATGCCTATAGGCCAGTCGGATAGCATCATCCACCTAAGATAAGCTTTCATTACAAGTTAGGTAGGGAACCTAACCTCCGCTACCAGCCATGAAGTATGATTTTGTTTATAAGTTTAATATTAATTTGTTTATTATATTTATTGATTTGGTTTTAATACTTATATTTTATTATATATTGTAGCAGGATGTTAGGATTCAGAGTATGACCCTTATTCAGATTGCCATGGATAAGTTATCTAATTATTTACTCGATCATTTATCTAGAGGAAATTGCATAACCATTGAGTCTGATGAAGGGTTGTTTGATAAACCATCATTTTTTTACATTGGCGTGTATGAGGTTAAAGAATTTTGTGAACTGAATAAAATATTAGCTATTGATATTGTTGCTTATATGAGGTTAGCTTATAAATACAAATATGCAAACTTAATATATATTAATCTATATTACAGTGTATTACTAACTAGTATTATTAATTGTTATCGTGCAGCTTCCTATATAGAGAGGTCAAGGCGAGACAAATGACACACATATTTAGATTCGTTGACCCTAACTTTATTAGTGAGCAGAGTGGCACAGTCGTTATTTGTCTTACTCATGTGATTGAATGCATGAAAAAATCGACTAATTATTATTTGCTCTTGTATAATGTGCAATAAGTTATATTCATATAAATAATTATTCTAACCTTACCCGAATCTAATATGATGCCTAATCTGAGTATATCATTTTTATTATTTTGCAATCATCATTGGCAGCTTATTGTAATTGATATCAATTTCTTAACGCCATACTTATTTAATTCATCTCAACCAACTGTGATGCTTAACCCCAAAATTAAAATTTTTATAAAAAGGTATTACATGTTATTATATTATATATCTTATGTTTCTTCATAAGTAATTTTATTTATGTATAAAGTAATTTTTTTCTTTTCAATTAGGATAATATCTGCATTTGATAAAAAGGCAAAGATAAAATAGGTGTCAGTACCGATAAATGTAAAATTTATTCTTTAATGTTTGTACAGATAAATGTCTCCTAAACTTACTAAATTTAATTTTCAGGTACCTCGTCAACCTAGATATATTGAATGTGAATATTATGTCTTTCGTTTTATGTGAGAGATAGTTTTATATGATTTTATGACCACACAATTTAAGGTTAGTATAAATTTCATAAAGTCGTTATATCTTCAAAAAAAAAAAAGCTAAATTATGTTATCGTTTATTAACATTTACTTTTGATTTTTTTTTTTAGTGGGAGAGTAAAGAAAGATTCACAGTAGAGGAACTTAATGAAGTCCGTAAAGAGTAGTGTAGGTATGTATTATCGCTTATTGATAAACCTTGAGGTTTGACATTGTTGGTTAAATGTAAATATATGAGGATCATTTGTTATAATGTTTTTAACATGCCATGTTAAATAGATAATTTATGTTTGTAGATTAGGGTATTAGTTTAATATTATTGGTATATATTTGTTTTATATAAATACACATATATTGAGTACAATTATTTTGAAAAGTATATTAATATGGCAACGTTATCAGTTTTAAATTTGGATATGTGGTCAATTTATTGAAATACAATAATGTTCATAATGTAAATTCTAAAATGTAATTCGTAGTATCACATATATAAACCAAATGTTTTCTGGGCATAAATTACAACTGACTTCAAATGTTTTTCTGGGCATAAACCTACAACTAACTTCACATATATAATTAAACCAAAGTTTTTTTTACGGATTATTGAAGGCGTTTTAAGCCAAAAAATGCCTTGAATAATCCCTAACAAAATGTTATTGAAGGCATTTTTAACCAAAATTGCCTTCAATAATCTCTCATAAAAATTTATTGAGTGAATTATTAAAGGTATTTTGCACCAAAAACGCCTTCAAGAATCCATTCTAACTTTTTTGTATAGATTACTAAAGGCATTTTTTTATCAAAATTACCTTCAATAATCCTTCATAAAAATTTATTGATTGGATTATTGAAGGTACTTTCAGCTAAAAATGCTTTTAATATTCTCTCTCTAAAATTTTTTAAATGGATTAGTGAAGGCATTTTTGCCCAGAAAATGCTTAGAATAATCTCTTATGAATAATCCCTTTAAAAACCCAAAAAACACTGAAGGGAGGGATCAAACCTACGACCTTATGGTTAATAACTGTATGATCCTTAAATTTTGATAGGAAATTTTTTAGCGGAATTATTAAAGGCGTTTGTTGCAGAAAACACTTTCAATAATCGTCTATATTTTTTTATAAGGGGATTATTCAAGGTGTTTTAATTAATAAACATCGCTAATCTTTGTTTTGGGTGGCGTTTATAAGTAAAAACGTCGCTATTTGAATATTTAGAAACGTTTTAATAATAAACACCTTAAGTTTTATAAAAACTCAGAAGCTAGTGACATTTGTAAGTGAAATGCTGCTACAAAAAATGCCATAATCTTCCATCTTCTTGTAGTGTACATATCAACCTCATTATACATATCAACATGATTTTATATGCAAACCAGTAACCACATAAGAACAAAGGTATTTAACTTCTCATTTACCAATCACATGCAAAAGGAAAAAGAGAAGGAAGAAAACACCTATGAATCCTTTCTTTTTGCAAAACGAATACAACAGGCATAAGAAAAAACTGAAGCTTTAAGCTTCATTACGCTGATCACATGCAGAAAGAAAAGCATAGAATAAAAGGGAGGGATAGAAGCTACCTTCCCCGTCTCTGTTCTTGTATTTTTTGCTTCTGTTACGTTTTTCTGGTTTCTGCCCAAAATTTTTTTGGGTGCTGGTTTGCGTTTCTGTTCTGCTTGTCCTTCAGCTTATTTTCTTGGCTGCTCTTTTCTGTTTTTATTTTTTTTTCTTGGTTTCCTGCTTCCAACGTTCTCACTTCTTGCCCAGTTTTTTCTGTTGCCCTTCTCTTCTCCCCCGTTTTTCTTTCTGCTTTCCTTTCTTTTCTTCTGGTTGTCTTTTCCATTCGCTACTGCTTGCACATGCCTACTCTTTTTCTGGTTATTTTAATTTCCCGGTGAATGCCACCCCAGCTCCTGCCTTGCCTCTTCTTTTTTCTTTGGCTAATGCTTCCCTATCTTTCTCCTCCTTCTGGTCTGCGTCCTTTCCTTTCCTTTTTCGCTTTTTGCTCAGTTTTTTTTTTTTTTTTAATATTTGGTTTTCTTGTTCCCTTTCTGTTTCACGTCCACCTCGTCTGCTTGGTTTTCTGGTTTTCGCCCCTACCAGCCTTTTTTGCCTTCTTTTCTTTTCGCCTCCTTTTCTTTTCACTGTTGTGGGTTCTCTTTTATTGCTACGTGGTCTTCAGTTTTTTTTTTCCCATTTCACGCCTGTTGCTTCCTTTTCATGCGAAAGCCTACTCCTCTTTCTTGTTTTCAGTTTTCTTCTTCCTCCAACGTTGCCCAAACCGTCCCATGCAGTTTTCAGCTTTGTTTTATTTTCACGTGATATTCATGCAGCAATTTTCCCTTGTTTTCACATGTTGATGCCCCATGCAAAGCCCATGCATCCATGCCATTTGTTTTGCATCATTTTTTACATGTATGGCTCACCATGTCATTTGTTTTGCATCATGGTTCACGCAGCATGCGTCTTTTCATCAGTTTGCTTTTTTTTTTTTTTTTTGGTTTTGCATGTGACTTTACTCTCCAACAAAGCCAAACCGAATGGCTGCAATTGTGGCCCACTTGAACTTTTATTTTTCATCATTTATTTTAATCTTGAGCTAGTTTTGGGCTTCTTTTACTTGTTTTATTTTAACTTTATTAGAGGCTTATTTTGGGCCAAACAAGCTTCTTCCTTTTAAAATATATTTTAAATATTATTGAATTAATATATTTTTTAATATATTATTTAATGATTTTTATATTTTTTGTATTTTTATATTTTTTATTTAATGGCCAACAATGGGCCGTTAATTAGTCTTAAAGATGGGTCTTTATCGGGCCTATGCAACGGGCCTCATCATTGAAGCCATTAATAGACTCGAAAAATTGATGTCAAGGCCTAATTATAAAAACATGCTCGAATTAAAGATAAAATATCTCAAATAAAATTAGATATCTACAACTCTTATGAAACTGAATTTATGAGATCGAAACTCGTAAATTCAATTACATTCTTACATGTTCTCGTGGACCAGCAACTATATATTACTTGACATATGCATGAAGTCATATACTCAGACAAGATACATCATAACTTTTACTTGTCCATAAATTATAGCAACTTACCTCTCTTAGTTCCTATTGGTGTTGAGTTCAACTTAATGGATAAAGACTGGAAATCAAAAGAGTTTGAAAATTGGTTAAAAATAAAAGTCAAAATAACCTTTATATTTGTGCTCTACATTTAAATTAGTGTTTAAAAGGGGAAAAAAAAGGGAAATCTAGAGAGTGTAGAAAATTAATTGCTTGTACTTTGGAGGAATGAGAGTATTTGTACCTATGAGTGAAGGTGTTAGAATCTTGGTAACTAGAGCTCTTGGGGTTGGCTCTAATATTAATGGTTTGACCTAACCTGACATGGTAAAAGAACTTTCAATAAGAGAGTAACAAGTTGTAGACACTTAATTTTGTTCAAATTAATTAAAAATGATCTCAAATTTCAATTGCAATTTTGATACAATCAATTTGGATGGATCTGACCATTTTGAATGAGATTAACTTGTTTGATGGGTATTAGGCTCAATCAAACTTCATTTTAAATTGTCTTTTTTGGATAAAGTTTAATTCAAATATGCTTGGTAATTTGGGTTTGATAGCCCAAAGTAAAGACCCAATATTAGGCCCAAGCCCATTTTTATTAATCAATTTGTGTTTACAAAAAACACAAACAACAACAGCATGCCGACAACCAGCCACTTTTCATCCTACCTATCATTTTCCTATCTCAATTGCAGCCAACCACCCTCATCAGAAGAAAATCCATTGGCAATGGGATTTCATCCCTAAACCTAAGAGATTTGGTCCCAAATCAACACCATAAGAACATAACTAAAAATCAACACATAAGAAGCTAATGCAGTTAGCAATTGAACTTTGCCAAAAAAAAAAGCTTTCATCATCAGCCTTCTTAGCCCTTTCAATGAAAACCACCACCATTATTCTTGCCATACTAGAATTGCCCTATATCTCGCCACTTTTAGCTCCAATCAAAACCTACCCGCACCTAAAACAAGTTCAGCCTACACCAATCAAAACCTACCTAGACACAAAAACACAAAAGAAAGAAAAAACACATCATTTAGTAAAGAGAAGCAATGCCAAAAACTAAAACAAAAAAACAAAAACAAAAGAAATGGGACTTTTTAGATTTTTGGGCCTAGGGTGTTGTAATGGGTTTTAGGCTAAGATTTTTGGAGGAAAAGGTGTCTAGGACAAGGTGAAAGAAATAGTTGAAAATGGAGGTTTTTAAAGTGATGGAATGTGAGGATTTTTTAGGTTGAAGCCAAAACTTTCGACCTAGATCTAGGAATATCTACAAATTTTTGGAGAATTTTAATTCAGTAAGGTAAAGACGAGATTAAAAAGAGTTTTTGGGTAAAGTTTAGGCTTAAAGCAACGTTGACAAATGGCAGTTGATGGCAATGAATAGTCCTCTTTGGTTAATTTTTTATTTTTTAAGTTATTTATTTATTTATCTATGTATATTTAATTCCTAGAATAAGTATTTTAAAAAAGAAAGAAATAAAAGGCTATTGTTAAAAGATTTAGTAAATTTCTTTTTCCAAAAGAATAAAAATAAAAAATATATATAAAGGAAAATAAAAATGAAAATATTTTCAATTATGAGATATTAAGGAAGTCTGAGTAGTGATTTCTTCAATATTCTAAGTGAGAATATTTTTCTAAAATACTATCAAAATATTAGAGTATTTAGGAAAATATTCAATACAAAGCATTTTCGTTTAGTTTTTTATTAAGTTAAAATTGGAAGAAAAGAAAAAAGGAGTTTTTTTTTTTTTGAAAAAGTAAAGTTACATGTTATAATGCATGAATACTATTTAGAGTAATTAATTAAAAAAAGTAATCCAAGGCTTTAAGGATGAGATCCTAAGAAAATCTAAGTAATGATTCTTAAGAAATCTCTAGGTAAAAAAATTTCTCTTACTATTACTAACATAATGGAATATTTTAAGAATTTTTCAATAAAAAGGTTTCAATTTATTTTTCAAATAAAAAAGAAATAATAATTTAAAAAATAAAAATAATAAATTGTGCATAAAATGACATAGAACAAAAAACCAAAATTGTGATAAATAAAAGGAGTTCAGAAAATTAATTTTAATTATCAAAATTAAAATCACTTTTGTCAACATTAAATGATAATACATGATTAATTGATATTGTTTTTAAAACAAGCACTATGGGGTGCTAATTGTTTCCTATGTATAACTATACTTTCAAATCTAAACTATTTTTACACATTAAAAAAATTATCTTTTTAATAAGTTTTAATTAATTTTAATATTTTATTAAAATGATAAGTTGTATTAGGTAGCCAATAATATTTAGCCAAAAAAATTGGTTACAGCTTCTTGTGTTGGAAATTCACCTATTGCCTTTAATACCGTTACAATAGCTTGGCAACTCCATTGAGACCATTTTTTAGAGTTGATCCAAAAATTAATTATGTGATATCCTTAAATTTGATTTAAGGGCTTGAATTGCTATTTAACATTAATTTCCTTGATTTTAATTTTGTTTTATTCAAATAATAATAAAAAAGAAAAGAAAAGAAAAAATAACTTGCATTTCATCTTAACTATGTCATTTATTTATTTTTTATGATTTGTATATATTATTTTCAATATTCTGGGACATTTAGGATAGAAATTGTGATGTTATAATTCGTCATTCACACATGGCACATTTATATCATACATGAGATCTATATTTAGGTTCTATCCCTTATAAGTAGAAGTAAAGTACCTATATTCTCATAAGGTTATAATCTCTGCAATGGCAAATGAAATACTTTCACTCAAATTGAACTATTTCTGTTCATAACCTATAATAGGTGAGGATTGAGATACCTTACTAATCCAACAAGGATAATAATGAGGAACAATTTAGAAACCTTTAGATACATGTTAATCAAAACCAAGCATATGATATGCCATAAAAAGCCAACCTTAGGTAAAGCCATGTTTGATATTTTTGGTAAGAAATCACTCAAAATTATGACAAGTGAGGAAACATTTTTTGACAACATTTTTGTGATATTGTTGACTTTAATTTAAATTAACTTATGCTTATGTAAATTTTGTATTTTCCAAGTTTTTCTAAATAAAAATTCGCATTTGAAAAAAAGTTATAAAATATGGTTTTCCTTTTCTAAAAAAACAATAAACTATTTTTTCTTTAAAAAGAATTACTAAGATTTTGTTTATGACCTTATATAAATGAAAGTTCATCTCTCGTCATAAATCATCATAGCATTCACACATATCATGCATCAATGGTGTATTTGTAAATAACATTTTTTTAAAGTTTATATATAGAAAGGATTTGGTACAAAAAGATTTTGAGTTCTTGCCAATATTTTTCATCAAAAAAAAAATAAAAAAAACTATTTTGTCATTAAATAAGTAAATAAATGATAGATCCTAATTTTGAAATTGTAGTAATAAAAGATCCAAGGATAGCTCGACTATTGAAAGTTTTGAATTATCTTGACCACCATTTGTATAATACTTAAGCTATGATTATGGAAGTATAATGGACTAGTAGGGTGGATAAGATTGAGAAGGTATAAAAGGAAATAAAAGAACAGTTGAATATAATGATGGCAATAAGGATGGAAATGAGTAGAGGGAAGAAAGTAATGAGAGAAAAAGCTACTTAAAAGGGAGGTGATGATGATCCTTCATATCCATCAGTTCTACCTCATATCAAGCCCAGACTTCTTAAAGAGTATAATAGTAATATATGCTATTCATTAAAAAATATCCATTTGCCTACTTTATCATGACAACAACATAAAGACTACCCAACACTCCTATCACAAGGATGAAGTCATCGGATCCAAGCCATATCTCAGATTTGGATGATCCAAAAAAACAAAAGAAGCTGAATATGGGTGTGTTAGAAGAAAAAAAAACCTAAAGTCCTAGCACATGATAAGGCTTATAGAAGAAAGGCTACAAGCCATCGAAATGATGGATATTTATGGATAAATAAATGCAACTGAACTGTGTTTGTTTCTAAATGTTATCATTCCACCAAAGTTCAAGGCTCTTAGGTTTAAGAAATACAATGGTGTTAAATGTCAGTGACCCATATCACGATGTTTTGTCAAAATATGATATGTTATACCCATAATGTAAAGCCTCTAATTTATTACTTTCAAGATAGCCTAATAGGGTCAATAGCTAGGTGGTATGTCCAGTTGGATCAAAGATAACTACATTCATGGAAGAATCTTGCACGAGCTTTTATTATTTAGTATAAACATGTGGTTGACTTAGCTTCAGAAAGATTGTCTTTACAAAACATAGAGAAAAAAGCCAATTAAAGTTTTAAAGAATATGCCTAAAGGTAGAGAGACATAGTTATCCAAGTACAACCACTCCTTACAGAGAAAGAAATCACTACTCTATTAATCAACATTCTAAACACTCTCTATTATGAAAAAATGATTATGAATGTCACCAAGAACTTTGCTAACATAACAATCTCTAGTGAAATGATTGGAAATGCTATTAAAAATAGCAAACTCGATGCAGGAGAGATTATTAACGTAAAAAAGAATAGTGTACCCAAGAATGAAGAAAGTGAAGCTCAAGTTATGAATTATGGGCCTAAGAATTTTGTCCCACATTATCATCACCCTATGTACTAAGTTTATGTAGCATCAACTTATTATCCCTATCAACCAGCACTAATGCTAATTTCTCAACCAATGTTTATTCCTAAAACACTTATGCATCTGGTTCTAACATTACATTTTTTGTCAAATTAGTTGCCAGGCCTGATAAGACATATGGTTCGAAAGGATCGCAAAATAAGCAACCCAAAGGTCACAATAAACTAATTCCCATGGCTTATTCTGAATTACTACCTCAGCTAATCCAAAAAAAAAAAAAAAACTTTTAACACCTATGCATATGGAACCTTTTAAACCTCCTTATCCAATATGGTATGATGCTCATGCACGGTGTGCTTACCATAGCGGTAATCATGGACACTCAATAAAGGACTACCCTAAACTGAAATACAATGTTAGAAATCATATCAAAGTTGGATTATTAGACTTTGGGACAAAGAATGAGTCAAATGAAGAATCTATTTGAATTGTCAATACGAATGAGACAAAAATACAATATGAATGGTGAGTCCTAAAATATCTAACACCCAAGGCTGTTTGGAAAATTCGAAGAAATATTTAACTTTTAGGGTAAAAATGTGACGAGTAGTTTAAAAGCAATTTGTGGTTTTGGTTTAAAGATGTGATTTCTAGTTTGATTTATATATTTGAATGGATGAACTTTTGCATGCTAAATTACCATATGGATTTGAGATCTAAATTTTTCTTATTTATGGATTTTGAATTTTTGTAATTTTTTTTTAAAAAATAAAAGGTTCAATTGAGAATAAAACCTTACATAACTTGATTCTAAGATCTCGAAAAACAAAATGAATTATTTTGCAAAATAAAAAAAAAAAACTTTTAACAAACAGTGAAAAGATGTCTTGAAAGAATTGCTTATCACAATTAGCCTTACATTTTTCCTCTCAAAGCCATTTAATGAGACAAAAGCCTTAACTTTTTGAATCATATGAACCTTATTGAAATGATATTCTTTTCCTAGGCAATAAACTATGAGATAGTCAATTTGAAAAAAAAAAATGATTTCTCTTAAATTTTTAAAAGATCAAGCAAACACGAATTTTTTTAAGGAATTTGAACATGGCTAATTTGTTGTGTTAGAACTATGCTATAGTTTCCAATATGCCAAAACCAAAATCACTCAAATTTTATCAATTGATCTTAAACACGCAAAGACCCAATTCTCACCTTACTTTATTCCATGTCTTGTGGCAAACCAACCAAAATAGCAAAATGACTCATTGCCTTTAAGACAACTTGATTTGTGCCATAATCCTTTCTCTTTTGTGAAATGACATAAAATTTTGATACCCCAATAAGTTTATTAGGAGTGGCATATTAAATGAAGGCATCTTCCATAAATTTCTTTACTAACAAAGTGGAATAATATAAAAGTTACACGGGCATGTAAAGAAAAAAGAAAACGAAAAGAAAAATATAATTGTAACATCATGCACTTGAAAAATCCTTAAAAACTTTTAAAGAAATCATAAAAAAAAAAAAAGCTCGAGAATTCAAAATGAAAAGAAAAGTTAGAAAAACTAGAAAATCTTTTAAAAAATTTTAAAAATTCTTTAAACTCATGTTTCTAAAAAGAATTGCTCTTTAATTCAAGTGTTTGTATTTAAGATGATGGATGGCCATCTTTCATTGTCTTTTATAAACATGAAAATTCTCTACTTGTTATCCTTTAAAACCTGATGAATTCTTTCTAAATAAACCTTGACCAAGGATTACCCTCCATATTTTAGGGTAAAAGGAGACATATTTAAGAAACATGCACAGTAAGATCTTATTCAAAGTATAAATAAATAGTTGTATATGTAAAATATGTCTCCAAAAGTTTTGGATCTACTTTATCAAAAATGGATATGTGTATAAAAAAGTAAAAAGAAGGTAAGGAAAAATCAAAGCTAAGAAAAGAATAAAAGAAAAAGAAAAAGAGAAAAAAGTAAAGTGATGGAGTGACAAAGGTGGGAAAATGAAAGGATAAATGTCCTAAAGAGAATCTTTTATATGATATGAATTGACCCTTAGTTTGGTCACCCTTAAATATATGTTACGCATATTTATCCTTTCATTCAAACTTGAACCTTGGCCCACATTACATGCTTTGAAAAGTCTATTTTGATCAAGCATAAATGCTTAAATTGAGGAGTTTTTTCTTGAAAAACCACCATAAAACTTGTAAACCTTTTGCTCTCTTTCATTGCTAAGCTACTCAATTGGTCTGTCAGCCTATTTTGGATGAAGTTTGAATTATTAAGTGCATTATGAAACAATTAAAAAAATATAAGAAAAATATAGAAGGAATGTGACTCTAGGGTGAAAACTCCAAAATGGACAATCTAGAGCAAATTTAAAAATTATGAAGCCAAATCCTGATGGTTAAGTGAAAAAAAGAAAGATAATATAAAGCAACTTAAATTTTTGAAAGATTCAAGAATGTTAATGCCCTGAAGTTTGAAATCCATCAAAGGGATTAATTTTGAAAACTTGAGCCTTTTTCTTCAATTCCTAAATTACTTTCCAAATCTTGAACCTATTATAACTAGTCTTTACATCAATCAAAATGCCACATTTGGAGATTAAAGAGAGTGTTAAACATGTTTAGTTTTTAAAAAAATTAATTTTTTAGAAAAATGTATGTTTTATTTGTGAGCCTAAATGAAAGATTGCTCATTTTTCTTATCTAGTTATAAGGCATTCCCTAATGAACCAAAACTTTGATATGATAAACTATTCAATCTGTTCAAAAAGGATCACTTCTCTTATCTATAATTGTGAACACCAATTCTCAAGAGACTTGAACGTGACCTTTTTGTAATATTTCATTTTCTTTGATCATAAAATTTAGTTATGTGGAGCAATTTTGTTAGTCAATTTTGAGTTAATTTTTAGGCATTTCTGTAAATAGTAAAGAAATCAATTTTGGTAAAAGTTAGTCGTGATGAGTTCATCAATGCAAGGTGAGTTTCGATTTACAAAATAAAATGGTTTTTATTGAAAAACCAATCTTTTGAAAAAAAAAATAATATTTTTCTAAAAAAGAAAAATAAAAATCAATTTTGGTGAGAATAAATGAGATTGTTTTCCAAGTGCATTGATATTGGGCCAAGAAAACATAAAGGGGGCATGTTTGTTTTAGGTATGAGAAAATGTTTTCGATTGATTAAGTTTCATCAAGATGCACTTAAGAAGTGGCAATAACATGGTGGTTTACTTGAATTCACCATGGGAATAAAGTTGGCATTGATCATATTTAAGTTGTATGATTGGGTTGAAAATGTAAATAAAAAGTGAAAGTAGAAAAGTTAATAAATCTTGGTTGAAAGAAAAGAAATAAAAAAGAGAAATTATGAGAAAAACAAGAAGAAAAATAAATTAAGGAATGAAAAAAGATGGGAAGGAATGAAAAGGAAAATTTTTTAGAAAGAAGATGAAGAATGATTTGATAAGGAAAAAGGAATAATCGAATTATTTGGAACTGAAAAGAAAAAAATTACAATATAAAAAGGAAAAACTTTTTTTAAGCATTTGCATTTGCAAGATGCATTTGCATTTACAAGGGGCATCTATACATTGTGGGTATTTACATCATGGAAATTATGGATATTTATCATTGGTAAGGATATTTATGTTTACATTTGGAGCATTTTGCATAATAAGAATGATGGATACATATTTGTGGCAATTGCATTTGCATAGAAACATTAGTATTTGTACTTTTTGACATAATTACATTTGTCAATTTTGAAAACATTGAGAAAAGAGAAAGAGAAAATTTAAGTATTTTTAAGTTGTGAAAAAAAAGAAAAAGAAGAAAGAAACCAAGAATGAATGAAGACAGGTAAAAGAAAAATGAGGTTTTTGGTGATGATATCAAAATTTCATTCAAAACTCGATGTTGATATTCAAGTATTCAAGTCTAATTTATTAAGCTTTTTCAATGGTGATATCCAAGCCTCCTTTTTTAAAATCACTCGGTGTTAATATTCAAGTATACAAGTCTAATACATTTGTATTTCTTGGTGGTGATATTTGAATTCTCTCTGGTGGTGATATCCGAAGTCATTTACGTTTAATTGATGGTGTTATCCAAGTCCTCTTCGGTGGTGATATCTAAAATCAGTTTGCATTCTCTTCAATAGTGATACCCGAGTTCCCTAGTCGAAGTCATTTACATTTCTCGGTGGTGATATATGAGTCCTATTCGGTGGCAATATCCGATGCTATTCATGTGTATTCTCTCATTGGTGATATCCAAGTATCTAACTCTAAATTTCTTTAAAA
Organism: Durio zibethinus; assembly: GCF_047325235.1. Lineage (NCBI taxonomy): Eukaryota > Viridiplantae > Streptophyta > Magnoliopsida > Malvales > Malvaceae > Durio > Durio zibethinus. Next base: position 32,211,711 of record NC_143164.1, on the reverse strand, counting down.
TATTCTTTGGTTGTGATATCCAAACATATTTGCATTTTCTCGGTGATGATATCCAAGTTTTTTTCAATAGCGAATCTAAAGTTACTTGCATTCTCTTTGGTGGTGATAGCTGAAGATATTTGCATTTTTTCGATGATATCCAAGTTCTCTTTAGTAGAGATGTCCAAAGTCATTTGCATTTCTTGGTTAATGATATTTCAAAATCATTTTTCATTCTCTTAGGTGGTGATATCTAAGTTTTAAGAAATTTTAAAAGTTGAACATTTCATTATTTGTTTGGAGAAACAAATTTTCAAAAAAGAATTTGTAAGACTTCCGAGCATAGTCTTCAAATATTTTCAAATAAGATTTTTCAAGTTTCATAGTTTTTGTTTGAATGAGCTTTTTCAAGATAAGATGTTTAAAGTTTCATAGCCTTTGTTTAAACAAGTTTTTTCCAAGATAAAGTTTCATAACCTTTGTTTAAATGAGCTTTTCTAAGACGAAATTTTTAAAGTTGTCAAACCTTTGTTTTAATAAGTATTTTAAGATAAGATTTTTAAAGTTTTAGAGCCTTTGATGAAAAAAGTTTTCATTTCAATTAATTTTTAAAATTGATGAGCCTCTAGTTAGAGAAGTTTTCATTTCAATTTATTTTCAAAAGTTATAGAGTTTCTAGTGAAAAAAGGGTTCTACTCTCAGTTTATTTTTAAAAGTTATAAATCCTCTAATTATAGTATTCTTCTTTTTAATTCATTTTTAAATAGTCATGGAGTCTTTTATGAGAAGAGTTTTCATTTCAAATTATTTTTAAAAATTATAGAGCCTCTGGTGAAAGGAGTTATTCTTAATTTATTTTTAAAAATTATGGAGCCTTTGGTTAGAGGAGTTTTCTTTTCAATTCATTTTTAAAAGTTGTAGAGCCTTTGATGAGAGAAGTTTTCATTTCAACTTATTTTCAAAGAGTTGTGAAACCTCTGGTAGGAAGAGCTTTTAAATAGCCTTTAAGTTTATTAAGTTAGTTTTCCAAAACAAAATTAAAATTAAAAAAAAAACAAAAATGACAAAAAAAAGTGTTTAGATTAATAGATCCAAACAAAATTGTTTTGTGTGTTTTTACTCTATTCTTAATTCTTAGAAATGTACAAAGATAAGCAGTTATAAGCACCTAATTCTATCCGAATTAATTGAAAAAGATCTAGAATTTTATGTGTTTTTGATACACTTGATTTGGATCGATTCGATCATTTTAAACGAGATTAACTTGTTTGTTAGGTATTAGGCTCATTCAAACTTCATTTTCAATTGTCTATTTTTGGCAAAGTCAATTCAAATATGTATGGTGATTTAGGTTTATGAGCCCAAAGTCTTGATCCAATATTAGGCCCAACCCCATTTTTATTAATCAATTTGTGCTTTAAAAAAAAACAACAATATGCCGATAGCCATCCACAGTTCACCCCACCTGTAATTCCCTATCTCCACTACGACCAACCACTTTACTCAGTTAAAAATCATGTGGCAATGGGATTTTAATCCCTGAAACTAAGGGATTTGGTCCTAAATCAACATAATAAAAATACAGTTAAATCAAAACATAAGAGGCCAATGGGGACAATAATTAAACTTTACTAAAAAAAAAAAAAACCTTCACCCTTGACCTCCTTAGCTCCATCAATGAAAACCACCACCATCTCTCTTGCCACACCAGAACCACTCCATATCCCACTATCCCTAACCCTAGCTGAAACTTACCCATGTCCAAAACAAGTTTAGCCTGGACCAACTGAAACCCATTTAGGTACAAAAACACAAAAAAAAAAAAAGAAAACACACATCCCCAAATGAGGAGAAGCAAAACCGAAAATTAAAAAAAAAAACAATAACAAAAATAAAAAGTACAAAAAATGAGGAGTTTTTGATATTTTCGAGCTTAGGGTGTTGTTGTTGGTTTTAGGCTATGATTTTTTAATGAAAGGGAACCTAGAACAAAGTGAGAGACATAGTTGAAAATAAAGGTTTTTGAAGTACTTGAAGGTGAGATTTTTTTATTGAAGCTGAAACTTTCAGCCTAGATCTAGGAGAATCTATAAACTTTTAAGGAAATTTAATTTGGTAAGGTGAACGAAGGGATTAAAGAGAGTTCCTGGGTAAATTTTGGGCTCAAATAGATACTGGCAAACGACGGCCAGTGGTAGTAAATAGTTGTGTACAGCGACCAGTGATCAGATTTTATGTTTAAAATGGCTACTGGCATCTAGTTACAAAGAAGGAAAAGAGGGTTGAAAGAGAGGGAACATAGAAAGAAAGGGGAAAAGAAAAATGAGTTGAAAAAAAAAAGCTTTTATAGTTAAAAAAAAAAAAAAAAAGGCAAGATTCATGCATGGATTCAGATCTGAATCCAGATCGTACATTCAACCTGCTTCAACCCTTGATTGATTAGCCATTGACCAGTTCAATTGAACTATTTGTGAACCAAAAAGTCGGATGGTACTGGACTAAATCGTTAAAAACAAACCCAAATCGAAGAAAAATTGCTTCCAACCTCCTAAATCATTCCTCAGACTGTTGATTGGCATTAACAGATCCTTTTTGGGTAATTTTTTTTATTTTTTAAGTTATTTATTATCTATGCATATTTATATTTTAAATTTCGAAAATAAATATTTTTTATGAAATAAAAAACTAGTGTTAAAAGATCTAGTAAATTTTTTTTCCAAAAAAAATGTGTAAAGGAAAACAAAAAATGAAAATTTTCCAATGATGAGATATTAAAGAAGTCCGAGTAAAAATGCCTTAAAGATTTATAGCTAAGGATATTTTTCTAAAATACTATCAAAGTATTAGAGTATTTAGAAAAATATTCAAGACAAAATATTTTTATTTACTTATTAATTTAAAAAAAATTAAAAATGAAAGAAAAAATAAGTTTTTTTTAGGAATAAAGTTATATATTATAACACATAAATATTATTTACATTAATGAATTAAAAGAAAAACAAATTCAAACCTCCAAGTATAGGATTCTAAAGAAATCCAAATAATAATTTCTAAGAAATTTTAGATAAAAAAATTTCTTCTAATATTACTAACATATTGGAACATTTTGAGAAATTTTCAATTAAAAGTTCTAAGTTATTTTTTTCAAATAAAAATGAAATAATAATTTTTATTAAAAAAGAAGAAAATCTTGTGAAGAAAAATGAAATAAAAAAACCAAATTTATGGCAATTAAAGGGAGTCCAAAAAATTAATTGTAAATATTAAAATTAAAATCATTTTATTAAAATTAGATGATAACATATAATTAATTTGTACCATTTTTAAAATGGACACTATGAGATACTAATTATTCTTCTTACATAATTGCATTCTTAAACCTAAACTGTTTTTGCAAACTAAAAAATTATTTTTAATATAAGTTATAATTAATTTTAAAATTTCATTAACAAGATAAATTTTATTAAGTGGATAACTATTCCTAACCAAAAATAATTGATGATAACTATTTATATTTTAAATTCATTTAGCGACCTTCAAAACCATTATGACATAAGTCAACATATTCACATATTTTCAAATAAGGTGTTGTACTGGTTCATATGAATTCCAAAAGACAAAATCTAGCTTGAATTAATTTATTAAAATAACCCTAAGCCGATGGTAAGTCATCCTCTTATGAAAAATGACCATTAATTTTCTTTTGACCATAAAAGGTTCCTCACAATTCCTAACATTAATAGTATAAGCATCAGATGCTACCTCTCCTAAATGTGGGCATGAGGCTTATTGTTATCATTAAGTATTAATGAAACTATATAAGAGGGGGAATGTGATTCTTCCGTTGAAAAAAAATGACGAAATAGTAATATATTTCTCGGTTGCATAACTTCTTTTATAATATGGGTTGTCTAAGCTAAACATAGGAAAATTATTTTATAAATTGCTCTATAAGATTTAAATTTCAAGAATGAGTTTAACGGGAATAAAAATTTTGCGTGAAACAAAAAGTTAAAATTTCATTTGTTTTAATTTTCAATACGAATATGAATTGTGGAAGCATGAATAATTTTCAGATGTACTACGTTATATTTACTATAATTATCTAATAGGCATGTATTTATTAAGCAACATTTGTGTAATTCATAAAATCCATAACTAACGCTAGTGTATAAAATATAATAGTTTAAAGCCAAAGTTTTGTAAATAATCGATCTCCTTGTAAAAGTATTAATGGGCTGGGAGTGGTTGTAGTTATGCATTAGCTTTACCCAAGTCTTCATTAGCACCAAGTCACAGCCATTGAGCCCAAAACAGCCTACCTCTCCTCTTGGCTGTAGTCTTGTTAAAGTGCCATTGATGATGTGAAGTAAAGTTGAACAATCCCTTGATGAAGTAAGCATGGCGTTTGGCATACGTACCACTAGCTGCCTTTAATTTTTTTCGTTTGCATTTCTGCCAATTTTCAATTTTTTTTGGCTCTTTTGTTTTTGGTTTTATTTGAATCTCAGCAATATTGCTACTTTACAATTACAAAGATCTGGGTCGTGATGCACTTAGCACAATGATGAAGTAATAACGTTAAAGCCTTACAAATTAAACGTAAAGGTGTCATGGATCATAAATACTGTTCAGTTGGGTACTAATTAAATAATCAAAATTACTGCAAATGTTTCATGTGCTTTTCTTTTTCTCATATGTTTTTCGTGTTTTCCCCTTACTATTATTGTATAGTACTCTTCATATAATTAAAGTACAAAGAAAGCTTTTATGAACAAAAGTTTTACTCGAAGATGCTTTCACTTCTTCAAGTAAAACCATCCATTATGGTAGAGAAGGAAATAACGCAACAAATTTACCTGTCACATGGGGTTTTAGTACGCAATCTACTCATGTCTAGTTGGAGAAAAGATTTTACGAAACGGTTTATTAAATCAAATTCCTTCTTTGTCGTAATGATGATATTTGTAAGATTTATCGTAAATTTGTTTATATTGTGATATTCGTAAGATTTGCTTTCATTGAAATAGTCCGCATTGACTATTCTGATATTTATGCAGTATTAAACTCACTTAAAGTGGCTGTGAAGCATTGGGGACAAATATGTTTTAAGGTGTAAGAGTGTAAGATCTATACTTTTATTGTTATTGAAAAAAAAAATAAAACCATAATAAGGATATGTCTTAGCCGTACATGAAATAATACTTTTGCTCATATTTTTGAATAACTTAAATATATTTTTTATATTTACAATCATCAAAATTTAAATCCTAATTATTAACATTAAAATTTTAAAATTTTATCGATAGATTACACCCATGAGATTGCAAGCTCAACTTTCTTATTCTACCATTGAACTTTAATCATGTAGTGCTATGTTCTTAATTTCACAAAATGTTCGTTGGATGACTTCAGTGTGAATTAATGTGACATCCAAATTTGCCATGAACATTGTACTGAAGCTTGACTTTCATGATTATGGTTCACATTTGCATATTCATGACATGGATTAACCACAAGCTATCTGTCCTTAAAAAGTTAATATAAATCTCTAGGTTTTATTTTCTAATTACAGGATCAGGATTGGATTAAGCTACCACACACCTTAAAGTTCCCTCTCAGGCACACTTAGTGAGGTCAAGTACAGGTGATCATGACCAATAACTCTATAAATAGTCCACCTTACTCTACTCAACAGCAATCAACAATCTTAATTAAGAGGGAAGCAACTATCCCGATCTTCGCACTTGTCAGTATAATTTCCTCCCCTCTCTGTTCTCTACTTCTCTTCCATTTTCAACGTCAAAAACTAGCATCAACATGAAAAATCCTAGTGGAAGATGTAAGACCTTGCTTGTTCTTTTACCCATTTCAGCGCTTGTTTTAGTCCTTCTATCGTCCGTGGCTCTTCAAAAAAAGAGCCCCAAAACTACAAATATACTGCAGTTTCACGTCCACAATCATCTCCAAGCTGCTTACTCAGCATGTGAAGGCACCTTATATCCAGACCTTTGCGTCTCCACCACTTCTGTTCTCCCAGATCTCGCCTCCAAATCACTCCCGGAGCTCGTCTTAGCCATCTTGAACCAAACCATGTATGAGGCCAGACTCTTTTTTGCAAACTTCACCAACATTGAAAGTAGGTTCCCAAGTTACAACACATTAGAAGAGGCAGCAATAAACGATTGCCTGGAGCTTGCTGATAACACCCTGGCGGAGCTGAAAGCAGCCCTCGCTGATCTCGCCCCGGAGAGATTAGCAGTCTCCAAGAACTACCACGAATTGCAGACATTTTTAAGCGCAGCAATGACGAACCAGTACACGTGTATTGATGGGTTAGCTCATAGCAAAGGAAATGTTGGGAACATTATCAAAAAGGGTCTGCACAACATCTCTCATCACGTCAGCAACGCTCTTGTCATGCTTAACAAAGTCCGTGGCGTCAATAAATCCAAATCCAAATCCGAGGTTTTCCCTGGATACGGACGCGAGAAAAAGGGGTTCCCAACATGGTTATCCTGGAAAGATCGAAAACTTCTACAGGCTTCAATTAGTGAAACCAAGTTCGATCTGATAGTTGCCAAAGATGGCACTGGAAACTTCACTAGGATCACCGACGCTGTAGCCGCAGCTCCAAAAAACAGTGACACAAGGTTAATTTAGTTAACAAATTTATAATGCTATAAAAAGTTAAATTGAGAACATAAATTAAGAGCCTAATGAACTTATTAATGCTGCTGATTTGTTGAAATTAGGTTTGTGATATATATCAAAACCGGGTCTTATTTTGAAAACGTAGAGGTGGAAAGGAAGAAGAAAATGCTGATGTTTGTGGGAGATGGGATCGGGAAGACAGTGGTGAAGGCTAGCAGAAATGTCGTCGATGGCTATACGACTTTCCGTTCTGCAACAGTGGGTGAGTTTGAAATTTTCAAAGAACTTAACAAATTGTTTCTTTTTAGTCTAATTTTTACGCAAACTTTTAGCTACTATAATATTTAATGCTTTGCTCATGCTGATGTGCCCACTCAACTCTTTTTTTTTTACCTCCTGGTAATGATTACCATTATCATTTAAGTGATGCATGTTATGATATAACACCCGGTCGAGGTGGGGCTCACAAAGGGTGGCCCTGCTGCTGTTTTCGGCTTTTTATCATGGACCAGTATCAATGCCTATTTTTCTTCAACAATAGATTTTACCTGTTTTTTCAATTTGTGTCCTAAAATTTGTACTTAATGTTTAGCAAACATCCATTCATCAAATGATTTTAAGTTAAAAATAATGAAAAGTATTAATTTTACTAAAGATTTTTTACAAACTAATATTGCGAGATGCAAGGGATTATAACTGTATAATTGATTATATATATATATATATATTTCCTAGTCAATAATCAATTGTTTGTCTTGCTTAGTAAAATTTTCTCCGAATGCTCTTCAAAAGAATATCGGTGAAAATATTTCCTGTAAAACTGCTTTCTAATGAAAACCAAAAAAAAAGAGGAAGCATTTAAGATCTTTCATTTTAGCTGTTTGACCTAAATAAAAAAAAAATCAAATTATAAGTTTTATGTATTTTTAGTTTTATATTTTACTTTTTATATTTTGAATAAATTATTAAATTAAAATAATAAAAAACAATTTTTTAAAAATTAATTAAAATTAATTCGATAATTAATTAATCAATCAATTTAAATTGATTCGATAAAAATTAATTCGTATAAAATAAAAATATAAACTTATCTAATTGCAGCGCGTGGACCATGGATCATGGTCTAACATGTAATGCAGAGAGCGCCAGCCCCTAAGTCATCTGTACAGGAGAGTGACCATCAGTCATCAAAAATTAAGTCGCTGAATACTGATAGGGAAAGATATTTCACTGCCGTTGTTTTCAATTTTGATTTGTGTCGGTACCTTAGGATTAGGACACCCATCTCTCCTGATAAATGGAAGCACGTTAATTACTGATTTTATCGGGGATAAAGAATTTTGTCTTCAATTTCTTTTATTTAGAACATCATCCATTATTCCATTTTTATTGCAATTAGTAACATGTCACAATAATCCCTTAAAAACTTTGGTAAAAGTATATATAAAAAATTCAACAACTCCACAGTCGCCCACTTGCTAAGTGGGTCTGCTCATTGATTTGTTTATCTTCCCTCTTGGATCCCTTTTTTTCTTTTTTTTGGCTTTGACCATTGAGAAGGTTCTCCAACTAATTAAAAGTCTACTTTTCTTTTCGTGGTTTTGTTTCGATGTCTTCCAGCTGTGGTGGGGAACGGATTCATAGCAAAGGGGATAACCTTTGAGAACACAGCAGGTCCGACTAAGCACCAAGCGGTGGCTTTCAGGAGTGGATCCGACCTCTCTGCATTCTACAAGTGCAGCTTCGTTGCCTACCAGGATACCCTCTACGTCCATTCCCTCAGGCAATTCTATCGCGAATGTGACATTTACGGGACAGTTGACTTCATCTTTGGCAACGCAGCTGTAGTTTTCCAAAGCTGCAATTTATTTGCTCGTAAACCGAATCCAAAGCAAAAGAACGCTTTCACAGCTCAAGGAAGAGAAGACCCAAACCAGAACACTGGGATTTCAATTTTGAACTGTAAGATTGCTGCTGCTGCGGATTTAATCCCGGTAAAATCATCGTTCAAGACGTATTTGGGGCGTCCCTGGAAAAAGTATTCCAGGACAGTTATTATGCGTTCATACATTGATGATTCGGTGGATCCTGCTGGATGGTTAGAATGGAATGGGACATTTGCTTTGGGAACCCTTTTTTATGGGGAGTATTTGAACAGAGGCCCCGGGTCGAGCACGAGTGCAAGAGTAACATGGCCAGGTTATAGGGTCATCAGCAGCTCGTCTAAGGCAAGTCAGTTCACTGTTGGAGCATTTATACAAGGAAATGAATGGTTAAATTCTACTGATATTCCATTCTCTCTCGGTTTAAGTTGAAAATTGATAGCTAAAATTGATACGTCCTTCTTTTTTTGTAAGTAATTTGTTTTCGTGTTGGCCATCGCATGTCAAATCGCGTTTTTCTAGTATAAACAATAAAAAACTTTAGGTTAGGAAGATTTTGCTCTGTTTATAAATAGTTTGCAATTCATTTAGCAGTTACCGACATCGTCATTGTTAAATGCAAAATTTTAAATCTAAATTCTCCGACCAAAGAAGCTTTCGTGTGGATGGGCAGTGGCATTGGCCATTGGGATTCAGTAATTAGAACAAATTGTAGAAGTGGGTTCAACGGTGAAAGATTCCCGCCCTGTGTTCAATTTTAATTGGGCTTCATAGTACTTGACCTATTGGGCTGGTCTCTCGAGATTATCCCCATATATGTCTGAGAATTGGCCTGTATAATTTAACTCAAGTGTCGACTTTCGTTATTGAGAGTAATATGTAGCCCAAATTTTCTCTTCCACTCTTAAAAATGTAAACAAATTAAATATAAATAAATTTTACTATATTTATAATTTATTCATTTAATTAATAAGTTTTGAAAGATTGAATTTTGAAATATTATTTTTATCATTTGTTAAATTTAATAAATAAAAATAAACGAATAAAAATCAAATTTATTTACAAACTATTTGTAAAACATTTTATTTACATCTTTTAATTTAAAAAAAATAAATTTTATTATGTTTGTTATCTATTCATTTAATTAATAAATTTTAAAATATTATTCGTAATTATTTATTAAATTTAATAAATGAATATAAATAAATAAAAATAGAATCTATTTACGAATTATCTATCAAATTAAAAATGCTAAAATGGCACTTATTGTCCATATTGCAAAAACTGACCACACGGTAAATTTTTGTCCAATTGGAAAATTTTTGGCTATGTCGAATTTTTCTCTTTTTTTTTTTTTTTTTTGTTTTTTTCATCATGGCTTTTCTCTTTCCTTTTTATTCATTTCCTTTCTTTTTAATTCCTTTTCGTTCCATTTCTTCTCTTTCCACTGCAAGGGAGGAGGAAGAGGCTCGAAGGCAACCCTTGTTGGAATCCCAAACACTGAAATCAGCATATCCCATCACCCCGAAAGGGGAGCAACACAAAACATAATTTCATAAAAAAGCCAAAAATCGCAAGCATGAAAGAAAAGAAGTTTCCGGTTTAGGCTAGTTTCAAAGAGGTTTTGGGGCTTTATTTTTGGATGAAAGGAAGGTTAAAGGCAAAGGAGCAACATAATGAGAGGTGCTGGTGTTTGGAGCAACGAAAGGGAACTTTTTGGAGAAAAAGAGTCACGAAATTTCGGTTTAGATCTAGGTTCTTCTAGGGAAACCTAAAGAAGTCAACTATTATGTCAAAAAGTCAACTTCCACGCCAACCATAGAAACGACAATAGTAGTTGCCCCTGTTAATAATTTTATTAAATTCTACAAGTAATTTATGCAAAGGGATTCAATTTGAACTGATCATAGTGGAGGGATTAATTCTATCATTTTATTAAAGTACAAGAATCATCTATATAATTTGACTTTATGTATTTAATATGTTGATATGAATTAAGATATGATAATTTTTATATTTTATACATAAAATTTAATACAAAATAAATAAACACATATGCTGAATTGTTAAATCTAATGAAATGTTTACAAGATTATTTTATAGGTTAATATATTGACTATCAATTTAGTTATGTATATAAATGGTTGGTCTCTAGAGTTGCTTTTTTATTTATTTATTTGGTTCATTTGCATCAAACACGTGCTTACCATTTTTGCTTGGCAACATGACATGGGTCTTTTCAGTTTTTCTTTTACATAATTCAAAAAATTAAGGCAAACATTTTGTGTCTTTTTACAGTTTTAATCTTTTTTTTATTAACAGTAAATCAAGGGAATAGCCACTTAAATAATGTTGTAGCGCATATAGAATATTAAAAAAAAATCCAATCACTAAAACAAAATTTCGACAAAAATAATTCAATCCCATGAGAAGAAACACACTCACTATAAGAAAATAAGTTTTTAGAAACGAAAATTATCAACGAAATTTTTCGTTGCTAAAAGATATTAATCAACAAATTTCTAAAAATCAAATTTTTATTTTTACCGACGAAATATGTCAGAACCAAAATTACCGACCAAAAGAAACTACGTCACTAAATGTTGCACAAAAATTTCTTGGAATGATGTCATTATTACCACGGAAATAGTGACGGAATTTCTTCAATAATTGTTGCGTCAGCGACAGAATTTTCGACGGAAAATATCGGCTTTAAAAGTCTTTAAATACTTAAAATTCCCGCTTAGACAAAAGTTCTTACATCTTTACAAACCCTCCCCATCTTTCTCTCTCCCCGAGCCCATCTCTTTCTCTGCTCAACCCGCATCTCTGTCTCTGCCCCGATTCCTTGGTGCTAAGTATTTCTGGGGTCGGGATGTTGTTTTTTTTCATATATTTTAATGGTGAATTTTGGTGCTCTGTTTGTAGGGGTATTTAAACTGGTTTCTTACCCAAATTTCAACATGATCAATAAAAAACCTGACTTAGCAAAAAAAAAAAAGAAAAGTGGTATGAAACTCAATTGTTCTATTGGAAAGAAGTTTGGCTTGTAATATATATGTGTGTGTGTGTGTGTGTGTGTGTGTCCTTGTATTCATTTTCATTGTTAATTTATACAATGAATATTAATAATTTATGCTAACATTAAATTGTGTTCTATTTAATGACATTAGTATGATTAATGAATGCAAATGAAGTGCTTGTGTATTTGTATTAGTATACCAATATTGTTGCATTTTTGTATCCTTGTACTCCTTTCCATTGTTAAGCTGAATCTTTCATTGTTAATTTATACAATGAATATTAGCAGTGAAGTGATGGTGCTTGCTTGCTTTCCCTTGTTCGTTGAAGGCTCCTGTTTAGCATGGTGGGGAATATTACATTCGCCTGTTGTGTTTATACAATGAATACCAAAACATACATTTGATTCATTATTATGAATCATCTAACATCAAAAAGTTTCATTAAATTTCAATCAAATTCTTCTCAAGGTTCCTTTTCTATTACATAATAATTTATGCCTATAGTTTATCAATGTGTCTCATGGTTCTTGTAATCTTTTGTTGTTGGACTGTGAAGACATGAGGCCACCACAAACCAAACAGTTTGTTGGTACACATGGATGATAATTTATTAAACTTATATTTCTTCCAAACAGATGTCCAAGGCATTATTGCAAAATCTCAAGTTTCAATCTAAGCATAATCATCTACCCTTAAACCATTATTCTCTCTATTTTTGTTGTTTCTTTTTTGAACATCATCACCATTTCTTTCTGCTGTTCTTCCTATTCAAAATATAGACTCTGTTAATCGTAGACTTGTGAAGTTATACACACATAGAAGCTGCTCTAAGTTGAGTGCTTTGATGATCTGGGTAGTCAGGACAATAAGAAAAAGCAAATCAGATCTAATTTACTGTGTATTTTTAAGTTTGATGTAAATATTTGTTCCTTATTTTCATGTGAAACTGTGTGTCTATGTTATATATAAATATAGTGCCTTTCTATTTGTTGGCTTTTTTTCTTTTTCATTTGAAATTTGTTCTATTTGTAATGATTGTGGGACATCTATCTTGAATATGAGAATGAACTAGTAAAATACCCCCACCTCAATAGACTCTTAAGGCCAGCTTGAGCCTAGCCTCTCTTTTTCCAAGCCATGCCAGCTGATGGTTTTGATTGAATAGCCTAAAACGAAAATTAATCATATGGAGCATTTGATATAATAATAAAATATGTATCTTTGCTTTTGTAGTAGCAATGTTTTATCGACGACTGATAGGATATTAGAGATGGAAGGTTTTGTTGCTAAATGGTTTTATTGCCTGAATTATATAATTAAAACTAATAATATCATCAACGTCTGTTAGTCTGAGTAGTAAGGAGTTCAATTTTTCTTAAGTAAGGTCTCGGTTTTGAATATTGTGAATGGAGAAAACAAGCTGACAGAACTTGTTTCTCTTATATGGTCTGTCTCGGCTCGACTCTAGATTAGTCAAGGCCCAAAGTGATTGTCGGACGCCGGAGGTCTTAAACAAAAAAAAAAAACTAATAATATCTTAAATAACAATAATATTAGTGATGGAATTTTTCATCACTAAAAGCATTATTGATGGAAATTTTGCTAAATAGGAAAAGTACTTTTAGTGATGAAAATTCAGTCTTTAATTATTATTAATGACGGAAATTACTTATGGAAAAATAAATTTAATGATGGAATATTTGTTTTATCGATGAAACATTTAGCTGCTAATGCCCTTATTATTAGCAATAAAATGGTATTATCGATTTCAATTTTTTTGATGGATTTTTAAAAATAAAAATTCATCGCTAAAAATAATTTCAACATTAAAGAGGGCATTACCAATTGAATATTTTGTCAATAATATTTTGTCATAACATACAAGTTTAAAAACTCAATCATTAGACACTAATTAAGAGCCACCACAAAACATTTCTTATTTAAGTATAATTGATCACCTAATAAATCTATCCTTATTAAAGATGTCTTAAACTTGACTTAAGTTATTTAAAAAAATAAGTTCTAATCCACGAAACAAAATCATGCTCAAAAGTATAGTTACATGTAGGAAAAATTATAGCACTCTTATAATACTAATCCAAAAGATCGTACTAGTTGATTTCTTATTATCCAAAACTCTAAACATATTAAAAAATTTACCAAATAAATTAATATTAAAAATTATTCTTAAAATTACTCTAATCGTTTAGTAACAATTTAAAAATATTTTTTCATTTCAAGAGTATTCAAAGAAAATATTGTCATTCTGTGAAGAGGTTTCATCACCAGATTCATTAAAATTTTTAAAAATTTTATTATTTCTTAATAAAAATCAATAAAAACTTTTAATAATTTGGTCAAATCTTATTTTAAAATTTAAATATTCCAATATTTGGTAGGATTGAATTTCTACAAATATTTTAAAGAAGCATTAACCCTCCAATAGTTTGGTAAGATTTAATTTCAAGATTTTAAATCCTCTAATAGTTTAGTAAAATTAAAAAAGAATTTATAAATTTAATTTTCTTTAAAAATATAATTAAACTTCTAATAGTTTGGTAAGATTTAATTTTCAATTTAAAGCCTCTAATAATTTGGTAAGATTAATTTAAAAATTTTACTTTTCTAATTAAACATAAATAATTTACAAAATAAATAAATAAATAATGCCCAAAAAAATTTTGGTCAATGGCTTAGCTCATTCAAAGTGGCTCAACTTGACTTCAGACTCAAAAGTAGCTCAACAACTCAGCTCAGTGACTTGCGGCTCAGCTTGGCTCAGCTCGGTTCAACTGGATACTAAAGCAAGTTCTCTCTTCGTGCAAAATATGTTGTTTCATTTTTTATAAAAGTAAAAAATTTTATCCTTTTCTCATTTTTTTTTGTCTTTATTTTCTTTTTCTAAAAATGACCTAAAAATCCAAGAACTCAACAACATCGATTGGTTTTCCAAATTTTGGTGCCCAAAACTTCAATTGGACCATCGCCTACTATCATCATCAATTGTCTATCTATGTTAGAGCTCACAAAAATTCTAGAAATAAACCTTTTATCCTTTTTTTTTCTTATTCTTAAATTTGATTTTCCAAAATCACCTTGACAATGCCTAAAACTAAACCCAAATTCAAGATTTTCTATCACTAAATAAACTGTGTTATAGTGTTCAAAACCCTACCTCTTGCACTATGTGTTCTCCCACTTAACCTAGACTACTTTTTGTCTAATTTCTAACCTTGAAATACCAAAATCATGCCATAAAAACCCTTGCAACCCGAAAACACAAAACCTTTTATTTGTACCAAGTTCTAATCTGGGGTCAAAACCTTAAAATCATAAGAAAGGAAAAAAAACTACTAAGGCAAAAGCAGGGAGTGTTCCCTGTGTTTACACTCTGATGCTCAAGTCAAAGGTCAGTACAAAAGAGGCCAAGAAAAGAGGAAAATGAAAATGTAAGAATAAAATAGGGATGGAATGATGATACCTGGATGTCTCTATTTATAGGTGAAAATTGAAGGCTTTGTGGGGTAAGAAGGTGACATAATCGAGCTGACGTGGCATTGTACATGTCAGATTAGCCCAAAAGTTGAAAATGCATATAGCTATTTGCTAATAGTCTTTCAATGAAATGAATGACCAATATGCCTTTTAGACACCAAAAAATACCTCTAACATTTTGTCCCCCCATTGAATAGTTTGAGTATTAGACTAATGGGTGCTTGATTGAACACTTCTGGTGTGTATATTCACTAATTCAACCTTAGTCTTTGTGAATATGGGCTTTTGAACAATTATGGCAATGATCCGTCCTCATATGTCAAGGTTAGATGTTATTGAGGCTAATGTGAAAGAGGTCTATGATGTGTTGAGTAGAACCAGTGGCTACTATAAGTGAACCAACTTGATGGTGAATATAGATGTTGAGCTTGATCTTGAGCATAGGTTTCTAGTTGTTCACGTAATCAATCCATTTTAAGGTTGTCAAGGTGAATGTCTTTATATAAAAAAAAACCTAAGGTTGGGCTAGCTATCATATGACTAATTATTGTTATGGCTCACATACTCGACGTGATATTTATGAACCTTATTCAAAGTTTGGTCTTCAGACTTGGGATAGGGTTAGCTCGGTGCTTAGTCCATTCAACCGTTCATCTTAGGTTTTGTAATTGGTCTAGCTAGTTTGAATAGGTTAGATTATCAATTTGTCTTTAAAGTATTTGAAAATCGCATTTAATAAGAAAGATTTTTATGAGGTAAAATGCAGAACTAAAAAGGTAAAAAGATGTTTTTCAATAACAACCTAACACATGACCTAATCTGGGCTATTCATCTGATCTGAACCTTGGTTATATATATGGCCTGTTAAGACTTCCATTTTTCACTTTTTTTTTTTTGCTCTCGTTTTAATTTGTTTTAACTGACCTAAAAGCTTTTACCTTTTTTTCGACCTAAAAGGTCTATCTTCTTTTATCCGTCCTTTCTTTTTTCATTTTGGTATATTTTTTTCTCCTTCATAATATTTATTAGTGCAAGTTTTGGGGGTTCAAAGAGTTTCAAGGTAGTTCCCAAAAGAGGTTGGCTCAACCATGAGAACAACGAAGACAAGGTCCCTCCAATAATTGTAGGTAGGGATTATAGTTGAATAGCATATTGTTTAAATTCAATGTTAGAGGAAAAGTAAAAAAAAAAAAAAAAAAGTAAAAGACAATGCCCACACTAAAGGAGAGCATGTTTATCATAGTATAGACAAGCTCTGCGATGTTATTGACTTCAAACTTGAAAACTAACCATTTCTTATCTTTCAAGTTAATCTAACTTCTCTAGCTGGTTTTTTTTTTTTTTACTATTTCTCCTTCCGAGGTTTAGCCTTCTTAACCTCTTATCCTTTATACTTATTCCTCTATTTTTTGTTTTTTTTTTCTTGAATTAGCACTAGTTAACATCCCTCACTACTCTTCTCTTTCTAAAGAGTCTCCTTGTCCTTTTTTTTCCTCTAACATTATGGTGCTCTCTGCCACTACTCTAACTTAAAATCTTGCTTTTACTCAAGAGTCTGAGTCTTTTAATAGTAAAGGCTTTGAAGATGAAAAGGGTTTCGAGAAAGAGCAGAAAAGAGGCTAAACAAGTTGAAAAATGAAAAGATAAGGAGAAGTCCTTATTAGAGTTAAAGGGCCAACTCAGTTTCTTTTTTTCACACCCTATTCCTTAGGTTTGATCCCTAAAAACATAATAAAAAACTTGAAAGGCAAGGCTAACCCTAAAGATTGCCCTAACATATGCTATGCTCATCATGTTTGCTCTTTGAGGGTTAACTTTAGCCTTTCAAAAAAGGGGTATAGTGTATTAATGTTGACCTCCAAGGACCAAATCCCTAATACCCTGAAAAGTCACCAACTTTGGATATACTAGGATTCAATAATGGCTAGTTTGAGGTTTTCTTTATAAGTTTTATTTGTTAAAAAAAATTTTTCTTATAATTTAACTATCACTTAGCTTTTCAGTACATAGTAACATTCATTATTTTATGTAAAAACTTAGGTATTTTTCTCACTCTCTTCTATTCAGAGAGTTTTTCTCAATCAAAAAGCATTCGTATGATAAAAGATGATTCAATGTGACAACTCATCCATCCAAAAGCTATTCGGGGATTGTTCGAGTTTAATAAAGAACTAGAAACTAATCTTTCTCTACCTCTAGAAAGAGTACAAGAATAAGAATAATAAGCCTAAGGTGTAGGAGATTTTGAATAAGCCCAAGATTTTTAATGACATGCCCATTGCTCTTTATGTGTCTAACTTCGCAAACCAAGATAAAATCTTAGAGTTCACTAAAAAGGGTGAGTTGGTTATAGATGCAAATCAACTAACCTCCCTCAAAGTAATGAACGAGTCTAAGTACTAGAGTAGTTGTAAGGTAAACTTGTAGGGTGTTTAGTTTTGTCAATTTTTTCTAACTCTTAGCCTGTTTTGTATACACGTCTTCCTAACCTTCCAAAGATGAATTTCGTAAGTTTTTTTATAAGCTTAAGGCTAAAAAGGGCCAAAAGAAGTCGTTAATTTAGCTCAAGGCTTTTTCTTATGTGGGACTAAAGTAATAAATCCCATCACCAATTAGAAGTTGAACCCCTCGACTTAAATTCTTACAGTCACCAAAGGTAAGTAAAAGGTGACGATAGGTCAAAAAGTCACAACTCTTTCCTCCAAAAAGTAAAAGTCTAAGGCTTCATCCTCTCTAGTGGACCCTAAGGTTAAAATTTTAAAACCTAGCTCAGAGAAGTTCTCTACTAGCCTGTAGTACAACACTAGTGATAACCTTTTGGAGAATTTTGATATGGCTAAAAAGTTTGCAAAGGTTACGTTCCCTCCAAATAGTAAGTTATCTTTTAGTTCAATTTTAATATCATTCTTAGTTCAACTATTTTCCAAGTCCAAGCTTTTTTTTTTTTTTTTTTGCAATTTTTAACAAGCTCCTAGCTCATTCTAGCCTATGTGTTAGTCAAGCCCTACACCATGCTTATATGGCCTTGGCTTGTGCCTTGAAGATTGAAAAGGATTTGAGGTTCTGGGGTCAAGAAAATTATAAAAATGATGATGTGATCACCAATCTGTGGTCCAGCCTCTCTATCTCACATAAAAAAGAGTTTGAGTAAAAAAAGAGGGTTAACGACCTGACAATCAAATTGAAAGAGGTGCAAGTGAAAAGGGTTTTAGTAGATTTTATAAAAGAATAAACCAAGCTTAAGCTTAGCAAAGCTTAGGCTGAAATTGCAAGGTTGAGGTTTTAATTGGAAGCTAAGCAAAAGATAAAGAAAAAGGCCAAAAAGAAGGCTAAAGAAGAGTGCAATAAGGAAATCATCAATAAGTTCATGAACTTTAAGAGATATTCTAGCGTTCGAGTCGAATTCTCAAGGAACAACAGCCTCGGTGCCTTCAAGTTGGCTAAGGACGAAGTGCAATTTAAATTTGCCAGCTTGAACCTTGACCTCTCTAACTTTAGGCTAGACAATCTTAAGACCAGATTTTTAGTCTAGTATATGAAGGAAAAGAAAAATGATGACAAGGATGATGGTACCATAGACATTGAACTCGAGACCACTTTTATGCTTGAAGCTGAAGAAGGACCTGCAACTGTTGATAATGAGAAAAACTAAAGATGAAGGCTTTTTTTTCTTGTTTCTTGTTTCTTTTTTTTTTTAATTTTGTTGAAATTTTTTGTAAGTAAAAGGTCAAGGTTTTTGTAAGAACCTCAGATCAATTCACTCTATGAACTTTTATTAGATTTTTTGTACTCATATTCACTTGATGAATATTTCGTTATTGAATACAAGTATTTTTTGCCCAAGTTTCAGCTTTATTTTTATTTCAGTGCTTCATTTTATGCTTTACTTTCATATCCTATTTAGACAAAGTTTCAACTTGGATGATAGGCTTAGATAACCTATAATGATTTAATAAATTGATCTTTTGATAAATCAAATAGCCACGAAGTCTCAGCTTAAATTAAATGAGCTTAATGGAATTTAATCAATAATTTAAAGATTTTTTAAATTAACTTGAAATTTTAAATTAACATAAGTCTCAGCTCGATTATGATGACTTAATGAATTTTCAAGATTAGATCGATATCACTTTAGTTTAGGGCTTTCATAGTAAAAGTAATCAAGTACAAAGTTTATTCAATAATTTTTAAATTACAAAATGTTAGCTCGACTTTGTTTGAGTTATTGATAGTAGACTTAAAGATTATCCGTTTTCCATGTCTTCATGATAGGATTTCCATTCATATCCTATAACCTATAGGTTGTGTCATGGGTGACCTTTTTGACTACGCAAAGGCCCTTCCATTTCAAGGCTAACTAACCACATTGGTCATTTACTATGGGGGCTTTAACATTTTTAAGCACCAGGTCTTATTTCTTTATATTTTTACTTCAGAACTTTTTGTTATAGTAATTACATATTTTCTGCTGGTAGGCTACTATTTTGGTTAGAATTACATCTCTATCTTTTTTTGTTAAGTCCAAATCAATTTTGAGGCCATCTTTATTCCCCTCTTTTAATCCAAACTTGACTTTTAAGCTCATAACGTCGATCTCAATAAGCACCACGACCTCTGTCCCAAATGTTAGGTGAAAAAGGAATTTTCTTTTGGGGACTTTAATGGTTGTTCTCAAAGCCCAAAAGACTAGAGAGCTCATTGGCCCATTTGCCTTTTGCTTCATCTAGTTTCTTTTTTAGGGCTTCTAGTATTGTTTTGTTGGCCATCTCGACCTGGCCATTGGATTAAAGGTGAGCTACCAACGTGAACTTCAAGTTAATGTAAAGGTTAAAGCACCACTTTTTGAACCTTGAATTTTCAAACTGCTTGCCATTGTTTGTTATTATGGACTAAGATAAGCCAAATCAATAGACTATGTTCTTCTAGATGAACTTTTTGACTTAAGCTTCTATTGTTGTGGCTAAGGCTTCAACATCAAGCCATTTTTGTGAAATAATTAACTACTACCAACATAAATTTTTTTGGTCTTGAGGTCAGAGTGAATAGGGTGAGGACATCCACTCTCCATTGCATAAAAGGCTAAAGACTAATCATAAGGGTTAGCTCGATTGATGAAAGATGTTGTACATGGATAAATCTTTGGCATTTATCACATTTCTTTATGAGGTTAATCGTATCTTTCCTTATAATTAGCCAATAATAGCCCTTTTTGAATACCTTATAGGCAAGTGGTCGAGGTCCAATATGATTTTCTCATATCCCTACATGTATTTCCTTGATGACATATTTAGCTTCCTCGTTATTTACACATCTCAGGTAAGGCCAATTGAAATATCTCATGTATAATTTCTCGTTGATCATTGTGTATCAAAAAGCATTCCTCATCAAAGCTTTAGTTTGGACCTTATCTTTAGGTAATTCTTTCATAGTTAATATGCCTTTATCAAGGTCATCCATAATTCTTTCTCCTCAATTTGTTCAACTAGTTTCTCCTTAATATTCTTTTATGCTAGCTCTTCCACTAAGACATATATTGAGCTCTTCGTTGTCCCCTGAAGCTAGCTTAAACAAAAAATCTATTAGTATGTTCTTTTACCTTAGTATTTACCTAACCTTAGCCTTGGAAAAGGTAGTTAGAAAGGTTAGTGGCTTGTCTAAGTACTTTTTTATCCCCTTTTCTTTAACTCTGAACTCACCATTTATTTAGCCAACCATAAACTGTGAATCACTATATATAATAATAATTTTTATATCTAGTTTGCCTGCCAATCTCAGGTCAACTATTAATGCCTCATATTCGGCCTTATTGTTTGAAACTCTAGATCCGAACTTAAAGGCATACTAGAATTGTAAATTTTCTAGGTTGATCAGGATTAGGTTGACCCCACTTCTATGGTTGGTAACTGACCCATCAGTAAATAGTTTCCATATTTCTTTTTCTCTAACTTTTTCACCTTCTCCAGGTTGCTCGTCAAGTCGAGCTGAGGTGCATTCTACAACAAACTCTACTAAAACCTAAAATTTCATAGTCAACTTAAGCAATATGTACAAGTCATATTCACTGAATTCTATTGCCCATTTGATTAATCTTCCTGATAATTTTAGCTTCTACAAGACTTGCCTGAGTGGCTGGTTGTATCAACACCCCATTTTGTTTGAGATTTTCTTGAATCAGAAACTAGTTTTTGACAATATATTAGGCTCGATTGGGAAGCTTCGGGCCTAATAAGAAAAGTCTACATTTTAATTTTAATTTGATTTAATTTTTATTTATTTATTATTATTATTAAGATGTCAAAAAAAAAAGGGGAACAAAATCAGAGAATTTTAGGAGAAATAATGGTTGTTTGAAAATGGAAACAAAATCAATTAGAAAACCATTGACCACGATCCCAAGAATTAAGCAATCTTTTGGATTAAATCTATTCAATGATAGATTCGATCTTTCTTAAAATCCTTAAAGTTTATGAAATGAAACCTTATAAATCATGCCTAAAAGCACACATACAAGGGGAGGGAGAGGATAAAACAATTAGAATGTATGAATTTTTCTAGGTTTTAAATTTTTGGTTTTCCTGAAATTTTCTTAGGAATTTTTTTGATTTATGGAAATTTGAAACTATGGCTCCTATGGGGTTTCATTTTGATTTGTAGATTGTTTGGGATTTAGGAATATTGACTTAGGTTTGGTTTTGATTTCTAGGTTAATTTTTTAGGCTTTTGAAATTCATGTTTGAAAATCTACTAGAAAGTTTTAGTTTTTTCTATGTTAGAATTGAATGTCTAGGTTTAGGTTGTTTTCTGTGAATATAATTTGAATTTTTAGGTTTTTTTTTTTTGGGAATTTTTGGGTTTTTTGGGTTCTACTGAATTTTTTGGTTAAAGGTTTGAATTTTTTAATAAGTTCATGATGGCCAGAATGGTGGATTCTAGGTGGATTCTAGGTTTATTTGAAGATTTCAATGACCATTTAAAGATATTGACGTCGAAATCTGGGTTTTTAACCAGTTTTTAAAACTATTTAAAGTTTTCAGCTCAAGGTTGAAGAGAGAAGTCAAAGGAACTAAGGCTAAAGAGAGAGAGAGAGAGAAAGAGATAAAGGAAAGTGGAAACTAAAAAAAAGGCTGAAACTGAACCTTTCATACCCACATTGAAACATCGTCATTTTGGTAAAAGGGCTAACCTACGTAGACCCGTTGATTTGCACTTCCGACTAGACCCAATATTAGGTTTTCCTTTTTCTTTTTTTTTTTTTATTTCCATTTGATTTTGATTTTATTATTTTGAATTTTTTCTATTTTCTTTTTTAACTTATTATTATAATTTTTTTATTATTCTCCTATTTTTAGTATTTAACTTTTGCATGATTGTATGACTATGTTTAATTGCTTGATTATTAATATATTTATTTGTGTGATTATGTGAATATATTTCATTTTATTTGTGATATTTGTTTTGCATGATTATTAATTAATTGCATTAATTGTATGATATATTATATTGTTGAATGATTATATTATTGCATGGTATATTATTATTACATGATATAATATATTATTATTGCATGGTATTATCTGCATGATGTTTTCTTTTATTTTAATTGATTTTTTTTCTTTTCAAATTAAAAAAAAAAGTTTTCCAAAAAATATTTTTAATCCTAGCAAACTATTGAAAGATCTAATCTTAACTTAGGTCTTATCAAATTATTGAAGGATTTAATGAATTTTCTTAAAATATATATTTTAAAAATTCTATTAACAAATTAAAGGATAATTTTCAACGAAAAGTCTTATCAATAGATTAAAGGACATTTTTTACTATAAATCTGATTTATAGATATTTATTTTTAGAAGCAAAATTAAAAGAATCTAATTACAAAGCCTCTTAAGAATGGGTCACTAGTCTCCATGAATACTCTCGAGGTAAAAGAATTATCTTAAATTGCTACCAAATTGTTGGAATAATTTTAAGATCAATTTTTAATATTAAATATTTTAGTAAATCATAAATATGATTAAGGCTTAGATAATTTGAAATCAAACTGGTACAATTTTTTTGAATGACCGCTATAAGGGTGCTATAATCTTCCTCATGCGTAACCGCACTCTTGAATCTAAAATTTGATTTTGTGAACTAGAATTTACTATTTAAAGATACAAAAGCCAATCTTGGAACTCCTTTTTAAATAGAATAAATTCTATCAGGCAGCCAATCACACATAAACAACAAAGATTGGTGGCAACTCCTTTAATCCATATCTAGCGGTAGGTCTATAAATCTATATGTTATGATAGTTTGGTAATCCACTAGAAATAAAGAGAGTTAGGCCAGTAAATAATTTTTTATTATCCAAGTCTACTTAATAAATTTAAGATTTTTTTTCTTATCATATTTGTCATTCACTTGCATGTGCATAACATGAACTCTACACTTGAGTTTTATCCCTTATGAAGGAGTAAAGTACCTACTCTTTCGTAAGATTTCATGTCTCTACATAGATTAGCAAAATACTCCCACTCAAATCGAACCATTTTCTCTTGTAACTTATAATGGGTGAGGATTATGGTGCTTTACTAGTCTATAATGGACAATGATGTAAGGAATAATTTGGAAACCCTTAGATTGTCAAATCTTTGAACCTACCATGTAAATAAACCCTAAAGGTCCAAACCTAGGTTAGATTTATGTCTTCCCTTGTGTTAGAAAATCCTAAATAGGACATATGATAGGTTGTTTATTTTGCTTGTAAATTTTTGTATTGTTCTTTTGTATATATTATATGCATACTAACCATTGATGTTATTCTTGTATTTATATATTATTTTTTGTATATATTATATGCCTACTAACCTTTTTCCTTTACTATGCATGTATATACACCATTAGATCTATCATAAGGAGTAATTGCTACAAAATAATTTTAACAAAAAAAGTCTCAGTTATATCTATGGAAAGCCTAGAAAACTCTTCTACTGGCCTGAAAAGGAAGTCTAAAAGGTTGAAGCTTACAAACAAAAGGCTAAAAAGGGAAGTTCAAGCACTTGGACAAAAAAAAGGATGAATGAAAGAGTTCATTCATTGACCTTAACACAACATGATCATCCGTTAATCGAGAACTAGCCTAACTTTTGAAAAAAAATGGACAATTACAAGTAAAGCTACAAGAAAGGATTGATGCACTCTCTGAAGCATAAAGGTACATCCAAATGCTAAATGGAATGATGGTGGAAATTGGAACACAAATAAGGGCTATGAATGAATAATGTGAGCAATTAAAAAAGGTATATGTGAGAAAGCATAACCAGTTAGAGTCCCTACTTGACCAAATCACTATGGTTGCTTATGAAGCCAAAAATATGGTAGAAAAGGTCAAAGAATGAAAGATAAAAGTGCCACCAATGAGAACACATGGCTAAAAACTACTAGATTTTCTTAATGAAGTACGAAGCCAATATTGAAAAATTAAGGATTTCTTTCCTTAATAAATTATAGACTTTTCATGGATGTAATATTGGATTCGATTAGAAATAACTTTTTAATTCAATAAAGATTTTCTTTGTTAATAATTGTTATGTGGTGAATTCTTCTTATTGTATTCATACATTCTTTGCATTCATTCTCATACATAATCTAATGGTCATATAAACATCATTTTAAATCTGTACCTAATTGTGAAAAATTTAGGTTTTAAAGGTAGCTCGAGCAACTCACCACAAGTATAATACTTAAGCTTAAGCTTAAGCTAGAACAATAGAGCAAGACAATGCAAGCCATGTTGAGAAATTGAAAGAAAATCAAGAGAGAATTGAGCAAAATCCTTGAAGCTTTGGGTAAGTTGAATAAGGGAAAAGCAGTAGAAGAAAATGATTAGCATAAAGTTACTGATCCTCTATATCCTCCAAGTTATGGCTCATATCAGGCCCAATCTATTCAAAACTACCCACCACAATAGTTTGCATTTCCTATAAACTCAGGAATGCCATATACACCTAGCCAAGAGAATGCTTAAAGTTGCATCAACCCTACCTTCATTGAAAAGGCAATTGAACCAGTCCAAGTTTCTAATTTGGATGTCCTAAAAGAGAAACTAGAATTGAAAATGGCTTAGGCTTTAGTAGACTTAAAATCTTATTACAAGATGAACATGCTTGAAAAGAGGTTGCGAGTTATTGAAAAGATAGATTTTTATGGCTCCATGGATACTACTAGCCTTTGTTTACTCTCAAATGTTATGATTCCTTTAAAATTTAAAGTTCTAAAGTTCAAGATTTATAATGGTACTAAGTATTCGATAACTCATGTCACCATATACTATCAAAAAATAAAGACTTACACTAGTAATGAAAAGCTATTAATATATATATTCCAAGATAGCCTTATTAGCTCAACTGCAAGTTGGTATATTCAACTATATCGAACTCATATCCATTCTTAGAATGAGCTTACTCAGGTATTTATCAACTAATATTGCCACATCATTGACATGATTTTTAATCATCTTTCTTTACAAAGCATGAAGAGAAAGGTAATAGAGTCCTTCAAAAAATATGCTCGATGGTGGAGGGATATGGTTGCTTAAGTTTAACCTCATTTAACTGAGAATGAAACAATGGTCTTATTCGTAAATACCCTGAAAGTATCCTATTATAGGAAGATGATAGGGAACGTAACAAAAACTTTGCTAATATGGTGATCTTAGGGAAGATTATTAAAAATGCCATCAAAAGTGGCAAGCTTGAAGAATGAGAGGCCAAGAAAAGAGGGATTCCTAAGAAGAAAAAAGCTAAAGCCTACGCAATAAGTTTTAAGAGGTAACAATTAAGAGGTTATGTTCCATATTCACTACATGTTCATCCTGCTTACCACCCTGCAATCAATAATGTTGCACAAATCCATTACTAGTTTCATTACCTGACCATGAGTAACATCTATCAAGCCATTATCAACCAGCTTTTCAAGCACATGCATATGGACATAATCTTGTCATTGTACCACTTTCAAGGCCTAACAATTAAACGAGTGATTTGGAAAGATTCAGGGGCAACTAAGAAAGAGCTCGTATTTAACATATCCCTATAACCTATACTGAACTATTCCCAAAATTAGTCAAGAATGACTTGGTGTCTCTAGTTCTTTTAGAACCATTAAAGCCATCTTATCCTAAATGGTACAATGTTAATGTCACATGTGATTACCATAATGGGAATATGGGTAGCTTTATAGAAACTTGCCCTACTTTCAAGCATAAGATGCAAAAGTTTGATTTGAGCAAGTTTGGTGAGCTTCAACAAATTAGAGGAGCTGAATGCCCATAAAAGCCTTGTGCCTGATCACCTAGGGGCATAATTTTAGGAAGGATTTGAAAAGGTTGATTGAAACTTCTTATCATTTAAAGATTTCTTCGGAATAATGGACTTTTTTATTGTACTTGAATTTTTATCTTATTTTTTATCATTTAATAAAAGTGACTTTTATGCATTTTCATGACATTTTCTCTTTTGTATGAATTACCATTATATATTTTTACCTTCTTATATCTTTTCTCATATCTATTCTTTATAATGAATGTTCAGACAATCATGATAATAATTTAGGATTCAATTTTGAAAACATCATTCATGTTAATATGATTGATAAGTTGAGATTGTTAATTAGGACTCTTGAATAAGAGAAGACATATTTGACGAAAAATTTTACTCGTTGGAAAATGAAACTAATACAGTACATGATCTTTGTAATGGTTCATTCACAAGTCTATTTTTGGACAATCAATGTTCTCTATTAAAAGTATTGGTGTTTGAAATGATAAATGGTTGTTTTTCTTTTACCTTTTCACAAAATGAGTAAAATTATCCTTTGTTACCTTATTTGAGCCTGTTCAAATTTTCTTTTAAGGAACCTTAACCAAATATTACCCCTATGCTGAGGTAAAACTTTGATAAGCTTAGAAAAGTGAAGATCTTTAGTGATTTCAAAGGCAAAACCCTTTCGTACTCAAATCCTTCTTGAAAAGTGAAAAAAATGAAAAAAAGAACAAAAAATTGATGGGGCAAAATGTTAAGATGCTCTACATGGAAAAATATGATCCTTAGTTTGATGACCCTTCAAATATAGTTTAGACCTATTTTATCCATTCCTTTCATAACCTCTCACTCTAACCTAAAGTTATGTCCCTTAAAAGCCTATTTTGATCAAATGTGAATACTTGAATTGAAAAGTCATGAATTGAACTAAGGCTAGTTTATCATTGGATTGTTTAGGATTTTAGTCAAAGCATCACTAATGGATCAAAGTGGAAAGAGAAATGAGAATAAAAGATGAGAAAAAGGTGTGCAATAAAAGTAAAAAATGAAAAAAAAATAAAAAAGAGAAAAAAAATTTAAATTGAAAATCCAAAAAGACAGTTTAAGTGAAAATGAAAACTTAGAACACAACTTAATATGAGTATCCAAGAAATAAGGATGATGATTGGCTCAGAGATTGAAGATATTGGTGGAATGTGTTTTTTAAAAAAATTTTGAGTTGGAGTCCAACATTGTCTAAACAGTCATTATTTTGGATGTTGATATCCCATTTACATAGTCACAGTATTTTGGTTTCATTTATCTTTAAGTTGTCCTTAACCATACTTCTTTTTATAATGAAGATCCATTTTTCTTATTATTTATCAAGTATACATCTCATGAATGAATTGAAGAAATGTATCATGTTTGTCATAAATTAGAATGATGATAAATAAATGAATAACAATGTTTGTAAAAGATTTTTTTCAGTCTTTTGAAAGAAATTCAAAAGTGAAATAAGCCTGAGAAGATGATTTAAAAAGGGCAAATGATGACAAGTGGTGGATTGGGCAACATAACTTATGAGTTGTTACCACATAGGGAAAATGACATGGATCAAATGATAGAATTTGTTTTGAGATCATTAATGTTCAGAAGTTGAGAAAGAATATATGAGATGGTGGAATTTTAAGAATTTTATTACCACAATTGAAATTTCATGGCATTAATTTAGTGATATCTGCATTGCATACATTTGTTTACATTATTTAAATCTTTGATAATTGCATTTGCATCAAGGTTAGAGCATGTATTTGCATCATTTAAGGAACATTCGAATCATTGTATAACATGAATTTGCATCATTTAGTGAGAATCTAGATTGTTACATTTGCAACATGTAGAAGATATTTGCATTGACATTTATTGCATACAAAATTTGACTTTGATTAGAGAATATTTTTTACTTTTGAATTCTCGAATGAAGAAGATCTTTTATGATGAGATTTTTTTTTTTACAAAGAAAACTTTCCAAAACTTTTAAATATATAGCCTTTATTTAAAAGAGCTTTCGAATAAGAATCTTTGAAATTTTGGACTCGAAACCCTAAATTTTTTTTCTTCAAATAAAAATCATTGGTGTGAAGCCATGGCGTTATTGAAAAAGAACTTTTGAAACTTTAGATGTGAATCTCTAATTTTTTGAATATGAATCTTCGAAATTTTTTATGTCAATCTCTAAGTTTTTTGAATAAAAATCTTTAACTTTTAGATGAGAATATTTGAAACTTTGGACGTGAATCTTTAAATTTTTGAATGAAAATCTTTAACTTTTGGATGTGAAAGCTTGAAATCTTTGAATTTTGCCTATAAAGCTTGAAATCTTTGATGTAAATCCCTGAATTTTTCAAGTATAAAGCTTTAAATTTTTTATGCGAATCACTAACAAAAAACTTTTGAATGTGAATTATAGTTTGTGAAACTTTTGCAAATCTGAAGTTCTTGTAAATATGAAGTTTTTGTGAATCTTTCATCTGAAATTCTTATGAATTTAAAAGTTTTTTGAATCTTTAATTTTTTGCAAACCTAAAATTCTTGTGAATATGAAAGTTTTGTGAATCTTCTAATTTTTTCAAATTTAAAACTCTTACAAATTCTTACGAATCTTCTATTCTTGAGAATCTAAATATTCTTGAAAATTTGAAAAATATTACAAATTTGGAAACTCTATGAAACTTGGAATCTCTGTGAAACTATAACCTTTGAGAATCTTGAATCATTTACAAACTTTTGGAATCTTTGCAAAACTTGAAATTCTTACAAACATTTGTAAATCTTGACTTTCGAAATCATTACAATTTTTTTTTTTTTTGCAAATCTTGGAGTATTGGAATTTTTCATTTTTTGTTATGGAATCTTGCAAATTTTTGTAATTTGTGGACCCTTAAATTTTCAAATTGTGAATCTTTGGATTTCAAGCTAAAATTTTTTTGGACCTAGGTGAATGGATGTCTTTAGACATTTCCTATTTAAAGTTTCTAAAGTCATTAAGCATTTATTTAGAGGAGCTCATTTCTTGATTTATTTTTTAAATTACATGCCTCTGTTTAAAGGATCCTTCAGTTAAATCGAACATAATGGTTGTTTATGTCTTTACACAATCTTTGTTTCACAGAAATTATGCAAAAAAAGGCAACAGTAGACACCTCATTTTTTTGAGATTTTTCAAATTGAAAACAAGCTTTTGACAATATATTAGGCTTGATTTGGAAATTTCGAGCCCAATAGGAAAAACCTTCATTTTAATTTTAATTTGATTTAATTACTGTTTTTATTTATTTATTTACTATTATTATTATTAAAAAGTCAAAAAAATAAGAAAAAATAAGGAACAAAATCAAAAATTTTTTGGAAAAATCATGGTTGTTTAAAAATGGAAACAGAATCAATTAGAAAACCTTTGACCACGATCCTAAGAATTGAGCAATCTTCTAGATTGATTCTATTCAATGACATTCTATCTTTCTTAAAATCTTTAAAATTTGTAAAGAGAACCCTATAAGTCATGCCCAAAAGCACACATACAAGGGGAGGAGAAGGATTAAGCAATTAGAACATTGGAATTTTTTTGGGTTTTAAGTTTCTGGTTTTCTTGAAATTTTCATGAGAATTTTTTTAATTTCTAAAATTTTGAAACTGAAGCTTCTCTGGGGTTCTGTTTTGATTTGTAGATTGTTTGGGATTTGGGAATATTGACTTAGGTTTGGTTTTGATTTATGGGTTAATTTTTTGGGATTTGAATTTTTTAGGCTTTAGGAATTCATGTTTGGAAACTTGCTAGGAAGTTTTGGTTTTTTTCTGATGGAATTGAATTTTTGGATTTTTTTCTGGGTTTTTGGGTTTTATTGAATTTTTTGATGACTTCATGATGGCCGAAATGGTGGTTTCTAGGTGGATTTTGGGTTCATTTGAAGATTTCGATGGCCGTTTAAAGATCTTAAAGCCTATATCTGGGTTCTTGGCTTATTTATGGAACTGTTTGAAGTTTTCGGGTTAGGGTTAAAGGGAAAAGTTACAGGAACTTAGGCTAGAAAGAGAGAGGAAAGTGAAAAATTAAAGAAAAGGCTAAGATTGAACCCTTTGTATCCATATTGAAATGGCATCATTTTGGCAAAGAGGTTGACCCACATAGACCCGGTGACTCTATACTTCAGACCTAACTTGATAGTAGGTTTTTCTTTTTTTTTTTTGTTTTTTTATTTTAATTTTTTGATTTTGAATTTTTTCTTTTCTCTTTTTTAAGTTATTATTATTATTATTATTATTAGTATTTAATTATTATTATTATTATAATAATAATATTATTATTATTTTCTTTTGTTAGTATTTAATTTTGCATGATTGTATGACTATATTTAATCACCTAATTATATTATTATTATTATTATTATTATTATTATTATTTCTTTTTTTAGTATTTAATTTTGAATGATTGTATGATTATATTTAATCGTATGATTATATTTAATCGTTTGATTATCAATATATTTATATGTGAGATTATGTGAGTATATTTCATTCTATTTGTGATATTTATTTTGCATGATTATTAATTAATTGCATTAATTACATGATATATTATTTTATTGCATGATTATATTATTGCATGGTTTATTATTATTACATGATATGATATATTATTATTGCAAAGTATTATCTACATAATGATTTTTTTTATTTTAATTGATTTTCTTTCCTTTAAAATTAAAAAAAAAGGTTTTAAAAAAATATTTTTAATCTTATCAAATTATTAGAGGATCTAACCTTGAATTAAGTCTTGCCAAACTATCAGAGAATTTAATGAATTTTTTAAAAATATATATATTTTTAAAAAATCTTACCAACAGATTAAAAAAAAAATTTTTTAAAAAGTCTTACCAATAGATTGGAAGACATTTCCAACTATAAACTTAGTTTATAGATATTTATTTCTAGATGTAAATTTAAAGGAATCCAATGATAGACCCTCTTCAGAGTGGGACACTAGTCTCAATAAATACTTTTGAGGTGAAAGAATTATCTTAAATTGCTATCAAATTATTAGAGTAATTTTTAAGATCAATTTTCAATATTAAATATTTTGATAAAATATAAATATAGTTAAGGCTTGGATAATTTCAAATCAAACTAATACTCTTTTAGATAGGCGATATAAGGGTACTATAATATTTCTTACACGTAATCGCACTTCTAAACCTAAAATCTAATTTTATGGACTAGAATATACTATTTAAATATACCTAAATCAATCTTAAGACTCTTTTTTAAATAAGACAAATTTGGTCAGATGGTCAATCACATCTAAACAAAAAAGATTGGCAACAACTCATTTAATCCATATCTAGTTGTAAGTCCACAGCTCTATATGCTACGATAGGTTGGTCATTACATGGATTGTGTGAGCTTGGAAATGTGATATGAGTTTTCTAACCGACGTGATTACCGGATAGACCAGTTTTTCTATACATTCTTCATTTTTCATTGTGCTTTTTTACCATGACCACATTGACTATCCAATCGAGGTAATATACTTCCCTGATAAAGCTTGCTTGTAGTAATTTGTTGACCTCTTCCTTAATGGCTTTTTATCTTTCTAGGGCAAAAGTTCTATTCTTTTGCTGAACTAGCTTTGTATTCAAGTTGGTATGTAAATTATAGATCATTACCTCAGGGTCAATCCCTAGTCGACATTGTTTCTTAGAAGTTGAATTAACTATTCTTTATAGTCGAGTTTGGTTCCAATTTGCATATATTTTTCTAAATTATTCTCCTAGAACAGTAAAAAGATAAGGTCTTCTATTGATTTAGGTTAGTTTTCATCTACCTTATGTCTTTGATCAATTATTTCTTTTTGCTCAATTAGGTCAGAACTATTTCTTATAAGAAAGACATATTCTAACATGGCAGTTAGTTCATTGTTAGTAGGATGAAATGTAATAAAAATATAAAGATGAACAAAATATATGTTTTCATTTCAATTTTTCTTTGGCCAATTTGATATCTCAGTCTTGTTGACATGGATGTGTGTTGACTTAAGAGCTCAATCTCTGTAAGATCTATTCAAAAATTATAAAAAATCTATGGTTTGCATAAGTATAGAGCTTAAGAGCTCATAGTAGCTTAAAAGCGCACTTATTTTTGGTTGGTTTTTGTTGCTGCTGTTACTTACTCTTACTTTCTTGTTTTTCTTTTTTTTTCTGTAACTTTAACCTCTATGTCTTTTTTCTCTTTTTTTGCTTCATCAATCCTAATTGAGCTATTAGTTTACTTCTCAGTCTTTTCCTTTATTGTCATGACATAGTATTGTCGTGCTACGAACTAGTCTCTTTTAACTTCTCCAACCCCTATAAGGGATTGAAAATTTTACTTTCAAATAGGGAACTGAGCATATAAGCTCCATAACAGACTAACTTGGTCAAATCAATATTATATTATAAGTTGATGAAAAGTCTATTACCATAAACTTTGTGATCAAGGTGACTATATTTGGTTTTGTACCTAATAAGCTCAGTAGCTTAATGGTCCCTTTAACCGATGCCTACTCATTCCTAAATTCGATTGGTGATCGATTGTAGTTTGTCTTCCATTCCATCTTTTCATGGTAACATAGTACAAGACGTCAATTAAGCTCCTATTGTTGAACAAAATCTTTTTGACCATATAGTTATACACCATTGCTGTAATTATTAGGACATCATTATGAGGATGTTGGATTCCTTGTAAGTCTTTCGCATTAAAGCAAACTGGTTTATCTTTCTAATCATTTTCTCTTTTGGCTAAGAAGCCAACTACTATAATCAGGCCCTATCTAAATTTTCTTTCGATTGAGGTAGAGCTCCCCCGATAATTATATTAATTATACTTGTAATAGGCTCGTTATCTACAATTCAACCTTCGTTCTTCTCTCGCTCATTCTTTTGATTTTGGCAACCCCTATTGCCTTCTTTTTAATGTTCTGGGTTTCTTCTTACCCATTCTCTTTGATTCTCCTTTTTGTATTTCATTATGCCCTAATCTTATCTTGCTCGATGCATAAATCTTCAAAGTCAACCTCTCCTAGTTAGACTTTCTATTTCATTCTTTAGGTTGACACAATCTTCTATATTATGACTGATGTCTCTATAAAAAGTGCACATATTAGTCGGATCCTTTCTTATGTTTTACCTTAGTGACTTTGGCCATTTGAACTCTAGATTTCTTTTTATTTATATCAAAATTCTTTCTTGAAAGGTATTCAATGTAATGTAGTTCCTTGATCTATTTAGGCTTCTGACCCCGTGTGGTCTTCTTATTAAAGAGGATCGTAAAATTTTTTACCTTTTTTTTTTTATCAAGGAAAAAAAATAAGCCTCTCTCACCTCAATTATTTTTCATGGTAGCTTCAGCATTTGTATATTTTTCAACCACAAGTAGGATGTTGAGAAGCATCTTTGGTGGCTTTAGAGATAAAATGAGCTTTAAGTGGTACTTTCTTTCACTGAACCTACTGGTTAAGATGGCTACAGCAGTCGTTTGCTCTAGATCTTTCACTTGTAGAGCTTTTATGTTAAAACACAACATAGTCTTTTAACGACTTATTTCTACCTTGATCAATTGACAACAAGCTTAGGGTAGTTTTCTTGGTTCTTCTGTTACTAATAAAATGAGAGATGAAAGAGTAGCTGAGCTCTTTAAATTTAGCAATCGACTTCAGCTTAAGGCTACAATAACAAGATTGAACTACATTTTTAAAGGCTTTAGCTAGTCTTTTACATATCAAGGTTTCATCTATACCTTGCATCATCATGTTAGTTCTATAAAGTTTTAAATTATCAAAAGGATCAAATATACCATCGTATGCTTCCAAAGTTAGTATTTTGAATCTCTTTGAGGACATGGTCTTGTCAATCTTTCTGATAAAGTATAAGGTCTTTAGGAACTTTAGCTTGTCTTTAAAAGCAACAGCCTTCCCTTTTAATTCTTTTTCCATAGCCTATATTTTGGCCTCCAAGTCTTTGTTCGATTAGGGTTCCTGGTTGGTTTGTTTGGATTTTTGTGTTGCTGCATGGGTAGAGTTATGGCTTGGATAGTGGTGATACATGGTTGGGGTGGTATGTTCTTTTTCCCTATAGGCTGAAGAGGCCTCAACATTTTTATAGCTCGGTTGTCTTTTTATTGGTTGTCTGCTAGAGGTGACCAAGTCAAGTATCTTTGGGGCTTAAGGTGACGTTATGGTTTACAACATTTGCTTTAGGGCTTGGATCTATATAGTCAAGGCTTGGAATTGTTTTATGGTCAATCTTACCTGCAATGGCATAAGTTGATCCATATGCTGGCTACTGTAGGTTTAGGTTCCAACTAGGATGGTTGTTTCTCTTTCTTTATTGACTCTCTTTCTAGGTGGCATGGTGTTCAACTTAGCTAAAGAATAATGCCTTTACATGGCATGTCAAATGTTTGTGTCGAACTCCAATATAGGGTCAAAACCCTGAAATCATAAGAAAGGAAAAAAAGTAGTTAGGCCAAAGGTAGAGAGTATTACCTACGTTTATACTTCGATGTTCAAGTTAAAGGTCACTATAAAGAAGAAAATATGTAAGAATAAAATGTGAATGGAATGATAGTACCTAGATGTCTCTATTTATATGCAAAAAGTAAGGAGTATAAAGGCAAGAAGGTGACATAGTCAAGCTGACGTGACATTGTACAAGTTAAATCGACTTAAAAGTAAAAAATGCCCTTAGATGTCTGTTGACAGTCTCTGATGAGGGGAATGACCAATATGCCCTTTGGACCCAAAAATACCCCTAACACCATATTTTAAAAATAAATTCTTTGTTTTGATATCTAGTGGTTGTTTATTGTGGAACTATTTGATAATGTTGATTGTATATTTGATTTCTCTCTACATTGTGCTTATGGTCTTAGATTTGTTTTGGGACTAATTGTGTATACACTGGGTATGCGTTTACTGGGATTTAGGCTAGAAATCAAGTATAATGCTTCTAGTTGGTTGTTGGGTATTTGATGGGTCTAAAAATTTGGGTATAATGGTGAAGAACTTGCTGGTTGAATTTTCCCTTATAATTCTTCCTAGAATGAATCCTTAAATTCCCTAAGATTGCAAAATATTTCAATATTTGCTCTATATTCCCCTTATCATTAATGATTGTGTGTTTTTGTAAGAATGTAATTTTAGTTGGCATAGATGTCTAAAATAGATAAAAATTTGACTAAAAAACATTTGCATTATGTTTAGGAAAAATCTTTTTAGATTTTTATTAAGACTATTTTCAATTTTTAAATTTTCCCTTTTTTGCTTTTTAGAAATAATAAAAATACTATATTCAAAAGAGAATAATAATGACAAAAATAAAAATAAAAAATCAAGCCCGCAGTTGGGGTCCAAACCAAATCAAACTAAGTCAAATAATCGATTAAGACGCAAAACACAAATTACAATCCTAAAACCTAATTAAAACCCTACATTAAGCCAAAAATAAATTTTGAACCTAAAATTGACTCAAAAAACCTCGAACAAAATAAAGTATTTATAATTATCCTCCTTTGCTCATTTTTTGTGAAACAGGAATTATGCAAAGATATAGATATCTATTACGTCCAGATCTGACTCAAAATAAAAATTAAGAGATTCATAATAATAAAAATCAAATATTTATAATTCAAATGTTCGTATCTTGAAATTCAAAGATTTTCAATTCAAAAATTCATAAATGAATAAATTCAAAGATTCGCAATTTAAAGGTTCACAAAAAGATTTGTAAAAACGTTTAAAAATTGGCAAAGATTTGTAAGAGGAACCAAAGTTCGCAAAAGATTCAAAGGTTTGAAAGAATTTCATGGTTCCTAAAAGTTACAAGATTTGCAAAAGAACTTGAAGATTCATAAGAATTTAAAGATTCATAAGCATTCAAAAAATTCACAAGATTTCAAAGATTCACAATTGTAAAGATTCACAAATAATTCAAAGATGTACACATGAAATTTCAAAGTTTTGTAATCATAAATATTCATAAATAAAATTCGAAGACTTGCAATTGTAAAGTTTTGTAAATAATTTTAAAGACTTACAAATTAAATTTCAAAGTTTTGCAAAAGAAATTTAAAGATTCACATTTAAAATTCAAGAGTATACATTCATATTTAAAATTCCAAGATTTACATTTGAAAAATTTTTACAGTTCATATTTAAAATTCAGAGATTCACATCCAAAATTTAAAGATTCACATTCTAAAAATTTTAAAAATTCTCATTCAAAAAAGTTTAGAGATTCACATCAAAAAATTTCAAAGATTCTCATTTGAAACTTTTTAAAGATTCACATCTAAAATTCAAGATTCACATTCAAAAATTCTTAGAGATTCACATCTAAAATTTAAAGATTTGTTTTCAAAAAATTGTAAAGTTTCACATCCAAAATCCAATGATCCTCATTTAAAAATTAGAGATTCATATCTAAAATTCAAATATTTACATTTGAAAATTTTAGAGTTCACATCTAAAATTCAAAGATTCACATTTCAAAATTTTAAAGATTCATATATAAAAAATCAAATATTCACATTAGAAAAATTTAGAGATTATGCCAAGAGGTTTTGAATATCATGTCCGAAAGTCTTATAGTTCACGCTCGAAAGTCTTTTAGATTATATCCGAAGGTCTTACAAATCATTCTTATCATAGAAAAAACTCTTTTAAACAAAGGCTTAATAACTTTAAAATTTGAAAAAATGTTCTCCTCATCCAAAGTGTAAAAACTCATCTTAAAAGTTTTTCCTATTCAATGATTCAAATCTTATCTTGAAAAAGGTTTTCTCATTCAAGAACTAAAAATCTCACTTGAAAAGTTTTCCTCATTTGAGGATTCAAATCTTATTTTGAAAATTTTTCTCATTTGAAGATTCAAATCTTATCTTGGAAAGTTTTTCCCATTCGAGGGCTGACAAGTTTTAAATTTTTTCTCATGAAAATTCTCAACCTTTAGCCAAATTCAAAATTTTTGTTTGCAAACCATGACACAAATGCCTTCCAAATAATGCAAATGCAATAATCTAATCAATAGTTCAAATTCTTATTACATGATGCAAATGCAAGTTCTAAAAATAATGCAAATACGATAATCAACAAGGACTTATATGCTCACCAAATGATGCAAATGATTCTAACAATGATGCAAATTCAATATTCAAAATCATGATTCAAAAGTTCACTATATGATATAAATGTATGTCTAAACCTTCATACATATGCAATTATTAAAACAATATTTTCCTTGCCCTAAAAAACCACTCGTATCATATTGGTTTGGAAATCATCTTTTCCATCCATCAAAATCCAAATACACAATAAACCAAATTTGAATGTTTTTCAAAACCTAGCAAAAGAATGACAATAATTGCCCTAGAAAGGTCATTAGAACTTTATTTTTTCAAAATGTTTATATTTTTATCCTAAAATTATTGAATGACAATAGAAACTTGCCTTACATAACTTATTTTTCATGATCAAGTTGAAAATGAATTAATCTTCATTTTAAAAACACTTGATCAGATCTCTTGAAAACTAGTGATTACTAACAAGAAAGAATAAGATGAATCGCAACCAGGTCTTTCCAAGACAATGAGACAGCATATCAAAATCTTAGCTATCAAATGAGACTTTGCCACAAGATAAGAATGAGAAATCAATGCTTTTTCATCAAGGCTCACAAATGGCAATTCTCTTTTAAAGCACAATCCATTTTGGCACCTTTTTAAGTTCTTAATTTATGGCATTTTAACAATATCAAAACTAGCTATGATAAGGTTAAAATTTCTAGAATAGAAAAGAAACAAACAAACTTATAACACTTCTTCAAAGTGATATCTTTCTCTTTAGATTTCTCAAAGATCTTAAATGCTCATTTATTCATTCAAGCTCATCTTATTTTAAGGCATCTTATTTCGTTTTGGTAACATGCATGAGTTAATTTTAATATTGCTCGAGATTACCCTTTTGTGTTCACCCTAGAACCCCAATCTTTCTTTTTTTATTATTTTTTGTTCCACAATCCATTTGAAAACTTAAAATTCATTCAAAACTAAATAGTAATGATTTCTTGAGGAACAAGGTTTCCAACTTAGGTATCCTTACATGGTTAAAATAGATTTTTTAAAAGATGAATATTGCTTAAGGTTTGGGGTTCGAAAGAAAAGATAAATCAGCTCAAAAAATATATTCAAGGGTAATCAAACCAAATATCATTTATTTTCCAAAAGACATTTTCCCATTTCTCAAAAATGTTGTCATCATTTTTCATTTCTTTTTTTTTTCATTTCATTTTCTCTTTCTTTTCTTCACATGTTTCCACTTTTGACATATTGAATTCAAATTTTAAAACTCAATTTACTTCACGCTTACCCCTTAATTTTATGTATTCTTTCCTCACCCTTAACATAGGATCCAATGTCATCTTGATAAGATTCTTTTTGAACTTTCTTCCAATGTGGAAAGTGATCCTTAGTTAGGGTACATTCATAAAGAAAAAAATCAACAAGCTCAAAAAGTATAAGCAAATAGATAATTTCTTATTTTGTGAACATAATTTAAAATATGGCCATTTTTCTTTTCAAGCATGGGTATTTCCATTGAAAAGCAATTATCGAGAAATGACTTTCTTTTCTTCTTGATTTTGGATTAATTTGAGTGTCTCATATGTATAATGTTACAATCAACTATTTTTTTTTCATGTTTTCTCTTTGAATTCATTTGAGTGTCTCACCTGTATAATATTACAATCAACTATTTGCTTTTCATATTTTTTCTTTTTTCATTTTTTTGCAACTCATTCTTAAAATGCATCATTGCAACTTTCTAATCAAACGAAAGCCCAATGTTACAATCTTCATTTTTCAAGTCCATTTAGGTTGTTCATGAAATATTCGTTCGATGATAATGAATGTTACACAAAGCACAATGTTGAAACAAAAGGCTATTGTGGACATCGAATGATTTTAGCTTTTGTGGTAAATTTGCCTAAGATGTGGGCCAAGAACAACTTTAAGAAAATAAATAAAAAAGGAATGGAATGTAACATAAGTTAAGATGTTGGTTAAATATATTAGACAGAATATGGTCTTTTTAGTAATTTACCTCAAGAAAAAAGATTGAAGAGTTTGAACTTTATAAAAGAACTTGGTAATGATGTGTTTTGAATAGTCTTGACACTTGTTATAATTAAGGATCTTTCAAAAAGTGTTTCATGCTTGGCTTTCAAAGAATTTTCAAAAAAATATTTACCAATTAACAAGTCCTTCATTTCTCAAACCTTTACTAAGGGTCATTCTCATGGTAA
The DNA here is from genome assembly GCF_047325235.1 of Durio zibethinus. Taxonomy (NCBI): domain Eukaryota; kingdom Viridiplantae; phylum Streptophyta; class Magnoliopsida; order Malvales; family Malvaceae; genus Durio; species Durio zibethinus. Next base: position 32,172,001 of record NC_143164.1, on the reverse strand, counting down.
GTAAAAATAAAGCTTATGAAAAATTAAAAATTCAAGCCTTGTAAGTAGTAAGGCTCTCAATTGAATTCAAGCATGAAATGACTAATGACACAACTAGGTACATTCATTCTTAACACTAAACAACAATTCTCTCAAAATTGTTGTCACAAGAATTTTCTTCTCTTAAAAAATCATTCTTCAATCGAGAAAAAAATCATGAGGATTTCCATTGTCAAACAATTTCAAACTCAAAAGATGAAATAAAAGAATTTTCAGTATTAACAAATACAATATCAACAAAAAAATCTCTCATTTTCTTTTTTGAAGTAAAAACACTCTTTTTGAAAAATTATTTTTTTACAAATTAAAATTACAAAAATTATTTGAGCAAACACAAAAATATTAACAAATACAATATCAACAAAAAGCATTTTCTACTAAAAGGACTAACAAAGTTTAAAGGTGAGTTCTCTAAGTTCACTATATGCTTGGTTATGATGTTTTACAATCTAAAAGATTCTCAAATTATTTTTCACTATCATCCATGATGGACTAATAAAACATTTCAATCCTCACCCGTTACAAGCTAAAGAAAAAATAGTTTAATTTTAATGGGAGTATTTTACTTACTCATGCAGAAGTTTGTTCTTTGTAATGTTTAATTTTAAAGGGATCAAAGTAATGTTTTATTATAATTTTTTAAAAAATATATTAAATCTATTAATAATAAAAAAATAAATGCAAACATATTATTAACAAAACTTGCAATTATAAGTATGCTAATCTATATATATATATATAACAAAATGAATATATTAAACAATTGGTCTCCTAATTTTTAATTATAAGTCACTAACAATATTTTTTATAAAAATAAAATCATTTTATTTTTTTGAAATATTAACACATTATTTTATCATATTTAATATTTAAAGTATTAAAGTGAAAAAATCACAAAAATATTTTTTAAATAAAAACTTAAATAGTAAAATAGTAAAATAAAAGACTTTAACATCATAAATTAAAACTTTTTAATTTTTTACATGGTAATTTTATATTATGAAAAATGAAATGATATTTAAATTAATCATATTAATTATTTTGACATGCAACTATTTTCAAATAAAATGAGCATATAGAATATAGTAAAAAAATTAGTTGAAAAAAAGAATCTCAGTTGGATATTTATCAAGTCAATTTTAATTATTATAATACTTGCATATATATATATATATATATACATATATATATTAAACTTAAATTTACATGATTATGAAAATATAATGTTAGACAAATTTATTTATTTTAAATTGAAAATCATTTATAATAAGAAAATATAAGTTAAAGAATTGTAATTTTTTTAAAATTAAAAGTTGTAATATTTAAATATAAATAATTTTTGTAATTATATATCTAAAATAAATATATAGAGTAAAAAATAATATATATATATATATGAATACAATAAATTTAAGTTTAAGGGGGTTAAACTAATTTTTTTTATAAAAAATATTTCAAAATTATTATAAAATAGCATGTATAAAATAAATTCAAATTTTTGGGGGGTCTCTTTAATGGATCCGCCAGTGCCATAATCCAATGCTCTGCAGGCTCCAATCTCATGAACTGTCAATCCCAAACCCCAACATTCTAGTGGGTGCAGTCATTGGTGGGCCAGACAAGAATTACAGGTTCCCAGATCAAAGGTCGGATTATGAGCAGTTAGAAACGGCAACGTAAATCAACGCACCCCTTTTAGGAGCGTTAACCTCGCTAACTCTTTCGGCCAGCTCTAGGGTCCTACTACTTCTAGCTTTAGCCTTTTATCAATAACATAGCAGATTTATCCATTTTAAAAATGTTAAAAATTCAACAAGAATTCCTCTGGTAGTGCACGAGGAATCGAGGCTAATGGGATTGAAACCTAATGCTCGACGACAAACAGCCTTGTAGATGGTTTTTCTATCATAATTTTAGCCCCTAGTGTGAGTGCATGTGACGTGCCAAGAACGGCGATTTGTTTAAACAGAATTATATCCGATCCTCATTGCATAATAATTTATTATTTTTTAAATTGTGTTTTAAACATGAAAGAAGTAAATTTTTAAGTCAAATTATAATAGATAATATTATATAGATAAATATAAGTGTATTTATGTTTTAATATGAAAAAAATTAAGCTAATTATCTTAAATTAAAAAAAATGCATTAATTAGATTAAGATGAATTAAAACTTATCGAATATCGATTATTTTATCATCTCTATTTCAATTAAATTTTTTATTATAAAGTTACATAACAATAAAAAAGTAAAATGATTAAAAAAAAAAAAGGAAATCCAAAAAGAAAAACAAGATTTTTAAAAAATAAAGAAAATGAAAAAAGAGGGAGGTACCACGTGGTTACTCAAAACAAGGAATAACACTTTCAATCTATCTCCAATCTTATTCATTTAAAAAAATCCCTCAATCTAATCTTTATTTAAAAAAAAATACTTATAATAGATCGATGTAAATTAAAACTAATTGAATATGAACTGTTTAATCATACTTACCCACATTGACTTTTTTTTATAAAATTTATCTAATAAAAATAATTAATAAATTAAAATTATATTTAATAAAAAATAAAATAAAATAAACAAAAAAATAAATAATACAAAATGTAGGAAAGGAGGGGTGCCATATGGACACCTTTTCTTTCTCCATTCTCTACAAAATTAAATATAAAGACTAGATGGATACTTGCGCATTGTTGCAAGTCAAAAAATTTTTGTTTCTTCATCTTGACTTAGTAGTTTTTGGTTACAAATTTTACCTAATTAAAAAAGAAACAAAAGGCGAAAGAAAAAATAAATGGAGGTGACATGTGCATACCTTAATTAATCTCATATTTAAACAAAATTTATTTAATAAAAAAATAAAAACCTAAAATAAAAAAAATAAAAGGGCAAAAATGAAAAAAAAAAAAAGAAAAGAGAAAATGTTAAAATAAAAAATGAAAAAAAGTTCATAGAAGGTGCCACATGCACACCCCATTAAGTTTAAAATATTAATTTTTTAAATTTAGGTATCAAATAATAACTTTATTAATACAATATATATAAATATAAATTACATTAATAATAAAACATACACTTTTATATACCCTAAAATGAGTTAAGATAAATCATTCTAAATATGCTTCCGTCTTGATCTTGTTTTTCATAAAAAATACGTCTTGTCCTAACTCGATCCTGATTAAAAAAAAGAACCAGCTCATAGGGAAGGATCAAAACTTATTAGATACAAATTATTTTGAAATCTTTACCAATCCATACCTTTTGTTGCAAATTTTATCTAATAAAAAACTGCAAAAGAGAAAAAAAATCAACTGGGGATGCCATATGGACACCCCTATTTGGTTTAAAATATAAATTACATTAATAATAAAACATACACTTTTATATACCCTGAAATGAGTTAAGATAAATCATTCTAAATATGCTTCCGTCTTGATCTTGTTTTTCATAAAAAATGTGTCTTGTCCTAACTCGATCCTGATTAAAAAAAAAAAACCTAGCTCATAGGGACGAATCAAAACTCATTAGATACAAATTATTTTGAAATCTTTACCAATCCATACCTTTTGTTGCAAATTTTATCTAATAAAAAACTGCAAAAGAGAAAAAAATCAACTGGGGATGCCACATGGACACTCCTATTTGGTTTAAAATGTTAATCTTTTAAATTGAAGTATCAAATGATAACCTTATTAATATAATATATACAAATATAAAATTAAATTAATAATTAAATATATACCTTATATGTACCCTGAAATAAATTGAGACAAAATACTTTAAACATGCTTTCACTTCAATGCTGTATTTTATAAAAAAAAAAAATTGACCCCATTTCAACTTGATCCCAATTTTAAAAAAAAAATTGACACCTATCGAATTAAGATGGATTGAAATCTATCGAATATGAGTTGCTTTAGCATTTATATCAATCGACATCCTTTATTGCAAAATTTATCCAATTAAAAATTAAAAAAAAAAAACAAAAGAGAAAAAACTAAATGAAATACTATGTGGACATCTTTATTGGCCTAAATTTTTTTAAAAATAATTTAATAAAAGGCATTAAATGAAAAATAAACAAAGAAAAAAGAAAAGAAAAGAGAGTTTATTAGGGTACTATATGATCATTTGAATTGATTTTAAAATATTAATTTTTTAAATTAAGATATTAAATAATAATTTAATTAATTAAAAAATGAAGAAAATAAAAAGAACATAGGTTGCTATGCGTACATACTCATTTGTTTTTTATTTAAAAAAAAAGGTCTTATTTAAAAAAACAAAAAATTAAAAAATAGAAGAAAGTTAAGTTGTTATATGACATCAATAATGATGAGTTTTTTTTTTTTTTTGTAATGTTTATATCATGGATTTTAAAAAACTAAAAACTAAAAAAAGACTAAAATGAAAAGATTGAAAAAGAAAAACAATTAAATCTAGACGTAACACTGATATCTCAGCTAATATTCTTTTCTTTAGAAATTATTAAATTTTAAAAACTAAAAATATATATTTTAAATAATAATATCTAATGGACTCATATTAAAAAAATTTGTAAAATGTTAAAAATTATTTATTAAATATTTATAAAAGGAAAAAAAATAAAAAATAAAAAAAGTCAAAATGGCTTGATACATGGTATACTCTCGTTTTCACATGTGTCTTGTAAAAAATAAAATCTAAAAAGTTATTCACTAAATATATATATATATATATATATATATATATATAAAAGAATGGAAATAATAAAAAAGAAAAAAATATGTGACATATCATTGGTATCAAGTGACTTTTAAACAAAATTAAATGTTAAAAATATCTCTCCAATGTCGTATTTTATAAAAAAAAAAATTTGATCCTATCCAACTAGATCCCGATTGTAAAAAGAATATCTCTTATCAAATCAGAATGGATCAAAAATTGTCAAATATGAATTTCTTTAGCATCTATATAAATTGGCATTTTTTATTGCAAAATTTATCTAATTAAAAATACCAAAAAAATAATAAAGAAAAAAAACTAAATGAAATACTATATGGACATCATTATTGGCTTAATTTTTTTTAAAAATAATTTAATTAAAGGCATTAAAACAAAAAAAAAAAGAAACAAAAAAAGCACAAAAAAGGAAAAGAGAGTTTATTAGGGTACTATGTGGACATTTGAATTGAGTTTAAAATATTAATTTTTTTAAATTAAGATATCATATATATATATATATTATATTACAACATACATAGTTATCAGTATCGATTACGACGTGAATGCTTATGTGAACAGTTTTTTTTTTCGACACGTAAGATAATTCTTAAAATTTTTCATTATGATAACACATAAGATATTTATTAATTTTAAATTATTTACAAAAAAAATATATTTTAAAAATTATTAAATTATCTAAAATTTTAAAATTTACTCAAAAGCTAATTTAAATTTTAATGAAATTGCTTTCTCTTGTACATCATCTAATCTCAATTTAAAACTAATTTTAAAGTAATTTATTTTTTTCAATTTATGTGGAATTATCATGAGTATTTAAATTTATCACAACTTTTAAAAATATTATTTAATATCTTTAATACTTTTGATAAATAATTCTTACATTATTTTCAATTTTTAAATATATTTCAAAAAAAATGAAAAAAATAAAATACCATAATAATTTCAAGAAAGTTTCTCCTATACATCACCTCACCTCAATTTAAAATCAATTTTAAAGTAACTATCTTTTTTAATTTATTTGCAATTAACACGAGTATTTAAATTTATCTCAACTTTTAAAAAATATTATTTAATATCTTTAATTTTTTTTATCAATAATCCTTATATTATCTTTTGTTTTTAAATATATTTTACAAAAGAAATGTAATATATATATATATATAAATACCAAAACAACTTCAAAAAGGTTTTTCCTGTATATCAAGTTTCTCTTGTACGTCACCCCATTTTAATTTAAAACTAATTTTAAAGTAATTTATCTACAATTAACATGAGTATTTAAAGTTATCACAACTTTTAAAAATATTATTTAATATCTTTAATATTTTTTATGAATAATCCTTGCAGTATCTTCAACTTTTAAATATATTTCACAAAAAAATATAAAAAATATATATAAATACCAGAACAATTTCAAGAAAGACTCATTGTTGGTAGTTTTTAGTTATATAGCTTTCCAATGTCCTACTAAGCTAAACATATTTTTCTCTACTATTAATTTAGTCATTTTTTTTATTAGTCTATTCTTGCTATAGGAACTAATATGCTTTTTTTGATGATATGTAATATTTTACTAAACATACTATTTACTCCATTAGGTAGGAGTTTCTTTTTCAAATCAACTATAATTTTTTTAAAAACTACAAAACACATATTTTTATATTTTTACTTGTGTTGTCCACAGATCTTTTATTTTTTCATGAATTCTTCACTCAATCAGATAATATATTTTATCTTTTAACAAATTATTTATTAAATATTTTCCATTTGTATAAAATAAAAATGATGCTCTAATTAATCGATATAATAGAATTATGTGCCTTAAACAGAAACTTATGTGCTAGTTGTGCATTCAATAAATAAATAATTTCTTAACTTATATCCCATTGTGAAACATGTAACATAATTTCAAATTAGGAAATTATTTTTTATAAAAAAAAATTAAAAAAAATAATTCAGGGATAGTTTCATTAGTAGTAATAATTTAAGTTTATTTATATTTTACCTTAAAAAAACCTTAGAACCATAAAAGATTTCACCAAGATTCTTTAAGAAAAAGATATGAATCATATGATAACTCTACAATTATGAAACAAAAGGATTCCTTTTAGACTTTAGTAGAATTTAAAAAGAAAACCTTATTTTTATTATGATTTGATATTTTAATTATATAATTTATATGTTACATATATTTTGAATATGTAAATAATTCAATAGTATCAATTTATATTTTTATTTAAATTTAAATAAAATAAAATAATCCGTGCATTACATGGGTAGCAAGCTAGTTAAATAATAATTCGATTAATTAAAAAATAAAACAAAAAATAGGTTGCCATGTGTACATACTCATTGTTTTTTTTTTTTTTCAAAAAATGGTCTTATTTAAAAGAAAGAAAAATTATGAAAAATTAAAAAATGAAAGAAAGTTAAGTTGTTATTCGACATCAATAATGACGATTTTTTTTGCCCGAAAGGTTTATGTCATGGATTTAAAAAAAAAAATTAAAATGAAAAAGATCAAAAAAAGAAAAATAATTAAATCTAGACGTAATATCGATATCTCAGTTAATATTCTTTTCTTTAAAAATCATTAATTTGAAAAAATAACAAAAAAATATTTTTTAAATAATAATATCAAATGGACTCATATTAAAAAAATTTGTAAAATATTAAAAATTATTTCTTAAATATTTATAAAATAAAAAAAAATAAATAAATAAAAGGAAAAAAAGAGTCAAATGGCTTGACACTTGATATACTCTCGATTTCTACGTGTCTCATACAAAATAAAATCCAAAAACTTATTCACTAAATACATAAAAAAAAAAAGAATGGAAATAATGAAAAACAAAAAAAAAAAAAAAAAAGAAATGACATACCATTGGTTTCAAGCAATTTTAAAAAAATAAGTGTCAAAAAAATTTGTATTATATATTCTTAACAAAGAAAAAAAAAAGGAAAAAAGAAAAGAAAAAAGAAAGTTTAGTATAAGTAAGTCTCACACATAAAAAATATATATTAAAAAAGTATATTTTTTATAATTTTAAAAAATATTTGTTAAATATTAAAACAGATAAAAAAAAGTAAAAAAGAAAAACAAAAAGCATAAAAAAAATTGCAACACGTGGCAAACATTAGGTTCTCCGTACACGAGTAAAATCTAATGTTTAGATTTGTAATGAGAAGCTCAACGGCAAGTGAAGACTTACGTGCTCCCATTAGGATATAAGTCGTTTTAGGGCTTGTTTTTCTCTTTTTCAACGTTTGTTATCTTGTTTTAGAATTTAAAATTAGATTTAATAATTTAAAATATAATATAATGATATAAATTAAAAAATATACGAATGTGACATAAATTAAAAATTTAACATAAAAATATATATGGACTTAATAAAAATAAAAAAATATTTTTCATTACATATAAATTGAAACATATAATTTTCATATAAAAATAATATAAATATATAAATTATCAATATTTTACAAAATATAAATACATAAATTATCATATTATAATAAGTCTAATAATGCTTAACTTGCAAGAGTTCAATATTTTCACCTCCTATCATTATGATACGTACCATAAAAAGGAGAAAAGCAAAAGAGCTCTTTAAAATAAACTCAAACTTTGATTTTTTATTAATAATTTTTTACACTTACAAACTTAATTGTAAAATGAATTTATAGACTAATTTTACCTAATTTCCCAATTCAACTAAATCTTTATCATTTCTAAATGATAAACTAGATAATAATAAATTCAAAATAATCTTAACTACTTACTAATAAATATAATTTTAAATAAATAATAATAAATAATATATATATATATATATATATATATATATAACATTCTTTCACTTTAAATAACTATTGTCCTCAAAGATTAAATCCTAAAAAATTCTCTTTGATTGTCCTCACACTCTTCCTTTTTGTTTCAAGAGTCAATGAAAAACGTTGTAATAAAACGATTGATCTTTGAAACAAATCATAAGCTTGAGATAATGACAAGTTTTTGGACTAATTAAACCCAAATTTGAAGTTGTTGAACTTGATCTCGTAATTGTCATACATTAGTTGCAATTAAGGTTGTGCAAAAACTTTCTCAAGTTTATACATAAAATTGTTGAAGTTGTCTGAGTTAGATTGTAATTGATGTAGTTCCAAAATTTCTTTCTGTCTCAATTATGAAATCTTCCACTTGTTATGAAGCCATTTGATGCAAATGAGATATCATGTTCATAGGTTTGTCAATACCTTCTTCAAGCTCGATAAATCGTTGTTTGTCTTCCATCATTTCTCAACTTGGCTTTGATACCATCTCTTTCTCAATTTGACTATGATTACAAATGATATGTTCCATAAAAAGGAGAAAATAAAAGAGTTTAAATTCTGATTTTTTATTAATAATTCCTCACACTTATAAACTTAATTCTAAAATGAATTTATAAAATAATTTTATTTAATTTCCTAATTCAACTAAATATCTATCATTTCTAAATAATAAAATAGATAATAATAATAAATTCAAAATAATCTTAATTATTTACTCTTGCTACTTGCTGTGAAATATACTTTTAGATAAATAATAATAAATTAAAATATAATTAAAATAAATAAAATATACATAGCACATTGTGGCTTTATTGACTGAAAAAAGTAGGCCCAAGAAGTGAGCCGGGACCTTTAAATTTGGCACTCGAAATTAAATGTCTGATGTGCTACCCTTGAAGCCAAGAAATAACAGACAAAACAACCGGAGGCTACAGAAGGTAACTAACTGGTTAGTGGATAATGTTGCATGTACAAATTTGAATATTTTACCGTCGTTGCTTTAAAGGGTAATTAATATTTGACCGTCGAAAATGTGTGGTAAAGAAAGAAGATTTTGTTCAACACATGGCGTATGTTAGGGACGTTGGCAAAAAAGCCAGTTTTGACACCGAGATTGTAAGGAGTGTCAGAACTGGCTAACTCTTCACCCAAATAGTTGCAACTAGTTAGAACTTAGATAGCGGGAGCCAAAACTTGGTGTGTCAGGATTGGATAACCCCCAAAGTTGTAAAATTTTCTTTTAATGTATGTAGGGCTAATAATTTAAAATATAATATAATAATATAATATAAAAAAATAAAAATAATATATTTAAAATTTTAATAAAAATTATATATAAATTTAATAAAATAAAAAATATATTTTATATTTTCGTATCAATATAAATTATGACATAATTTTTATATAAAATATTATATAAATATTTATATTTTTATATAAATATTCAAATTATCAAAATTTTTACTATATGAATATATAAAGTTTTAAATTTACAAAAATTTCCCAATGTTCCCTAGTAATTTAAAATATTACAAAGTTATTATTATTATTATTAAAAGGGTTGAATATAAAAATAACTAATATACTATATACTTTCTACCAATTTGGTATCTAAAAAAAAATTATCAGTTTGATATTTTAATTTTCATTTTATCATTTACCTTACTACTTAAGACTAATGTCATCGGTCAACTTAATGACGTAATATAAATATTCAATAAAATGCTAACATAAATAAAAAAATTTAATCAATATTCTTTAATTGCTACATTAACATTAAAAAAATTCTAAAAAATTAAAAATTTTCTAAAAAAAATTTAAAAAATATAAAATATTTAAAAAATTATAAAAATCAAACTGAAATATTAAAAAAATTTTAAAAATTAAAACATTATTAAAACTTAAAAATTCACAAAATCAAAAAATTTTAATAAAAAATCCAAAAATTCAAAAAAATATGAAAATTAAAAAAATAAATTTTTTTAAAAAATAAAATTTTCTTAAAATTCAAAAAAATTCACAAAAACTTAAAAAATTGAAAAAAAAACTCTAATTTTTTTGAAAAAATCTAAAAAAGTTTAAAAATTGTAAATTTTTTTAAATTTATGAAAATTTTTCATTTTTTAATTCTACAATTTTATTTTTTATATATTTTTTGAATTTTTCAGAATTTTTTGGTTTTTTATTAAATTTTAAGCTTTTATTTTTCAAATTTGTTTTTTTAATTCCTTATATTTTTTTAGAAAGTTTTAGAGTTTTTAAATTTTTTTAATTTTCTGATTTTTTTCAAAAAATTTTAGATATTTTTTATGTTCAAAATTTAAAAAAAAATTAGATTTTTTTTAAATTTTCAATTCTTTTAGTTTTTGTGAATCTTTTTTTATTTCAAGAAAATTTTTATTTTTATTAAAATTTTCATTTTTATTTTTCAAAAACTTTTAATTTTTTGAGATTTTTTTTAAATTTTTAAATTTCATAATTTTAAAATTTTTGTAATTTTAAAAATATTTTAGTTTTTTAATTTTTGTAAATATTTCATTTTTTTGTAAAATTTTTTTATAATTTTTAATTTTTTAAAAAATTTTCTTTTAATATTAACGTGGTAATTGATGATATAGTATTAATTGGATTCTTTTGACAATTATTAGCATTTTAATGAATGATAATTCCACATCAGCAAGCTAATTAATAGTGTTACTATGAGATATCAAAGGGGATGATAGAATGAAAGTTAGAGTACTAAAATGAAAATTTTATTTTTTTAGGTACCAAATTGATAGAAAATGTATAGTACATTGGCATTTTTTATATTTAACTCTTATAAAATAGTTATTACACTTTTGATACTTGAATTTTAGGAAAATGTAAAAATTGATATTTAAAGAAATAAAATGTATAATTTGCACCACAAACTTTCAAATAATATATCATTTTAACCTACATTTTTCCAAACTTCAAATGTAAAAAATGTAATAAACTCTTATAAAAATGATACAAAAAAATATATGAATATAACACATAAAAATATATGAAAAATGATATGAATATAACACAATTTAAAATTTTACGAAAAATTATATATGAGTTTTAAAAAAATTTAAAAAATGTATTTTATTTTTTCATATTAACGCGAATTATAACAAATAATTTTAATATAAAACTTGATATAAATACATAAATTATTAGTATTTTACTCATAAAATATATACAAATTGTCAAATTTGTTATAATCCATAAAATAATACAAAATAAAATGCTTATAATACAAGTGTTTGTTTAGTTGAGTTGCAGTTATTTTTTTGTTTGGGTGAGGGGCGTGACTAGAGTATAGTGTCATTTGATTCCATTGAAATTTAAAATTAAATAGTTCAAAACAAATCCAACTGAGATTTAAAATTATTTTAATATATATTAGTTTAAGGTAAAATTTGAATTAATTCTGTTAAAAATGAAATTCAAGGTTGAATGCACAATAAAATAATTTTAAGGTAAATATATAGTTAGTGAAAAGTAAAAATCATTTATTTGATGATTTAATAACATGAACTGCATATTTGTACCGTTTTCCTGATTTGGTGCAGTTAATAAAATTTCACACAGAGTGAATAATTCTGTTTGTCCATGAGATCAGTTACATAAATGCAAAAGCATTCCACATGCACTTGACAAACATTGCTAATAATAGTTCATAAACTCAATATCATAGCTCCGGGAAACAGCCCGAATTCCGATCGCATTCATATAAGCAGTTCCAGTTTAGTTAATATAAATCCAACAGCAAAATTGGAACAGCTGATGAATGCATTTCGATCGGACAAGGAACCACCAACCTTTCCGTCTCCAATATCTTTTGTGGTCCAGGACATGGCATTAGGTCATTTTACTCCCATTGATTTCCATAGTAGAATTTATGAAATTCTACGAGTTTTTATTTTTTTTCTTCAGTTTCTGGTTTCAATAGTAACAGTAGCCTGGGCAAGTACAAAGACGAGGATGACGTAAGTGCGATTGTTGTTACAAACCGCACGCTATATAACACCATCAATGGTGTAAGAATCAAAACCTGGCCTGGATCACCTCCAAGCCAACTTCAAGCATATAATTTTTCTAGAAATTGTAATGGATATGGTTAAAAATCCCATTATCTTAGATCAGAAGTATGGTTCCCATAAAAGTGCGGTAATGAACAAAAACTAATTGCATTTTTTCACAAAAATTTTTATTTCAGATTATAATTGTTTTAAACTCCTGTTTTGTTATGTGCGGCCATCACAGGTGAAGGTTAGTGATGTCCATTACAAGAACAGCAGGGGCACGTTAGCATCATATGTTGCAGTCTCTTTGTCATGCAGCTCCGCAGTCCCCTGCGAAGGTGTTGAATTGGTTGACATCGATTTGGCCTATAATGCTGCCGCCAGCACAAGCAAAAAGATGCAAAAATCAACCCCTCTTCATAGCTTACCGGTTACCTGCACTGCGTTTGCGTTTTTAATGGAGCGCCAATTTTTTGTAATTGGGCAGCGGAAGGTGCACATAAATTTATATTTGATGCATTATTCTTTTATTAGTATATATATTTTATATATTTACGAATTAAATAATATCATCACATTAATTCTTAAAATAGATATACAAAAAATTAATAATTTTTAAAAACTTACTCATTATGACTTATCAATAAAGTGATATCATTCGATTAACTGATAGTATATAGAATTTATACACCAATAATGTATTAAATATAATACATTTTTTTTATAAAAATTGGAAGAGATTTTATTAACGAAATTCAATTAGGAAAATTCCTTCGAGAAGGGACGAGCACATAGAAATACAACAAAAACAAATTGAGACCCGCGCCCAATATTCCATACAGTTAGTTGCCTTAACATTAATCCCTTTGCACTAAACAAAGCTTAATGGCATCTCACACCCCAACAAGGCAATGACAATTATCTCTCGGTCGATTTTTTGGCTTCATACATCCTTCTCGCCCGATGGCCGAGGGATAGTAGAATTTCTGGGTCATCTAAGGTAAGCTTAGTTTCATCCTCATTCCCATTTTCGATGTTTCAACTTCACCCTCGAGCTGTCCACACTGCAAAATCCATGCTTGGTCATTTGTAGGTAAGTGAAGTACTGATATCGGATGTACGCATAGAAATCTGAGATCATTAACGTCTTCGGAAAAGACAAATTTCAAAAGCCATATTTGTTCAAGTATCGCTTTTCAGCTAGAGACTGGACAGATTGTATGAGGCGAATGGTATAGACAAAGGAAAAAAGAAACAAGGTTTTCCTATATTTTCAAAGTGAACATGAAGTTAATCTGATAATCTCAATGATATGAGGAACAAGAATAACCTTGTAGATATACGGCAGAAAGCGGCCATTAGACTTCAAAATAAATGCAACTGGGTAGTATATAACTATATTTGGGTAAAATTATACTCTCTGGACAGCTAGCCAATAGTATTTTCCAATTATAGTGGTTCACAAGGCCGGATAACAATGACAACTAGAAAAAGAAGGGAGAGTATACAGAGAGTGATTGTTGTTCTACAAGGTGAAAAAGTCGCCACCGAGAATACAGGCATCGCGCCGCTGTGGAGGGCGTCAAAATATGTGACTAATACGGAGGATGAAATTTTAGTTCTCACCCTCCTCTCCTGGGATGGATCCGGACCGTCTTCTAGTAAAGGCTTTCACGGAGAACACCGGTGTAATTATGCAAGTGAAGAAGATCCGTATATCAGGTTCCTTCGCCAAGAGATCAGCCAAAGGAAGGAGGATTACAGGCGAATTTTCAGGCCTTTTTATGAAAGATGCAAAAGCAATGGAGTAAGTCTTGTAACTGTTCCTATGACTGCAAGCACTGGTGACTGATTTTCACTTGGCTTTGGCTAAGTTGTTGAAAAAATGATGGTTAAAAAGCAGTTAATATTGTATTCTTTGACATTTTCATTTTTTCTCACAGAATTAACATGAAGAGAAACTTGATTTGGAACAGAGTTATCGTCAGTGCTTCATAGTTCATACCTTCAAAGAAAACCATTGAGGCATCAAGTATAATTAACTTCTTGTCATTTTCTCTATTGCAGGTTAAGTTTCTGGTAAAGATTGCAGTAGGCTTCCAACCAAAGGATATCATAAGCGAAGAGGCAAACAATGTTGGAGCTACTTGGATTATCATAGATAGGTTATTGCCTCATTCCTTTATTCTTGGCCTTTTATCTTGTACTGTCTGTCTGGTACTACAAATTGAATCATGTGGCATGGTCTACAGATATTGTCTAACTTGGAGATTATACAATGAAGTTTCACAATGTTTCTTTATCCATATTTAACTTGTTCCCAATTGTTAATCCACACTAGATGTTATTTATTTTTTGTTCTTACAGTTCCATTGCAAGACACTTGACTTTCTGGCTGAATGGCATTGAATGTAATGTATCATTGGTGAGTGATGAGGAAGAGGCCTTGGTTCACGATCACTTGCTAGCAAAGGATGAGATAGAGAGCTCTATGCTTATGGAAGTAACCCATAATCGCAAGTCTCCAAAGCTGATGAAGGGATCAATATCAAAAGAGGAACAGTCCATTTGTCACTGGCCAAGCACAAGTGGAGAAATTGAACAGGAAACAATATGTGAGCCACTCATTGAAAACAAAACTCCAGGACTCGTTGAGCCCACTGGAACAAGTGATGTTCCATACAGTTACTTTAGCGCAAGAGTTTCTGAGGTTGATTTTATGGTAGAAAGGCCAAAGCAGCTAAGCTGGGAAGTGGTGGAGCAAATAACAAAACGATTTTCAAAAAGGGCTTGGAATGACCAGGACAAGAACTATAGCACCTATATTGGATATTTTGACCATCAGCCTGTATTTGTTAAGGAGTTGGCGGCATATTCTAGAGGCATTCTGGAAGCAGAAATGAGAGCGGCCTTGTCTATGTACCATAAGAACATAATGGTTCTTACAGGTTACCATCAAAGTGAAAACAGAACAATTTTAATCTTTCCTCTTCTACAAGGAGTGACATTAGACAGATATATTTGGCGTGAGTTCTATGATATCCTTCCATTGAAATATTCATTATGAACAATTTTCAGAAGGCTTCATTTTTTTTTTTTTTGCAGGCCCGGAAAGAAGGGAATTAAAATTTCAAGCTAGACTGAAGATTGCCATAGGTATAGCACAAGGTGTTCGATACATGCATGAAGAATGTCGACAAGGGCCCGTTGTCCATGGTGAATTGCAGCCCCGCAACATTTTTCTACGGCCTGATTTGCAGCCCATGGTAAAATATCTTAAAATCAAATATCTTATGAGGGTATATCATCTTCCTATTATAATCATGCTGTTCTTTTTTTTTTTTTTTTTCTTAACTCCGTTAGATTTCTGGCTTTGGAAAGGCTAGATGGCTTCATTATGAACAAGTATCATCAAACTCCAAGAATATGTATGCATCTACTTTCAACAAAGGAAGTCAGATTGGCCTAAAATTTCAAGAGATTCACTTCACATTCAGTTTATATTGACTGTAGTCCTATATGTGTACCATACCCTCAACCATTAAGGGCAACTTTCATTGTTTCTTTTCTTGGCAATTAATTAAAAGCAACTTCTGTTGATAAAGGTACTTTCTCATGGATCCTTTAGGCCATGAATCTATGGCAATGGTGAAAAGCGATGTCCTATCATTTGGAGTTCTGCTCTTGAGACTGTTTTGCCGAACATCAGCCCCTGAGGATGACAAAAGTATAATTGAGTGGGTTAGTATGGTCTATTATCATCAACTTCTTCTTAGATATTCTTTATTTGTTGTTCCCTTTCAGCCTTATCCAGGCCATAACATATGGGAGTTTGGCAGGCCCGGCCATTGATGGTGAAAAGAAAATTCCATGAGCTATTGGAGGAAGACTCAGACTTCTCGGACATGCATGGGATTTACAGAGTGATGGCTGCTGCAACTGCATGTACGAGGACTGAGCCAATTTCTCGACCCCATATGGCTCAGGTATTTATGCTGCCCGCCTCGCTGTCACAGCAGAATCCTTCCTTGATTTAGAGCTATAGCCTATCAGTGATCACTTGCTTTATTTAACTGCAATCAACAGGTAATCCGCCTTCTTAAAGGAGAGCAGCTCTGTGACATGCAATGTTGGGAGTAAGGGATTTAAATTGAAATTGCGGACGTGTTTTCAACGATGTCATGTTTTTTGCAATTGTGGATTGTGGTCATTGCAATTATTTGAGGTTGGTTGTAATTTTTTTAAAATTTTTTTGCATAATTTATTATCAAATATAATATTTATAGTTATAATTATAAAAATTCTTATTTTATGATTTTTAAAATAATTTATAATATTTTAATTTTTTTTATTATAAGTCTAAATACTTTATTCACATTTTATAGTTATAATTCAGAATTAAAATGAATATTAAAATGCTTTTAATTAATATATCCATGAAATTCATTGACATAAACACTATAAATATACTTTACCATTTTATCGAATATTCAAGTGAAATAATTAAAGTAACTAATTAAACCAAAATATTATAATAATTAACAACTTAATGTTTATCAACTCATAAAAAATAAAATTAATAATAACATTACTATTATCTAAATTATATAAAAAATTACTAATTACTTTTAAATGATTATACATGGTCACATACATAAAAACACAAAAAAAAAAATAAATTCACTAATTAACAACTTACGTTCCCTATTAAATTTTCAACTAAATTATCAAAATATTTTAAAATATTCAAATTTTCATTTATGATTTGCCTTTCCCTATTAAATTTTCACCTAAATAAAAAAAAAAAAAAGCAAAATATAATTTTAAGTTTTAATGCCACACGTTAATAGCAACCAAATTCTTCAAAATTTTCACCTAAATTTTAAAATAAAAAAAATAAAAATAAAAATTCTATTATTGGTTCGGCTGAACCAAAATTAAATTTGACAATTTAAAATATGTCAGATGACATGATAAGAAAATAATACACATAAAAGATACAAAAATAATATTGCTTAAAATTTTTAAAAAATAATAAATAAATTTAATAAAATAAAAAATTATATTTTATATTTCGTATCAATACGAATTGGATACGAAATTTTCATATAAAATACGATATAAATATAATATTTTACATGATATAGTGACATGAATTACTAAGTCTAACCAAAACCTACCAAAGCTCTCCCATTTTCTTCCCAAAATTCAGACTTTTTTTCTTTCACTCTAACTGACTTTGTCTCTTTCTCTAAAAATCCATCAATGGCCAGACCTCTCTCACTCACCACCCATACCTCCTACGTCTTTTTATCTCTTCTAAGTTCTACTCACACTATCTTTGCCTTATTATTCAACCCAAGCGACTACCCATACCATTACTGAACCCAAGCTCCTCATCCTCCCATTTTGACAGTTACGAGCGTGTTTTGCTTTCTCTAAACTCTTAAGATCTTAAGTAGAGTGGCCATGAATGAACCCAAAAGCTAATATGCATAAATTTGCAACTTTCAAGTCGTTAAATTTGTAGCAATTTAAAAAAAAAAAGAGGTAATTTTTTTTCTATTATTACTTAACTTCAACATGTTTTTTTTATATTGATTAAGGTTTATATTTGTTGATTTTTCATTGAGGAGTTCTTTTGGATTTTTTTGCATGTGAAATAATGGATTTTTTATTTACACTTTGAACTGGAAAACGGTAGATGCGGCTGTAATGTCCCGCTATAGCCGTTATTATCTGCTACACCGATATTTTGTGGCCGAGAGATGTCTTTACGAGCGTGAATCCCATTCTCACCCCAATTTCGAGCATGTAGCAGAGGCGGAGGGGATCGAAACTGCAAAATAGCAAACGCGATGCTACTACGCTGCCGCTATTTGAATCCCTTCGAGAAGTCTCTATCAAACAGAAGTATGAAAAGAGAAAGCAGAAATTCTTCCAAGGTCGACACCCCAAAAAGAAAAGACTCAATTGGTTGACCTTTTTTTTGTTAATACCAAGGATATCACTCCAATCAGAACTCATTACAATAGCAGAAAGAGACAAGAATTCCAGATATGCTACAACTGGAATTTAAAAGAATAATAATAAAAAAAAGGGCAAAACCAAGAAAACACAAAACATCTTTGTTTATCATTAACACAAAGGTAAAGAAAAGATCGACCAGAGCAATTTTATTTCTCCTTTCTCCACTTCAATGTTTTGGCCTCTAAAAGGCATAGAGAAACAAAGTGTGTCATCTTCTAGCCTTTGCAATCATCAAGTTGCAGAGATTTTAGACAATTTTATTGATCAATGATTTTTACATGTAAGAGATTAAATGAATACGTACATCATTATCAACTTTGTTAACTTACTATTTCGTTCATATATCTTATAACACTACTAGAAAAATCATTTTTATCGATAGAATTTTTATTGATAAAAGTTAATTTTCTGTCAGTAATACTTTTACTAATAGAATTATTGACGAAAAAATTTCATCACTAGTAAGCAAGTTGATATTGTCTTTCTGTCGATAAAATTGAATTTTCGTCGGTAATTATCGATAGAATTTTTTTGTCGATAAAAATTTCATCAGTAAATTTTATTGATAATCAATTACTAAATATTGTCAATAAAAAGTAAAAAATCCATTGGTAATTGACTGAAAATCGATCACTAAATGATGATTTTTGTTGGTAAATTCGTTGGTAAATCCGTCAGTATTTTGTCGGTAATCCATTGGTAATATTGAAATTCTATGGTAATGACAAATTTTTGTTGATAAAATCCATTAGTAAAATTATAATTTCATCCATAATTTGATTAATTTCATTTATAATTATTTAAGAAACTTGTAAATTAAAATAAAAATATATGTAATTATTTAAAAAGCTTATTATTTCTATTATTATTAATAAAAATAAAAAATCCACATAATAATCATTAAATAAATCCAACTTATAAAGTTAACATTCTTAACATCTCTAACATGCACAAAATATAATATTAAAAAATATTCATAACTTCTATAAAAATATCCATAACATCTACAAAAGTCCTCAATAAAAGTTCATTATGCTACTATATCTCTTGATCCAGAATCGGTGTGACCGTTGTTAGGTCTAAAAAATTACATTGACGAAAATTGTTTAAACCCCATTAACTGCATCAGTTGATCTATGAAAGACCTAAGCTAAATCCTTAACTTATTCTCAACTCATCAATCTATTTTTGTATATGAGGTTGAAGATGCATTGATGACATACCATAAACAGAGTGAGATGTTGTTGCTACAGTAGTGGATTAACTTGAGTAAAATAGGTCCTTATATCTATCCGCATATCCAAAGCCATATACATGAGTGCACGTAGCTTCAACCCATCTAATAGCTTCAATTCATGATTGTGAATCAAGATTTGGGTGATTGGAAGAGTCTTCATCATATTTCTGAGATAATACAGAACATCATTTTCTTACAAAAAATTTAAAATAATGATCATTTCAATACAAGTACATTATCATTCCAACACAGTTCAATACCATTCATCCTACAATGTTTAGGCTTTCAATTACTACACTATCTAATTCATCAACAATCGTAATACACAACCAGAATTACAAAGCAAAATACATAATAGTTTTCACCTTCATAAATTCATTGTATCTCAATAAGCATAATACACTATATAGTTCAATGCCATTCATCTTACAATGTTTAGACTTTCAATTACTATACTACTTACTTCAGCAACAATCACAATACACAACTAGAATCATAAAATAAATTATGCCATAGTTTTCACTTTTCACAAAGTTATTGCATCTCAATAAACACAATATACTACATAGATTAATATTGAATTTCTTATAATGTTTAGTCTTTTAATTACTACACTATCTATTTCATCAACAATCACAATATACCACCAAAATCATAAAATAAAATACACAATAATTTTTACTTTTCACAATATTGATCTCATCTCAATACGTACAAAATATTATTTAGTTCAATACTGAATTTTCTACAATGACTAGGCTTTCAATTACTACACAATCAACTTTATCAACAATCATAATACCCAACCAGAATCACATTACAAAATAAGCAAGAGTTTTTACCTTTCACAAATGTGATCTCGTCGTAATATACTATAAATATAATTCATCAATAATTACAATACACAATCAAAATCACAAAGCAACTTACACAACAAATTTTACTTTTCACAAAGTTTTTGCATCTCAAAACATATAACATATTATCTATTTCAATAAAGCAATACAATAATTTGAAAATATTCACAAAGTCATTGGAAAGTCACATACACTGATAACTTTGGATTTGTTGTAAATGGAATCACCACGTCTTCTTGAACGTCTATGAGTGTAATTGAAGACTTCTGTAAATGTTGCTTCTTATTGCAACTAAAGTTACTACATTCGTTTAGATACATTCAATGAAATATGTAACAATGCAATTTATATAAAATTAACATTTGATGAAAAAAATAACTAATGAAAAAACATCATACCATTATCTTTTTATGAACAAAAAAGGCAACCAAGCCACCGGTGTGATTTTTAGTACTTCTTTCTTTGTGTTCGACAATTTTGTTTGGCTTTAGCAAAGATGTTTTGGCATTTTGGAGTGCTCCATACATTCAAAATAAGAACATCTCAAATTGGAATTGTAATCCACCTCTGCTCTATCCCTCTACAGTATATGATGTTATCAACTTCACGCTCTTTCATTGCCAATTTCTTTTTGTCAGACAATAAGTCTTTCAATCGATTCTTGAAAATGTTGTTCCACAACTATTGAACAAAAGCATCATCTGACTCGGCCAACTAATATTTTTTCTAACATAAGTAACAGTGAAATATAATAAGTGGTTGACAAGAATTTGAACTTTTCATTTAAATCAAATAAATATATATATATAAAAAATTAAATATCCAATTACTACCTTAAATTTATCAAACATCATAAACTTTACTTGTGTAGGAACTTTACCCTATTTTGACCAAGGACCAATAAAATTGGCTTGAATTATTCATAAAATTGTTGAACTAACCATCAATTGCTCAAAACAACTACCAATATCCACTTGTTAGTAAGATTTGTTAAACTACACAAATTCTTTTAAAAAAAAATAACAATAAGAAAAAATTAATTGTAAAATGTATGACATACCTTTCCCTAGCAAAGTAATTCACAAGTGCTTATTTGGATCTAACAAAGTCGGTAACCTTTTGTTTACTCTCCTAGTCTTTTATCTTGTTGTCATACCTTTTTTTTTTCTCTAAGTTATGGTTCATCAGTGAATAATGGATTTAAGTCATGCTCCGTTGATAGATCATCTATCATCAATGTGAAAGATGATCCGTATGGTAGATCATGCTGTATCAGTAGTGAAAATGATCTTTATCATGGATTATGCTATATCAATGTTGAAGAAAACTGATATTAGGGATCATGTTGTATCAATGTTGCTGATGACTTGATACGTGATCATCTTGCATCAATCTTGATGTAGAACCATCTCAGTAAACAAAGCTCTTTATAGGATGTCCCATTATATCTGTCATATAGAACATAAACATTTCATAAGCATTTAAAAAGAACAAAAAGAAACATCTAAGAGCGATCTTTGTCCATTTTTTCAACGTTAATTGCATATCATAAAGGTTCAAAAAATATTATTCTTAGTATATTAAAATGAAAAATAAGCAATTAAAGTCTTAAAAATCAATTATTGTTTTTTAACACATGCACACATACATATATGTTTTGGAGGGGTGTACATGAACAAAGGCTCAAAAGTCATATAGTTTGAATTGATAGTTTTTTTATATGCAACAAGAACAAATTATTGATAGTTAGAAATTGAGATTTTACTTTTCAACACAAGTACATAAATTCTCTAACATAAGCATGGAAATGCTTATTTTTAC
Organism: Durio zibethinus; assembly: GCF_047325235.1. Classification (NCBI taxonomy): domain Eukaryota; kingdom Viridiplantae; phylum Streptophyta; class Magnoliopsida; order Malvales; family Malvaceae; genus Durio; species Durio zibethinus. The sequence goes on along the minus strand of NC_143164.1, from coordinate 32,149,420 downwards.
TTCAAATAAATAAATAAATAAAACTCATTTCAACATGTATTATGAAATTTCAACACATGACCAGTCCAACAATAGAAAAATACACAAAATTTTCAACACAAGTATAGTTTAATATATAGTTTTATTTTACAACACAAATACAGAAAATTTTATTACTAGTTCAATGCAATCACATAAATGCCTATTTCTAGTTTAATTAAACAAAAAAATTAAAATACACATTTCTAACCAAACACCAATATTTCAACATAAATTTAGTCTAAATACACAGATTTAATTTGAATATTAATTATTGAAATTAATTAAAAGGAATTAATTTATCTAATCTTTTAAGGGCTACAAAGTACAAGTCAAGATCAATCTTTCAACTATTTTTTTTTATCATTTTAATGTGTTTTTGTAAAGTAAAATTTCTAAAACTTTTTGGGAGTTAGGTTGAATTTTCATTTGAATTTAAAGAATATTTATAACTCATTCTTGCAAATATTAAATCTATGGGCAAGTAGTATCATAAGTGACTACAAGAAAGCTAGACCAAGCACAATGCAAAGAAATTGAAATTTGAAAAGAAATATTGATAACAAACACAAGTCTCTCAAAATTTCATTACCAATTTGCCAAAAGCTAAGGGCTTTTCTTGTGCAAAGGGTCATGATCGGGATTTACAAGCTTTAAGGGCTATTCACGGGAAGGTGACGAGGAGAGGGAGGCCAAGTAAATAGAGGAGAAGGGAGGAGAGAGAAATTGAATTAGAGATTTCAATCAGGGAAGAAAGGAAAGGGGGAAGGGGATTTTTATATTTATTTGACGTTTAATGATGGATTACCAATGGATTTTCTATTGATAATTCAAAATTTTTTAACTTTTAGAGACGGATTACCGATAGATTCCATTGATAATTTTGACTTTTAATGACGGATTACCAACAAAATCTATTACTAATTAAAAATTTTCCCTCTCAATTTAATTAAAAAAATTGTTCCAAGAAGTTATCATCAAATTACAAAGGTAAATGCATTCACTTCAAAGAAAGATAGTTTCAATATGTTCCTATCCTTTGAAGTAAGCAAATGAAAGGAAATACCAGCATAGAACCAAGAAATATGCCCAATTTTTTTAACTTAAGCTTTCATATGCATTTGTTCTTTCTATTAATCCTTCAAATTAATGAGACAGATTTGGGATGGGAATGCTTGACCCTCGACTTAATCATTATTGGACATTAAAAAATCAATACTATAACGCTATATTGAAATGAAAAAAAAAAAAAAAAAAAACCATGAGGGTTTGTTGTATAAAGGTCTAGTTTAGCGTTGTATCTAAGGCCTTGTTTAGAATTGCTATTGAAAGCAGTTTTTGCTTTCAAAAGTTGCTCTTTTTCTCGATCCCAATGCTAAATAATAAAAATAAAATGATTTTTCAGATTAAAATTTTGATTTCCAAATTTAAACAAAAAAGTAAGTGCTTTTGTAGTAAAAAAAGACATTTGGAATATAAAATTACTATATTATCTTTATATTTTTTAATATTTTATTTTTTATACATTTTGTAGAAATTTCAATTTTTCACAATACTTTTTCACAGTAATAAAAAAAAAAATTTTACCATATTTTTTTACTAAACTTTTTAAATGTACTTTTTTTCAACCACAAAATCAAGACTAAAATAGCCCAAAAGGATTCCAAAAACCTCAATTGAAGAAATTTTGAAAATTCCTGCCACTATCTAATTCAATAATAACATGATTGCGTGAGCAATGTGAGAGGAAAACTCTTTCTTAATTTCGAATAAATTGGGCTGTCTAGCTATTGAAGGTACGTTGTGTACAAAGCATCCAGTAGAGCCATGAAAGATGCCAAACACTTTGATTCCCCCTCAAAGCCTCTCCTAAGCAAGTTACCACATTCTAACGGCCAAAAAAAAAAGTTACCACATGCATAGCATCTACCCTAAAGTTAAAGAAAATAAAATAATTCTACACGAGTAAGTGTAGATACTCTATTTAGTTCCGGGTATTTTTTAAATTTAATTTTAGGATTTTAATATTTTTGTTAGTTTAGGATAATTTATTTTGTTAATTAATTAATTTATGATTTTTTTTAAAAGAAGAAAAAAGGAAGAGTTTGATTCGATTTGAAGTTTAGTATTTTAATTGAAAAATGGAATATATTGATTTGAGAAGTGGATTTAGATTAAAAATCTAAAGTTGAATTTAATTAAAAGACTCAAACAAAGAAAACCTTTTTTTATTGTAATTTAGATTAGAGGCCTATAAAAAGATCCTATTAGAATTAATTAGAAAAAATCAAGAATCAATAAAAAAAATTCAAAAAAGAGTCTGAAAGAAAGCAAGAAATTCGTGAGTCAAATTGGCAACAAAAAAAATTAAGGCAGTGTAGGTTTGATTTCTTCATTTAGTCGTGTGCTTCTTTGGAGGCTGACTGCTAAAGAAGAAAGAAGAAGGGATTTGAAAACTATTTCCAGCATTGAAAAAGCACAAGGCAAGGATGCCTAGTGTTTTGAAGCCACAAAGGAGAAAATATACCAGCAACAGACTTGAAGAATGAGAGCACAAAATAAAGATATCCAATTGAGAAACAAGATTGAAGGCCAGGGGAGCTTGTTCCAAAGCACTATTACAAGGACCTATGTGACAAATACAAAGTAAGAAAGTTTTGCTCTGTTGAAAGACACAAAGATAAGGAAAAGATTGAGCCTACATGACAAACAACCAAGCAATTGATTTGGCTTCTTTTGGTTCAGTTTTTTTTTTTTTTTTGTTATTTAACTGATTTGATTCTTTTTTTTTTTTATGTATATTTATTTTAGTTTATGTTTTTAATTATTGAAAGAAGATAAAGGAAGTTTAACTTGGTAGGAAAAATTATAAAAGTATTTCATAATTTATAATTAGGGATTAAGAGAATTTTGTCCAATGATGAAATTCTAAGGAAGTTACGAGCATGTAATTTTTTTATGAATTTTTAGGTGAAAGAGTTTTTTTCTAAATTCGATCAAAGTGTTGGAGAATTTAGAAATTGATCTCACTATAAAAAAAATTATTTATTTCTAATTTTAAAATTTTAAAATTGGAAACAAATTGTGATGATTTTGTAATTGATTAAACTGTGATTATTTGATTATTGTATTTTATTAAATTTTGTATTTGAATTGAATATTTTATTGGATTGTGTATTTTACTATGTATTTATATGTATCTCTTTTTCATAAAATATTTAATAAATCTAATAACAGAGCCTTTTTAAGCAAAAAAGTGTGTTACATGAATACTCTTGAAGTGAAACATATTTTTAGGCGGTCGATCAAAATGTTGGAGCCAACCTAGAAATAAGTCCAATACTTAAATATTAAAATTATCAAATAAATTAATAAATAACACGAATAAGTTAGGACCATTGCATTAAGTCTAAAGATAATTTTTGATTAATTGGTCCCCATTTATGCGCATTGTAAAGGTGCTTTAACTTTCCCTACATGTAATTGAACTTTTGAATCTAATTCTATTTAGAATATTAGAACCTATTTTTTTTAAGGACTCTTAGTTAAGCTAGGATAACCTTAAAAGGGATGGATTCACTTAGGTGGCCAATCATACCTAGATAAAAAAGATTGGTGGCGACTATATGTTTTATGTTTAATGGGTTAGTTCTAGGATTTATACGTTATGATAATTTGACGGCTCCACTGGAGAATTAGAAAGTCAAGTCAGTTCTTAGTCTTAGATTATTTTAAGCCTTATTTGGATGGTAGTAATGTACTTAGTTTGGTTACCATTTTTCATGTTTATTAATTTGTTTTTTTTCATATATTTATTTGAATAAAAAAGTTTGTTTAATTATTTTTATGTTCCTTAACGCACACTACACGTGCATTTCATGCATTAAGCTCTCTGCCTGAGCTTTGTCCTCTTTTAGAAAGGAGTAAGTACCTACATTCTGATGAGATGATAATCTCCCTACGAGCTAGCAAAAACTACTACTCAAATTAAACCCTTTTCATTTGAAGCCTATCATGGGTGAGAATTAGGGTAACTTACTAGTCTGTAACGGATAATGATGCAGGGAACATTTTGGAAACCTTTAGATTATCAAAATATCCTAACCTTACATATAGAATAACCTAAGAATCCTTTCATAGGATAAAGCCATGTCCACCCATTGTTAGAATATAACCCTAGATTAAGACACATGAAAAAACTTATGTGATTCTGTTTATATAAATTTTGAGATGAAGTTGAAAGACTTTAGGTTCATTTAATATATCATGCATTGTTATTAACATATTCATACATTTATTCATCCATGCATCATTGAATTTTTATGTATCTAACATCTAATGCATGCATTAAACCATTCATGCATTATAAAATAGTCATGTTAACCTAGGTAGTCATTTGTTCATTCATGCATCATTATGGAGCAAACATTAACTCATGCATCCATTCATGCAGTCATTAATTAATCCATGTATCATTAAATTGTTATGTGTATGCATTTATTTATCCGTCCATGCATCATTGAATTGTTGTGTATTAATTCAATACGTGTATTCATTTATCACATTCACGCATTTATAAGAATATTTCTAACAAGTTAGGAAGATTCTTGGCATCTAGTAGCACATCATCCTAATTGTAGTTAAAAGGTTCAAGGATAGCTCAATTTTTGTATCAAGCTAGAATTATGGTAGAAGAACAAATTCTTCACTTTTAAAAAATGGAAAAGGCACAAGAAGAGATGAAATGGCAATTAGAAAATATGGCTGAATTGTTGAAGAATCTGAATAAAGAGAAAGTAGTGGTTGAAAAGATCGATGATCCAATATACCCACATAGTTTTGGCACATATTCCAAACAAATATCTCAAGAGGCCTAACATCAAATGCCATTTACTACAAGCTACACCTATATGCATGCTAACATGCCTTCAATTACTGTTCCTACTCACATGGCTCCTATTCTTGATCCAACTTAAGTTTCTAATCTGGATGATCTAAAGGAATAAGAGAAGTTGAAGACAAACACAATAAAAACTAAATAAGGCTTTAGATCTTAACAGAAAATGGATTTTATTGATGAAAGGTTTTGAGTTATTGAGAGGATGGATTTTTATGGTTCAATAGATGCCGCTGAATTGTACTTGATTCCTGATGTGGTCATTCCACCAAGTTTAAGGTACCTAAATTCAAAAAATATGATGAAACTAAATCCCTATAATGCATGTCACTATGCATTATCGCAAGATGGCTATACATACATGTGATGAAAAGTTACTTATTTATGTTTTTTAAGATAGCCACATTGGATCTGTTTCAAAGTAGTATGTCCAATTGGATAGGTCTCACATCTGTGGTTGGAAGGAACTAGCTAGAGCATTCATCACACAATATAAGCACATCATAAATTTTGCTTTAAATCATTTATCCTTACAAAGCATGGAAAAAAAACATTAAAAGCTTTAAGAAATATGTCCAAAGGTGGAGAGATGCTGCTCCCTAAGTTCAACCACCGTTCATTGACAAGGAGACCATGTTTCTATTTGTTAATATTCTCAAAACTTCATATTATGAAAGGATGATTGGAAATGCCACTAAAAATTTTACTTATATGGTGATTTCTAGAGAGATAATAGAAAATGAATTCAAGAAGGACAAACTTAAAGGAAGTAGTACAAATGATATAAAGAAAAATGATATGCCAAAAAAAAAGGTAGGAGATATGCAAGTTATGATTTATGAGGGACAATAAGCCCTATGTCATCCTTATCCAATGTAACCACTTTATTACCCTTCTAAAAACAACGTCTCCCAAAATCTTTATCCTTGTTAAGCTATGCAACGGTTAGGCTTTCATCCCTAAATAACTACATGTGCCTTTGTTACTCAATTTGCACTTAATCAATGAGCAAGTGAAAAATCAAGGAATAATCAAAAGAGAATTCCAATTACAATAACACAAGTTCTTTACCCTTATGCCTTTGAAAATAACTCCAAATTCATCAACAAAAAGCTATGATCCAAATGGTAGATGTGATTATCATATGGAGGTAATTGAAAATCCAACTGCAAGATGCAGACAATTGAAAGAAAAGATTGAAGAACTCATCAGTAATAGCACTTTGATTATGAAGCTTATGGAGCAATAGAAATCTACTTTACAATAAATTTTCTTTTGGATATGATGTATCAAACAATATATGGGAATATTTTAGAATTTTGAGTTTGTTATCTAAGTTTGCTTTGACATATGCATGAGTTTTTTTCCTAAGTTTTGTTTTCAATTTTGTCTACACATGCTTGCATTACATGTGAAAATAATCTTAAAAGAATTGGTAATTATTGTCAAGAATGAACATACTCAGTTATAACCAGTTTATACTCCAATTAAGTTGAGAATTACACCATTTTAAAGCTTGACTTGCTAAGTCTCACAAACTTGATTTTCACTTGAACAAGAAGGATTTCAATGTAATAATCTTCATGAAGGCTATCAACAATGAAATTTGTAAAATCTTTGTAAGTTAACACATGAGATACTCTTTTAAATATTTTGATTTTGGTAATTTGATAAGTATCAGGGCTAGCTCAAACAAAGCCTAACCTCTCCAATTTTTTCCTTGAAATATAATCATTGAAAAGGCTATATCCCCTCAGTATCCTTTTTCCACATTATGATTTATATAACATTCATTTTCTTTCTTTCATAGTCCTAAAATTTTTTTGTGTCCACATTATAGGGCAAGTTTACCAAAAAGTTAAATTATTTAATTTTTTTAATATTATTTCCTTTAGATGTCATTGATTTTATCTCTTGGTGTGAGTTGTGAAAATAAAAACTATTACATTAGGACTTCATTTGATATAGTACTGTGATACACTTTGAGCTTAAGTTGCAAAAAAAAAAAAAGAGTAAAAAAAATAAAAAAATAAAGACAAATGAAAAGTGAATTGATTGTAACGTCATGCATATGAGATATTCAAATGATTTCAAAATCAAAGGAAAATCTTCTCTTGAGAATTGCTTTTTAATAGAGGTATCACATTGGATATGATAAATGGCCATCCTTAATATTCCTTTCATAAAAAAAAATTCCATTTGCTACCCCTTTTAACCTATTGAACTTTTTTTTAAGACACTTAACTAAGGATCACCTTCTACATTGGAAGGTAAGTATAAAAGGAAATTTATTTGAGAAATCTTTAGATCCAAAGTTAAAGACAAGGAAAGAATGCTTATAGTCAAAAAGCAAGTTCCAAAATTTTGGGCAATTTTTCAAGATATGGAAACACGAAAAAAAAAAAAAGAAAAAAATGAAAGAAAAAAAAAGAAAAATGGAAAATGTGGAAAGGAAAATGTCATTGAGAAAAGGAATGATCCTTAGTTTGATTACCTTTAAACATATTTTTAGGCCTATTTATCATTTCTTTTAGAAAACTGACCTCAGCCTACGTTACATCCTTTAAAAAGTCTATTTTAATCAAGTGTGGATATGTAAATTTAAGAGCTTTTCTTTGGGAAATCACCATCACTTTTTTATTTTGGATGAATTTTGAGTTTTCAAATGCATGATAGAATAGTAAAAAAAATAAAAAAAATTAAATAAAGCTCTATGGTGAAAACCTGAAAGGGCAGTCTAAAGCAAAATTGAAAACAACTCAATCAATTAGAAGAAATGATTTTAAAGGAATCAATGAATAATGAAAACCTTTGAGAAATCCAGAAAGATGAATTCCAGTCTAAAGATTTGTTTTGAAATTTGAACCTTTCTTTCTTTTCTAAAAAATTTTAAGCTTATTATAGCTAGTCTTGATATTTGTTAAAATATCAAATATCAAGAAATTAAGAGAGTGTAAAAATGGATTGTGCTTTAAAAGATGATTTTTCATTGGTGAGCCTAAATGAAGAAATATTAATTTGCCTTTTTTGGTCCAGTGGCAACATCTCCTTTAAAACCTGGGTGTGTCAAACTATTCATTCCCTTGAATAAACCAAGTTGTAATTCACTTTCATCTTTTTATGCAGTAATCACCAATTTTTAAGAAAGTTAATCACACATTTTCAAAGGAATATGCTTGTTTTTATATTATAGAATAGTTATATGAGGCAATTTCTTTGGTTGTCATGAACATATTAGGGCATTTGTTATGAAAACATTTATTTTTGAACTGATATGAATTGGTGTGGATAAAAGATAGGTGATTTTTAGATCATTATGATAATAGTGACTTTTTGAAATAAAGAAAATGGTTAAGGTAAAAAGGTTTGAAAAAGATCCATGTATAAGAAGAATGGATTTGAAACGTGAAATGCTTTAAGTCAAAAGAAGGGGATAGAGGATTATTGTTGAAAACTAGCTTGTTATCTAGTTCTAAAGCTCTATGACAAAAAATGAAAAAAGGTTTGAAGGCCTATTTACCATAAATAAATATTCATGACATTGATTTTTGCATCACATGCATGACATTTATCTCATTCATTACATATTTAGTTGACTTTGGCTTTTGATTTTGAAAGATTGAGAATTTGGAAATATGAGATTTTGACCCTTGATTGAGGAGAATTTTTCAAGTATGAAATTTCAATTTTTGATTGAGAAAAGATTCTTATGACAAAAGTGATAAGTTTTGGGTTAAGAAAATTTTCAAAATGAGATTTGTAAAAGTATTTAGCCTTGATTAGAGGGTGAAACATTTTTCAAGATAAGATGTTTTTATTTTAAAAGAAATTATTTTTAAAGTTTCAAAGCCTATATTAAGAAGAAGTTTTTTTAAAACTAAGAAATGATTTGTAAGACCTCTAGGCATAATTTTTAAGACCTTTGGGTATGATCCTTATGACCTTTAGACATGATTTCTAAGACCTACAGGCATAATCTTCAAAACCTCCAAGCATAATTTTCAAGACTTCAAGAATAACCTTCAAGATCTTTGGGCATAATTCTCAAAACCTCCATGCATAATTTGTAAGACCTCTAGACATAATTTTCAAGACCACTAGACATGATTTATAGGACCTCTGGGTATAATTTTCAAGACTTTCGAGCATGATTTGTAAGACTTTTGAGCATGATTTGTAAGACCTCCATGCATAACCTGTAAAACCTTTTAGTACAATCTCAAAAAAATTAAAATTTTTAAAAATAAGACCTTTTAATGAGATTTTGATTCTCATATAAGGAAAACTTTACGAAGATAAAGTTTGAAACCTTTGGATGAAAAATGATTTCAAGAAGAGTTAGCAAATCTTAGTTAAGAAGTTCTTTCAATTTTAAAGTTTTAGAGCCTCTGTTTAAATGAGTTTTTTTTGTAACAAGATGAAAATCTTTAATGCAAATCCTTAAGACATTGAATTTTAGATTTAAACTTTTCAAATGAGAATCTTTAAATCTTAAATGTGAATTTTTAAGATTTTTAAATATAAACCTTTGAATCCTTGATGTAAATCTCAAAGATTTATGCAAATCTTGAGACCTTTCAGTGAGAATCTCAAATCTTTAATTTGAATATTTGAATTATCCCTTAATCTTCTTCAAATAAGAATTTCTTTTACATTTTCAAAGTTGTGGAGCCTTTATTTAGAGGAGCATTTTCATGTTGACATTTGTAAGACCTCTGAGCATAGTCGTTAAGTCCTTTGGGTAGAATGTTTAAATTTTTAAAATTGTTGAACCTTTGTTTAAAGAAGCATTTCAAGATGAGAATTTTAAAGTGGTAAAGGCTCTGTTTAGAGGAGCATTAAAGTTTCAAGATTTGTAAAACCTCTGAGTATAGTTTCTAAATCTTTCAGGTAAAATTCATAAGTCTTTTGAGCTGAATCTATTTTCGTGTCGAGATTTATAAGACTTCTGGGCATAATACCAAGTCATTTGGGCAAGATTCATAAGTTTTTTGAGCTAAATTTGTTAAGCAAAAGTGAGAATATTTTTAATTTATTTCAAAAGTTGTTAAGCCTCTATTAAGATGAGTCTTTTATATTTTTCAAAATTTGTTAAGTTTTTGTTTAGAGGAGCTTTTTATATTTTTCAAAAATTGTTTGGACTTTGTTTAAAAGAGCCTCTTATATTTTTTAAATGTTGTTAAACCTCTGTTGAGAGAAGTATTTTATGTTTTTCAAAAGTTGTTAAGCCTTTATTGAGATGAGTCTTTTAAATTTTTTAAAGTTGTTGAGCCTTTTGTCATAACGTATAGATCCGCGGATTGACTGCTAGATATGGATTAAAGAAGTCGTTACCAATATTTTTTGTTTAGGTGTGATTTACCATCTAATCGAATCTATCCTGTAGACACCTAATTTGGTCCAGGCCTGGATCAATTGGGCTTGGTCCAAATAGGTAAGTCTATTTTATTTTTTTTTGTATTTTATATTTTTATTTTATTTTATTTTTATTATTGTTTTTATATATATATATATTATTTTTATCTTATGTATTTATTTATTCATTACTACTATTTATTAATATATATATCCTTATTATTATTATTATTATTATTATTTTCTGTTAATATTTATATGTATATCAGATTATATGTTATAATTTATTTGTTATTTAATTTTAATTTATTTGTTAATTTTTTTGATTTATCTGATTTATTTTCATTAATATTTTTATTTGATTTTTTTTATTTTTTTGATTTATCCAGCTGAAGATTGGATTGGGATTCAATCAGAAGAGTTTATGTTGGATCCAATGATTGAATCTCAATCCAAAGAGGAATTGAGATTGATCAGAAACTCTTCTGATCAATCCTTATAAAAGGGATCCTCAGGAACAGAAGGAACACACAAAAAAAAGAGAGAAAAACAGCTACTGGTTGAGAGAAAAAGGCATACAGAAGAGATTTGAAGGCTAAAAAGGGTTTAGAGGCATTAGAATAGCTTTAGGAATCGGGAAAATTTTTTTTTTGGAAATTTTTCTACGAAATTTTTTTTGAAAATTTTTGGAAAATTTTCAGATTCCGGTGAATTTTTCGACGAATGTTGAATTTTTCGACGAAAATTTCGGCCAAGTTTGAAGTTTTCAGCCAACTTCTCTGTCTCTGGTAAGATTTCCAGAAATCGATTAGTTTTTCGATGAACTTCTGACGAAAAACCCAAATTTCGGTGGAAATTTCTAGAATTCGATGAATATTCAACCGGAGTTCTTCGGGTGTTCTAGAGAAAAGGAAGAGAAAAAGAAGGAAGAGAGAGAGAAGAGATTTGGTCTGCTGAAAAAATGAAGGATTCAGCCTTATATACCCTCTCAAAACGACACTGTTTTTACGTTAAATAACCCAGAAGATCCACACGTTTTACCAAGATCTGACCAGACCCGAGCGTCGACCCGTTTTTCGACTGCATGTGATCTGCCCCCTGAGCCATTAGCCGAGCCGAACTGACATTTCGAGTTGCGTTCTTCAAGCCATTTTTCTTTCTTAAGCTAAGTCGAGCCGTTAGCCAAGCCACTATAGGTTTATTTATTTATTTATTATTAGATTAGGTTTATTTAATATTCCTTTATCTTTATTTTATTTTTATTTTTGTTTTACTTTTCTTTATTTTTTTTATTTTTTTTATTTTCACTTTTTATTTTATTTTGTTATTTTATTTTCTTTAAATAAAATCTAAAAAAAAAAGGTTTTTGGGGAAAAGTTAAAAGTATCAATTTTTCTTAAAAATAAATTTTCAAAAAAAGTTTTTTGAGGAAAAGTTGAAAGTATAAATTTTTCTCGAAATTAAAGTTTTTCAAAAAATATTTTTGGGAAAAAGTTGAAAGTATCAATTTTCCTTAAAAATAAATTTTCAAAAAAAAGATTTTGAGGAAAAGTTGAAAGTATCAATTTTCTTCGAAATTAAAGTTTTCAAAAAATATTTTGGGGAAAAGTTGAAAGTATCAATTTTTCTTAAAGATAAATTTTCAAACGGATTTTTGAGGAAAAGTTGAAAGTATCAATTTTCCTTGAAAATAAGCTTTCCACAAAAAAATATTTTTGGGGGAAAAGTTGAAAGTATCAATTTTTCCTGGACAAAAACAATCATTTTTTTCTTTTTATTTTTTTTAATGTTAAATAATCCGACGATGGAGCCTTTGCAAGTGAAACAGTAGTTTTCTTGCATACTCTTGAGGTGAGGGGATTTTTTTAATTTTCTGCTAAAAGTATTAGAGTCAATTGAGAATAATTTTTAATAGTTAATTACTTGCTAAATTTTAAGGCTTATTGGATAACACTAAATTAAGTTGGTACCATCTTTTGATGGGCATTGTGAGGATGCTATAACCTTCCTTACACGTAACCGAACTCCCGAACCTTGTTCTGATTAGTAGACCTGAACTTATTCTTTTAGGGACCCTTAAACTTAGGTGTTCCCTGAAAGGACAGATTCTTTAGGTGGCCAATCATACCTAGATAAAATAGATTAGTGGCGACTCCCTAAAAGTCAATGTCTAGCGATAGATCCCCGGATCTAGACGTTATGATAGCTTGGCGAATCCAGTGGAGACTTTGAGAGTCAGGCCAGCAAATAATTTGTGTTATCCAAAAGCCTAATAAAATTGAACCTTTTTGTATATATGTGTTATTATTCATCCATGTTTATTTACCTTATTAATTATGTCATTCATATGCATGTGCATAACATTAGCTCTACACCCGAGCTCCGTCCCTCTATGAGGGAGTAAAGTACTTATTGCTTTCGTGAGGTCTAATGGCTCCACAGTGGCTAGCGAAATACTCTCACTCAAATTGAACCTTTTTCGCTTGTAGCCTGTAATGGGTGAGGATTAGGGTGCCTTACTAGTCTGTGATAGACAAGGATGTAAGGAGCAGTTTGGGAACCTTTAGACTTTGACCTTAAAACCACATATAGTGAACCTTAAGTGTGCCTAACCTATAGATAGAGCCATCACTCTTCCCTTTTAGAATTGACCAAAAGCATAGGATTCATTCCTTTTACTCTGTGTGATGTTTAAATTTACTTAGTTATTTATTTATTCTTTTTCTAGGTATACTAACCTTTTTCTTATTCTTTTGCATTGGTTCATACGCATATCATAAAGTTTCATAAAGAACATTTGCTTGAAAAATGGTCTTCAACAATTTTTTTCATGGACTCCATTGAACGACTAGTTTGTTTTTCATCCGTATTAGCACCTTACGGGACACCCAATGAAGTAAAGGCCCAGTTAGAAAAGATTCAACTGAAGATGAGAGATTGCTTGCCAATCGGGTATGATTCTACTATGTCTCAAGAAACATCTAACCTCTTCAAACAGAACAATCTAGAAGATTTGATTGATATCTGAAAGAAGATGAGTCCGTCAAGACAAAAGCAGTTTTGCTAGAGACACGGGCATATAGCATACTTTCTAGCAGTAATTGTTGATGATCAACTAATCAGAGCTACAGCACAATTCTGGGATCTTGCATACAAGTGTTTCATCTTTAATGAAACTGATATGACTCCCACCATTGAAGAATATTCGGTCTTGTTGGGTTTGTACCTCAAGGCTCCTAATAAGATATATGTCAAAAAACACAAGTCAGGATTTCGTAAAGGTCTGGCTCAACTCATGGGGATAGACAAAGAAATTATGGATTCTCATACAAAGAAGAAACAAGAACAAGTTTGCCTACTTTGGAAGTTCTTTCATGAGTTTCTGATGCAACATGCCAATGAAGAACAGGGGTTAGATATATTTTCCTTGGCCATATATGGACTGGTGATCTTTTCAAAGGTTTTGGGATATATTGAGATAGCGGTGATTGACTTCTTCGAGAGTGTAATCAATGGCTATAATCTTTCAACGGTAATATTAGCAAAGACTATCAGATCTTTGAGTTATTGTCGTCAGAATGGAGGACACTTCATAAGTTGTATACAGTTATTGTACTTATGGGTGAAAAGCCATTTTGAATAGGAAAATGATGCTTTTTCAAAGCTTTATATCCGTAATCGTGTTTTGATCAAGGAATTCTATGAAAGTGGGTGGTCCGAATGAAAGTCTAAACAAGAATGGATAACTTTTCAACGAAAGTTGAAAAACGCCAAGGTGAGATGGTTGGCCCCATGGATGAATCGTGAGCCTATGTTGTACCAATGTGGGGATAGTACAGTGGTCCCACTTCTGGGTTTATGAAGAGCGATAAATTATGCACCACTCCTAGTGAGAAGGCAATTTGGGGGGGAACAGTTCATTTCTATGACTTATGGGCTTTATCAATTAGATTTCTCTTACAGTAAGCCTAAAGCATTTCAAAGGATGAATGAGATGATTAAAGCATGGAAAAATCTTTGAAGAGTGAGTCCTAGACCGTTTACTGATAAAGTCACCCCAGGGTACTTGGTTTGGAGAACAAAAAGAAGACAAAAAATGGTATTCACTTATGAAATCTCTCAACCACCAATAGAAGAAAAACTTAAAGAGACACCATCAGAACTAGAGCTTGCAACAAAAGAATTTGAGTCTGAAAATGGCAAGTTAAAGTAAGAAATTCAGAAGCTTCAAGAAAAAAAAGCCCAATGGAAAGAAAGAGCCGAAAGTCATGAAGTTAAAGTTCATAAATTGCTAGAGAACGTGATACAGCTATTGAAGATCTAGCAAAGCTACACCAAGAGCATAAAAGGTTATGTGTGAGAGAAAGGGCCAAAGAGATAACCATTATCGAGCTGACTGAAGAAAATACAAGATTGAAGCAAGAATATGCTGAATTAAAAGAAAAAAGTATCGAAGTACAGGCAAAGAATAACATGCTTAACAGTTACTTGAGCAGGCTAAGGTAAAAGTTGAATGAACAAGGAGACCACATTGCTGAATTGGTTAGGGAGCATAGAAAATTATCATACCAAATCTGGTGTGGTAAAAGAGAGAACTTAGGAAGACAGAAATACATTGAACACCTAATGACCTAAATCTATAAAGGGATATGCAAGGCAAGAGAGATGGTGGAAGAGGCAGAGGCATTAAGACAAATGGTGACCCCAGTAGGAGAACATGGACAGCGTCTGTTGAACTTCATCGAAGAAGCCAAGGCCTAGTATGAACAAATCAAACAATTTTATGTCTATAATTCTAGGATGATAAACGCAATGTAGATAAAATCTTTTTTTGGAATAAATGAAATCTTTTAGTTGAATACCGTTTTTAAGGTGAATGTTCTTTGCATACATGTATTTTTCATTCATTGCATTCTCATTCATAAAGTAACCATATGATAGTCATACAAATTTACTAATTCTAAGATATGTTACTCAAGGTTTAAGGATAGATCCATCTAGCGAGAACCCTGCCCATCGATACAACACAAGATCTAGAGCCAAACAAATGGAGCAAAAAAATTCTCACAGATTTGAAAAGATAGAAAAAGCACAGAAAAAAAATAGAAAGTGAGTTGAGCAAAATTTTGGATTCTCTTAATAAGCTAAATAAGGGAAAAGGAGTTGAAAAAAATACAAGCCAACAAGTTTCCTCATTGCAAGAAGTGGCTGACCCTTTGTATCCTTCAGGTTTTGGCCCCTCTCAAACCCAGTCTATTCAAGAGGTTCCACCGCAGTACTTTACATATCCAACATATCTTGGAATACTGTCAGCTTCCAACTCAGGACATTATAATAGCTATGTAAATCTTATCTTTACTGAAAAGCAGTAGAACCAATTCCTGATCTAGATGATTTAAAAGAGAAAGAGAAAGATAAGATAAGAGTGAAAACTCAAGAAAGCTCTAAGATTAGTATGGTAGAGCAAAGGTTACGGGCTGTGGAAAGATTTGGTTTTTATGGGTCAGTTGATGCTACTGGACTCTGCCTAATCCCTAATATGGTCATTCTTCATAAGTTTAAAGTACCAAAATTTAAAAAATATGATGGTACAAAGTGCCCAAGAACTCACATCACAATGTATTGTCAAAAGATGGCAGCTCATGCTCATGATGAAAAACTCTTAATGCATGTCTTTCAAGATAGCCTTACTAGCTCTGCGGCCAGATGGTATGTTCAGCTGGACAGAACCTGCATTCGCTCTTGAAGCGATATGGCACATGACTTCATCAGTCAATATCGACATATTATCGATTTGGCCCCTGATTGTTTGTCTTTACAGAATCTGAAAAAAAAAGGCAAACGAGTCTTTTAAAGAGTATGCTCAAAGGTGAAGGGATATTGCTTCTCAAGTACAAACTCCTCTGACTGAGAAAGAGACTACAGTGCTGTTTGTTAGCACTTTAAAACCTCCCTATTATGAAAAGATGATAGGGAATGCAATGAAAAACTTTGTTGATATCGTAATTTCGGGAAAAATTATTGAGAGTGCCATTAAGAATGGCAAGCTATAAGGAAATGAAGCATCTAGCAAGAGAGTCTCGAAGGAGAAAAAAATTGAAACTCAGGCTGTGAGCTTTGATAGACAGCAATTTGAAGGCTATCAACCCTACTCACCACTAAGATATCTATCATATTACCCTACTGTAAATAACATTTCTCTTTACCCATACCAACCATTTGTACAATCACCATACCCCTAAACATATCAAACCCATCATAGGCCTCAAAATACCATGTACAGTCCTAACACTTAGCCTACCCCAAGACCCTAAAATCACCCAACTAATCCCATTAATGGTTCGCGGGAGCAACAAACTATCCGTGAAAAACTTGTGTTTGACCTGATTCCAATGACTTATATAGAATTATATAAGGAGCTTTACAATAGTCATTTGATTGCTTCAAGTAAATTGGAACCCTTCAAGCCATCTTACCCCAAGTGGTATGATCCCACAGCCCACTGTGATTACCATTATTGGATTGTCAGTCACTCCATCAAAAATTGCACCACCCTGAAACATAAAGTGCAATGGTTGATCAAAGATGGAATGATTTACTTTGACACGGGAGGGGTGACTGCACCGAATGTTAGTGGCAATCCTTTGTCGAATCATAATGTGAATGCTATAAGTGAAAAGCAAGAGCGCCATGTGAAGAAAAGAGTGGTAGATATTAAGACACCTCTCAGCCAACTATTTGATGTTTTATGGAGAGCTGACATGATACAATTAGTAAGTCCACATAGCTATCATGGAGTATATATAGTTGGTACTAGTTGTAAGTATCATAATGGGGCAATAGGCCATTTCATTGAAACTTGTGAGCACTTTCACCAAGAGGTGTAAAAACTCTTGGATTCATATCAGATGGAGGTCTATGAAGGAAGAGAAGACTTAAAAAATATTGAGGTGTCCATGACTGATAGGCTTGTAAAGCTATTTCCAAAACCAGTGACAATTCAGTGTGGGAACAAATCGAAGTCAATCATAGACAAACTCATCCCCAGGTTGGTAACTTTTAAAGTTTCAACTCATTTCTCGTACAAGGATGATAAATCTATACCATGGAGATATGGTTGTGATACTGTAGTTCAGGGGCAAGAAGAAGATGTCTCCAAAGTCAACGCTTCTAATATAACTAGTGTAAGAGGCATTACCCGAAATGGAAGGTGCTACACTCTAAAAATATTAAAAAAAGTTAGAAGGAAGAAGGCTAAAGAAGGAGAAAGATGAAATAATCTTGAAATAGAACCTGAAAAAGATTACCCGAAGCCAGTATCAGAAAGAAAGGTTTGTGAATTTCTAAAGCTGGTAAAACATAGTGAGTACTCAGTTGTTAAACAGTTGAATAAAATGTTAGCTCGAATCTCATTGCTATCACTACTGCTAAACTCAGAGCCATACTAAAACGTCCTGCTGAAAGTGTTAAATCAGGCAAACATGACACATAATGTATCTGTTGAATATGTGAACCACATGGCTAAAAATCTAGTTATGTCAAATCACATTTCATTTGACGATGATGAGATTCTTTTAAAGAGAAAAGAAAATGTCAAGGCTCTACATATCACAGTCAAGTGCAAGAGCCATATCATAGCCAAGGTCCTTATCGATAATGGCTCTGTTGTCAATGTCATGCCTATGTCAACTTTGGCAAGACTACCCATTGACAACTCTCATATGAAGGACAGTCAGATGATTATGAGAGCTTTTGATGAGACCAAAAGAGAAGTCCTAAGAGATATCGAGATGCCCTTACAAATTGGGCCATGCATTTTTAATGTAAAGTTTCAAGTGATGAATATCTCTCCATCCTACAGATGTCTGTTAGAAAGACCATAGATTCACATGACAGGAGTTGTGCCCTCTACTTTGCACCAGAAGATCAAGTTCAATGTAGAAGGTCAATTAGTAGTGGTAGTTAGGGAAGAAGACATGCTAGTGACCCAACCATTGAATACTCCATATGTAGAAGCTGTTAAAGAAGCATTAGAATGCTCATATCGATCTTTTGAATTGGTTAATTTTGTAGGTAAAGGATTTAAAAGTCAACTTTTTTCAAAGATAGTGATGAGCCAAGTCATCAACAAGGGCTAGTATCCAAGATCAGGGCTAGGTAAAAACTTACAGGGGATAAAAGAACTTCCGACAGTAATAAACAATAGCAATAGGGTAGGCCTAAGCTATGAGATGATAAAATTAGAGGTCAAAAGAAGGCCATCAGGAAAGACAGCAAGACTAATGGTTATCCTATACTTGTATAAAACTTTCAGACCTAGAGGATTCATGTACCCAGATATAAGAAAAAGTGTGAAAAACGTTTTTACCCAATTAACCATTAATGTTGTTGAAGATGAAGTGAGGCTTAATCAAGAGGAGTGGGTTCACCTTTGTTCGTAAGATTATGAGTTGAATAATTAGAGTGCTATCGAGATGCCTGTGGCTTTTGAGACTAAAACAATGTAATTGTAACATCCCAATAGCTATTGCCCAAGACTTTAGGGTGATCTTTCTTGTTTGGGCCATTCATTTTTTATTATTTTTAATAAAAAATAAGAAGGATGCATTTTCATTCATTTTTTTTTTGTCTTCATTATTTCCATCTTCTTAAGCACATCTTGCCAACATATCTCATTTCATTCAATTTCAGGTCTTTAAATGAACATGAAGATAATCATGATAACAATCAAGAGGTTAGTTTTGAGAATTCAATTAACACCGATGAACTTGACAATGAAGAGAATTATGAAGAATATATTATGCCTCTGAACCTAATGAGATTGATTGAACAAGAAAATAAGCCAATTGAGCCTCATCAGGAGATAGTTGACTTAGTGAATTTGAAAGATGAAGAGAATAAGAAAGAGGTCAAAATGGGCACTTCACTCTCATCAGGAGATAGGCAACGATTGGTAGACCTACTTCGAGAATTTATAGATGTATTTGTTTGGTCTTATCAGGATATGTCAGGGCTGAGCACAGAGATAGTGGAGCACAGATTGCCCCTAAAGCCAGAATGTAAGCCAGTTTAATAGAAATTGAGACGGATGAAGCCCGAAATGCTACTAAAGATTAAAGAAGAGGTGAAGAAACAATTTGATGCAGGTTTTCTATAAGTGGCTAAGTATCCAGAATGGGTAGCCAATATAGTCCTAGTTCTTAAGAAAGATGAAAAGGTATGAATGTGTGTAGACTATCGGGACTTAAATAAAGCTAGCCCAAAAGATAACTTTTCTTTGCCTCATATCGACACGCTGGTAGATAACACAGCTAAGCATTCGATTTTCTCTTTTATGGATGGTTTTTCAGGGTATAATCAGATAAAAATGGCTGCAAATGATATGAAAAAGATTACTTTCATGATTATGTAAGGAACTTTTTGTTACAAGGTCATGCTTTTTGGGTTAAAGAATGTTGGGGCAACATATCAAAGGGCCATGGTAACACTCTTTCATGACATGATGCATAGAGAGATCGAGGTGTATGTAGATGATATGATTGCAAAGTCTTATGAGGATGAAGATCATGTCACCAGCCTCAGAAAGTTATTTGAGAGGTTAAGAAAGTTTTAGCTCAAATTGAACCCAGCCAAGTGCACCTTTGGGGTAAAGTCAAGGAAGTTGTTAGGTTTTATGGTTAGTGAAAGAGGAATTGAAGTCGATCCAGATAAAATACGGGCCATTCAAAATTTGTCATCTCTTAGTACACCAAAATAAGTTTGAGGTTTTCTAAGGAGATTGAACTACATTTCTCGGTTTATCTCTCAGCTTACTTACAAATGTGATCCCATATTTAAGCTTCTTCGTAAGAATAATCTTGGGAAATAGAATGAAGAATGTCAAGAGGCATTTGATAAAATTAAGCAATACTTATCGCACCCTCCAGTATTTGTGCCACCTGTTCCAGGGAAACCTTTAATTTTATATTTAACTGTATGTGAAAATTCAATGAGATGTGTACTGGGGCAGCAAAATGATGCTAGCCAAAAAGAGAGAGCTATTTACTATCTGAGTAAAAAGTTTACAGAATATGAATCCAAGTATTTTTCATTGAAGAAAATGTGTTGTGCATTAGTGTGAACTGTCAAAAGACTTAGACAGTATATGCTCTATCATACTATATGGCTCATAGCAAAACTGGATCCAATTAAATATATCTTCGAGAAACCTTCTTTGTCTGGAAGAATTGCTAGATGGCAAGTAATGCTCTCGGAGTATGATATTATATATGTGAGCCAAAAGACAATAAAAAGAGGTGCTATAACAGAGTTTCTTACAGATCATGCTACTGAAGAGTATGAGCCAATGAAGTTGGAATTCCCTGATGAAGACATAATGACTATTTCTTAATTAGAGGAAGGGGAGCATAAAGAAAAATGTTGGAGAATGTACTTTGATGGAGCTGCTAATGCCTTGGGGCATGGAATTGGAGCAATTCTGATTTTTCCAAAAGAACAATATTGCTTTGTAACAAAGTTAAATTTCAATTGCACAAATAACATCGTTGAATATGAGGCATGTATCATGGGCTTACAAGCTGCTATAGATAGAAGAGTGAAAGCACTGAAAGTGTTTGGAAACTCAGTTCTAGTTATATATCAGTTGAAAGGAGAATGGGAGACGAGAGATTCAAAACTTGTTTCATATCATAGGTATATTCTAAAGTTGATGAAACAATTTGAAGATATCTAGTTTGACCACTTACTTCAATAAGAGAATTTGATTACTGATGCATTGGCTACTCTAGCTGTAATGATCTGAATTAATGACAATACTGACATTCAACCCATCAAGTTAGATGTTAAGGATATACCCGCTTATTGCTCTAATGTAAAAGAAGAAGAAGATGGAAAGCCCTAGTATTATGACATCTTATAATATATTAAGGATCAGCAGTACTCAGTTTAAGTAACAAAAAATGATAAAAGGGTCATCCGAAGATTACCCATGAGCTTTTTCCTAGATGAGGATGTTCTATACAAAAGAAGCTAGGATCAAATGTTATTGAGGTGCGTAAGTAAGACTAAAACGAATAAAATTATTGAAAAGGTGCATAATGAAATATGTGGGACACATACAAGTGGACATATGATGGCGAGATAGATCATGAGAGCAGGATATTACTGGTTGACAATGGAGAATGATTGCATTGACTATGCTTGTAAATGCCATAAATGCCATATATATACTGATAAGATCCATGCTCCGCCATCTACTTTACATGTTATGGCACCACCATGGCCATTCTTAATGTGAGGCATGGATGTCATTGGCCCAATCACCCCAAAGGTTTTTAACGGGCACATATTTATTTTTGTGATGATAGATTACTTCAAAAAATGGGTAGAGATAGCATCATATGCAAGTGTGACACGATCTGTAGTTTGTAAGTTCATAAAGAGAGAGATCATCTGTAGATATAGACTTTTAGAGAGAATTATTTCAGACAATGCCAAGAATCTAAATAGTAAGATGATGCAAGAAATATGTGCTCAATATAAGATCAAGCATCATAACTCGACACCATGCCGTCCGAAAATGAATGGGACAGTTGAGGCAGCCAATAAGAACATAAAAAGGATTTTGAAGAAAATGACCGAGACTTACAAAGATTGGCATGAAAAGTTACCATTTGCATTACATGTATATCGAACGTCAGTTTGCACCTCTACTGGGGCAACCCCATTTTTTTGGTTTATGGGATGGAAGCTATACTACCAGTGGAAGTAGAGATCCCCTCCTTGAGGGTTCTAAAAGAAGTTAAGTTGAAAGAAGCTGAATAGATTCAAGAATGCTATGAACAGTTAAATTTCATAAAAAAAAAGAGATTGATTACACTGTGCTGTGGTCAACTATATTAAAAAAGAATGATGAGGGCTCATGATAAGAAGATTCAACCCCATTGTTTTCGAAAAAGAGAGTTGGTCTTGAAAAGAATTCTCTCAATCCAATACGATAGTAGAGAAAAATGGACTCCGAATTGAAAAGGGTCGTATGTGGTGAAACGAGTTTTTTTTGGTGAAATGCTGATATTGACTGAGATGGATGGAAATGATTTACCCCATCCTATAAATTCTGATACTGTAAAAAAATACTATGCATAAAAAAAATAAAAAAATAAAAAAATGAAAAAAAATAAAAAATAAAAATGAAAAAAAAAAGGAACAAAGTGAATGAAAAAGGAGGACTTAAGGCAAAAACTCTAAAAAGGCAGTTTGGGTCATAGGGGGTTTGTCTAAGTTAAAAATCTGAAAAGGTAGCTTAGATAAGGAGAATACAGCATCAAATTTGAAAGTCCGCTGACATGAAGGCTAGCAAATTCGGAAGAGTCCCAAGTTGTTAAATACATCAGAGGGTTGGATTTTCAGAAAAAGTCTTGAGATGTGTTATCATGATTATCCGATTGTTCATTTTGGGCTTTGTCCCCATACTTATCCTCATAATTTTTTTTTTGGCCAAAGTTTGCCAACATTTTGCTAATAAAAGACATTCTATTTCATTTTTTGTGTCTTTTTTCTAGTGACAGTTTCTCAACCATTCAAATTCTTTTCTTCTTAATACCCTACAATGGAAGAAATTTGCAAATGCATTCTTACTTTTTGAATTTGAAATAATGATTGATGAATGAATAACAACATGAAAGATTTTTACATTACATTGAATAAGTCAATAGTGATAAAGGTCGAATCAAGATGTTCAGTTCTTGATTAGGACATTAAATTTGGGAAGAGATTTCTTACAGGAAGAATGTGAGTGAAAAAGATAATTAAGAGCTACACTGGCTCGATCTTAGAAGAGCAGTATAATTGGATCTTTGAAGAATCAAAGGGCTTGATGCCCATGAAAAGAGCTTGAGAAACTTGAGTGCCATACATTGAATAGGAATTAATTGGCCAACATTTGCATAGCATGCATTGAAATTCATATGCATTGCATAGCATATACTATTTTCAGGAAAGTGTAGTGTATAAATTCAAGAAGCATGGGTGTTCCAACATCCCACATAGAGAAGACAGATATGAAGATATTTTCAAATTTGAGAAGAAACTTGTCAAGTAAGTTTCTAATCCTTGAAATAGGATGTCTTTTGATATCAGGGTTGATTTATAAGACCTTTGGGCATAATCTCCTAAAATTCCTTCAAACACAATTTTCAACGTCTTTGGACATGATTGTCAAGGAGTAATTTACTTTTCAAAGTCGTGGTACCTTTGTTTAAAGGAGCAATTTACTTTTCAAAGTCGTGGTGCCTCTGTTTAGAGGAGCAATTTACTTTTCAAAGTCGTGGTGCCTCTATTTAGAGGAGCAATTTACTTTCCAAAAGTCATGTTGCCTCTGTTTAGAGGAGCAATATATTTTTCAAAGTCGTGGTGCCTCTGTTTAGAGGAGCAATTTACTTTTCAAAAGTCGTGGTGCCTCTGTTTAGAGGAGTAATTTATTTTTTCAAAGTCGTTGAACCTCTG
The DNA here is from genome assembly GCF_047325235.1 of Durio zibethinus. NCBI lineage: Eukaryota > Viridiplantae > Streptophyta > Magnoliopsida > Malvales > Malvaceae > Durio > Durio zibethinus. The sequence goes on along the minus strand of NC_143164.1, from coordinate 32,125,647 downwards.
ATTAGAAAAGCCATTTATTTTTTCAAAGTCGTTCAGCCTCTGCTTAGAGGAGTTTTGATCAGATCTTAAAAAAAAAAATGTCGAGTTAAGTCTTGATTGGGTGTCTATGTCTTTGCATAATTTCTGTTTCACAGAAAATATGCAAAGAGGGGTAGCTGTAGACACTCAATTTGGTTCAGGCCCGGACCAATTGGGCCTGGTCCAAATAGGTAAGTCTATTTTTCTTTTTTTATTTTTGTATTTTACATTTTTATTTTATTATTATTATTATTATTATTATTATTTTATATATTTTTTTCTTTTATTTTTATCTTATGTATTTATTTATTCATTACTACTATTTATTAATATATATATCTTTATTATTTTTTTCTGTTAATATTTATATGTATATCAGATTATATGTTATAATTTATCTGTTATTTAATTTTAATTTATCTGTTAATTTTTTTGATTTATTTTATTTATTTTCATTAATATTTTTATTTAATTTTTTATATTTTTTTGATTTATCCGACTGAAGATTGGATTGTGATTCAATCAGAAGAGTCCATGTTGGATCCAATGATTGAATCTCGATCCAAAGAGGAATTTGGATTGATCAGAAACTCTTCTGATAAATCCCTATAAAAAGGATCTTCAGGAACAGAAAGAACACAGAAAAATGAGAGAAAAACAGCTACGATTGAGAGAAAAAGGCATACAAAAGAGATTTGAAGGCTAAAAAGGGTTTAGAGGCATTAGAATAGCTTTAGGAATCGGGGGAATTTTGTTTTTTGGAGATTTTTTTACGAAATTTTTTTTGGAAATTTTTGAAAAATTTTTAGATTCCGATGAATTTTTTGACGAACGTTGAATTTTTCGACGAAAATTCTGGTCAAGTTTAAAGTTTTCGGCCAATTTCTCAGTCTCCGGCAACATTTCCAGAAACCGATTAGTTTTTTGGCAAACTTTCGACGAAAAACCTAGATTTCGGTGAAAATTTTTAGAATTCGGTGAATATTGAATCGGAGTTCTTCGGGTGTTATAGAAAGAAGGAAGAGAAGAGAAAGGAAGAGAGAGAGGGAGGAGGTTCGGTCTGCTGAAAAAATGAAGGATTCAGCCTTATATACCCTTCCAAAATGACGTCGTTTTTAAGTTAAATAACCCAAAAGATCCACGCGTTTTACGAAGATTCGACCCGACCCGAACGTCGACCCATTTTTTGACCTACGCGTGATCTGCCTCCCCGAGCCGTTAACCGATTCGAGCTGACATTTCGAGCCACATTCTCCGAGCTATTTTTCTTTCTTAAGTCGAGCCAAGCCGAGCCGTTCTAGGTTTTATTTATTTATTTGTTTATTTATTTATTTATTTATTATTAGATTAGGTTTATTTAATATTCTTTTACCTTTATTTTATTTTTATTTTTGTTTTACTTTTCTTTATTTTTTTATTTTTTTATTTTCACTTTTATTTTGTTTTATTATTCTATTTTCTTTAAATAAAATCCAAAAAAAAAAGGTTTTTGGGGAAAAGTTGAAAGTATCAATTTTCTTTAAAAATAAATTTTCAAAAAAGGTTTTTTGAGGAAAAGTTGAAAGTATTAATTTTCCTCGAAATTAAAGTTTTCCAAAAAATATTTTTGGAGAAAAGTTGAAAGTATCAATTTTTTTTGAAATTAAAGTTTTCAAAAAATATTTTGGGAAAAAGTTGAAAGTATTAATTTTCCTTAAAGATAAATTTTGAAAGGGATTTTTGAGGAAAAGTTGAAAGTATCAATTTTTCTCGAAATTAAAGTTTTCAAAAACAAAAATATTTTTAGGGAAAAGTTGAAAGTATCAATTTTCCTTGAAAATAAGCTTTTCGCAAAAAATATTTTTGGGGAAAAATTTGCAAGTATCAATTTTCCTTAAAAATAAGTTTTCAAAAATGAATTTTTGAGGAAAAGTTGAAAGTATCAATTTTTCTCGAAATTAAAGTTTCAAAAGAATATTTTTTGGGAAAAGTTGAAAGTATCAAATTTTCCTGTACAAAAACAATCATTTTTTTCTTTTTATTTTTTTTCAATGTTAAATAATCCGACGATGGAGCCTTTGCAAGTGAAACAGTAGTTTTCTTGCATACTCTTGAGTTGAGGGGATTTTTTCAATTTTCTGCTAAAAGTATTAGAGTCAATTGAGAATAATTTCTAATAGTTAATTACTTGGTAAATTTTTAAGGCTTATTGGATAACACTAAATTAAGCTGGTACCATCTTTTGATGGGCGTTGTGAGGGTACTATAACCTTCCTCACACGTAACCGAACTCCTGAACCCTGTTCTGGTTAGTAAACTTGAACCTATTCTTTTAGGGACCCTTAAACTTAGGTGTTCTCTGAAAGGACAGATTCCTTAGGTGGCCAATCGCACCTAGATAAAACAGATTGGTGGCGACTCCCTAAAAGTCAATGTCTAGTAATAGATCTCCAGATCTAGACGTTATGACATATCCCATTTAAAGAGAAATCCCAAGATTGACTTAGGTATCTTTAAATAGTAGATTCTGATCCATGAAACCAAATTTTAAGTTTGGGAGTATGGTTATGTGTGAAGAAGGTTATAACACCCTTATAGGGCCTATCCAAATGATGGTACCAGTTTGATTTCAAATTATCTAAGCTTTAAATATGTGTATATTTTATCAAAATATTTAATATTGAAAATTAACCCTAAAATTACTCCAATAGTTTGGTAGCAATTTAAGATAATCTTTTCACTTTAAAAGTATTTATGAAGACTAGTATCTCACTTTGAAGAGGCTTCACTGTTGGATTTATTAATGTATTTTATTCAAAAAAATAATTAGTAGAATCCTCCAATAGTTTAGTAAGATTTACTTTGATGTAGATCCCCCAATAGTTTGGTGAGATATTGTAAAAATATTTATAAAATTTTATTTTTTAAGAAAATTCATTAAATCTTTCAATTGTTTGGTAAGACTTAATTTAAAAAGAAAATTCTCCAATAGTTTGGTAGGATAAAATACAAAACTCTATTAAAATATTTTTCTTTTGAAAATTGATTTATGAAATTCTCAAATAGTTTAATAGAATTCATAAAATTTAAACTCATGAAAAATCCTCTAATAGTTTGGAGGGATTCATGAATTTATTTGAAATGAAAAAGATTTTATTTTGTTTTTCAAAAATAAAATAGTAAAAAGTAATTTTACAAAAAATTTAAAAAGTAGTGAAATGTTTAATTTTAAAATTAGTAAAATAATAATGATAAATAAAATAAAAAGAAACTAAAAAAATAAAATTATAAAAATAAAATCAAAAAATAAAAATAAGAAAAAACATGCAATCGGGTTAGGTGGATCCATGAATGATGTGCAGATCCTCTCAAGTTAACGCAGATCCTAGGTACTCAGAAACATCGTCATGTTGGAGCCCTATAAAAGCCAAGTTCTTTGATTTTTCCTCAGAAGCCCCTTGGTCTTCTATCTCTAGTTGAAATACCCTCTAATTTCTCTCTAAAAAACCAAGAACATTCAATCAAAAATTGAAAAATTCATCGGTTTTTGAAAAAAATCATCGAAACTCCATCAAAAAATTCAAAGTTCTTCCAAAAATTCAATAAAAAATTCAAACCTTCAAACCCCAAATCAAAATATTTCCAAAAATTTTTTAAAATCTCTAGATTTTTTTAGAGATTTAAACTCCAATCCTAGAACTTCGAATCTCAAATCCCAACACTTCAAACCTAAACCAGAAACTTCAAGCTAAAACCAAATATCCTAAATCCAGAACCTTCAAACCTAGAAACTAAACCCAAAAATTCTTCCCATAATTTTAACACAGACCCTTTCTCCCAAAAATCAATCATGTCCTATTCTACCATATTGTGTCCAATTTATAGGCTATCCTTAATAGAAATTTTGAGGGTCAAATAGAACCAATCCAGGCTTAAATCCTAGGATTGGATTATGCCCAAACAAAATCAATCTAGGCCTGAATCCTTGAATTTGATACTATTCAATGTAATTTTAGGCCTAGGTCTTTTATGTTTGTCTAAGTTGAATCATAGTTTTATGCAAAATCAAAATCCCATCATTCGGCAAATTCAATTTCCTTATTCAATTATGGATTGGGAAGAAAAAGAAAGAAAATAAAGATGATGATGATGATAATAATAATAATATATACTAATAATATAACATAATATAGTAATAGTATAATATAATATAGAATGATATAGTATACTATACAATAATAATACAATACTAGCAATAATAATTAACAATAATAATAGTAATAAATAATAAATAATAATAATACTAATAACAATAATAATAATAATAATAATAGTACTAAAAATCAACACTGATTGACCCCAGACACAGATGAGTGTCTACAGTTGTCCCTTTTTGCACATCACTGTTATACAAGGATAATGCAAAAACTTAGATATCCGTTTTGTTCTGGCCTAAAAATGAGAGTTAAATCAATAAGCGAAAATGATTGAGATCGAGCCGTGAGTCAAAAAGGTGATCTAAACCGAGCTGAGATCAAACGACTGGGATTAAACCATAAGTTAGAAAAATAATTTGGACGAGCCAAGATCAAACAACCAAGATTAAATCTAAGTCTGAAAAAATGACTTGGATCCAGTTAAGGTTGAAGCGAAGTGATCATGGTCGAATCATTGCCAAGAGAAGATCTAGACAAAGGTGAGATCGAATGAACGAGATTGAACTGCAAGTTTGGCAAGATGATCTTGAATGAACCGAGATTGAATGATTAGGATTGAACCATAAGTCTGGAAAGATGATCTAGTCCAAACCAAGATCAAAAAACTGGGATTAAACTACAAGTTTGGAAAGATTATCTAAATTGAACCAAGATCGAACGATTAACATTAAACCACAAGTCTAGAAAACTAACGTAGATGGAGTTGAAGTCAAAGCTAGGTAACCACGGTCAAACCATAGCCAAGAGAAGATCTGGACAGAGTCGAGATCGAACGATCAAAATTGAATTGTAAGTTTAATAAGATGCTCTAGACCAAGCCGAGATCGAACGACTAGGATTAAATCGTAAGTTTGGAAAGATGATCTTGATCAAACCGAGATCAAATGACTGAGATTGAACTGTAAGTCTAGAAAACTGATTTAGGCTGAGTCGAGGTTGAAGCTAGTTGACCATGGTTGAACCATGGCCAAGAGAAGATCTAGATAGAACTAAAATCAAATAACAGAGATTGAACTGCAAGTCTGGCAAGACGATCTGGACCAAATCAAAATTGAAACAAATGATGAATGATAATGCAACGATGCAAATGCATGCCCTATCTATGATGCAAATAAAATTGTAATTGTGGTACTAGGGTTCTGACAGCTTTCTTCCACATTCTCATTTATGCATATTTTTTGCAAAAAGAATATAAACCATTCTTTATTACTCAAGATAAGCACTTATCTTCATCATAAGGGAAGCTTTCAAAATCAATGACTTTATTATACTTTGAAGATTTCATCTTTAGCCCTCATCCCTTTCAATTCCCTCAAAGTAATACACAATCTCTTATGACATTACTTAATTATTAATCATTATCTTAATTTCAAAATATGAGATGCAAGTTATGCACGTATTCTATTCATGGCAAAGCATAAAAAAAGAAAGGCAAATAAAACATGAGTAGGATGAAATGAATATCATTTATTTGGAGAAGAAGTAAATTACATATAGTGGTAAAAAAACAAAATAAAAGTGTGTAAAAATGGCTATTTGGGATAGCAACACCCCAAAATAAACAATCAAATAATCATGACAATAAATCTTGGATTTATTCAAAAACTCAACCATATAATACCCTAACACTTTAGAGTTCTTCAAAATTTATTGACTTTGGTGTGCCTCTCAAGTGATTCCATGTCCTCCTTATCTAAGTCATTTTTTTAGGCTTTTAACTTAAATAACTTTCCATTTAGTTCAAGCTACACTTTCGAATTTTCAAATTGAACTTTTTTTATGCAAAGTATTTCTTCATGGTGCCATAATTTATGGGATTAGGAAGATCATTTTCATCTATTTCTAACAAGATTAGGGCTTCACTTGAAAATGCTCTTTTCACAACATACAATCCTTTCCAATTTGGAATCCATTTCTCTCTATCATCATGTTGACTTGGGAGAATTCTTTTTAATGCCAACTCTTTTTCTCTAAATTGACAAGGTCAAACATTTTTATCATGAGCTCTCATCATTATTCTTTAGTATAGTTGGTCAGATAGAGTGCTACCAACCTCTTTTCCTCGATAAAGTTTAATTGCTCATAGTGCTTTTGGATCCATTCAGCTTCTTCTAACCTCACTTCTTTTAGGTCCCTCAAAGATGGGATTTTTACTTCCACTGATAATACGGCTTTCATCTCATAAACTAAAGAAAACAGAGTTACCTATAGAAGTATGTATGGACATTTGATAGACATGCAAAGCAAAAGGTAATTTCTCGTGCCAGTCCTTATATATCTTAGTCATTTTTTCTAGAATCCTTTTGACATTCTTATTAGTAGCCTCTATTGTTTCATTCATTTTTGGGCTATATAGAGGTGAATTATAATGTTTAATTTTAAACTAAGCACATACTTCTTGCATCATCTTGTTGTTTAAGTTCTTTGTATTATCTGAGATGATCATCTTTGAGAGTTTGTACTATAAATTATCTCTCTTTTGATGAACTTATAGATTATTGATTAAGTTATAGTTGTGAAGGAAGCTACTTCAACCCATTTAGTAAAGTAGTCAATCATCACAAAAATAAATCTATTCTCATTTGATGCCTTTGAGGTGATCGGAGCAATGACATCCATCTTCCACATAGAAAATGACCAAGATAGTGCCATAACATCTAAAGCGATCGGTAGAGCATGAATCTTGTTGGCATAAATTTGGCATTTATGACACTTTCGAGCATAATCAATGCAATCCCTCTTCATTGTCAACTAATAATAGTCAGCTTTCATAATTTATCTTGCTATCATATATTTATTTGCATGTGCTCCACGTATGTAATCATGGACTTTCGTAATGATCCTCTTAGCCTTAGAGACACCAACATAGTGTAATAATACTTTTTCTCTATTTCTCTAATACAAAACTTTCTCATTTAAAAAGAATTCCATAGCTAATCTCCTCAGGAGTCTCTTATCATTTTTTGTTTCTTGATTCAAATACTGTTAATCCTTTAAATATCGCATATCATAATACCATGGATCTTCATCTCTTTTTCCTTCAGACTGATGCAATGCACTAGCATATCCTTGACATTTAATTTTATAGGTTGAATTTTAGTAGTATTATCAATTCGTACCATTGTAGCCAAGGCATCCGCGATCTGTTTTTTTCTCGAGGTAAGTGTTCAAACTAGATGATCTTAAATCGCTTGCACAACTCCAAGATATATTTATGGTAAGTGATGAGTTTTGAATCCTTTATTTCCTATTCTTCATTCAATTGATATATAACTAAAGTTGAATCTTTGAAAACCTTTAATATTTCAATTTTTTTGTCCAAAGTAATGTGCAATCCCATAATACAAGCTTCATATTTAGCCACATTGTTAGTGCAGTTGAAGTTTAATCTTACTACAATAAGGTAGTATTATCTTGTTAGAGATATTAAAAATGCTCTAATCATATGCCCCATGGCATTAGTAGCCCCATCAAAATACATTCTCTATGACTTTTCATCACCATTTTTTTCTAGTTTTGAGATGGCCATTAAGTCTTTATTTGAAAATTCAAGTTTCATTGGTTCATAATCTTTAGTGGCTTGATTTATGAGAAATTTGATGAGGGCATTTTTTTTATCACCTTTTGATTGACATACACTATGTCATACTTTGAAAGTATCACTTGCTATATTGTGATCCTTCTTAACAATGATGACTTCTTAAAAATATACTTGATTGGGTCCAGTTTAGCTATAAGCCAAGTCATATGGTAAAGCATATACTGTCTAAATCTTTTAGCTGTCCAAGCCAAAGCACAACACATCTTCTTTAATGATGAATACTTATACTTGTACTCTATAAACTTCTTACTCAAATAATAAATAACTCTTTCCTTCTTGCCAGATTCATCCTATTATCCCAACAAACTCTCATCGACTTTTTATATACTATTTTGTACAGAATCAATGGTTTTCTCGAAACGGGTGAGTTAATATTGGAGAGTTTGATAAGTATTGCTTAACTTTATCAAAAGCTTTATGATATTCCTCATTCCATTCACTAGGATTGCTCTTTCGAAAGAGTTTAAAAATGGGATCACATTTAAAAGTAAGTTGAGAAATGAATCTAGAGATGTAGTTTAATCTGCCTAAGAAACATTGGACCTCCTTTGATGTATTCAGTGGGGATAAATTCTGAATAGCCCGAATCTTGTTTAGGTTAACTTTTATTCTCTTTTCACTAACTATAAAACCCAATAATTTTTCTGACTTGGCTCCAAACGTACATTTGGATGAATTAAATCTGAGCTGAAACTTCATTAACCTCTTAAACAATTTCCTGAGATTAGCTATATGGTCATCTCCTTTTCAAGATTTGGTGATCATATCATACACATATACCTCAATCTTTTTGTGCATCATGTCATGAAAGAGTGTCACCATAGCCTTTTGATAGGTTGCCCTAGCATTTTTCAATCCAAAAGGCATAACCTTATAGCAAAAGGCTTAACCTTATAGCAAAAGGCTCTCTATATAGTTATGAATATGGTCTTTTTTATATCATCTTGAGCTATCTTTATTTAATTATATCTAAAAAATCCATCCATAAAAGAGAACATCGTATGTTGGACTATATTGTCTACCAAGGTATCAATATGAGGTAGAGAAAAATTATATATCAGGCTAGCCCTAATCAAATCATGATAATCCACGCACATTCATACTTTTTCATCTTTTTTGGGGATAGGTACTATATTAACCACCCATTCAGGATACTTGGTCACTTGTAGAAAACCCACATTAAATTATTTTTTTACCTTCTCTTTAATTTTCAACAATATCTCTGGTTTCATTTTTCTTAACTTTTGTTAAACTAGCTTGCATTTAGGCTTCAGGGGTAGCCTATGTTCTACTATCTTAGTGCTGACCCCAAGCATATCTTGATAGGACCAAGCAAACACATATATAAATTCTCAAAGTAGATCATCTAACTATTGTTTATCAACTGCTAAGAGTAAGATACCAACCTTAACTTCTTTTTTATTCTTGGTATCACATAAATTGATCATCTCAATAATTTCTTGATGAGGCTCAATAGATTTATTTTTCAGGTCAATTAATCTTATCAAATCTAAAAGCAAAGTGTATTCTTCATAGTTTTCTTCAGTGTCGAGTTCATTAGTATTAACTAAGTTTTTAAAATTAAATCTCTAATTATTGTTATGATCATCTTCATATTCATTTGGGGACCAAAAATTAAATAAAATAAAAAATATTAGCAAGATGCTTTGATGGATTGAATAAAAAAATGGATAAAATGCATGCTCTTATCTTTTATTAAAATAATAAAAAATAAAAGGCTCAAACATAATAGATCATCCTAATGCTTTTGGGCATAAGCAAATAAGAACTATACTTACATTGAAAGAAAATTAGAGATAGTAGGCATCCAAATGACACTTCAATTCTTTAATTCATAATCTGGTGGGCATGGGTAAACCAACACTTCTTCTTTTTAGCTATCATCACTTACCATTTGAATGGACAGCTCAGTAAAAGCCTTTTCTCACCTTTCTTCATCTTCGATATTCTCTTCAACTCCTAAGTACATATATCCTCTAAGAATAAATATTTCATTCAAATAGGGAACAACCATCGGTCTATTTTTTCCCCTCCTTCTATTATTTTGCATTTCTTCTATTTCACAACCTAGACCTAGTTTCTGTAGTTGTTTTTAATCTTTGATGGTTTTTTAATCCCTTATAGATTTTTGTCTAAATCGAATCCAATATTCCAACCCTTATTAATCATATGACTAATTATAATTTTGCTGAACTTAAATCTTCTACCTACTGAGTTGACAAGTTCAAAAGATCGATAAGAGCATTTGAATGACTCTTCTATAGTTTTTTCATATAGGGCATTCATAGGTTGAGTTACCAACAAATCTTCTTCCCCAACCATAGTTACCAATTGATCTTCTATATTTAATTTGATCTTTTGATGTAAGAAGGAAATAATAACACCTGCCATATAGATCCATGATCTTTCTAATAAGTAACTATAAGATAGAAAACATATGGCCCAATTTGCATGGGTAACTCAATGTCTCCTAATACTTCACGTTTGATCCCATCAAATGCCCGAACTACCTTATGACTGCTTTGGATATGGGAAATATCATAAGGCAATCTGGTCAGAGTAGACATGGCATAACATTAATAGTCGATCCATTATCAATAAAAATTTTGGCTATTATGTGGCTTTTGCATTTAACAGTGATATACAAAGACTTGGTACTTCCTCTACTTTTGGGTGAAATCTCATCATCACTAAAAGATATGTAATGTAGTACCACTAAGTTTCTCACCAAGTGATTCACATATTCTACAGACATATTGTGTGCTATATAAGCCTAATTCAACACCTTTAGCAAAGCATTATGTGTGACTCTAAGTTCAGTAGAAGTGATAGCAAAAAGATTTTTGCTGGTATTTTGTTTAATTGCTTCACTACAAAGTATTCACTATGCTTCACTAACTTTAAAAACTCACAAGCTTCTTTTTCTAGCATAGGCTTTAGGATATCTTTCTTTAGGATCAATTCAGGTTCAGTCTGTTTCTCTATCCCCTTATCTTTCTTTGCTTTCTCTAAGGTCTCCTAGGTATAACTTCTTCCACTTTTGGTTATGCCACCAACACCTATTAGCAAGCTTTTTTTCTAGCACAGACTTTGGGATGTCTTTCTTTGAGATCAATTCAAGTTTAGTATATTTCTCTATCCTCTTATTTATCTTTGCTTTCTCCAAGGTCTCTTAGGTATAACATTTTTCACTTTTGGCTATGCCACCTACACCTATTATGTTGGTAGTCTCAAATTTTGGCATAACTTCTTCTTACCCCAAGACTGTTACCTCATAACCATATTTTTATGGTATAACCTTCTCATCTTTGTAGGAGAATGGACTTGAGACTTTGAAGATCATTGGTTTGGGAACAAACTTATCCCTAATCGATTTTGGCTTTTTATTACAATAGATGGTAATAGGCTTTGGCACCTATTTATCTGTCATGGCCACTTTAGTATTTTTGAGGCTTCTATCTTTTCATCTAGCTCTATCTAGTAAGAATCCATTAACCTTTGCACCTAATCATGGAATTACTTACATGTGTCAGCAGAGTGCCTCGAAACTTTGTTGTGATACTTGTATATTTGACTTAGGACATACCTCATATGATAGGTACATGAGGCTACTAGTTGTATCATCTTAACCCTGTATAGAGCTTCATACAACTGACCAAATGACATTTGGCTCTCCTCCACTCTTCTTTTCATTTACTTTTTATCCTCATTCAAGGAATTGACTACATGATTAAATAAAGGATTCCCACTAACATTGGGTGTTGAGTTTTCACTAGTATCAAAGCTTATCAACCCCCTTTTAATTAGATTTGGCACCTTATGCTTTTAAAAAGTGTAATTCTCAATAGAATGGCCAGCTACTCTATAATGATAGTCACAATAGGCAGTGGAATCATACCATTAGGGATAAGGAGGTTCAAGCTACTTAGTAGGGATAAGGATAATCAAGTGGTTTTTGTAAAGTTCTTGGTAAAGTTTTATGTAGCTTATAGGAATAAGATCAAATGTAGGTCTTTCCCAGATCCATGATTCCCATACATCACTTGTTAAGTGTGTTGGATAAATAAAAGGCTTTATTATGGTTAGATAAAAAGTCATGTAGCTAGTTGGTCGAGTGAAGCATAAGTATAACTTACAATAGGATGATATGTAAGATAAACCAACTGAGGGTAGCGTCTAAATTGCTACCCTTCAAAACTCATAGCTTGAATCTCAATTTCTTTCTTCTTGGACACTTTTTTAGCAGCAGATGACTCCTTTCCCTCAAATTTGCCATTTTTAATGGTATTTTCGATGATTTCTCTTGAAATCACCATATCAAAAAAAAATTTAGTAGTGTTACCTATCATCTTTTTATAGTACGATAATTTTAAAGTGCTTACAAATAGCACTATAATTTCTATTTCTATTAGTGGTGGTTGTACTTGAGCAATGATATCCCACTATCTTTAGACATATTTCTTGAAAGACTTAGATGGTTTTTTTCTCTATTCCTTATAATGAAAGCCAACATAAGCCATATCTATGATGTGGTATACTAATTGATGAAAAACTGAGTCAGATGTTTTCAAGATTTTATGTGAGCTTTGTCCAACTAAACATACTACCTTGTAGTAGATTTGGTTAAGCTATTCTAGAAAATGTGCATGAGTAGCTTGTCATTACTAGCATGTGCTGCCATCTTATGATAGTACATTGTGACATGTGTAATGGGGCACTTAGTACCATCATACTTTTCAAATTCTGGTGCTTTGAATTTTAGGGATATGATTAAATAAGGCACCAGACAAAGCCCTACAATATCCATAGATCCATAAAAATTAATGCCTTTTATAGCTTGTAATCTTTCTTCAATTATGCTCATTGTTTGATCTATCTTAGAATCTTTTGAGGAAGCAGCCATCTACAACTTTACTTTTTTTTTTTTTTTCATCCAGATTAGGGATTTTGATGGGCTCAACTGCCTTTTCAACAAAGACAAGATGAGTATAACTTTGGACATTTACTTAACTGTATGCATAGGGCATTCTTAGATAGCTATAACTTGAGAATGTGGTCTATTATGGCTAAAAGTTTGGAGTAGTTGGGGTCTGATGTGGACCAAAACCTAAAGGATACAATGACTTAGTAACTTCATGTGAGATATTTTCTTCCACTACTTTCCCTTTGTTTATCTTTTCCAGAGCTTTGAGAATTTTGCTTAGTTTTTTCTCAATTACCTTCTAAGCTTTTTCCAACCTTTCAAAATAGGTTGTATTGTCTAGCTCCATCCTCTTGGCTCTAACCCAAGTATTATAGGGATGTTGAGCTATTTTTGTACCTTAGTACCACAATTCAAAATTAATGATCATGATATGATTTGACATGATGAGTGAATGTAATGCAATGCATGAAAAAGAAAGAAAAAATATTTTCCCTTTTAAAGATTTCAACAAAAGTGAACTTTCATTTATTCCACAAAAGTCTATTTTACATCAAGTTTAATATTTTCCCTTTGTAAAAGAATTTAATTTGCTTGTATTAATCCTTAGCTTACTTAATAAAGTTCAGCAATCACTATACATGCTTTCCTGTTGGCATGACCAAAATTCTCAATGTCTCAGCCTCTTTTGCCATTTCTGTTACCTTGATCACTACCTTGCCTATCTAGACTATAAGATACTCTACGTACCTTTGTCTTCTCAACCCTTTTTTTTTACCAAACCATGATTAATAATATAATTCCTTATGCTTTTCTGTGAGTGCCATGATATGATTTCTCTATTCATTCAACTTCTGCTTCAGTGTCTGGATGTATTCTTTGACCATTGCATTTTTATACTAAGCTTTAACATAATCATCTTTCATATGAGAGTATTCTCTTTTCAGCTTTTTATTTTCACAAGTCAAACCTGTATTGTTTATTTTTTTAGCTTGCACTTGTATGTGCATTCTTTTATGTTCTTGTCATAACTTTATCAACTTCTTAAGGCCATCATCTCGTTCTCTGATAGCCTTTGGAGTCTTATTACGTTCTTTAGAAATCTTATAAACCTGAATTTCTAATTTTTTTGCTTTGTCTTTCCACTGTTCTTTTTTTTCTTGAAGCCTTAGAACTTCTTGTTTCAATGTCTCTTTATCCACTTCATATTCCTTCTTTGTAAGTTATGACTCTAAGGTCATTTTACCCATTTCCTGGTTCACTGACTTACAATAGTCCTTGAATATAGGCGTAACCTCTTGACTCCTCACGACTCTCTAAATCAAATATCCCTGTGTGACTTTATCAGTAAATGATCTGGGACTCACCCTCTTGGGCTTTTTCCAGGGCTTAATTATGCCATCAATTCTCTAAAAAGTTTTAGGCTCCCTATATGAACAGTCAAATTGGTTGAGCTTGTATGTCATAAGAATAAACTGTTCAGCTGCATACTATCTCTTTACCAACAATGGTGTGTAACCTATTAACCCCTATAAGCTTAAGAGTGAAACCGTTATCTTATTTTTACATTGATATAACATAGGTTTTTGGTTCATCCGTAGAGCTAACCATTTCACTTGGTAAACTGTGAGCTTCTGCAGTAGACATTCCCATCATTTTTAGGTCTTTATTTTTGGCCATTCACTCTAATAAAATTCTCTAACTAGATTTTAACTGCAAAAAAAAAGTTTGGACAAAGCATTTTTCTTGCATTTGAAAATGACTCTTCATCCATAGATACAGTAGTGGTGTGCAACCTAGAAAACGAGCCTTATCATTTTGTTTACAAAAATTCAGAGATTTGATGGTTTCTGTCAGTATAGCTTGCACCTTTTTTCGATTTGTTTAAATAAATCCACCACTTCTATCTCAATGTGGCCTAAGACCCTAGAGAAAATGACCATCCCAAATATGGCTAGAGCAAACATCTTCATTTCTTGGTCATCATCTGGATGTTTGACAATAAAATCTTAAAGAAACTCCTATGGAATACCCTTATACTCCTCTTATTTTGAATACATGAATCTATAAGCTCTTTTTCCACCCTTAAAATATGAGCCACCTTTTTATGATTCCCTGATTTATGGTTTTTCACATACACTTTATCAAGATACTGAAAATGCATACCCACTAAAGTCAAATATTCCTCTATTATTGGTATCGAGTTGACTTTATTAAATATGAAACAATGATAGGAGGGATCCTAAAACTATACCATGGCCTTAACAAGTAAATTTTCAACCATCACTGATAAGAGATGTGCAACATGCCCAAACTTCTGGCAAAAAAGCCTGTTGTCTTAAAGGAACCATGCTATTCCATCTATCTAATAAGCTTTTCACATCATTTTGTTTGAGGAGCAAATGAACTTCAGTTGACAAAGTAGAGACATAACTAGGAGGTAAACAATATTCTTCTTCTCTCTGCTTTTTTTCTGACTCTTTCTTCATATCTATATGCGAATCACATTTAAAGAGTATAAATGAGGCACAAACTTGATGTTCTATAGGTTTCATGAAAATTTTTGTTGAAAATACTTTCAGGGCAAGAACAATATACAATTTACATGTATGTTTATGAATATGCATAAGAACAAAAGAAATAAAAAAAGGCAGGAAAATTAGTTAGTCATTCCAATATAAAATAAAGAATAAACACCATAAAGCAAGTAAAATAACAACATGACCCTAAATTTTGGATTAACTATAAAAGGTGGAAGGACATGGCTCTACCTATGGTTAGGCTCTTAAAGTTAACTATATATGGTTCAGACCATTTCTAAAAGGCTCCCAAATTGTTTCTTATATCTTTGTCCATAAAAAACTAATAAAGCACCTTAATCTTCACCCACCATAGGCTACAAACGAAAACGGTTCAATCTGAATATGAGTGTTTTGCAAACCTAGACAAAGACATGAAATCTTACAAAGGCGTAGGTACTTCACTCCCTCTGAAGGGGTAGAGCTCGGTTGTAGAGCTTATATTATGCACATGCAAATAAATGATAGATATATGAAATAAATAAATGAATAACTAAACAAAATATAGGCAAGCAAAAGAAAGAGAGAGGAAGAAAAAAATCTTAAATTATTAGGCAAGGCTTGGATAATAGGAAATCGTTTACTGGCTAGACTCTAATTTGTCCCTAGCGGAGTCACCAAACTATCATAATGTATAAATCTGCGGACATACTACTAGACATGGATTAAAAGAGTCACCACCAATCTTTTTTGTTTATATTTGATTAGCCATCTGATCAAATTTATCCCATTTAAAGAGAAGCTCAAAGATTGACTTAGGTATATTTAAATAGTATATTTTAATCCACGAAACCAGATTTTAGATTCGGGAATTCCATTAAAAAATTCAAAGTCCATCAAAAAATTCAACAAAAAATTCAAACCTTTAAACCCCAAACCAAGATTTTTCCAAAAATTCCCAAAAATCTCCAGATTTTTCTAGAGATTTAAACTCCAATCCCATAACTTCGAATCCCAAATCCTAGCCCTTCAAACCTAAACCAGAAACTTCGAGCTAAACCCAAAATCTCTAAATTCAAAACCTTCAAACCTAGAAACTAAACCAAAAAATTCTTCATAGAATTTTAAGACAAAGCTTTTTTCCCAAAAATCAACCATGTCCTGTTCTACCATATTGTGTCTAATATATAAGCTATCCTTAGTAGAAATTTTAGAGTCAAATAATACCAATCCAAGCTTAAATCTTGAGATTGGATTATGCCCGAATAGAATCAATCCAAGCCTAAATCCTAAAATTTGATACTATTCAACGTGATTTTAGGTCTAGGTCTTACAAGTTTGTCTGAGTTGAATCCTAGTTTTATGCAAAATCAAAATCCCATCATTCGGCATATTCAATTTCCTTATTCAATCGTAGATTAGAAAGAAAAAGAAAAAAAATAAAGTTGATAATAATAATAATAATAATAATAATAATAATAATAATAATAATAATAATAATCATCATCATCGTCATCATCATCATCTATTAATAATATAATAATAATACAATATGATATAATATACTAATAATATAACATAATATAGTAATAGTATAATATAATATACCATGACATAGTATACTATACTATAATAATAATAATAATAATAATAATAATAATAATAATAGTACTAATAACAAAAAATAATAATAATAGTATTAAAAATCGACATCAGTTGACCCCGAACACAGATGGATGTCTATACTTTTAATGAAAGAAGCTTTTTATATTTTTCAAAAATTATTGAACCTCTATTGAGATGAGTTTTTTTATATTTTTAAAAGTTGTTGAACCTCTGTTTAGATGAATCTTTTAGATTGCTCAAAAAGTTTAAGTTTCCATTTAAAAGAGTCTTTTCAAAAAAAAAAAAAAGTTAAGTTAGTTATCCATATGTAATGGATATTTATGTCTTTATATAATTTTTATTTCATAGAAAATGCACAAAAAAGGCAGTTGTTGACATCTTATTTAGTTTAAGGTATTTTTTAATTTAACTTTAGGATTTTAGTATTTTGTTTAGTTTAAGATTATTTATTTTGTTAATTAATTGATTTATGATTTATTTTTTTTAAAAAAAAAAGAAAAAGTGGAAAAGATTTATTCATTTGAAGTCTAATGTTCTAATTGAAAAAAGGAATACATTGATTTGAGAGTTAGACTTAGATTAAAAATCCAAAGTTAAATTTGATTAAGAGACTCAAACAAAGAAAACAATTTTCTATTATAATTTGGATTAGAGGCCTACACCCATTAAGATCAATTAGAAAGAATCAAGAATCAAGAATCAATAAGAAAAATTCAGAAACGAGTCTTAAAGAGAGCAAGAAATTCGTGAGTCAAATTGGCAACAAAAAAAATTAAGGCAATGTGGGTTTGATTTCTTCATTTAAGTCGTGTGTTTCTTTGGAAGCTGACTACTGAAGAAGAAAGAAAATGGGGTTTGAAAACTATTTCCAGCATTGAAAAAGCACAAGGCAAGGCTGCTGATAGCTGGGGTTTTGAAGCCACAAAGGAGAAAATATACCAGCAACTGACTTGAAGAAAAGAGCATAAAAAGAAAGAAATCCAATTGAGAAACAAGATTGAAGGTCAGGGGTCCTTCTTCCAAAGCACTATTACAAGGACCACGTGACAAATATTAAGTAAGAAAGTTTTGCTCTGGATACAAAGATAAGGAAAAGACTAAAAAACCCCCAAGCAATTGATTTGGTTTCTTTTGGGTTTTTTTTTTGTCATTTAATTGATTTGATTTATTTATTTATTTTTTTGTGTGTATATTTAATTTTAGTTTATGTTTTTAATTATTAAAAGAAGATAAAGGAAGTTTAATTTGGCAAGAAAAATTATAAAAGTATTTCATAATTTAAGTAGGGATTAATAAAATTTTGTTTAATGCGGAAATTTTAAGGAAGTTATGGATGTGTAATTTTTTTAGAAATTTTTAAGTGAAAAAATTTTATTTTAAATTCAATTAAAGTGTTGGAAGGTTTAGAAATTTATCCTAATATAAAATGTTTTTATTTATTTTTAATTTGAAAAAATTAAAATTGAAAACAAATTGTGATGGTTTTATAATCGATTAAATTGTGATTATTTGATTATTGCATTTTATTGAATTTTGTATTTCAATTGTATATTTATTAGATTGTGTATTTTATTATGTATTTATATGTAACTTTCTTCATAAAATATTTAATAAATACGATTACGGAACCTCTTCAAGCAAAAAAGTGTGTTACTTGAATACTTTTGAGGTGAAAAATATTTTTAAGGGGTTGACTAAAATGTTGGAAAAAACCTAAAAATAAGTCCAATACTTAAATATTAAAATTAATAAATAAATTAATAAATAATAGGAAGAAGTTAGGACCATTAAATTAAGGCTAAAGATAATTTTAGATTAATTGGTATTAATTTATAGATATTGTAAGGGTGTTTTAATATTTTTTATATATAACTGAACTCCTGAATCAGAATATATTTTTTTTTGGAATTCTTAGCCAAGCTAGGATAGTCTTAAAAGGGATGGATTCACTTAAGTGACCAATAACACTTAAATAAAAAAGATTAGTGACGACTTCATATTTTATATTTAATGAATTAGTTCTATGACCGATACGCTATAACAATAAGAAAGCTGCCTCAATTCTTAACTGGTCATGAAGATGCTTTTCCTTGGTTCTGTCCTTAACATTCTGCTTTGCCTCATATCTTTTTTTTCTTATCATATTCTTATCATGTCATACTATCGTGTTTTAAATTCTTAGATTTAACCTTAATTGGTAGACAATTAATTACAGTTAATGTACAAAGAAATCAATGTTTTAAATAAGTTAATGTATAAATCATGTGATACAATCATCCTGTGGCAGAAAAAAGACAATGGAATGCATGAGGATTGGTGAATACATTTAGATCCACCGTTCACATGCACTACAAAGCTGCCAATTATTTGTTAAAAATAATCGTAATTTGTTATTGAAATTTATAAGTGGGTATATAATTGTATAATTCATCTATTGTTGCTGATTAAAAAGAATAGAACTCTTAAGAAAATTTATTATTTCTTTTTTGAAACTAAGAAAATAGTTTCCAAAAATGTATAATTCATCTTTTCTCTAGGTAAAGACTGCACATGTGATGATTTGGTATACCAATGCTTGATATAGTTGGTGCCGTCACAACTCTTTGGGTTTCCCAACATTCGTACGTGGATGAAATGAAAGACTCTGCAAATGGATAAACAACACATCTTCTCTTCCTTTCAAATTTTCAGTCAAAATGGAAATACCATCTTTAGCTAAAGAGCACTATCCAAATAAAATTGGAAAATTATTAATTTCCTTACTCATAACCTAATTATATTAAAAAAATTGGTTTATAAACATTTCTAATTGGAAGCACTAGAAATGTTTGTAAACCACATTTTCCTTTTTTTTTTTCTTATCTTAATATAATTATGATTTTATCTTTTAGCAAAGTAGATCAAAGCGTGATCACAAGTTTTCAGCCAATGTGAAAATGGAAAAATAAGCTGAGGGAAAGATAGAGTTTGAAATGGGATGTGAGTCATGCAAAATATCTATTAGGTTAGTCAATCAGGCAAAGAATCAGCAATTTTCCATTCGGGACTTTAACTGATGAAGAGATTAACATGCAATGAAGGGCAGGCGCGCTGGTGTTCTAACTTCCAACTCTCGACCTTTTACATTGTGTTTGATAAAAGAGAAAGAAAAAGAAAGAAAAAAAGTGTGAATGGAAAAGTCAATTTTTTTTATATTTTTTATTTGGTAAAAGAAAAAATTAAGAGAAGAAAAAATATGAGTAGATTTGTATTTTTTTTTTTATTCTAAATTCAATTGTGAAGAAAAAAATATTCATTTAGTTTAAACTAAATATTTTATTTACGACCTTATCTTTAATTCTTTTTATTTTCATCATTCATATAAAACATAATAAAAATATATTCTGTTTTACTTTTTTTTTTTTATTTTTTTTCTTTCTTACCTAACATAATGTCTACC
The DNA here is from genome assembly GCF_047325235.1 of Durio zibethinus. Taxonomy (NCBI): domain Eukaryota; kingdom Viridiplantae; phylum Streptophyta; class Magnoliopsida; order Malvales; family Malvaceae; genus Durio; species Durio zibethinus. The sequence goes on along the minus strand of NC_143164.1, from coordinate 32,105,306 downwards.
TGCTAGCTGTTAATATTATTATTCTCTTGCAAAGAAATTTTGATTAGTGAATCAGGTTGAAATGGAGAATCTTGTTATCCCCAATTTATATCTTACAATTCGACCAATTCGTATAAAAGTACGGTCAACAATGTTTTATTATCTTATATCTTATATCTTCTAAAATATATAAAAAGTCAAAACTTTTGACAAAAAACGAAATAGTTCAACGTAAATAGCTTATAATTTTTATATTTGGATGGGTTTAAAAATCACCATGTGTTCCCTTATAAATATATTTTATTTATTTAAAATAATTTTATTATTTTTATAATAATATTTTTATTACTTAAAAAATAATTAGTTAGAATAAATTAATTACATTTATTACGTTTTAAATATCCAATATTTTTACCTTATATGAATGAGTTAAAATTATTTTGATCAATAATATAGATAAAAAAAGAAACTAAATAAAAAGTTAATTGCTCATGAATATATTTCCATATCTTCTTATTACTTATGAAAAATTAAATGAAATTTAATGCAGTAATAAGGAAAGAGAAATGAGTCATTTAATGAGTTAATGTAAACACCAAATTTATTCGATTTTTAGTCTAGTCTCGTTTTAAAGTTCATCACGTATCAGATTTTAAGACCCAGGCCCGATTCCGATTTGACTGAGCTTTAAACTCGATTTTAACTCAATTGGGCTCCAAGCCTAATTTTGATTCAACTAAGTTTCAGGCCCAATCTGATTCAATCGAGCCCGAAGCCCAATCTCTTTATTTAAGCCCAAAATATATTTGCATTTTATTTTATTATTTTTTTACTTTAATATTTATTAATTAAACAAAATATAATAAATTAAAAAAATAAAAAACGGTGGCATCACCAGCCCCATTCAGCCAACCACCCAACCCTATCCAGCCACTAGACCAGTCCTATTAGACCAGCCACGCTTGTGATCAAACCAAACCAGCCATCAAACTAGTCCCATCAGACTAGCCACGCTTGTGACCTAACCAAATTAGCCATCCCTACAAACACCTACAGCCACCCCTTACAACCCCCAGACCACCTACTGTCCCAAACATACATCCGGTCCTACAAAGAACCCGGTTTCTTCCCCTTTCAAGCTCGGATACGCATACACAAACGCCTTGCATTCCTAAAAGCACAAAACACCCATATCCAAACACCCAAACAAAAAAGCAAAAACAAAAATAAAAACAAACAGTCCTCCACGTAGAGAAGAACCTCAGTGCCAAAGCTTTCCTGCAATAAAGAAAATAGAGTGTCAGTTTGAGTCTTTAACCAAAAAAAAAAAATAATGGAGAACACAAAAAACATCAAACTCAGATCTACTCCGATCGAGGCTTTTTCTCATGAAAAAGATAACGGATTTGAGCTCAGGAGGTTGAAAAAAGCATTTTGGTGAATTTTGAAATTTTTCAGTAACCGACGATCACCAGCAACAACCACCAACGGTGGCTGGCAAGGCGATCCGGCACCGGACTCTGGTCAAGGCAAGAGAATCCCTAAGCTTTGAAATTTTTTTCTGAGAAAAGGTGGAAAATGATCTAAAAAAAAATTTAGCTTATATATAAGAAAAACAAAGCCCAAAACAATGTCGTATTGGACCCAAGAGGATCCACACGTCTACTTGAACTCGACCCGAGATCCGTGCAACCATCGACTGACCCGTTTTCCTCAACTAGCCTTAAACCAGTACAATTAAATCACGTGTTAAACTGCCATTCAACTGGCTCAACTGAATCGTTTGTCGAACCGCCTCTGTTTCTGACCCAGTCGAACTATCGTTGACCGAACTGTTGACCAGTCCGGTTCAAGTAATTTTTTTATTTATATCATTTTTAACATTATTATTATTGTTATTTATGCATAATTTTAATTTTTTAAAAGTTTATTAAAATAAATGCTTTATGTTTTATAATAATAATAATTATTAATAATAATAATTAAATAACAATAATAAAAATTAAAATGATTTTTAAAACTTTTAACTCCTTTTTAATGTTTTTTTTAATAATCCAAATATTAAATAAAAATTATAAAATATGTATAATAATAATAAAAAAAAATTTTCCTGCCTAAATGTTGAAGGGAATACAATAATGCTTCAAATAATGATAATGCTGTCTAGATGTTGAAAAATTATTATTATAAAAAATACTAAATAAATTAAAAATATTAGTAATAATAAATTTTCATTAAAAAAAACTTCCTTTAATTATTTTTAAAAAAAATCATAAAAATCGAACTTGCTTCGAAAGTTCGTATAGATGTTGGAGATTTTTAGAGATGTTCATGTTTTCTAAAATCCCAAACCCTAAAATCCAAAATCCCAAACCTTAAAATCCAAAACCTTAAAATTCAAATCCAAAAATCTCAAATTTGGTACACAACTTTGAACCATCACCGAAAAAAATCGTTCAAACTCCAAACCCCCTAAAACACTAAACCTATACCCTTAATTATTTTGAAACTTAAGGATACATGTGAAAATCTCATATGAAAAGATTTGTTCCTGAATGCTGCCAAATGATGGGGTATTTAGGAAACTTTATTTCATAAAAATTTTTTTTACACGAATTCTTAGTTCACGTTAACAATGGGATTAATAAACAAAAAGTATAATAGTAAATTGAGACCTTATTTATAAACAATTGCACCTAAGCTCTGCCTAAATGTTGGGAAGTTGGGGTGGTCTCATTATATTTAAGAATCCAATTTCAAGTTTGCATTTCATCATTATACATAGCATCTATTAGCTTAATTGCATTTATTTGTTATTGTTTGCACTCATTTTGCATATTTGTTCGCTACCTGATAGTATCATCATTTATTTTTTTTATATACAAAATGTTTTTGTAATTTACTTACTTTTAAAAATGTACAATTTTAAAATAAAACAAAAATAACATTCTAAAAGAAATAATTTTTTTGTACTCTGCCTAGATGTTAGAGAGTCACCAACAATTATTTTCTACAAAGGGTGTTATTTTTGTTTTCATGGGATGTCATGGTAAATTTCAGTCAAAAGTATTATCTTTAAAGTTCTGCCTAGATGTTGAAGAATTTTAAAATAATTCTTTAACTTAGAGATTTCCTCGATACTCCTAAATAAAGCATTTTGATAAAATTCATTTTAAAAAGAATAAAAGAGAATTTATATTATTAAATATCAAAACGAAACCATTTCATCCAACATTGAAAATAACGCATAATTAAATGCTACCAATTTATGGGCATTGTAAGGGTGCTAATCCTTCATAACATGTAACTGACCTCGAGCCTAACCTGATTTTTCGTAGACCAAAATTTATCTTTTTGATAAACTTTAAACCCGATTTTATAGTTTTATTAAAAGGATAAACTTTTGGATGGCCAATCACACCCTAAAAAAATATTGGTGGCAACTCATTTTATTTTTTTCGATTTTTAAAATCCTTTACGTTTAGCGGTCCCAAAACTGTTACGACAGCTTGGTGACTTCGTTGGGGATTTTTGAAAGTTAAGCCAAAATTTTTAATTATGTGCTATTAAGAATTGTTGGATTTAATCAGTTTTATTTGGCATTTAATTTAATCCCTTTTTCAAGAAAATTATATATGTACACGTTAATGAATAAGATAAATTATATGTTAGTTGTTATTTTGATTTTTTGATTTTGCATTTATGATATTTTGATTAATATGTCACTTTACGCACTTTAGCATATTCATTCACATGCATGAGCTCTAGACCTGGGCTCTATTCCTTTTAGGAGAAAGTGAAGTTGCTATGCTCTCATAAGGTGATAACCTCCGTATTTGCTAGCAAAACACTTTTACTCAGATTGAACCTTTTTCGTTGGTAACCTGTAATGGGTAAGGATCGGGGAGCCTTACTAGTCTATAACAGACAATAATGTGAGGAATAGTCTGGGAACCTTTAGATACATAAATCTTAACCTGACATATAGTGAGCCGTAAGGCTTAACCTTAGAATAGAGCCATGCCATTCTTCTTTAGAAAATTACCTAAAATTAGGACACTGTATATTCTATTCTATCACATACTTGTTTATTTATTTATTTACTTCTTTAATTATTTGTTTTATTTACATATTGATTTGTTTAATTATTTTGTTGCCTTCAATTTTACTGCATGCATCATATAGTGATCATATTTCTTAAAAGGGTATTGTTTTTTACCAATCTTCAACAAGAAAAACTTTCAAGAAACTTACGGGATGTCATCTATGTGTAAGAGCTATTTAGAGGTTAAAAGCCAATCAAAAAGTACTTAGAAGAAAGAAGAAGATTGTTTAGTAAATGGTCATATCCCTTAATTACCACAGTCAGTGCACGTAGATCTCAGTCAAAATGACACATCAGAATTGGAGGCTATCTGAAAACAGTAGGGAACATAAAGAAAAAAATCTTTTTTCAAGAAATATGAGGATGTGGCACTACTCATGTCAGTAAAGATTAATGAACAGCTTATTAGAGTAGCAGTACAATTCTGGGATCCATCTTGTTGATGCTTTGTGTTCAACCAATAAGACTTGACCCCCACGATTGAAGAATATTCATCTTTACTCCAGATAGAGTTTACAAATCAAGATAAGATCTATTGAAAGGAGCATAAGACTACCGGATATAGAAAGAAGTTAGCCAAGATCAAGCAAGTAGGGGTTGAGGAGATAGACAAGCACAATAAAGAAAAGAATAGGTTAAAACTATTCCATCAGCTTTTTTGCTTGAGTATATAAAAAATATATTGATACTGATCAGGGGTTGGATGTGTTTACTTTGGCCATGTATGGATTGATGATATTCCTTAAGGTGTTAGGACATATAAAAGCATCAGTGGTTGACTTTTTTGAGTAATTGGATAAAAGTATAAACCCTTCACCGACTATTTTGGTAGAGACTGTTAGATCACTTAATTTTTATAGAAAGAAAGGTGAGGGGTGATTTATAAGGGTGTTCTCAATTACTTTTTATTTGGCTCAGAAGTCATTTTTGAGGAAAAGAAAAGATGTTATTTCGGCCATTCTCCATTCATTTCGTTCCATCAAAGAGTTTGTTACTAAGGAATGGAGAAGAGATTGGATAAAAGGTTAGTAAATGTTGTTCTTTCTGGAACTCACTAGTGATGATGTAACATGGAAGATACCATGGATGCTTTTTATAGCCATCTTGTATAGTTGTGGAGACGAGTAATGGGTACCCTTGTTAGGAATATAGGGGACAGTGAGTTATGCACCTCTTATGGTTCAAAAATAATATGACTCACGGTAGTTCATTCCTATAACTCATAGACTTAGTTCACTTGAGTTTGATTATGGGGCACCTTATTATATGAAAAGGGTTCATAAAATCATCAAAGCACGGAAGCAAGTTAACCGAATGAGCCCAGGTAGATTTATAGATAATGTTACAGAATGTTACCTTACATGGAGGATAAAAAGGGTTAATGAAATTAGGCCTTTACTAGCCGATGTTTCAAAAAAGTTACCAACTCCTATTTCAGTACCGATATTGTCAACTTTTGAGATTGTCCAACGAGAGTTTAAAATTGAAAGAAAAAAGTTAAAGAAAGAGAAGATGGCTATGATGAATCAGGTTAACCAACTGAGATATGATTTGATAATAAAAGATGATGTAGTATAAAGTTAACCAATGAATGAAAGGTATTGATAAAGATTTGCAAAATTTACATCAAGAAAATAAGAAATTAAGATTGGATAGTAGACCTTTGAAGGGATCTAAAAAGGATATGGAAAAATTAAGAGATATGGTAGAGTATTGGAAGAATAGAGCTTGAGAGAACAAGGAAGTGATCTCTGCATTCACCAAAGAACAACATGAATGGAAAAAAAAAACTTTCAGGAGTTTCTGAAAAAGGTAGTAAAGTGCCAAAAAGAAACAAAAAGCTAAAAGTCAAACTAATGAATGAATAGAATAAGAACTCCAATTTGTAAAATGAGAAAAAGGCTTTAGAGCAGGAATTAATGAGTTTAGAGCTTCAGGTGACAAGCAATCAGAAACACAATGACAAGATTTTGGCTGAATGGCAAGAAAAATAGGGTTATTGGGCTCACACTTGCAATATGGAAGTGGATGCTTAAGAAATGTGGAGATCTGAAAGTTTAGAGAGACAATAATACATAGAATATTTGATCGCTCAAATTTACAAGGCTGTCCAAAAAATAGGCTACATGGTCGAAAAAGCGAAAGCATTGAAACTGAAAATTGTACCGACCCAAGGCTACAATTAGAGACATTGAACTTTTTGTGTGAATCTAGAAAGCAATATGCACAAATCAAATGTTTTTATGGCTTTAATGCAAGGATGATCGAATGATGTATAAAGATTCTTATGAAAGTTTTTTTTTTGTTCTGATTGATCTAAAACAATACCCACAATTTGTATATTATTCATTCCATACAATAAAGGCAAACACTAACATTAATAGACAATGATATTATATCATGCATTCTAATTCATGGTTAATAAGCTAAGGTTCAAGGATAGCAAAGCTGAGGAATCTAAGTCAGACAATCCCACATAAATATAATACTCGTTCTTAAGCTCAAGTTATGGAAGAAAAGAATGTAACCGGATTTGAAAGAGTCGAAAGGGCACAAAAGGAAATAAGAGAAAGAGTGATGGAGATACAGCAAAGTATTGAAGCCTAGATGGCTGATTTAATACAATTACTGACTGGTTTATTAAAAGCTAAAAAAGTTGTTGGGCATCAAGGATAGTGGAAGAAGTTAATACGAAAGAACCACTCTATCCTTCAGGATTCACTCCACCTCAAGCTCCTCGTGGCATACACATTCGCTCATCAAGTGTGCAACCATACCTTTATGTCAATCATTCTGCTAGCCAACAATCGATCCACTTAAATACTAATATGGGGCCTATCCTAGCTGATCACACCATAGTACCAAATCTTGATGAACCAATTGAACAAGAGAAGTCTTGTGAAATGTCAAAGCCCATTATAAACTCAAAAATACGAAACAAGTATGATCAACTTAAAGAGAGGCTTAAAATAGTGGAAGGTAATGATATCTACAGGGTCGTTGACACTAATGAGCTGAGCCTGGTACCTAATTTGGTTATCCTAGCCAAATTTAAAACCTCAGACTTTGAGAAATATGATGGAACAAAATGTCCTTTTGCTCATATTACCATGTTCTGTCGAAAGATGATAAGTTATACCCAAAATGACAAACTCTTGATACACTATTTTCAAGATAGTTTAACCAAATCAGTAGTAAAATGGTACATATAGTTAGATTAAAGTAAATTAATATGTGGAAAAATTTGGCCAAAACCTTTATTACTCAATATAAGTATGTTCTTAATACAACCCCTGATAGGCTGTCATTACAAAATATGAAGAAAAAATCAATAAAAATATTCAAGGAATATGCACATCGATAAAGAGATACAATGGCCCAAGTCCAACCACCATTGACTAAAAAAGAGATAACTGTGCTATTTGTCAACATACTGAAAGTCTCTTACTATAACAGATTGGTAGGAAATGCTACGAAAAACTTCTTTGATATGGTAATCTCATGAGAGATGATAAATAGTGCTATCAAAAGTGGTAAAATTGATGGGCCCGAAAAAAAATAACAAGTTTAAAAAAAAAGAGTAGGAGACACATGCTGTCACTCACAGAAATCCCTCGCACCATCTTTTTGCCCCATATAATCCAAACCCTTCATACCATCCTTATTACCCTGCCACTAACCAAAATTTTCAACAATCATATCATTACCGAGTACCCCCAACAACCATCGCACAGACCAAACTTTAGCCTTCAACAATCTAGTTACACCCCCGCACCTCTAACCTGACCATTTGTTCAACCAACCCACCAAAACAATAATCAAAGAAACTCATAAAATAATAACAATCAAGAAAGACCTTATTTCGGTCCAATTCTCATGTCTTACATCGATTTGTACCCTCAATTGGTGAGAGGCTACCTCATCGCTCTTTCTTATGTGAAACCATTAAAGCCACCTTACCTAAGTTGGTTTGACCCTAATGCTAAGTGCGATTATCACTATGGTGTTATAAGATACTCTACTAAAAATTGCATGGCATTTAAACATACAGTGCAAGGCCTGATAAATGATGAGCTTTTAACTTTTGACACCAAATTCAAGCTAAGTGTCAGTAAAAACCCTTTGTCAGATCACACCGAAAGGAAAATAATATAGTAGGTAAGAAAAAAGATGTGAAGATCAAAAGCTGAATGGATGAAGTAAAGACCTCTTTTGAACGGGTGTATGATTGTTTATGTGAGATAAGCATGATTTAATCGCTATTTTTGGATGAGAATGAAAGTTGTGAAGACCTTGACTAGTTTTGCAAATACCATGGAAGAACGGTTGGACATTGATCCAAGTTTGTGAAACCTTTAGATGAATATTATAGAGCTTGATGGATGAGATCATCATTGAGTTTTATGATGAATGTAATGAAAGCAGTGTGAATACAGTGAGTGGCGTGCATCTTGGCAGGTCTTTTATTCCCAAACCTCTCATTGTCTACCATGATAAGAAATCAAAGCCCGTAGCTGAGAAAACCATTTTCTCTTTTAGGACACCAATGACTATTTATGTCCCCAGTCTATTTCTTTATCAAACTGATAAAGCAGTCCCATGAAGATACGATTATGATGTTGTGATACGAAGGATTGATGTGACTTTGAATGATTCAGGTATGAAAAATATTATCAACATAATAGAAGTAGGAGGAATGACTTGAAGTGGTTGGATTTACACTCCCGATATGTCAGAAAGGGTAAAAAGGGGAAAGGTGAAATAAGAGAAAAAGACATAAGGAAAAGTTAAAATTCTCAGCCAGTAGCAAGCCCAAAAATGCAAATCAACAAACTGGTAGTAGAAAAAAAAGCCTGTGAGTTTTTAAATATCATCAAACATAGTGAGTATAGTGTGATAGATCAACTGAACAAACTTTCAGCTCGTATTTCTTTATTGTCATTATTGCTAAATTCAGAACCACACAGGAATATTTTTTAAAAGTACTTAATCAAGCTTATATCGAGCATAATATTTCTGTTGAAAAGATAGATCACATGGTCAGAAATATTATAGCCTCAAATTTTATCTTCTTTAATGATGATGAAATACCTCCAGAAGGATAAGGTAGCGTTAAGGCCTTGCATATTACTATAAAATGTAAAACCCACACTATGGCCAAAGTTTTGATTGATAATGGATCATTCATTAATGTCATACCTCTAATGACATTGACAAGACTCCCACTAAACTTTTCTCACATATGTAATAGTCACATGATTGTAAGAGCATTTGATAGAGCATGAAGAGAGGTAATTGGTGATATAGAGATCTCATTGTAGATCGATCCTTGTACTTTCAACATCTTATTTCAAGTGATGGACATAACTCTTGTATATAGTTGTCTATTGAAAAAATCTTAGATTCACATGGCAGAAGTTATACCTTCATCTTTGCACTAGAAGGTCAAATTTATCATAGAAGGGAAACAAGTCTGTGTAGATGGTGAATAGGATTTATTAGTGACAAAGACCTTAACTACTCCTTACATTGATGCTATAGAAGAAGTAATCGAATATTCATTCAGAGCTTTTAAAGTAGCAAATGCTACTTATGTCAAAGAGGTCAAAGATACTGATCCGTCAATTATCAAAAATAACAAATATAGTGATCAAACAGATTGTTGACAAGGGTTGGCAAGCCGGGCAAGGCTTAGGAAAAGCTTTACAAGAAATCGCAATAGCACCCTGCTTGGTGGAAAATAAAAAAAGATGATGGTTAGGTTATAAGCCTATGACTGCTAATAAAAAAAACATAATGCTAGAAAAGAAAGAAAGGAGAATGGCACGCCTTAAAGGGCAAAACTCGATTGATAGAAAAATGGTATTTCCTTATTTGTATGAAACATTCCATTCAGGTAGGCAAGTCTATCCTAGATCAACGAAGGTTGAATAGAGGAAACCAATAATGGGATAGAGGAAGCCTTTTCTCGATTTCAAATTAGAACAGATGAAAGAGTCATGCAAGATGAAAAGATTTTTTTTCCTTTTTAAGTTAAAAGATCCAAGAATAGTGTACCATTTTTGTTATCCTTGAACCTCTTAACTTGAATATTCCAATTACTTCTGCCCAAGAGCATGAGAGGTTAAATGTATGAGCTTATTTTCATTGTCTTCATAAAATGATGGATGCAATGCATTTCATGTTACCATTTTCTCTATTTTTCATTTTTCATTGCTATCCTCTTTACCTTTACCAAGATTAGTATATATTTCTTTATGATTATACCCATTTTTAGGTTTTCTAATAATGAACATTATGGATGACCAAGGCAATAACACCAGTTTTGATTTTGAAAATTTGATTCACATTAGCAAGCTTGATAATAATATTGATTCAGAAGACTATGATTTACCTCACGATCTACTGAAATGGATGGAGCAAGAGGAGAAAATTATAAAACCTCATTGAGAATTGACTGACATGTTAAATTTGAAAGACGATAAGAATAAGAAAGAAGTTAGGATTGGTACTTCATTATCACCGATTGAGAAATAAAAATTGGTGGATTTACTGTAAGAATATATTGATGTATTTGCATGGTCCTATCAAGATATTCTCGGACTTAGCATGGAGGTGGTTGAGCATAGTTGCCCTTAAAACTAGAGTGTCGACTAGTACAATAAAAGTTGAGACGCATGAAGCCAAAAATATTACTAAAGATAAAAGAGAAAGTAAAGAAGCAATTTGACGCTGGTTTTTTGAAAGTTGCCAAGTACCTTGAATAGGTAGTAAATATAGTCCTAGTTCCTAAGAAGGATGAAAAAGTTAAAATGTGTGTAGACTATCGAGATTTGAATAGAGCTAGCCCAAAAGATAAGTTTTCGTTGCCATATATTGATACCCTTGTGGATAACACTACTAAGCACTCCACACTCCACTTTTTCATTCATAGATGGATTTTTTGGCTATAACCAAATTAAAATGGCTTATGAAGATATGGAAAAAACCATATTTGTGACAATATGGGGCATGTTTTGCTATAAAATCATGCCTTTCAGGTTAAAGAATGCTGGTGCAACATATCAAAGGGCGATGGTCATTCTTTTTCATGATATGATGCACAAGGAGATAGAGGTATATGTTGATGATATGATAACTAAGTCTCAAGAAGATCAAGATCATGTTATTAATCTCAGAAAGCTTTTTGAAAGATTACGGAGATACCAGCTCAAGTTGAATCCAGCCAAATGCACATTTGGTGTTAAATCTAGAAAGTTGCTAGGGTTTATAATTAGTGAAAGAGATATACAAGTAGACCCTAATAAGATTCAAACCATTCAAGAGTTGTCAATGCTGTGCACGCAGAAAGAAGTGAGAGGTTTTTTAGGATAATTGAATTATATTTCTTACTTCATATCTCAACTCACCTCAAAATACGATCCAATTTTCAGGTTACTTCGTAAAAATAATCCTGGTGAATGGGATGAAAAATGCCAAAATGTCTTTAAAAAGATTAAAGAGTATTTGACAAACCCACCAGTGTTAGTACCATCAGTTGCAAGAAGGACGTTAATTTTATATCTAACGATTCAAGAAAAATCAATGGGATGTGTATTGGGGCAAAGAGATGAAACTAGTAAGAATGAGCATGCCATTTACTATTTGAGTAAAAAGTTTACAGAGTATAAGACCAAGTATCCCCAAATAGAAAAAATATATTGTGCCCTAGCTTGGACTACTCGTAGACTCAGGCAGTATATGCTCTATCATATGACTTGGCTGATATCAAAATTGGATCCCTTTAAGTATATTTTTTAAAAACTATCTCTATCAAGCAGGATAGCAAGATGGCAAGTCATACTCTTGAAATATGATATTCTATATGTGACACAAAAATCCATAAAACGGAGCACAATAGCTGATTTTCTTATGGATCGAGCTACAAAAGATTACAGGCCTATGAAGTTTGAGTTTCCAGATGAAGACTTAATGGCGATTTTACAGGATAAAGTCAAAGAGCTTGTAAGAAAAGTGTGGAAGATATTTTTTGATAAGGCATCCAATATAATAGGGCATGGCATTGGAGTGGTGCTAATATCCCCAGAAGAGAATTATTACCCTTGTATTGCCAGGTTAGATTTCAATTGCACAAACTGTCATAACATATAGATTCAAAAATCTATAGCTAGATTTAACAAATGAATGGAGTCACCACCAATCTTTTTTACTAAGTGTGATTGGTCACCTAAAGAATCTATCCTCTTAGGAACTCCTAAGCTTGACTAAGGGTTCCTAAAAGAATAGGTTCAAGCCTACTAACCAGAACTAGGTTCGGTAGTCGATTACATGTGAGAAAGGTTATAGCACCACCACATGTCCATCCGAATGATGGTACCATATTATTTTAAATTTATCCTACAGTTTTGAGTCTAATGGTTTCAAATTTTAACGTCAAATATTGGAAATAATTCATAAGATTCTTCCATCAGTCTAGTAGATCTCTTAAAAAATATTTTCTCACCTCAAAAGTATTTAAGAATCCAATTTGGGTATCTTGAAGAGGCTCTATTGTCGGAAAAAGATTTATTTATTATTTTTTATTATTACCATTTTTGTTGAAAATAAATCTAATTATTCCACCATTTGGGACAAATTAAAAATATTTTCTCTTTTGAATTTCTAAAATTTGGGTCTATTTAGAAATTCTCTTTTTCTCTTTTTTCCTTGGAAAGAAAATAATATGGCAATTATTTTTATTGAAATTTCATCTAAATTATTCCACAATTTAGGCCAAATTTAGAGGAAATTTCTCACCTAGAGATTTCTTAGAAATTTACCATTTGAAATTTCTAAGAATCTCATCCTTGGGTAATTTATATTTAATTCCAAAAATTTTATATTTTTATGCTTTTTATGTTTTTAATTTTTTTGTTTGAAAATAAAATATTAATTATTGTTATTGAAAATTTATCTATATTATTCCATCATTTTGTGCCAAATTTAGATAAAATTTCTCACTTAAGAATTTTATAAAAATTTACCAATTAAAATTTTTATAAATTCCATCATTAGATAATTAATATTCATTCCCAAAATTTTATTTTTACTTTATTTTAATTTAATAATTAAAATAAATAAATAAAATACTTAAATAAAATAAATAAGAAAATACCAAAAAAATTCGAAAATGGCTTGGCTCAGGCTGGGAAACGGCTCAGCTCAAGACAGAAATCATGACTCAAATTTGCGGCTTGGAGTCTTCGCTAAGCTCGGCTCGACTGAAACCTAGGCGGAGAAGTGGGTCACTGGTTCGGGTACATTACAGGTTGGGTCAGATCTTGGCAAAATGCACGGATCCTCTGGGTTTACTAACGTAAAAATGACGTTATTTTAGCAGGATATAAAAGACTCTCACCTCTATTTTTCGCAGATTGCCTCTTGCCTCTCTCTCTCCTTTCCTTCTTTTCTCTTCTTTCTCTCTAAACAATCCTAGATTTTGGTTGAATTTCTACCAAAATCTAAAACAAGCAGTTGAAATCTTCAAATCTTGTCGAAAAACTAGTCGAAAAATTCAAAGTTCATCGAAAAATTTCGTCGGATTTTGAAAATTTTCCAAAAATTTTTCAGAAAAAAAACTCCAAAAATTTGAAAAAAAATCTTCTAAAAATCCTATACTGCCTCTAAACACTTTTGGCTTCTGTTTCACGTCTTTGTTTCTTTTCCCTCTGATCTATTTCTGATTTTCCTTACCTCATGTTTCTGTTTCACCTCTCTTTATAGGCATTGATCATAAACAATTTCTGATCAATTCCTATTCCCTTTTTTACTAGGATTCAATCTTTGAATCTCAATCCAACTCTATCAGCCCCTCTTCCAAAAGGAAACAAAAATTAAAGCTTCAATTTTGGACCAAAAAAATAAAATAATAAAATAAAAATAAAATAGTAAAAAAATAATAATAATAAAAAAAATAATAATACTAATAATTTAAAAAATTAAAAATTAAAATCAAAACTAAAATTGGGTCAGAACTGAGCTAAGCCTAATGGGCTTAGGCTCAGCCCTTGTTGAATCAAGCCCAATGGGTTCAGGCCTGGGCCTAGACAAATTAAGGTGTTTACATAAACAATGTTACTGTATATGAAGCATGTGTCGTCGGTTTACAAATTGCCTTTGAAAAGAAGATTGAAACATTAGAAGTATATGGGGATTCAGCCTTGGTAATTTATCAACTAAAAAGTGAATGGGAGACTAGGGACTTAAAATTAGTGTTATATTAAAGGCACATAACCGGTTTGATGAAACATTTTTAAAAAATTCAATTTCAGCAAGTTCCTCGAGAAGAAAACCAGATTGCTGATGCCTTAGCTACTTTGATAGCAATGTTCAAGTTAAATGATAGTACAGGAATCTAGCCCATTAGAGTACAAATAAAAGATTCACTAGCCTACTGTTTGAACGTGAAAAAAGAGGTAGATCAACAACCATGGTACTAGACATTGTACAATATATCAAGTGCCAAAACTACTCGAAATAGGCCTTAAAAAATGATAAGAAGATCATCCGAAGATTAGCAGCAGGATTTGTGCTTGATGGAAAAATCTTGTATAAAAAGAGTCGAGACTAGATCTTGCTAAGGTGTGTAGATGCTATCAAAGCAAGAAAGATACTTGAAAAAATACACGAAGGGATTTACAGAACACAAGCTAATGGGTATATGATGGCCAAACAGATTATGAGAGCAAGTTACTATTGGTCTATGATGGAAAATAATTACATGAATTATGCCAAAAAATGCCATAAATGTCAAATTTATGCAAATAAAATTCATTCCCCTCTAGTCTCATTGCATGTCTTAGCGCCACCATGGCCCTTCTCTATGTGGGGAATGGGTGTGATTGGACCCATAACCCTAAAAGCTTCAAATGGGCATCGTTTTATCTTTATGATAATTGATTACTTTACCAAATGGGTAGAAGCAGCTTCGTACGCTAGTATTACATGATCAATAGTGTGCAGATTCATAAAAAGAGAAATAATATGTCGGTATGGGCTTTCAAAAATGATCATCTTAATTAATGCTAGCAACTTAAATAATAAAATGATGAAAGAATTATGTGCACAGTTCAAGATAAAGAATCATCATTCAGCATCATATCGCCTAAAAATGAATGGTATAGTGGAAGCTGTGAATAAGAATATCAAGAGAATATTAAAAAAATGATTGATAGGTATAGAGACTGGCATGAAAAATTACCTTTGGCCCTCCTTGCCTATAGAACATCAATTCGAACCTCATGTGGGCCACCCTATTTTCGCTAGTATATGGGATGGAAGTTGTACTATCAATTGAAGTAGAAATTTTTTATTTGAGAGTTTTGATAGAGGCAAAATTGAATGAAGCAGATTATGTTTGAGATCATTTCGAGTAACTGAATCTTATTGAAGAGAAAAAGCTTTCGGCACTTAGTCATAGGCAAATGTACCAAAAAGGAATCATGAAAGCACATGACAAAAAAATACGACCTCGATGTTTTCGTGAGAGTGAATTGGTTTTGAAAAAGATTTTGCCATATCAACATAGCAATAGAGGAAAATGGACACCCAATTGGAAAGGTTCATATGTGGTAAAAAAGGCATTCTGTGCAGAGCTTTGATCTTTGCAAATATTGATGGTGATGAATTACTAAATCTTGTGAATTCAAACACTGTCAAGAAATAGTTTACTTAAAAAAAAAGATGCAAATAAAATAAAAAAAACAACAAAAATTAAAAAAGGGAGATGATTCAGATTGAAAATATGAACACCCAAAAAGAACGATTTGAACCAAAAAAGGGTCATTTAAACTAAAAACTTGAAGAGGTAGCTTAAATGAAGGTCAAGCTAGGAGATGATTTTTAGGGGCAAGTTCTCATTAGTCACAGATATGGGGCAAAGATTGGTTGTATGAAATCAAATGTGACAAGATCACAAATGTAATGAGTTTTTGGAAAGATCTAGTCTGAGTAGGCCAAGGTCATTCAAATGTTCATTATCTAGGGAATTGATATTTGATTTTTGAAATACTTTTAAGTTAACTGTTCTTTATGTCCCGAAAAGCTTATCTTTATTTTTCTAAACCCAAAATATCCCATTACTGATCATGTTTCACACTCAACTTTGAACTTGAAATCATTGCATTTGTCATTTAAAATTAAGATAATGATTGATAAAGTTCATAATAGACCAATGTATCACTCAAAAAGAGAATGCAATATAAGGATGATAGAAATAATGATATAGGGTTAGAAAGAATGAAATGAAATTGATTGATCATTGAAAACAAAAAAAAAGAGAGGAGATAAAGAAAGAATTCAAAGAAGATTTTAGAGCAACTAAAAGCCGAATGGGTCCATCAGAAGACAAAGATTTCTGGATAAAAATTGAAAGAGTTATAAAGAAGAGACTACTGGAAACGGCTTTTAAAGTTTGAAGGAATTGAACCAAAAAGTTGAATTAACTTGGATGAAAACGCATGATATAATTCATTGATTGCATCTTTATCTTTTCATTTATCATAATCATTGCATATACCTCATACCTTTTGATAAGTTGCATAAAAGCTTTCTTTATGAGACATCAAGAAAAATCACCATTTTTCATTTTCAAAATAAAGATGATGGCCTTAAAGAGGATATGTTATCTTTAGCACGATTCTTAAAATCAAAACTATCAATTTATAAAGTACCTAATCCCCTTCAACTCACAACTTAGTCTTGGTCATATTTATTTCTCTGACTTGCGATTTAATCCTAGATTTTTTATTTTCTTAACTTACAATTCAATCACAGTCTCTTTATTTCCATATTGTGGTTTAATCCCTATCTCTTTATTTTCTGACTTGTGATTCAATCTCTATCATCTTTTTTCTTGACACGTCATTCAATCTCGATCTTTTTACTTCCAAATCATGATTTAATCTCGATCATTGTTATTCTCTGACTCGTGATTTAATCTCGATCTCCTTACTTTCTGACTTATGATTTAATCTAAGTTAATGTTACTTTTACATCATGGTTTAATCCCAATCCTCATTATTTCTCTGGACTCGCGATTCAACCCTAGTCCTCATTAGTTCTTGACTCACGACTTAACCCCAGTCTCTGTGATTCCTTGACTCGTGGTTCAGTCCCAATCGTCTTTATCTTCTTGATTTATGATTCAGTCCCAGTTGTCTTTATCTTTTTAACTCGTGGTTTAGTCTCGGTCATCTTTATCCTTTTAACTTGCGGTTCATCCTTAATCATCATTATTCCTTAACTCGTGATTTAATCTCGATCGTCTTTATCCTCTTGACTTGTGGTTCTTTCCCAGTCTTCATTATTCCTTGACTTGTGGTTTAATCACGATCGTCTTTATCCTCTTGACTTATGATTCATCCCCAATCATCATTATTCCTTGACTTGCGGTTCATCCCCGATCCTCATTATTTTTTTGACTTACGATTTAATCATGGTTTCTTTATTTTCTTGACTTGTAGTTCAGTTCCTGTCATCTTTATCCTATTGACTTGTAGTTTAATCCGATCCTCATTATTTCTTTGAGTTATGATTTAATTTCGGTTCACTATTTTTTAACTTACAATTAAATCTCAATTTTGTTATCCACCGACTTGCGGTTTAATCCCGATCGTCTTAATTTTTGACTCAAGAAAAAAAAAACAAAACAAAACAAATTTTTTTTAGCTTCAAAAAAATTGGTGTATTTATCTTTGCCTTATTATTGATTCTCAATAATGTGCAAAAATGGGCAATTGTAGACACCAAATTTGTTCAATTTTTAGTCAAGTCTCATTTTAAAGTTCGTCGAGTATCGAGTTTTCAGACCTAGGCTTGATTTCGATTTGACTGGGCTTTAAGCCTGATTTTGACTCAACTAGGCTCCAAGCTTGATTTTGATTCAACTAGGTTTTAGGCCTAATCTGATTCAATCAGGCTCGAAGCCCAATCTTTTTATTTAAACCCAAAACATAATTATATTTTATTTTATTATTTTCCTACTTTAATATTATTAATTAAACAAAATATAATAAAATTAAAAAATTAAAACAAAAAAAAAAGTGGTGGCACTGTCGACCCCATTCGGCTAACCACCCAGCCCCATCTGGCCACCAGACCAGTCCCATCAGACTAGCCACGCTTGTGATCAAACTAGACTAGCCACGCTTGTGACCAAACTAGACTAGCCACCAAATCAATCCCATCAGACCAATCATGTTTGTGACCTAACCAAATCAGCCATCCCTATAGACATATATAGCCACGCGTTACAGACACCTACAGCCACCTCATATAACCCTTAGACCACTTACTATCCTGAACATACGTCCGGTCCTATAAAGAACCTAGTTTCCTCCCCTTCTAGGCTCGGATACGCATACATAAACACCCTGCATTTTCAAAAGTATAAAACACCCATATCCAAACACCCAAATAGAAAAGCAATAATAAAAACAAAAACAAACAATCCTCCATGTAGGAAGGAACCTCAGCACCAATGCTTTCCTGCAACAAAGAAAACAGAGTGTTAGTGTGAGTCTTCAACCAAAAACAAAAAAAGAGAGAACACGAAAAACATCAAACCCAGATCTATGTCGATCGGGGCTTTTTCTCATGAAAAAGACAACGAATATGAGCTCAGGAGGTTAAAAAGAGCATTTCGATGAATTTTGAAATTTTTTGGTCACCGATGATCATCGGTGACGACCACTGATAGCGACCTAGACGACGATTGGCTCGACGATCCTACACCGGACTCCTGCCAAGGCTAAAGAATCCCTAAGCTCTAAATTTTTTTTTTTGAAAAAAGGTGGAAAATGATCTAAAAAAAATTGGCTTATATATGAGAAAAACAAAGCCTAAAACGACGTCGTATTGGACCTAGGAGGATCCGTGCAACTGTTCGCTGACACGTTTCTCTCAACCAGCCTTTAACTAGTTCAACTGAATCACCCGTCGAACTGTCATTCAATCGGCTCAACTGAACCGCTTGTCGAACCACCCTTATTTTCGACCTAGTCGAACCGTCGTTGACTGGACCGTTGACAGATCCGGTTCAGGTAAATTTTTTTTTCAAATTTTTTTATTTTTTTATTTATATCATTTTTAACATTATTATTATTATTATTTATGCATGCTTTAAATTTTGTTAGAATTTATTAAAATAAATGCTTTTTGTTTTATAATAATAATAATTACATAACAATAATAAAAATTAAAATGATTGTTAAAACTTTTAATTCCTTTTAATGTTTTTTTTAATAATCCAAATATTAAATAAAAATTATAAAATATGTATAAGAATAATAAAAAAAACTTTTTCCTACCTAAATGTTGGAGAGAATACAATCATGCTTCAAATAATGATAATTCTGCCTAGATGTTGAAAAATTATTATTATAAAAAAAACACTAAATAAATTAAAAATATTAGTAATAATAAATTTTCATTAAAAAAATTCCTTTAATTATTATTTTTTTAAATCATAAAAATTGAACTTACTCCGAAAGTTTGCCTAGATGTTGAAAATTTTTAAAGATGTTCGTGTTTTTCAAAATCCGAACCCTAAAATCCAAAACCTTAAAATTCAA
This sequence comes from Durio zibethinus, assembly GCF_047325235.1. Lineage (NCBI taxonomy): Eukaryota > Viridiplantae > Streptophyta > Magnoliopsida > Malvales > Malvaceae > Durio > Durio zibethinus. The sequence goes on along the minus strand of NC_143164.1, from coordinate 32,085,611 downwards.
ATCTAAAAATCTCAAATTTGGTACGCAACTCCGAACCATCACCGAAAAAAATTGTTCAAACCCTCTAAAACACTAAACTTATACCCTTAATTATTCCAAAACTTCAAGGATACGTGTGAAAATCTCATATGAAATTATTTGTTCCCGAATGCTGCCTAAATGATGGGGTATTTAGGAAACTTTATTTCATAAAGTTTTTTTACACGAATTCTTAATTTGCATTAATAATGGGATTAATAAATAAAAAGTATAATAGTAAATTAGGACCTTAAATATAAACAATTGCACCTAAGCTCTGCCTAGATGTTGGAGAGTTGGGGTGGTCTCATTATATTTAAGAATCCAATTTCAAGTTTGCATTTCATCATTATACATAACACCTATTAGCTTAATTGCATTTATTTGTTATTGTTTGCACTCATTTTGCATATTTGTTTACTACTTGATAGTATCATCATTTATTTTTTTTATATACAAAATATTTTTTAATTTACTTACTTTTAAAATTGTACAATTTTAAAACAAAACAAAAATAATATTTTAAAAGAAATAATTTTTGGTACTCTGCTTAGATGTTGGAGAGTCACCAACAATTATCTTCTGTAAATGATGTTATTTTCATTTTCATGGGATATCATGATAAATATCAATCAAAAGTATTATCTTTAAAGTTCTGCTTAGATGTTGAATAATTTTAAAATAATTTTTTAACTTAGAGATTTCTCGATACTCTTAAATAAAGAATTTTGATAAAATTAATTTTAAAAAAATAAAAGAGAATTTATATTATTAAATATCAAAATGAAACCATTTCATCTAATACTAAAAATAGTGTATAATTAAATGGTACCAATTTATGGGTGTTGTAGGGGTGCTAATCCTTCCCCACACGGAACCGACTCTCGAGCTTAACCTGATTTTTCGTAGATCAAAATTTTATCTTTTTGATAAACTTTAAATCCAATTTTTATAGTTTTATTAAAAGGATAAACTTTTGGATGACCAATCACACCCTAAAAAAGATTGGTGACAACTCTTTTTATTTTTTTAATTTTTTAAAATTCTCTACGTTTGGCGATCCCAAAACTGTTACTATAGTTAACAACAACGATATCATTAAATTAGAAAAGATTTTGTTTTCTTTTTTAAAAAGGATAGCAAATTAGGCAAGAATTCAGAATTTATAGTTTTTAACAAAAATCTGCCTTAATTTCATGTCTTTTATTACTTATTACATTATACAATTAATAATAGTAACTATTTTAATTCATTTATGATGATGTTTATAATAGTAGTATAAATACAAATGTTCTTCCAAAAAGAATATTAATCAAATCAAATTTAACTATTCTTCAACTTTTTTTTACAACAATTTTATCTCTATTATCTTATAAGAAATTTATTTTGTAGTCTTGCTTGCTATTCTTTTGCAAGTTTATTAAGGTTTTACTCCTTTTTTTTTGGTGCAATTGTTAAGTGTTAGTTTTAGAATAGCAAAATTTTGTTAAATTTACCGCTTATTTGATTTAACAAGTTCTAAACTTTTGGAAATACTAAAACTATAATTAAAATTCTTATACTCAATTTCCTATATTCTTCTATATTTCTTTTTTAGATAGACATTCTTGATTCCTTTTTTTTTTTTTTTTTTGTTTTGGATAGATACATATTTCAAGATGTCATATTGATATGCCACCAATTCATAATAAAAATACACACATTAATTGTTTTAGAATAGTAATTTTATCAATTATATTTCTTCTATTTTTTCTTTTTTAAATTATAATTTAAAGGTGAATCTTTGATTTTTTTGTATATATGTTGAATGTAATGTTGCTAAAATATTCTTTTTCTTTTGTAAGATATTAATTAGTAGAGGCTTAAGATTTTATTTTATTTTAGGAGGCTATTCAATAAGATTATGTTGATCAAGGACGATAGATGAATTTGAATGCTGGCATGCATTAGTTAGGAGCCAAATCATAAAAATTCTCAAATATTTTATTGTAAGCCAAATCAACCTAAAATAATATAGTTGATTATGACTAGGCTAAATATATCTTGATTTCAATTGAAAATGAAAAAATTATTTTCTTGTTCTTAGTGAATGAAGCTTTATATGATGTAAAGTGTGTTAGCTTATAATTTTTTAAAAATTTATCAAAAATGGAACAAATTCTACAATTTTGTAAAATTTACCACTTATTTCATTTAACAAATACTAAAATTTTGGAAATACTAAAACTATAATTGAAAATCTTATACTCAATTTCCTATATTCTTCTATACTTCTTTTTTAGATAGACATTCTTAATTCAATTTCTTTTTTGGATAGATAGATAGATATTTTAAGAGATCATATTGATATACTACCAATTCATAACAAAAACATATACAATGTTGAAATAAAAATGCCAATGGTTTGGTTTTAATGTAAGTTTTACTCCTTTATAATATAAGATATATATATATATATATATATTAATACAACTCTTTCATCCATTGAAGAAAACATATGTACAATTAATTTCTTAATTTAATATATTAATATTACATTAAATTTCCTACAATTAGTATCAAATTTTAGTTTCACATTGATTTTTTTTAGACATGTAACTTTATCTAATTAATTATTTTTATGTTCCCTTAAAACTAGGTGAATATATATAGTATTAGATTTAAAGTGATAATTTTATCTTAGACATTCAACATAGATTCACGACCTTAGAAAGAGCATAAAGTTTTTAATTGTTATAAGTAAAATTAGAATTATTGATTTTCCCCATATCTTTAGGAAAGCAAAGTAGCAAATTATATTACTAATTATTTTAACAAAGATGGAAGTGAAAAAAACAAAATTATTTTATGCCTATTGGTAGTAGACTCTAAAGGAGTTAGGTTGTGTGTATTCTTTTGAGAAATTAGATTGTGTTTATTATTAGGTACTGTTACAATTGTTTTTCTATTTATGCATTGGGAGCCTTTTTGGTGAGATTTTTAAGTTTTGTAATCTTTTGGTTTTATGAATGAAATTATCTTTTTGAATGAGAAGAAAATCTATATCACACTTTTTTTTTTACTTTGTACTTTTATAATTTTATTTTTAATAATCAAATCAAGGTTATTTATTAAATTGTAAATAAAATGATGATAAAAAAGTATTTAGGGTGACTTAAGTTTTTTAGCAACCATTATCAATATTTTTGTAATTATGAAAATAAAATTTAAATTATTCTTTAAAATTGTAATTATATTAAATTTTAAAATAATATTGTATTAAAAAATTATTATAGATACACTTGCCCATGCATAATACAAATATAAAACTTTAAATTTTCAAATAAGAAATATTTGATAATTAATTTTTTGAATTGAAAAAAATTGTAATTTTCTTAACCCTAAAATTTTGAAATTACATAATATTCTAAAATATTTTATAGAAATCAAAACTTAACTTTCCAATGTTGTAAAAAAAAAAAAGAGTTTGTTAAATATAGCCATGTATTTATTATGCCAATAATGACATTTCAATATTTTACTCATTCAATTCTTTGAAAAGTAATAATGTTATATAATGAAAATTATAGTCGTTTGCTTATCCGTACATAGCACGGACTTAAAACTAGCTACTATAACTTACTCATTGCGAGTTTTGAATGGATGAACCTATGTTTACTAAGAGAGTGCTCTATCATCTATACTTCAATTGACTTTCTGTCCATGAAATAAAACCATAAGGATTGATAGCGATGGTAGTGTATAATACTACATATTTTCAAAATTTTAGTACAATACTGATAAATATTTATATTTTATAATAGAGTACTATAATGAAAAAAAATGTTTCACATTCATGGTGTTAACCAAATATATAATTGGGTATTTTAAAAATTTTTTATAAATAAACTCAATAAGTAATTGATTACCGTAAGTAAATTTGTATTGTTTTTAATTTAAATGTCTTGATTAATGATATCTAAAAAATTAAAGTAAGACACTTGTCATAAAATCTTTATAATAGTGTTTGATGTGTGGTGGTCACCCAAAAAACCATAATGATCTACACACGGTTTTTTTTTTTTTTTTTTTTGAAATAAGAAATCAATTACTGAAGTATATGGATATCAGAAACTAACTGCGTCTTGGACAAAGAAAGGACTGGCCCTATCCTATACTTTGATGAACTTGCTTTCAAAGCATATTTTGCTAACCTATCGGCCACACCATTCCTTCCTCTTGTAATGTGTTCCACCCACACAGAGTTGACAAGCAAACATTTGAGCCTTATATCTGCCAATATGTGCCTTATAACGGAGACATCATCATCTCTAGTTTGGAGTCCACTTATAACTTGCAGAGCATATCCCTTAATGATCACAGATCTAGTCTCATGTCTTTAGGCATTTCAATTGCTTCCCTGGCGGCAAGGGTCCCTATAACTTTTGGATTGTTTGCATGCTTTACCCTAACTGTAACAGCACTCATAACCATTCCCCTGTAATTCCTTATGACAACACCAATTCCTCCCACTCCTTCACGCTTATTCACTGCCCAATCAAAATTGACTTTAACATGTCCATGGGATGGTGGTTCCCATTTCCTTTCAGTGCCATTATTTCTTGACATTCTAGCCTCATTGGCAAGCTTAAATTCCTGTAAATAGCTCCTTGCAAATTCTACCACCATATTTGGTGTTCAGCTCTCACCTTTTTTAATGGCTAAATACCTATTATGCCACACAGCCCAGGTGAGAACTAATCCGAACTCCCAAGTAGCTGCGTCCACCTTATCTACTATATTATCAAGCCATCATTTATCTTGTATATGTCCTATATCCCTCCACTTGGGTGAAATGTCAACTTTTCTCTATATCTTCTTCACAGTTTCACACTTTTATATAGCATGAGCAACTCTCTCATCCTCCTGGCCACATATTGGGCATATTGGTGATACGTCCAAGCCTCTCATTTTCGAGCTACTAAACACTAGCAGAAAATTGTGGTTCAATTTCCATCCAAATATCCTAACTTTATTTGGGAGTTTAGCTTTCCATAGCATGCCCTAAGATCTCCTGGCTTGTTCCAATCGTGTGTTTTCTTCTTGATCTGGTACCCCACTTGTTGTACTATTTGCAACAATCAACGTATAATATGCACTACGCTCAGAAAACTTGCCATCCTTTTCTAAACTCAAAGTTTGTACATTTGCATAGTATCCTTGTGCCAGAGGGATCTTGTAAATGACATTAGCATTTTCAGTCGAGAAAAATGACTTGATGAACTCCTCTTTCCATTATTTTTTATGGCTATCAATCAGGGCAGAAACTTTTGCATCCATTCCCAGTATACCTTGAGCATTCCTTTCTAAGTTAAGAGATCTGTTATCTAGCAACCAGTTATCCTCCCATATATTTACCCTCCTCCCATCTCTTACTCTCCACCGTAGCCCGCTTTTTAAGACATCCCTCGCCGTCTATATACTCCTCCAAGTCATGGATGAATTCCTATCCAGTTGAGCTTCTAGAAAGTTACCATAAGGGAAGTATTTGTCACAGAGCACTTTATAGATAATAGATTCTTTGTTTTGGATCAGCCGCCACCCTTGCTTAGCCTGGAGTGCCTGGTTGAAGAGTTCAAAATGTCTAAATCCCATTCCTTCATTGCTTTTGCTCATACATATTCTATCTCACCAAAGCTATTGAATGCCTTTTTTATCTTGTTTTGCGCTCCACTAATCGGCACTAATTAAGTTGTTAAGTTCATGGCAGAAACTTTTCGGGAAAAGGAAACAACTCATAGTATATGCTGGTGTTGTTTGAAGCATCGCCTTTATAAAAATCTCTTTGCCCCCCACGGATAAAATGCAGCTACTCCGCATTCTAATCTTAAATGAAAATCTGTCTTTGATGTACCTGAAGGTTGCCTTTTTATTTCTTCCCGCTATAGTTGGCAAACCTAGGTATCTATCAGGATCAAGAGTTTCTTATACTTCTAATAATTGTTTCACACCTTCTCTACCTTTCTCACTAACATTCCTACTAAAAAATATCAAAGATCTCTCCATGTTAATCCTTTGGCCTGAACCTTCTTCGTTCTCCCTTATCACGTCCCTCACCATTCGACATTCATATTGGTTTGCATTCAAAAATAGCAAACTATCATCAACGAAAATTAGATGAGTGATTTGAGGTCCATTTTTACTTGCACTGACACCACTTATGTGATCCTCGCTTTGATGCTTACTGAGAAGTGCCAAGAAACCTTCTTAGCATAATAGGAATATGTTTGGCTCGAACCTTTTTGTGACATCACCATTGAACATAATAAAGTGACAAAAGTAATATAGTGCATGATAAGAGATACCTGTCGGTTGTGAAACCCAATCTTGTTCATAATAGCTTTTAAGAAGCCCGACTCGACCCTATCATACACTTTACTCATATTAAGCTTTAAGGCCATAAATCCTTCCCTCATTTTTTTTTTCTTCATCCCGAGTTTATGAAGCAACTCATAAGTAATTAGAACATTATCCATTATCAACCACCCAGGAATGAAAGCACTCTGGTTTTAACTTATAAAGTGTGGTAGAACATGTTTTAAACGGTTTGCCAGAATTTTTGCTATAATCTTGTAGATAACATTACATAAGCTTACGGGACAAAACTGGTTATCTTCGTAGGGTTTTTCATTTTAGGAATAAGAACAATATTGGTATTGTTTAATTCCTCTAAGCTATTATTCCCATTTAGAAAAGATAAGCAATAACTAACCACATCACCTCCTACAATGCTCCAGAATTTTTGAAAGAAAAGCGTTGGCATACCATCACGGCTTAGAGATTTTATTGGATGCATCTGTGTAATGGCTTCGTAGATCCCTCTGCCTAAATTCTGCTAATAGAAAATCGTTCATTTCAAATTTAATATTGGTATCGATTGCCTCTAGAATATTCTCAAAGTTGCTGGCTCTTTGTGATTCAAAAAGGCTTTAAAAATACTCAACTGCCACATTCTTCATTCTCTTCTCCTCTTCTGTCCACGTCCCATCTTCATCCTCTAAACCTCTAATGAAATCGTTCGCTTCCTACTGTAGCTTGTGCATGGAAGTAGGCTGTATTCTTATCGCCTTCGTGTAGCTAGTTAACTCTTGCTTTCTATGCCCAATAAAATTCCTCCTTCTACAAGATCTCCTTCAGCTTTTGCCAAACCATTTTTACCTGAAACAACCTATCATTAGTGGGGTCCATTTTTTTAAATCGACCAACATTTCCTTTAACTTTGAAATTTTCCTTTGCATACTGCCAAACTTAGCCGAAGCCTATGTTTTCAATTCGACCCCAATGTGCTTCAGCTTTTTTTGAACCCCAGGCTGTGTTTGTCTTACTCACCTTTATCTTATAATTTGTTTGGTTTGCTCATCTTTGACCCAAGCCTCTTCAAAGAAGAATATGTTGCGTTTTTTTCTTTTTTTTGTTTTACCTCTTTTCCATACATCCTTGGGTATCCACCATTATGGGGTTATGATCTGAAACAGATGAGACCAAGTTGGTTACCGTATAAAAAGGAAACATCTCCATCCATCCCTTGTTTCCCACATATATGTCCAATCTTTCTCTGATCATCGAATGTGCATCCTTACCCTTTTTTATGTGTACCGAACGCCCTTGTATCCCAAATCCTCCAGGCCCACCACCTCTAACGCTGACCTAAAATTTTCCATCTATCCCATCGCCCTGGGCTCCCCCCCCCCCCCCCCCCCCATTTCTCATCATCGCGTAAGATCTCATTGAAGTCACCTATGTAAAGCCATGGCTTGTTTGATTGTTCACCTAGTCTTTCTAACAACCTCCAAGTCTAGTATCTCTCACTCGTTTTGGGCTCTCCATAAAAGCCAGTGATCCTCCACTTAAGTCTTTTTTGGTTTGAGAGTTCCATATTTATGTGGTTTTTAGAGTAACTTTGTAGATTAAGGTCCACATTTTCTTTCCACATTTTTCCTAAGCCTTCGTTCTGACCTACTGCGTCCATGCCAAACACAAACTTCATATTGCATCTTCATCTTGTTCTATCCAATACATTCCTTTTTATTAATGTCTCACTAAGAAAGACAATATCAGGATCTTCTCGCTTCACCAGTGCGTGAAGCGCTCGAACTGCTTATGGGTTCCCAAGCCCACGGTAGTTCCATGCTAATATTTTCATTGCGCTCGGCGAGACTGAAAGCCAGTCTCCGCCATTCGACTTTCACGATGGTCTGAATTGGAACCTCCAACCTTGCTTCTCTTATTTTATACCCCACTTCCATAAAGTCATTTTGTAATATCTCCACGATATCCCTTTTCCTAAATGTGATTTTACCAGCATTCTGCATCGCATGGTTTTGGTTCCCTGCAATTTTCTTCCATTTAGCCCCGGTCCCTTGCATTATTTTACTATCCACCTCATTTATTTAATTCTTAGCTCTTTTCCAGCCTGCATTGGATAATTCCCTAGACTTTCCTGAGCTTTATTAATTGGTGTCCCCACTCCATTGCTCACTCAGCTAATTAGTGGATCCATCGCCCTATATTTGAAATTGTCTTTTCTGAAATGTCCCAATCGCAACCTGAGCCATAGAGTCCAGGCCGTGGCCCACTAATGTCTTTAAAAGCTTCATGTCCTAGCCTTATTTGCATGCTTTCCAGATCCACGTGATTGTGCGTTAAACAAATTTCATAATATTCAATGCATCTTCCCTCTTTCTCATGTTTGGGTTATTTAGGCTCCGATTCGTTAATGAAAATATTATTTGAAAATATTTATTATTTATTATTTTTTAAATTTTAAAAAACATATTTAATACACAATGAAAATTTATTTTTAAAAATAAAAATTATAAAAATGTATTTGATATTTGTATTTTAATAATTAAAGTAAATTGCTTTAAGAGAACTTAATTATGTAAAATACTCAAAACTTAAACATTGCATGATACAATGGCCTAAACATTGTACAAAAATTAGAGGAAAAAACAAGTGTACTAATTAAAATATATTGATTCATCTAAATTAAGTATAACATTAGTGACATCAACCCCTTTTAGAATAATGCTTATCTAGGCTTTAGATGAATCAATAAATAATTGCAAACTACTCACGTTTCGATGAGAAATGTCAAGCATGAAAATAGATGTATATTTTTTTTCGTATTAAAGTAATATGAAAGAATCATTAAATAAATTACATTGTTGTAATCTTAACTAGATATAAAAAAGTGAAATAATGTTCCTAATAATATTGGAAAGCAAAATCCAAATTTTTCACTTAAAATCCATAAATCCACTCACATCTTAGAAAAACCCTAAAACCAAAACCTTCAGTGTCATCGATAAACCAGCCTTCAACACTGAAACACTGGTTGTAGGAGCAATGGTAGGACCATCAACTTCCGTCGGAGAAGGTGCCAGGGAGATTCCAGTGTATCTGTGCCTTGCAGACAACACAACCACAAGCAACTTCTAGCCTTGCTCATAGTGACCCTTAGCTCCACTAATGAAATAGAATGGCCCTAACTTTTCAAGCTTAACCTTGGTTTTTCCATCCTTGTGTTCTACAATTGGGTTTGAGGTATTGCGGCTTACATAAGCCTCCTTAGTCACTTGCAGCACTGAGTCTTTGCCACCATCATATTCCCACACTAACAAAAACACCATAAACGAATTAGAAAAATTCAAGTAAAAAATAGTCCCATAAAGTGAAGTGCATCATGCTATTAAAGCTATAGATTTATTACCGAGAGAGTTGTCAATGTTGAAACAGGAATTTTCGGCCCATGTGTTGAAAAAGTTTGATTTAGAGGATAGGATCTTCCAAGCATCTGTCTTCCCACCAACCAAGATTTCTTTAGCATCTGTAAAGCTTACAAATAGAAACAAGAGCACTAAAAAAGTTAGCCTTCTTGGAAGAGCGACCATGGGAAATCAGATTTTAGAAAAGCTGAGCAGAAATAGCAGTCGAGTGAAATGAATTTGGTAAAACTCTTTTAGAAAAAAAAAAAAAAAAAAAGGTGAAACGAATTTTTACGGACCAATCAATTTGAAACTGGGACCTTTGTCCCAAAATTGGAAAAACTTTTAAAGTACCGTGTTTTCATATTCTTCATTTCTCTCAAATGTTTTCATTGAAAATGTTGAAAACAACTTTTTTTATTCTTTAAATTTAGTCTATTTTCATTTTTATTTTTTGAAAAACAATTTTTGTTATTTCAACCAAACAAGTATTTTTTCACTCATTCTGTGTTTTTTATGAAAATAAAAATAGAAAATAGAGATATTTTCATGAACTAAACATAGTTAAATTCCCAGGATTTCCTCCCCTAATTGGTCGCCAGCATTTTTTAATTTACCCGAAATTTCCTCTTGAGATCCAGTATCCTCACCGCTTATGACTCTTCTTAACTGCCTCCACCTTTCCACGTCAAACCTACCCCATGATGCTCTGCTTCCTTCCCTGTCTCTTGTTCGGCCACCCGCCAAAATGCCAGTGGTTTTACCTTTTGTATATTTTCATTTAAGCGGTGACGCCCAAAAGCCATTCATCATATGACAACTTTGTCTCTCGTTCATTTTCTGTTTCCAGTTCTTTTGTGCATTCTGACTCGACGTGGCCAATTATTCTGCACTTGTAACAGAAGTTGGGAAAACGTTCATATCCCAATCTGCCCACAATATCTTAGCCCTCTTTGCCCTGGAAAAGAATTACTCTTTGTAATGGTTTTCGAATATCTATAGTAACTCGGAGGAGCAAGAATCTAACCCAACCCCCATTCTTCAAAGCTGCATCCTCTTCTGATAGCTATCCAATCTTCTCTCCTATACACTTGGCAATATCTTGAGATCTCATCCCTAGTGGCAAACCATAGACTCTTACCCAAAATGTTGCCTTGTGAAACTAGTAATCAATTGGATGTAGCCCTGTTTGGTATTCCTCCATCAACAGCAGATTTTTGTCAAACATCGAAGGGGCTCCTTCCAAAACCCTATTTTTATATGCTTGTGTGGCAAATTTGATCAGAAGCAAATTATCTTCCAACTACATAATCTCCACTTCCTTAGTCGTTTTCCAGACCACCTTCAATGTGCTAATCATAGGGTCTTTATTAAAAGATCTGGACGTCAGTTCATTTATCCTCATCATCGGCTATACCATCCAATAAACTGTCATCCGGTTGGACCTTGTTTGCTCTTCCCTCCAAAAGGACAAATGCTTCCATAGATCCTCTAACTTCTTTGCCATCCGTGACTCGTACCTTAAACTTACTTGTCTGCAGCCCTTGTTTTAATGCTACCGTCAAATTGAAATCCCAAAGACCAGAGCAAAAGGCCTTGGGAGAACTCTTGTACACACCAAGACTAAACTCCTTTTAAAGTAGGAGACTCTCACGAAGTTAACCACACTCGGTAATTAGATCATTATGTTTAGTACGTACTCGGTGATCTTACATGATAGTGACATTAGATCATCAATATTAGAGGATAATTTAATTGTCAATAAAAAGAAAAATTTTTTATCATTGAGATGAAGTGATAAATAAAATTAATAATAATTAATATTATCAATTTAAAAAACTTACTTTTTCTTCAAATTATAATTATTTTGTTTTATAAATATTTATATTTTGCAATTAATATTTTATAAATATTTTATACAATGTAATCTTTTTGTTTTTTGTTTTTTGTTTTTTTTTGTTTATTATGAATTTAACAAATTAATTTTATTTTCTAATGCAAATATTTTTTATATAATTTCTATTATAAAAATTAATTTATCTATCAATAAATATATTTATTAAGTTAATAATTTAATTATATCTTATTATCAAATAAATAAAATATTACTAATATTTTACAAATTATTATCTTTAAATAACATTCAAATTATTAATTTGTGTAACTATTATAATATATGATTATTTTCACATTTTAAAGCAAAATAGTATTTAATATTTGTAATAGTAAACACAATTATCTAAAATATTAATGATTATTAACCAAATAAAAAGATTTCAAATCATGAGTTATAAAATTGCTTTAATAATATAATCATCTAAGTAATTATATTATCATGGTACTTTTGCAAAAGATACTAAATATTACCTAAATGTGTAAATTTAATAATAATATAAAAATTTATATTTGATACATCAATAGCATGTAAATATCATGCATTGTCCTTTAAAAAAATAGTATGATTAGTTAGCAAATTGAAAAGTAACATCTTATTAGTGAATAAAAATAAAAGTTTTAAAATAAAAATGATTTTCTAAACTAAATGATTAAAATATTAAGATATTTATTTTTAAAAGTTTTCTAAAATTTTAAAATTATTTCTTGATAATGGGGCGACATTTGATTCAATTAAATGATAATGTATAAAATGTAAATTATCCAAGAAGGATCGAAGATAAATTCATAATATAATATGATACATTTTAACTTTTAGACCTTCTAAACCGATTATAGGATTAAATATTTATTGAAAAATAATACTGTACTACTATTAGTAAATATAATTACATTTATTTATATCATCAAATATAAAATGTAAACAGAAGAAAAAAGGAATAGTAAGATAGAAAATAGCGCAGAGCAAGGGCATTAACGTCAATGAAAATGCACAAAAATGTGGTTTTACGATTCAGCTGTCGACGTGTCGCGTTCACCACTCACCACAACATAGTCCCACGAATAATCAATAAAATCCTTAATTCACGAAAATTCCACCTAGAAATTTACCAACCCAAAATTAAAAATTTCCCTCATATATAGAAATATCTGAAGGGAAGGGTATATTTGTGTGGCTTCAATATTTCTCTCATTTCTCTGTCTAGATTATCTCTTCTCCTCCTTGCTTTAAATCCATAGGTTATTGGTCCAATTTCCATCTCTTCACCTTCTCGCATACAAAAATTAAACCGCGCCCCCCTCCCCCCCCAAAACAAAAACCGTAAAGCTCTCTCGAATTCGAAACCTGAATGAGATAATCCTCGAATTTCTTTATTTTCTCTATCTTCGAGGTGTTTGATGATTGAGTTACTGTTTAATGCTTAGCTCGATTCAATGAGATTACCCTGCTGTTGTAGACATGGCCTATGCTCCTTCCTTAGCCGGTGCGTTTCACTTTTTTTTTTTAATTTAATGTTTAATTTTTTAATTTTCTCCGATTAATGTTTCTATAAGGAATGTGGGAAAAATGACGGAATCTCAGTTCTCGACTGTATTTTATTTCTTCACTATAAATTTCAACTTAGTTTGAATTTTAAGTAATAAAAAGAGTGTGAAGAAATTAATTCTTTTTAATTACTATTTTATTTATTTATTGATTTCTTTTTGCCTTTGTTGGTTTTTGTTTCGTTTGATTGCAGTTTCTGTAGAATGCGTGAATATATGTAAGTTAACGAAAGGGGAAGGAAGTGGAAGGTATGACTGTAGCGTGCTTTCATGTGCTGCGAAAGCTCCAAGAGTGTTAACTGGATTCCTTGCCAGCACTGCTAATCCTGGTCATTCTTCCTCCTTTGCTTACGCCCGCCATGGTAGAAGAAATCGGATCAAATCTGTAAGTTCATTTCTATTCTTCCCTTTTAGTGTTTTTTAGATTCTTAGAATTTCAAAGTTTTTAAAAGTATATCTTGCATTTGAGATGATATTAGATTCAGTTTATTGTATTTCATGCATTTTTTAGTTGATTTGAATTATGGTTGATGTTGTGGTTTGAGAATAGGACCTTGATTCTTGTAATCTACCTTCCAATCAGATTGGAAACGGGTATGTAGAAAGGGTTTTTAATGTGAGGTTGACGAATATGAAATGTTTTGCTGTGTTCAGATTGACTGTAAGTTGGTGTGTTTCTTTAGTACGTGGAATTGTTCAAAAGTTCCTTGCTGGTGTATGAATTTAAGAATTGGAGTGTTTTAGATTAAAGGGTAGAACATATGGAAAAAACATTTAGTACCAGGCAACTCAAACATCAATTTTTTTTAACGCCATTTAGGTGGAATATTCATCTTTTATTTGAATTATGTGCTTTTTGTATGTCTTTTATACGAACCGTATGTATAGTTGTTTATTTTGTGATAGTTTAATCTTGTGTTTTCGCCAGGCTCTTGATGTTGGACGATGGTATTCAAAGGATGTTTTTGAGTTTCTACTGCTTGGAAAAGTCTTCAGATCAAGCTTGCTTTATGTTGGTTGTAAAAGATGGCAGTTGTGTAGTTCTTCATCTTTCTCTTCAGATTCTAATGAGGTTTCTCCTGAAAGGTTCTGGGAGGTACAATTGACTGTTTTGAACCTCCTCTCTATAACAGTATCGATTATTCTGTATGCATGGCTTTTACTATGATATGTTCAAACTTATAGTCTTATGCTGATCATTCTGATAATTGCATTAGGATCTGTCAAACTTTAGTCTTATGCTGACCATTCTGATAATTGCATTAGGATCTGAAGCCAACCATATCATACCTTTCACCTAAAGAGTTGGAATTGGTCTATAATGCTCTCAAAGTAAGGCCTTTGCTTTGCAAAAATTGTTTCCATGCACTTTCTGAAAAATATCTCTGACATTGTGGGTATATCTATATGTTGTTTTTTGTTTGGTACAGTTAGCTTTTGAGGCACATGATGGTCAAAAGAGACGGAGTGGAGAGCCTTTCATCATTCATCCAGTTGAAGTTGCACGTATTCTTGGGGAACTTGTGAGTTAATAGAAGTATGCTCTCATTGAAAAATGTATTCTGCATCTTAAGTCTAACTTGCCTCAACTATTATTCTAGGAATTGGATTGGGAGTCTATTGCAGCTGGATTGCTTCATGACACTGTGGAAGATACAAATGTTGTTACATTTGAAAGAATAGAAGAGGAGTTTGGTCCTACTGTACGCCGCATTGTAGAAGGAGAGACTAAGGTGCTTTATTGATACTTCTACATACAAATATTATTAATGTATTTGTCTAGCTTGAATGTCATGTTAGACAAAACTCTAGATAGTTTTGGCTCATTTTGGCTTCTTTTATTCTTTTTCCCGAACAGGTATCCAAGTTGGGAAAATTGAAGTATAAGAATGAAAATGATTCAGTACAAGATGTTAAGGCTGATGACCTGCGGCAGATGTTTCTGGCCATGACAGAGGAGGTGAGTTTTTTTTTTTTTTTTATTTGCTTATGTTTTTATGGAAAGTAATGCAATAACCAAATGGTTTGCTTTTTAGGTTCGTGTCATCATTGTCAAATTAGCTGACAGATTGCATAATATGCGCACACTTTCACACATGCCTCGACATAAACAGGTTGGTGAAACAAGTCCAACCCTATTTATTTATATACCATTCACTTATTCATTTTAACATTATTGTATAATTTCAGTCCAGCATTGCAATGGAGACATTGCAGGTCTTTGCTCCTTTGGCAAAATTGTTGGGGATGTATCAAATCAAGGTTCATCATTATGCTTCCTTTTGAAAATACTATTTTCATTTTATGCTCATGAATTCAAGATAATATCTGGTTTTAACACATAATCTGATTGCAATTTGCAGTCTGAACTTGAAAATTTATCCTTCATGTATACAAATCCTGAAGATTATGCCCAAGTGAAGAGAAGAGTTGCTGACCTCTATAAAGAACATGAAAAAGAGCTCGTGGAGGTAAATTTTGCCCTCTTTTGCTTAACAATAATTTAGGTAGATCTCTAAAAATATTATCTATTTGATAATTGACATAGTAGTTTAATGTTGAAAGTCCACTTTATGAATTGTCAAGTTATGAGGTTCTTGAACTGATGTCATGTCTACTTAGTTATGATTAGCTTTTTTTTTTTTTGGGAACTAGGCAGACAAAATTTTGATGAAAAAGATTGAGAATGATCACTTCCTGGATCTTATGACTCTTAAAACCGAAATTCGTGCAGTGTGCAAGGAACCTTACAGGTGAAGCCTTTAGTCTCTTTTTTCGGCATTTTGTATGTTATTTATTCAGTTCTCTTCTTCATGATACACGTTTAGAAGTTTTGGGGATTATTTCAAGCTGCATTTTATGTCTACCATCTATAGGTGAGTAGGTTTATTAGGAATGTCATTAATCAAAGAAGACCAAGATGCAAAATTTCATATTGTTCTATCACATGTATTTGCGTTTGCTGATTATGTGGGGACTATGTACGAGTAATTGGGTATGTCGTAGAAATGACCTACCGTATGGTTCTAAGGTAGTTTTAGGGGAGAACAAATGGTCGGTTCGATTAATTCGGTTGTAAATTTTTGAAAACTGACTAAACCAAGTTAATTCTATAAAATATCGAACTGACTGATGGAACTAAGGGAAACTAAAAGTAACCGAACTGACTTAAGTTGGTCGGTTACGGTTGGTTGGTTGGTTACAGTTGGTTATCTCGTTTCTGATTTTGTGGTGGGCTGCAAATTGTTGAGGATTGTGCAGGAGAAAGATGCAAGCCATCTGGGCAACAGCTTCATGGCCTTAACTATAGTGACCAAAATATGATGCAACTTTAAGGGGAAAAAAAATTAACTCAAACATCCATCAAACTCCATGTTCTTTTGATGGGAAAAAGAAAAAAGAAAAAGAAACCTAGTTATAGTAAGCCAATAACCAATTATGCAACATCATACAACTCAAAGCTAAAGATGAAGAACCACTATATACAAAAAATTTGTAAAACATATAAGATTTTGAAGAAATAAAATGAAGCAAATAAAACAAATAATGCAACAAAATTAACTGTTTTGCAGTTTGGGTCACTGACCTTTTATGGTGAGCAACCTTCAGCTAGCGGAGCCATGGAGGAAGAAAAAAATAAAATCGTTGTCCGTTGATGGTTGTGGAGTCGATTTGTGACTTGCTGAGTTGTGATTCAAAGAAACAGAGAGAGAAGAAATAGTCCAAACTCAGAAGGGAAAGGGCAAAAGGCTGGCTGGTGTTGGGTTGATCGGTGGTCACTTGTGGAGGGACTGGATGGTTGGTAGCAACCAAGTGCTGACTGTAACAGGAGTCCAGAGGTCTGTGAGGTGGTGTGGGTGGGAGGGTGAGGCTGCAAAAGACGGAGCAAATGAGAGGAAAACATTTGGGGCTAGGGTTTCATTTGGTAAAATGGGTAAAACTGTAAAAGGTTAAAAAATATTAATAATATATTTATTTAATTTAATTAGTGTAATTTGGTTTTTTCGGTTGGTTCGAGTATCAAAATCTAACACCGACAACCAACTGAAAAACTGCTAAAACCGAGGTGAAAACTGCCATACACCTGAAACCTACTGCAAATGGTTTTTGTTGGGATAGTCGGTTTTCACCTATTAATGCTTAACCCTAGCTAGTTTTGTGGGTGACAAATGGGGCTGGGAGTATGTGATCCGTGATTTCTTCCTTCATTTTTCAAAGAGCAGAGGAGATGCCATTTGACCTGAAGACAGTTAGATTGAGTGACCTGTAAGATATCATTTTGAATATCTGTATCGAACATGGTGTTACTTTGAATATCTGTAGCTAATTTTCCCTTCCCCATGGCCCGCTTTGCCTCTTGTTATGATGGCTTTTGAAGGCTTGTTTGGCAGGCTGTTGGGTGATAATTTCCTTATGTGTAATTGTTGTTATTGGATCACAGTATTTACAAATCTGTGCTCAAATCTAAGGGTTCAATCAGTGAGGTTAACCAAATTGCCCAGGTCTGTTCTGATATTTCCTTGAACCATCATGACATCTATACTGAAACTTTTCTCATGGTTTATTTTTGCTTATGGACACATTGATTCCTGTTGGTTATAAACAGCTTCGTATAGTCATAAAACCAAAGCCATCAGTTGGAGTTGGGCCTTTGTATAGTCCACAGCAGGTGACTTTTTGTGCCAATGCAAAAAGTACTTGGTTGTCTTAAAGAGCATCTGTACTTGGGTAACAATTGAACTTACGTTGTGCAGATTTGCTACCATGTTCTTGGGTTGGTACATGGTATCTGGACTCCTGTTCCTAGAGCTGTATGTATCCTTCTTTCTCCTCGTTTCTGGTATCCATTTGGTATTAGGTTGTTGATAATTTAGTGATTATTGGTCTTACTTTTGAACAGATGAAAGACTACATAGCAACACCAAAGCCTAATGGCTATCAAAGTCTTCATACAACCGTAATTCCATTTTTGTATGAAAGCATGTTTCGCCTTGAAGTTCAGGTTCTTACATTCTCAATATTCCTTTCAGCTATTTCTGAAACAAAGTTTTGCTAAGTTAAATTATTTGAAATGAAATTTTTAATGTGAGAGTATCCTTAAGTTCTTTCCAAACAATTTTGAATCTTCTGATGAATATTGAAGTAATTATTATTGACTCATTCAAGTTAATAATGTATCAAAAGGTGAATGTTCAAATGATGCTCATTGTAATTTATTTTTTTTTTTTTTTAAAGTTTGCAACATATTTGATTAAATATTTTTGTTGGTTTCTGGCAGATTAGAACTGAAGAGATGGATTTGATAGCTGAGAGAGGCATTGCTGCTCATTATAGTGGGAGAGTCGTTGTTACTGGTCTAGTTGGGCATGCAGTGCCAAATGGTAGAAATTCAAGAGGGAAAATGGTTTGCCTTAACAATGCAAGCATAGCACTCAGGGTATACCTAGTTCCCTTGACAAATTGTCATTAAGAATCATCCTTAAAGGAATTTCTTAGCACCTTTTAAAATTCCCTGACAAGAATGCTAATTTTATGAATGAGGCCCTTTCTTTTCTCCAGGTTGGTTGGCTCAATGCAATTAGAGAATGGCAAAAGGAGTTTGTTGGCAACATGAGTTCTAGAGAATTTGTGGATACCATCACCAGAGATCTCCTAGGTAGTCGTGTCTTTGTCTTTAGCCCAAGGGGAGAGGTATGATAATTCACATACCATACTTTGTGCTTTTATTTCTGCTAAAATATTGACAAGATTTTGTGAGGACTAGTGTTTTCATAAATATTTCATGTGATGGACAGATTAAAAATTTGCCTAGAGGGGCTACTGTGATTGATTATGCCTACATGATACACACTGATATCGGAAACAAAATGGTGGCTGCAAAGGTATTTTTCTATTTCGTATCACTAATTATCTGTTTCCAGTGTCAGCCTACAACAAAAGGCACAAGTTTAATGCTTGACCTTCTCATTGCAGGTCAATGGTAATCTTGTTTCTCCCACGCATGTACTTGCCAATGCAGAAGTTGTGGAGATTATCACCTATGACGTTAGTATATATTGACCATGGCCCAATACTTTTCCATTTTGCTGAACTTATAGTCAAACATGTTTCCTTATTTTTTAAATTGTGGGATAACTTCTATTTCCTATGCATGATAAATATATAGTATTTGCGTTTCTTTTTCTTTCAAAATTTTGAAACTAGAAGTTAGGACCACGAAATTCAGAGTATTTTAACATGCATTATTGAAGAGATTTACATGTATTTACTATTTTGTCAGTTGTGACAGAATAAAAGTGACATAGGTTGCTAGTTGAAGTACTTAGAAAAAATCTAGTTATTGCTGTTTGATATCTTATCTGCATTCTCATTTTCCCATTATTCTAAGTTCACCAGGTTGCAGCATTGATATTATAGGTTATTTGTGCAAAAGCAATAAGCCTTTTTTTTTTTAAATAATTTACAACTTTGCCTCTTGTTCCAGGCACTCTCAAGCAAATCAGCTTTTCAAAAGCATAAACAGTGGTTGCAACATGCTAAAACACGTAGTGCCAGGCATAAAATCATGAAAGTAGGTTGATTTCATGGAGAATGAAACTATGAATTTTATATATATATATTTGTTCTCTCTTAATTGTCGATGCTTTGATTGTCTAAATTACTACTTATATTTAGTTCTTGAGGGAGCAAGCTGCACTATCTGCTGTGGAAATAACAACAGATAGAGTAAATGACTTCATTGCCGATTCTGAAGAGGAGACTGAATTGGAAGATCTCTCACATATTTCCAGATGGAGCAAACCTCTACGTGAGAAGATCCTGAGGAACGTTGTGGACTTTTCATCCCCTGGAAGTTGTGAAGATGCCTTGATGGCAAAAAATGGAAGTATTTGGGTCCCTAAAGTCAACGGGAAACATAACAAACATGTCCAGCGTGTGGGTTTGAAGGTCAATGGGGACTTTTTATCACTGGGCAATGGTGCTGCAAAAATGATACCTGCAAACATTCCCCCACACAAGGATGTATTGCCTGGCTTGGAATGTTGGCAAGCCAGTAAAATTGCCCTATGGCACAATCTTGAAGGACATTCTATCCAGTGGTTTTCTGTTGTTTGTATAGACCGAAGAGGTAAATCATTTGGTAATTATGTTTACGATTGTTTTACACTTGCTTTTCATAGAAGGTTTTTATTATAAGTGGCATACAAATCCAAACAATTAGAGGAAGTAGGCACTTATAGGATTGCTGGAAAATTAGGTAGGGATAAAATGAGAATGCTGAATTACAGTCCTCTAGTTGACTTGTTTCCTTTTTCTGCTGTCAGAGGAAATGTGGATCATCCTACTAAGCTATTCTTATAGACATTAGTCTTAGTCTTTAGAACCATGTTGTCAATGTTCTATCACCAGAGCATTTAGATTTAATATTCCATCATTTTCAGCCATTTAGATTACATCAAACTGTTTTTTATGTGTCTAATTGCAAATGTGATTTTAGGAATAATGGCTGAGGTCACAACAGCATTGGCTGCTGTAGGCATCAACATATGCTCCTGTGTGGTGAGTGGTTTAAATTCATCAATCATTTAGCAGTTTACTTCTGAGTGTTAAGTGTTTGCTAGTTCCATAACATCTTTACTTTCTTTTTTTCAGGCTGAGATTGATAGAGGAAGGGGAATGGCTGTCATGTTATTTCATGTTGAAGCCAACCTGGAAATTTTGGTACTGTGTTCAGATCTATTTTAATTCAATTTTGTTTCTTATATTCCTTTTTACCTTTTCTACTTTTTCAATTGCCCCCTTGTATCTGTATGTGTGCATGTGTGAGAAGGAGTTTTATGTTTTTAAAGTGCCATGAGATGAATTACATATTGACACAAGGAACTGCTCCATTCTGTCTCAGGTTAATGCTTCTTCAAGGGTGGATCTAATCCTGGGTGTTCTGGGATGGTCTATTGGTTGCAGCTGGCCATGCTCAATTGAAAACAACCAACTTCGTGAGTGCTAACTCGACGATGGATCCAATCAATCCAACTAGTTGACCCAGCCATTGCAAGCTTGGGTATGAAGTTTTGTCCCCCATTGTTCTTACAGTAAAATTTGCTATGTTAGTCTATAATCTTCATCTATTTGTTAGACCCTTATAACCAAACAAACCAGGAGCCAAAGTAAGTTGACTCTGGTTCAGGGCACTGTATATAGAAAGAAAAGAGAAGGTTAGAGTTGAGTATACACTTGTAAAGATGCCTATACGTAAGGATAGGTAAACACTTACGTTTTCTTAAGTATCATTCATGTAATACCTATTCTTTTCCTTTCCCTTGGTTCGTGGCTTGTATTTTTATTGGATTCCAATTTGAGAAACATTTTCATAATAAATTTTGGTAATTTGAGACACTACACGATATAAAACTGATAAAAAAAAATCATTTGTGTTTTAAAAAATGTGTTTTGTATTGATTCATGTTGACACAAATTTTCATACGATACAAGTCATATCTTAATATATTTAAATACATGTAAAACACGAAAAACACAATTAGTTATAATAGGTAACACTGATATATGTGTAATGTATGATATGATATAAAAATTACGTGTAATCTAGTTTTGTTATATATGTTTAACATGTTTAAATGTGTAATACATTTTTTATATTTATTTTAATTTAATATAAACATATAAAGATTATTTTCATTTTTAATCTTTTAATTATGATAATTAATTATTCAATATCATATAAATGTTATTTTAAATATTTAATTATTATATTCATTTAATAATTGTTATAAAATTATTTTTTATGTTAATAATATAAATACAATATAAAAATTAGTATTAGTCTTATAAATCATTATTTTATTTTTTAATTTTTAATAGTTAATTATTTTGAATTTGATATTAAAAACTAATATAGTTATATAATATATATTAAAATTTAAATATATATTAAATATACATTAAATGGGTATCAAATTTTTTTATTCTTTTTATTGTGTAAGTATTTTTTTATAGTATTAATATGCTAAATTTATTAAATTATAAATGATGAATAATTTATAATTTTATTATTATTTTAATTGTGTTTTTATATATATTCGTGTTAGTCGTATTTATTCGTATATATCGATTTTATTCATTTTTATTCATATCGTATTTGAACAGATTAATTATACACATATTAACTGTGTAGTATCGCTTCTTACATGTATAATAAACATATTATGTTCATGTTTAAGATTTAAATACATTTTATAATTTGTGTCATATTCATATTTAAATAATTATTGCATTATATATGTCAAACATGACATAAAATACGATAAAAAATACGAATTATCAAATCTATATGACGTGACTGGCTATAAGAAACACCTCGCTTTGCTTTATTGGATGGAGCAGCTACAAAGTAAATGCAGTACCAGGGATAAATGTAGTAGTAGGGGTAAGCTGAAGAGAATGAGATCTATATGTGTCAAGCTCTAGTTTCAGGGTATTCCTAGAAAGATATAAAAGAAAGGTAGTTAGAGGCAGAGGTATGGAGTGTCCCCTACGTTTGTACTCTGATGCATAAGTCAGAAAAAATTAGGTCAAAAAAAGAGTAACAAGGAGAAGATGGAGTGGTGTGTGTTCCTTTCATAGTGCCTGGGCTTTCATGTTTATATATAAGTGGTAGGGGACCATTAAGGAACAATAAAGACACTATTAAGCTGACATGGCACTGAAAATGTAACACAAATGTCAAAATTATTTCTGGTTGTCTGTTGAAGGCTTCTAACATAAAAAAGACTATTATGCTCTTTTGACCACTAAATGCCTTCAACATTTTGTCCCCTTATCAAGCAATCTAAGTATTAGACAACTTGATGTATGATTATTACATTCCACGTAGATCAGGTAGGTAGAGAAAGATGATGTGAAACATGGTTCTTCGTCGCCAACGTCATGGGGGAGAATTGTACGAGAAGATAAATGCCCTGGAGTCGTGGTTTGATTTGGTGAGAGTCTGATCTTGTGCGTACATCATGAGTTGAGTGCATGGTTGGCTTAAAGGTCACCAAGGTATTAATCATACAAAATGATCTAAGGTTAGTAATGGAGTTCATCCAGTCGACATGAGACTAGTGTTTTATTTTAGGAGTTTGAATTTGGGTTTTTACTTTGAACTTTAGCAACAAGTTGGGCATCCGATCTATTCCGAAGAGTTGTCTGATCTAACTAGTCTAAGCTGGGGTTCGTCTAGTCTAGCGGGTTTGATGGCATTAAATGATAGAGGTAGTTTGAGCAAAAAAAATTAAGTAAGAAAGATGAAAAAACATATGGCTATTTTCATTCTGACGAATGGTATGATATGTGTCATTCTTCTAATCTACCATGTGGCTATATAAATGGATGTCGGGGCTCTAGTTTTTCACATTTCTATTTTTTTTGCTCTCAATCAAATCTAAACTTTTCGACCCTTAAAGCTTTTTGTCCTTAAAGCTTTTCTACACTTTTTTCAACACGTATTCTTAACTGTCTTCTAGCATAAATTCTAGGGAAGACGGGAGTTATAAGGTAAAACCTAAGGGGTTAGCTTAGGCAAGACGACGAGGATCTGATTTTACTATTCATCGAGAACCATAATTGTGAGAAGATGACTTTTTAGTTCAAGCTGATGTTTGAGAAAGGGCAGCGGCGTAATGTAAAAAATTTGTTTAAGCAAAAGAAGAATAGGGTCTGAGCACGGAGGAGCTATGTGCTTAAATAGACTTTGACCTACAAAATCCATCACCTTTTTTCATCTCTTAGGTCGATCCATCTTCTATGGCCGACATTCCTTCATCTTCGGCTGTTCTTCATTTTCGGATTCGATCACGTCAATTTTTTTCTACTTCTATTCTTTCCTACATTGATACTCATGTTGTCACTTCTATTCTACCCCAGTCAATCTTATTGAGATCTCTTTCTCTGTTGAAAGGTCTATATCTTATCTTTTTTCCTCCGACGTTGAGTTGTACTCAACCACAGTTTCATCTCGAAATCTTGGTCCTCCTCACAAGTCAAAGTCTTCTGATAGTAAAGATTCTGATAAGGAAGATTCTAAAGAGAAATAGGAGGAAAGAAGTACCTCGACTGGAAAAAATGATGGTGAGGAAATGAATCTTAAGGGGCAAGATGACCTGATCGAGGTCCTTATATATACTCCCTATGACCTCGGTATGATCTTGAAGGACGTAATAAGCGAACTAATGGGTAAGGCAAATCTTGAAAATTATCCTAATATGTGTTCAGCTCATCACATCCAAAGTTTGACGATGACTTTTTTTCCCAAAGATGGTACAGTATAATAATGCCAAACTCCTCAGATTAGATCATTGATAGACTAGTGCCACATTGGCTCCACATGTATTGGGATTACTTTGTGGTCGATATGAGGTTTCCACTTCATTCTTTATTTGTTTCAATTTTTAATTCCTATAATTTAACTATCACCCAGCTCACCCTTAACTTTATATAGTACATAGTTGCTTTCATCATCCGTTGTCAACATCTGTACATCCTTCTTTCTCTCTTTCTATTCAAAGAGTTCTTTTCTATTAAAATGCACCATAATGATAGGAGGTAGTATTATGTAACAGCTTGGCCCAATAAGAAACTGTTTATCGATTGTTTGAGCTCAATAAAAAGTGAAAGATGTTTCTCTGCATTTAGCAATAAAAAATAAATAAAGATGACCAACCCAAGGTTGAGGTCACTGCTGAGGTTGAGGCTTAAGAAATAAAAACTGTGTTTGGCACTTTTGTGGATCACCAATGGCTCTCTCTGTCCTAATCTATTAGATTGGGATAGAATAATAGAGTAAACTCGTAAAGGAGAGCTCATCATTGATTCCCACAGGCTAACTTCCCCTAAAGTAATAAACAAGATAAAGTATCAGGGTAGCTTTAAGGTAACCTTGTAGAATTTTATTTTAATTTAATTTTATCTAACTGTTAGCTCGATTTTATAAAGATGGTCAACAATAATGACTTTGATTTCGATCTGTACCAGTAAACCTAGAGGCCTAAAAAGGGCAAAAAAATTAGTTTGGGGCTTCGTCTTGCAAGGGGGATAAGGTCGTCAGCCCCTCACTACATCGATCTTTCATAACCTAGAAAACAAAGGCTAAGATTGGTCAGCATCTTTGTTCAACATCAACACCAGCACTATCACCTCTTTTAGCCAAAAGACCAAGGGTGGAAGTCTTCTTTTCTACTTTGAAGAATCCCAATACTAGGGTGTTGAGGCCCAGCTCAAAGAAAATCTGTACAAGCTTAGAGTATACTTTTGTCAATGACCTTTTCACCAGCTTAATCGTGGCAAAAAGGTTTTGCAAAGTCGTAGTCCCTCCCTAGGTAAACACTAATTGACTTTAGCTCTGTTTTCTTATTGTTTTTCATTTCGCTAAGTCTAAGCTCGTGCTACACATTCAAATAAAAATTTTCTCTTTAGCCCTTAGAGAACACCAACCAAGCCCTCCATCATACCTATCTCGTTATAGGCCATTTGTTTAAGGTCGAGAAGGATATAGTTGTCCAAGTTGGGGAGCACAAGAAAAACTCAGACACTTTGGGCAATGTCAGGTCTATCATTATCATTTCCCATAAAAAAGAGGTTGAGTTGAGGACAAAAAATGATGAACTGACAGCAAAGCTGGAAGTGTCTTAGTTGATAAAGCCCCAATTGAATCCATGAGAGAGCAGGTCGAGCTTAAGCTCAATGATGCTTAAAACGAGATAACAGGTCTGAGGTTTGAGTGAAAAGCCAAAGAGAAAGAATAAAAAGATCTAAAGAAGAAGGTCGTGGAAGACTTTAAGGCCTTCAATGAATGCCTTCAAATAAAAGTAAAGTTTTTTTAAAAAATGTACTAGGTGCCTTTTAGTTGGCAAAAGATAAGGTAAAATTTAAATTCTCCACCCTCAACATCGACCTTTCTGATATTAATATCAACAATATCATATTGAGACCTCTTCCAAATCAACCCGATAAGGAGGAGGAAAATGAATAGAATGATGATGATGAAGCCATAGACGTTAAGCTCAAGGTTGCTTTGGGTGCCAAGGATGAGGTAGAGGAGGCTGATGAGGCTAAGGTTGTCACTACTACTCTTGTTGATAGCGATTTTGCTTATATTGTTATTGCTATAGATGTTGCTAACACATAATTTTTTTGTTTTTAACTTTTGTAAATTTTTGCTAATGCATGAGGTCAATTTTTGTAGTGACCTTGGATAGGAATGATTTGTCTGACATCTTTTGTACTTAACATTTTTGTACTTAATAGAAAATGAAATAAAAATTTTTGTCCAGTTCAATCCAAGTTTCAGCTTAGTTTTATTATAATTTTTTCTTTATTTACACAAGTTTAAGCACAGTTAATTAAAAAAATTTGAGCCCAGTTAACTAAACTAAGGATTTACGTGATCACTTGGATTAAATTAACTTGAAAATCCATTTAACTTTTTAGTCAAATTTTATTAGATCGGTTAGGCGAAGCTCATTGAGCATAACTTGATTTTTGCATTCAAGTATAATATACAAGTGTGAGCTTGATTTAGACCAAGCTATTAAAAGTAGACCTCTAAATTATCTATATTCCACTTCTTTGGGATGACATTGCTATTCATATCTTGCAGTTTGTAAGTCACATCATGGATGACCTCTTTAACTATATATGATCTTTATCAGGTCATGGTTAATTTACTAGCTCGATTATCTAGTCCTGAGGCTTCAACTTTTTTAAATGCCAAGTCATCATTTTTTATGTGCTTATGTTGAACCTGTTTATTATAATAATTGGCCACCTTTTGCTGATAAGTTGCTATCCATGTTAGGGCTATGTCCCTATGTTTTTTCGATGAGGTATAGGTTGGCCCTAAGTGCTTCTTCATTTTCTTTTTTTGTAACCCTAATTCGACTCTCAAGCTCAAAAGGTCGATCTCAACAATTACCACCACCTCTCTTTCAAAAGCTAGATGGAATAAGGTTTCACCTATTGGTATCTTTGTGGTTATTTTCAAAGCCCATAGCACCTTTGGTAGCTCATTGGCCCACTTTCCCTTTACTGCATCAAGTTTCTTTTTCAGAGCTTCTAACATTGTTTTGTTTATAGCTTTGACCTATTCATTGGATTGAGAATGGGCAACCGATATGAACCTAAGGTCAATGTAAAGGTTTGAATACCATTCTTTGAACCTTGAGTTTTTGAATTATTTGTCATTGTCCGTTATTATGGACCGAGGTAAGCCAAATCTGTAGATTATATTCTTTCACATAAATTTTTTGACTTGAGTCTCTGTAGTAGTGGCTAAGGCCTAAGCTTCAAGTCATTTTATGAAGTAATCTACTACTACTAAGATAAATCTCCTTTAGCACATAGTATGGGTGATCAGTTCAAGGACGTCTATTTTCCACTGTATGAAAAGCCACAAGCTGATGATATGGATTAGCTAGATCGAGAAAAAATGCTACACATGAGCAAACTTCTAACACTTATCATATCTCTTAACCAATTCGGTTGCATCCCTTCTGATAGTGGGCCAATAATAGTCTTGTTTGAGCACTTTATAAGTTAATGGCCTAGGTCCAAGGCGGCTGTCACATATTTTTTCATAGATTTCTCGTAAGACATAGTTTACCTCTTTCTCATTAATACATCTTAAATAAGGTAGACTAAATAATCTTCTGTATAATTTTTTCTTAATCATCATGTACCAAGGGGCCTTTCTCGTTAATGCCTTAGCTTAGATTCTGTTCTCAAGTAGTGCTTCTGTGGTCATGTATGCCTTGATTGGTGTCATCCAAGTTTTTTTCTATGATTTGCCTTATGAGCTTATCCTTGGTGCATTTTGTATCAGCTTTTCTACCAAGACTTGGTTTGGGCTTCTATTATTATTCCTGAAGCCAACTTAGATAAAAAGTCTGCCAACGAATTTTTTGACCTTGATATTTTCTTTATCTTGATCCATTTAAAGCCAGCCACTGAGGCCAGTGCTTTATCTAGATATTTTTTAATTTCATCTTTTTGAGCTCTAAATTTCTCATTTATTTAATCGACCTCTAGTTAGGAATCATTATATGTAGTTATATATTGAATGATGAGCTTGGTTGCCAACCTTAAGCCAGCTATTAGTACCTCATATTTCACCTCATTATCGGATGCCTTGAACTTAAATCTCAAAGCATATGGGTATTGCAATCCTTTCAGGCTGATCAAAATAAGGTAGGCTTCTTCCGAGCTTATCAAAATAAGGTAAGTCCCAACATTTCTAACTTTTGTAAGACCTGTCTCAATGGTTGGTTAGTCAATACATGATCACATGGGCTTGGAAATATGGCTTGAGTTTTTTTACTGAAGCAACAACTATATAACCTAACTTTCTATACCATTGTAGTTAATTTTTGGCCCTGTTAATATTTTGCTCACAAAATACATCAATTTTGCTTGCCCTCCTCTTTTCGAACTAAAATCGAGTTGATGGCTTGGTCCGTGATGGCCAAGTATAGGTACAAGATTTCATCAAACCTCAGCTTAGACAAAATAGGTGGAGAGAATAAGAACTTTTCAAGTTCTTCAAAAGCTTTTTGACACTAAGAGGTTCACCTAAAGTCAAAGACATTTCTAAGAATTTTGAAGAATGGCAGACATCATTCTACCAACTTGGACATGAATTAGCTTAGGGCGACTATTTTGCTAGTTAACTTTTGTACTTCTTTCATCGAGGTCGGCTCTTTCATGTTTAGGATTGCTTGAATCTTTTCTAGGTTCATCTTTATTCCTCTTTTGTTGATCATGTAACCAAAAAAACTTACTCGATGTGACCTTAAAGTCATATTTGCTTGGGCTGAGCCTCATATTGTACTTTCTTAAGATGTTGAACATCCCTTTAAGGTCTTTCAGGTGCTCGATCAAGGTCTTACTTTTGATTATCATATCGTCCGCATATATATATATATATATATATATATATATATATCTCTAAGGTCTCTATTCCTCGTTATCCTTAAGCATTTGGATTTGGTTGTAACAAGAATAGGCATCCATAAAACTAAGAAAGTCATGTTCGACACTATTATCCATTAGCTTATCTATGCAAGGGAGAGGAAAACTGTCTTTTAGGCATGCTTTGTTCATGTCAATAAAGTCGACACACATCTTTCATTTTTTACTATGCTTTTTGACTATGATCACGTTGGCTATTCATTTAGGAGAGTAAACCTCCATGATAAAACCCGTTTGCAATAATCTATCGACCTCTTCCTCGATGGCCTTTTATCTTTTTGAGGTAAAAATTCTTTTTTTTTTGTTAAATTGGATTTACCTCGGGGTTAGTATGTAGCCTATAAACCCTTATTTTGATTTCAATACTAGGCATATTGGATGGAATCTAGGCGAATAGATTGATATTATCTTTTAAAAGTTGAATTAATTGATCTTTATGTTAAAGTTTAGTTTCGATCTGTATATGTTTTTCAGGGATACTATCCCAGAATGAAATTCTTACGAGATCCTCAGTTAGCTCAAGTCAATTTTCCTCTCTGTTTGATTTTAGTTAATTATCTCTTTATGTTCAGTTAGGTCGAAATCATTTTTTATGAAAACAGATCTTAATGTGATGATCAATATATTATGGATAACTTGTTGAATATGTATGTAGTGAAATTGGTATGTATTTTTAAATGTTCTTGCTTTAGGTGTTCTTGCTTGTGGCTTCTTACTTTTTATTGACTTCTGTTGTTTGACTTTCCTTAGTGCTTCTATTCTCGACCAAACTACTAATCTATTTCCTAGTCCTTTCTTTCATTATTGTAACATAACACTGATGTGTCTGGACTAGTCTCCCCTAACCTCTCCAATCCCTTTAGGTGTTGATCATTTTACTTTCAGATGGAGAGCTAAGCTTATAAGTTGCATATCATATTCGCTAGGTTGACTCAATATCATGCTGTAGGTTGATGGGATGTCTACCACCATAAACTTTATAATCGAGATGGTTATTGTCATAACAATTTTTCGTCCAGGCGGACTCGATCGCTAAACTTGGTGAAAATTTTTAGAGTCACCACCAATTTTTTTAAAGGGTGTGATTGGTCACCCAAAAATATCATCTTTTAATAAAAATCTTAAAATTAATCAAGATTTACTAAAAAAAGTTTAGATCTACGAAACCAAGATTAGGTCCGAGAGTACGGGTACAAGTGAGGAAGGTATCAGCACATTCACGTTGCCCGTTCGAAGAACGATACCAATTAAACATATGTAATCCTTTAATTTTGATGATCCAATTTTTTATATTTATTTAATTTCTTAAAAGTTATTTAAAAATATTTTTTTGTTGTGAAATTAGTATTATTATTATTATTATTATTTTGTATTCTATAAATTTTCCAACGCTTTGACAAAATTTATAAAAATTCATTATTTAAAAAGTATTTTGAGAAAATTGACCATTCACAAAATTATTGAAATCTCATCATAAGATATTTTATTTACTTGTTTTAAAAAAGATTTTAGGAACATCTTGACTTTTTGATGAGCTCCTAAAAATTTTGAACCCGTTTTAGGATTATCCTAACTTTTGACAAGATCCTAAAAAAATCATTTTTTTTAGTTAAAGGGAATTAATTAATTAATTAATCTTTATTATGATTATTTTAAAAACTTTTTATTATTTATTAATTATTTTTATTAAAAAATTTAGATTATCCCAACTCACTAAATAAATCTAAATATTTATATCTTGCTTGTATTAAAAAAAATTAAATTTTTTCAATTTTTTATTTTTTAAAAAAAATATTCAAAATATCAATTATTATTATTTTTCATTATTGTCTTACATTGTCTAGATCAATCTTTGTTTTAGTAAAAATAATTTTAGATTATCCCAACTCTACGGTGAAATTCAAAAAATTATTTTTATTTGCAATAATTAAAGAAAACTAAACTTTTTCAGCTTTCTTTAAAAATTACATTTGAAAATTTTAATTAAATAATTTATTTTTTTTATTTATCATTTTTCTTATTATTTATTTTTTGTAATAAAAATTATCTTTTAAATTATCTCAACACTTTGATGAAATTTAAATAATATTTTTGCTTATAATAAAATTTTATTTTCCTTAAATAGTTAGTATTAATTATTTTTTTGTATATTATATTTTTAAGTCTTTAAGTAATTTTCGTCTTATTTTTATTTTGAGAATTATTAATATAAAATAACAATAATAATAATAACAATAATATCATGAAAAAATAAAATAAAATAAATCAACATAAAAATCAACACAAAATAAATAAAATCAAAATTAAAATAGAAAATAAAAGGGAAAACCTGCGAAACGGGTGGGATTGGCTCGTGGGTTGACGCGCAGATCCTGTGCGGGTCGAACTCGGTTCAAATGTCCAAAACGACATCATTTTAAAGGGCTTATAAAAGGCTTATTTTTGGTTTTTTTTTTTTCTTTTGCCTCTTTCTCTCTACCCGAGAGCCTCTCTCTCTAAAAACTCAACCCCTCTCATCGATCGTCATGGGTACCTAGTTTTCGATCAATTGCTGCTATGCACCAGTGGCCGAAATCTTCAATGGCATCAAAAAATTCAAAGATCCCTAGATTTCGATGGTAAAAAAATTCAATGGTCGTCAAAAAATTCAAACTTTTCAGTTTTCGGTGACCTAAGAAAATTTTTAAATATTCTCAAAAAATCCAAAATTGCTCATTTTTCTTTTTCAAGTATTTCCTCAAACTTATATTTTTCAAAAACAAAATCTCAAACTTCATAGATCGAGAATTTCATTCTCAATTTTTTTTTTTTTGCTGTTAGTTCCTCTGTAAAAAAAGATTATGATTGTTATTTTTTTTTCTTTGATTGTGTTCCCTTCTTTCCTTTTCTCTCTGTTTTTTTTTTAATAGAGATTAGTTCTATTTATAGAGCTTTTGGCATTTAAGATCCCATATCTTCTGGGATCTTTTTTGTGAAAAATTTGGGTGTCTATCTGATGGCTTTTGGTCACCAGATTTCATGCTACAAGTTAGGCAGTGTCAGGGAGAAAGATTGACCACTTTGGTAGCTTGATTTCAGCTGCCAGAGTTGAAATCAAAGATTTTTTTTACTTTTTTTCCTTTTTTTAAAAAATTAATAATAATATCAATAATAATATTAATATATAAAAAAATAGTTAGTAAAAATTAGAGCATACAGCTGTCCCTCTTTGCTTATTTCTAAGAATCAAGAATAAAACAAAGACAAAAAGATATCAATTTTGTTCAGGTAAACACATACAAAAAAATGAAACATTGAACATAAAGTTTTTTTTTTTTTGAAAGAAAATTTGAAAGGCTCCTATAAACAGAAGCTATGAAACTTTAAATTAAAAAAACTCCTTTGATCAAAGGCAACGAACTTTAAATTCAAAAGAGCTCATTTAACCAAAGGCAACAAACTTTAAATATTAAAAGGCTATTCTCACCAGAGGTAACGAACTTTAAATTCAAAAATGCTCTTTTAACTAAAGGCAACAAACTTTAAATATTAAAAGGTTATTCTCACCAGAGGCAATGAACTTTAAATTCAACAATGCTCTTTTAACTAAAGGTAACAAACTTTAAATATTAAAAGGCTCCTCTCACTAGAGGCAACGAACTTTAAATTCAAAAGTGCTGCACTACCATCAAAGGCAACAAACTTTAAATATTAAAAAGCTCATTTAACCAAAGGCAACAAACTTTAAATGTTAAAAGGCTCCTTTGACAAGAGGTAACGAACTTTAAATTCAAAAAGCTGAGAGGCAAGGCAATGGTATTTGAAATATTTATCTAAACAGAGGGTTCATATCTTTCATATTTTTAACTTTTCTTTTGTTGATCTTGGATTGTCGTAGACTCATACATCCGTTGTGTCACATGCATGCGTGAGTAACATTTTCATGCTTTTGCAAAGCCATGCAATGAATGATGATCATAATGTGAATGCACTCATTATGCAAATAAAGAAACCATCTTCTTTCTCTCTCTTTTTTTTGTCATTTTTTTAATCCTTGAAATTTTTCAAGGTTTGTTTTCTTTCTTCTTCTCTTGAATCCCATGCATTACAAAGTTGATTAAGTTCAGATGAAATAGATTTTTCTTCATATCCTATATTCAATGTTGACCACTTTTATGACTTATAGGCCATTCTTTTCATTGATCATTGTTCCTTACTATTTTACTTATCATTTTAAATCTTTTTCAAAATAATGTGTGTGTCTTTTATGGTCATTGTTATTCCTTCATTATCTTTTGAATTTTACAACAACTATAACACATTGCATATTTCTTTTTTTAATGAGAAGGATAAAAGGAAGGATAAACAAAAAGGTATTTTATTTCAGTAAAAGTGAGAAGTGTTTCATGCATTATCCAAAAGGATATAACAAGCACAACAAGTAATCATATAACAAATGTTCAAATCATCATGAACTAATTCATCATGGATTCTTTTCTAAAGACTCTTGATTGGTGCCTTTGACTTTCGAAAAAGCAACAGACCAAGCCAGCCTAAAACCAATTAGATCTTCTAGCATATATTGAGGATTGACCCACTCCATTCACTATCTTTTTTTTATTTTTATATAAGCTACCTTTTTAGGTTTTCAACTCAGATATCTTTTCAATTCATTTTTTTATGTTTTTTTAAGCATAATACTTTTTTACTGCATCGACATTAACTAGATTTGGTAGATCATCTTCATCCATTCTTGCCAAGATCAGCACCCTACCAGAAAAAGCTTTTTTCACCACATATGGGCCTTCCCAATTAGAAGTCTATTTTCCTTAATGATCCTATTGATTGGGAAGAATCTTCTTCAATACTAATTTTCCCTCTCGAAATTGTTATGGGTGAACTTTCTTATCATGAGCTCGCATCATTCTTTTTTGATACAATTGGTCATGGTAAAGTACAGCTAATCTCTTTTCTTCAATGAGATTCAATTGTTCATATTAAGTGCGAACCCACTCAGCTTCTTCTAACTCAACTTCCATGAGAACGCACAAAGAAAGAATTTCAACTTCAATGGGCAATACTGCCTCCATCCCATATACCAATGAAAATGGTGTAGCTCTTATAGATGTATGAATCGAAGTTCGATAAGCATGTAATGCAAATGGTAGCTTTTCATGCCAATCTTTATACACATATGTTATCTTTTCAATAATTCTTTTTATATTTTTATTGGTCGCTTCAACTGTCCCATTCATCTTTGGACGATAAGGCGTTGATTTATGGTGTTTGATTTTAAACTGAGCATAGACCTCAATCATCATTTTATTATTCAAATTAAGAGCATTATCCAAAATGATCTTTTCTGAAAAGCCATATTGACATATGATCTCTTTCTTGATGAACTTGCAAACCACCATTCTTGTCACATTAGTATATGAAGCTACCTCTACCCACTTTGTGAAGTAGTCAATCACCACTAAAATGAATCGATGCCCATTTAAGGCTTTTGGTATAATGGGACCTATCATATCCATTCCCCACATAGAGAAAGGCCAAGGTGTTGACATAACATGCAAGGACGTTGGAGGAACTTGAATCTTGTCAACATAAATTTAACATTTGTGGTATTTTCTAACATAGTCAATACAATCTTTTTTCGTTATTAACTAATAGTATTATGTTCTCATTATTTGCTTAGTCATCATGTAACCATTTGCATAAGTTTCACAAACACCTCCGTGAATTTTTTCTAGCAACTTTTTGACTTCAGCAGCATTCACACATCTCAATAGTGTTTGGTCTCGATTTCTCTTATATGAAATTTCTCCATCTAGAAAGAAACACATTGTCAATCTTCTCAAAGTTCTCTTATCATTCTCTAATATGTGCTTTGGGTACTATTGATACTTAATGTATTGTAATATGTCAAAATATCATGGTTTTCCATTAACTCCTTCTTCAATATTTGAACAGTGAGCTGGTTTCTCTTGCAAGCTCAATTTGATGGGTTGGATTTCAACATTTTCATTTAATTTGAACATTACGCCAATGTAGCCAAAAGCATCAGCCATCTGATTCTCTTTTCAGGGTAAATGATGAAACCAAATATTCTTAAATTCTTTGATCAATTTTGATACGTACTTTTGGTATAAAATCAACTTTGAGTCTCTGGTTTCTCATTCTCCTCGCAATTGGTATATGTCTAAGGCGGAGTCTCCATAAACTTTTAATGCACAGGCCTTCCTTTAAAGAGTAGCTTGAAGACCCATAATATATCCTTCATATTCTACCATATTATTGGTGCAATCAAAATTTAGTTTTACAGTGATTGGGTAGTAATCCCTTTTTAGAGATATCAAAACTACTCTTATACCATGCCCCAAAGCATTTGATGCACCATCAAAATACATTTCCTATATATCTTCATTATACTCTTCTTTATCTATATGTAATACAAACATTAAGTCTTCATCTGAAAAATCAAATGTCATAGGCGCATAATCTTTATGGGTGTGTTCTATAAGAAATTTAGCAATAACACTTCCTTTGATTGCCTTTTGTGACACATATACAATGTCATATTCAAAAAGTAATACTTGCCATCTTGTTATTCTTTCTAACAATGAAGGCTTTTCAGAGATGTAGTTGATTAGGTTTAATTTTACGATGAGCCAAGTGGTATGATACAACATATATTGTTTGAGCCGATGAGCCGTCCAAGCTAGTGCACAACACTTCTTTTCCAATGGTGAATACTTTGACTCGTAATCAGTAAACTTTTTATTCAAGTAATAAATGGCTTGTTCTTTCTTTCCTGTTTTATCATGTTGCCCAAAAACACATCCTATTGATTTTTCATGCACCGTCAAATACATGATAAGAAGTCTTCCAGGACAGCCGGCATTAATACTGGTGGGTTTGATAAGTATTCTTTAACTTTTTCAAACACCATTTGACAATCTTTATCCTATTCTCCTGACCCGTATTTTCGAAGAACCTTAAATATGGAATCACATTTGGCTGTAAGTTGAGAAATGAAATAAGCAATATAATTCAGTCTCCCTAAAAATCCCCTTACTTCTTTTTATGTACACAGAGGTGATAGCTCTTGGATGGCATGGATCTTATCTAGATCCACCTCTATTTCTCTTTTACTGACAATAAATTCCAATAATTTTCCTGAGGTTGCACTAAAAGTGCATTTAGCTGGATTGAGCTTAAGCTGAAACTTTCTTAATCTCTTAAATAGCTTTTTGAGATTAGTCACGTGATTTTCTTCGTCATGGGGTTTGGCAATCATGTCATTCACATATACCTCTATATCTTTGTGCATCATATCGTGGAATAAAGTTACTATGGCTCTTTGATAAGTTACCCCAGCATTTTTCATACCAAAGGGCATGACTTTATAGCAAAATGTTCCCCATACTATCATAAAAGTAGTCTTTTCCATATCTACTCATGCCATTTTAATTTGATTATAGCCTGAAAATCCATCCATGAATGAAAACAAAAAGTGCCTAGTGGTATTGTCCACTAGAATGTCAATGTGAAGCAATGAAAAATTATCTTTTGGACTTGCTTTATTTAGACCCTGATAATCAACACACATTCTCACTTTGCCATCTTTCTTGAGTACTGGGACTATATTCGCCACCCATTCGGGATATTTGGCCACTTCTAAGAATCCCGCATCAAATTACTTTTTCACTTCTTTCTTTATTTTCAACAATATTTTAGGTTTCATTCTTCTCAATTTCTATTTAATTGGTTTGCACTCAGGCTTCAAAGGTAGCTTATGCACTATAATTTTAGTATCTAGCCCTGGCATATCTTGATACGACCAAACAAATATATTTACATATTCATGTAGTAACTTTATCAACTCTTACTTTATTGGTGATGACATCAAAGTACCAATCTTAACCTCTTTTCTAGTTTTTTTATCCCCCAAATTAACAATTTCAGTGGCTTTTTTATTAAGCATGATTTGTTTCTCTTCTTGTTCCACTAATCTCAATAATTATGAGGATATTGCATAGTCTTCTATATTCTCTTAATCATCGAGTTCACCAATATAAATAGAATTTTCAAAATCAAATCCTGAAATATTGTCATAACGATTTTCATATTCATTATTTAGATACCTGAAAATAATTGAAATTGACGAAATATAGAATGATGTATAGTAATGCAAGGAATGAAAAAGGTAAAAGAAATGGACAAATATGCTATGCTTGTCATTTATTCAATTGAAAATGAGGAAACAAATACACATAAGACATTTAATGCTTTTAACAAAAACATTTAAATTAGGTTCAACACATTACTTTGGAGAAAATTTAAAAATAACAAGTAGCTCTTCAACATGTTAATTTTTTAGTTCTGTCCCATGAGGAGTAAGATAAACCTATGGATAGCTTAGATCTTCATTCTCTTTTTCTTCACCCACCATTTGTATTGAAAATTCAGCAAAGATATCTTCCAATGATGATGTAAACTCTTTCTCTATGTTTTCTACTACATCTGGATAGATATAGCCAACTAAAATGAAAGTCTTATAAAAGGAAGGAAAAGATAGGCTTTCAGTTTCTACTTCTTGCCCTATAAAATGAGCCAACCTTTTTTCTTTTTTTTTTCTATAAATTTCATTATTCCTTTTCAAGTTGGCTTGTACTCTAGCCCAAACTGATCATCTTTCTTAGGCATCATCCATGGTTGTTGCATTCCCTATAAGTCAGCCCACACTTATTGTCCTTTCCCTACCACTTTAAGGGCCATCTTGGTATGATATTACTTTTGATATAGTCTTTCAAGTACAATAGGGAAACCTTGTGATATGATATTACAATCATATTTTCAAGGGATTGCCTTATCCGATTTGTACGAGAATGGGTTAGGGACCTCAATTGTCACCTTCAACATAGTTGTACAAATTGGTTCACCAATTTTACCACTTAATTTTTCATCATAAAAAATCATGACAAGTTCAAAATTCATATGAACTGGCTTATTAACCTTAACACTCGATTTCTCTTCATAAAAGATGGTAACAGGCTCAAAATTCATTCTATAAGGCCTACCTTTGGATAAGTCTCCCATCACAACATTCACTGAACTTTCTTTAAGTTTTTCATAAAATTCAACCCAAAAAAATCCATCATTCTCTGCGACTCATGTCAAAATGCTTCACAATCTTGAAGCAAATGACCCCATTTCGATATGGAATTCACAAGTGCGATCTGAATTATATGCGAAATTTTCATTATCTGAGTTTTTGGTATTGGATGAATCATATTTGCTTTTACAAGGGCAGCAAATATTTCATCCATAAGGGTTTTGATCTCGCTTACTTCTTTTTTAATATTTTGAGTTGTCTCACTATTTAAAGCATTTATTGATCTTTCACCATGATTAGGTAATGGATTGGCCTGTACACTTGATCCAACCTTGGTTGTGAAATTTAAAATTCTGTTATCAATCAGGCTTTGGAACCTACGTTTAAAAGCTATACAGTTTTCCAGAAAGTGGTCCTAAATTCCATAATGATAGTCACAACAAGCTTTAGGATTATACCACTTTGGATATGGAGGTTTCAAAGGTTGTATGGGTTATCAAGCCACCAAGTGTTTCTAGAATAACAATGGGAACAATTCTATGTATGTCATAGGAATTGGATCAAATCGTTGTTGCTCTCAATTATTTTGAGGTTCCCTTCGATTAAAGTCTATGGTGTTTGACTAAGGGAAAGGTCATGATGAAGGTGCTCGGAGATGAATATTGGCTTGAAAAGTAAGTGTCTGGATTTGCACTGGTTGGTAATGATATGGGTTTTGAGAAATGTTAGAAATGGTTAGGTAAGAAGGTTGGTATACATGATATGAATGGTATGGGATTAAAGGTCTTAGTTTTGGTTTTTTAGTGGTGATAGCTTGCACTTCTGTTTCTTTCTTCTTTGATGGTTTTCTTTTCTTTGATCTAAAAATATCATCTCCATCAATCTTTCCATTTTAATGGCATTTTCTATTATCTCTCCCGTAATCACTATATCAGTAAAGTTTTTCATGGCATGACCAATGAGCCTGTCATAATACGATGCTCGAAGGGTATTGATGAACATAATAGTTGTTTCTTTCTCGGTGAGAAGAGGTTAAACCTGAATGGCAACATCTTGCCATCTCTGGGTATATTCTTTAAAATTTTCATTAGCTTTCTTTTTCATGTTTTGCAAGGATAGTCTATCTGGAGCCATGTCTGTGACATGCTTGTATTGAGTAATAAATTTTTTGGCTAAATCTTTCCATGAATGAATACGACTTATGTCTAATTGAATATACCATCTGGTAGTTGATCCAGTAAGATTATCTTAAAAATAATGGATAAGCAACTTGTCATTGTTTGTATGCCCAGTCATTTTTTGACAGAACATAGAGATATGTGCCTGAGGACATTTGGTTCCATTATATTTTTCAAATTCTAGTACTTTAAACTTTGGTGGGATTACCAAATCTGGAACCAAACTGAGTTTACTAGCATCAATTATGCCAAAAATATTTACACATTCAATAGCTTGTAGCATTTCTTCTAAGAGATCTAACTTTTGTTGTGCCTTTGTATTCTCAGATTGTTCAGACGTGTTTTTTTTAATTTTTTTTGTTCCCTTAGGTCATCTAAATCTGGGACCATAATGGGCTCTACATGACCTGCCCCAATATTTAAACCAATATGTCCTTGACTACGTGGTTGAACTGTGAAGGGAGGTAAATTAAACTGAGCATGTGGCTGCCTTTCAGACTGTGTCATTTGTGGATGCACTTGATAAGAGGTTTGAACATAGGGTGGGGTAAACCCTGGTGGATACAATGGATCTTCCCTATCACCGGTATTTTCTTGGGTTTAAGGCTCTTTCTTAGTGGTCATTTTTTCAGCTACCCTTTTCCTTGGGTCATTTTCCTTATCATGTCCATCATTGCAGCCATTTCTTTTCAAGTATCTTCTTGAGACCTAGTCATTTGTTCAATCAACTCTTGTTGAGACCTAATCATTTACTCATGCATATCAAATTAAGCTTTTTCAATCCTTTCTATTCTAAATGCTTGCTCACTTTTCATGATTCTGACTTGTGAACGAGTGTTCTAACGATGACGAGTGGTTTGATCTATGTTTTTTTATGGCTTAACTATCTTTGCACCTGATCAAGTTAAAGGAAACTCTTGAGAATTGTTATTTTGAGGTCTCTTACTTTTAGTCATGATGTATTTTTTAAAATGAAACACACATATGTTGCATGAATACAAAGGTTATGCTTATTATATATCCAATATTTGCAAAAGATTTTAAGTCTAAACTTGAACCACCATATCATAACTTCACATTATCTTTTCTAAATACTTCTTTCATTACAATATTAAAATTTTCAAAAGAAGTGCCCTACATGCTTGTACTGCTCATAAGCACTATTTAGAAAATTGGTTAAGCATTGGCTATGCTATCCTGGGTAAACTTCTTCATTTACTTGTTTAACTTTTTGGGCCATGTCTCTTGCTTTGAAACTGACTTCTTTTATCGTTCTACTAGGCGAGTGGCTTGAAATTCTTTTAATTGACATTCTTCCTTCCAATACTGTGCTTTATGTTCAAATTGATCTCGTTCCTCTCTCAAAACTTGAATGGCTTCACATAATAATGCATTTGCTATTTCAAGTCATCTACAAGACCTTGTAGTATCTTTTTTTCTTCCACAGACTAACTAAGCTTTTCTTCCTTAGATAACAAATTGGATTGAAGTTGTTTTGTGTTCTTTTTAAATTCTTCAAGCTATGCGGTCATTATGGTGACGGACTTATGCTAGCTTTCAAAAATCTTTTCTTGTTCTTTTTCAAGCCTTTGGGATTTTGCTTCACTTTTATCAGTTTTATCTTTCCACTCATTAATCTTATGTTAAAGCCTCTTTTTTTCAAGCTATCATATTTTTTTTCTTCTTTAAATTTGTGCTTCATAGTCTTTATATCTTCAGGAATCTTTTCACAATGGGTGTCTTCTCGACGGCATGGTTTGTTTTTTTTGAGACCAACTTTGCTTGTGACCCGTTGACTTCTCTATATAAGATATTTAGGTATGGCTTTATCTGTATATCCCTCACGATCTACTTTTTGGGTCTACTTCCATTCTCTGATAATCTCTTTTACCTTTTCCAAAAATCATAATTCTTTAAAAGAGAATTCTAATTCTTGAAGTCCATAAGTCATTAGGACAAATTGCTCTGACCCTAATTGTTGATGAACCAATGTGAGAGCATAACTTATACCTCTTTATGGTCCTAAGAGTGGAACCTATGGCTTGTCACCACACTTGTATAACATGGTTTCTAGTGGCATCCATGGAGCTTTTCATATAACCTTAGCACTAGTGAAATTTTGCAAAGTCAATACCAACTATTCCTTGGACTTTTATTTTGGCCACTCAATATTGCAGTATTCTTCAATTGGCCTACTTTTATTACTATAAATAGGATGAAATTTACCCACAGAATGTTGGAGATGACTTTTTGCCCAAATGTAGAGTAACTATACACACCTTATGAAGCATCTTCCTCTTCTTCGATAGTGATTTAATGATCTAAAGGTCTCTGCTAGTATAAAAAGACTATGATTGATCTTATTATTGTCACCTACTTGAAAAAGTCAATCACTGATGCCTCAATATGCGCTAGACCTTCAAAAAAATAACCAAGCTATAAATTGCCAAAGCTATCATTCTCATGCCTCGTTCATCCTCTAAGTGTTTAATGATGTAATCACATAAGATTTCCCATGGGATGCAATCACTTTTGCCTTTTATTTGGACATATGAGTTCACATTCTGAGTGGGGACTTCCATCATACAAGCAAGTTTTTTTTTATATCCAAGTTTTTGACCTCGCTAATAAATTTTGTTTAGATTGAGTAGATGCAACCATAACAATGTAGTATACTCTTCGATTGTCAGGGTCATATCTATTTCGTTAAATATGAAACATCTGTATGCTGGATCCCAAAATTGAACTAAAGCTCTTATCAACAGATTTTTCATAGACACCTCAAGCAGTGAAGCAATGTGATCGTATTTTTCCTCAAAGCCATCTTTCTAGAAGTTGTTACACGACGCCAGATCTCGACCACCTTAGAGATGTCATTTTGTTGAAGTCCTAATTTGATTTCTTCAGGCAAAATTTCTTGTTCATATTTTTTCAAACAATTTCTCATTCTACTTTGGGCTTCTAAGGATAAAGTTATTATCACATTGGTCTCTTCACACATGGTGAGCTTCAAAGTTAAGAACATCATAATGGTGTTTTCGAAGCAAGACTGAAAATCTTCTCACTGATATTGGCATATTGATAAGCACATCCCATATGCAAGTGTTTATGATGATGTATGATCATGAAACAAAAGTAGAGGAAAACAAAATAGGGTTAGTAATCATATTAAAATAAATATTCCCTCATGTGTCCTAATTTAGGGTATAAACTACAAAAAATGGTATGGCCCTATCTAAAGTTGGTTTCTTATGGTTCACTATATGCATGGTTTGGTAATTAACATAGGCTAAAAAGTTTCCCAAATTGATCCTTAGTGTTGTCCACTTTGGACTAGTAAGGCTCCAGATCCTCACCCATAATGAGCTGCCCATGAAAAGGGGTCAACTTGAGTGGAAGTATTTCACTAGCCCAAGCGGAGGCATTGTAACTTCATGAAAGCGTAGGTACTCTACTCTTTCCTAAAAAGGGATAGAATTGGGAGCTCAGGTATAGAGCTCGTGCATGAATGCAAATGTGCACGTGTGCAAGGGAATGTAATCAATTATTAATAAAATTAACAATATAATTAGCAATAATATAAAATAAGTACAATAACATATCAAAACTAAATGAAACAAAAAACTTTATTCTAAGATGAGATAAGAAATTAAAATTAAATATCGAAAAGATCACGAAATCAAATTTTGGATGACGCATGTTTAATTTTTGGCATGACTCTCAGTTATCGCCAGTGGAGTCGCCAAGCTATCATAACTATTTTTTGTCCGGGAGGACTCAATCGCTAGACTTAGTGAAAATTTTCAGAGTCGCCACCTATCTTTTTAGAAATTGTGATTGGCAACCTAAAAATATCATCTTTTAATAAAAATCTTAAAATTAATTAAGATTTACTAAAAAAAGTTTAGGTTTGCGAAACCAAGAATAGGTTCGAGAGTACGGTTATGAGTGAGGAAGGTATCAGCACCTTCACGTCACCCGTTCGAAGAACGGTACCAATTAAACATGTGTAACCCTTTAATTTCGATGACACAATATTTTATATTTATTTAATTTCTTAAAATTTATTTAAAAAATATTTTTTTGTTGTGAAATTATTACTATTTCGTATTCTATAAATTCTCCAATGCTTTGGTGGAATTTATAAAAAATCACTATTTAGAAAGTATTTCTAGAAAATTGACCATTCACAAAATTATCAAAATCTTGTCATAAGATATTTTATTTATTTATTTTGAAAAAGATTTTAGGAACATTCCGAATCTTTGGTGAGCTCCAAAAAATTTGAACCAGTTTTAAGATTATCCCAACTTTTGAAAAGAATCCTAAAACAATCATTTTTTTTAGTTAAAGGGAATTAATTAATTAATTAATCATTATTATGATTATTTTAAAATTTTTTATTATAAAATCTAGAATATTTCGACTCACCAAAGAAATCTAAATATTTATATTTTGCTCATATTAAAGAAATTGAATTCTTTCAATTTTTATTTTTTAAAAAAATATTCAAAATATCAATTATTATTATTTTTCATTTTTATTTTTTATTATCATCTTACATTGTCTAGATCAATCTTTGTTTTAGTAAAAATAATTTTGGATTATCCCAACTCTATGGTGAAAGTCAAAAAATTATTTTTATTTACAATAATTAAAGAAAACTAAACTTTTTCAGCTTTCAATTAAATAATTTATTATTATTTTTATTTATCATTTTTCTTATTATTTATTTTTTTTAGCAAATTTTTTTTAAAATTATCCAAACTCTTTGGTGAAATTTAAATAATATTTTTGCTTGTAATAAAATTTTATTTTCCTTAAATAGTTGTATTAATTATTTTTTTTGTATATTATATTTTTAAGTCTTTATGTTATTTTCGTCAAATTTTTATTTTGAGAAT
Organism: Durio zibethinus; assembly: GCF_047325235.1. Taxonomy (NCBI): domain Eukaryota; kingdom Viridiplantae; phylum Streptophyta; class Magnoliopsida; order Malvales; family Malvaceae; genus Durio; species Durio zibethinus. The sequence continues at coordinate 32,041,204 of NC_143164.1, read as the reverse complement.
TATTAATATAAAATAAAAATAATAATAATAACAACAATATCATGAAAAAATAAAATAAAAAAAATCAACATAAAAATCAAAATCAAAATAGAAAATAAAAAGCAAAAGAAAAGAAAAAACCTGCGAAACGGGTCAGGTTGATGCGCCAATCGGCGCGCAGATCCTGTGCGGGTTGGGCTTGGTTCAAACATCCAAAATGACGTCATTTTAAAGGGCTTATAAAAGGCCTATTTTTTATTTTTTTTATTTTTTTTCTTTCCCCCTCTCTCTACCCCAGAGCCTCTCTCTCTAAAAACTCAAACCCTATCGCCGACTACCGTGGGTACCCAATTTTTGGCCAGTTGCCACCGTGCACCGTTGGCCGAAATCTTTAACGATGCTAAAAAATTCAAAGATCCCCAAATTATGGTGGTTGAAAAATTTAATGGTCGCCAAAAAATTTAAACTTTTCTAGTTTTCAATGACCTAAAAAATTTTTCAAAAATTCCCAAAAAATCCAAAATTGCTCAATTTTGTTTTCTAAGTATTTCCCCAAACCCAAATTTTTCAAAAAAAATCTCAAACCTCTTAGATCGAGAATTTCATTCTTGAAAAATTTTTTTTTGGGTTGTTAGTTTCTTTGTCAAAGAAGATTGTGATTGTTATTTTTTTTTCTTTCATTATGTTCCCCTCTCTCCTTTTCTCTATTTTTTTTTTACACAGATTAGCTTTATTTATAGAGCTTCTGGCATTCAAGATCTCAGATCTTCTAGGATCTTTTTTGTGGAAAATTTGGGTGTCTAATTGGTGACTTTTGGTCATCGGATTTCATGCTGCCAAGTTAGGTAGTGTTAGGGAAAAATATGGACCATTCTGGCAGCTTGATTTCAGCTGCTAGAGTTGAAATCAAATATTTTTTTTGACTTTTTTTCTTTTCTTTTAAAAATTAATAATAATATCAATATTAATATTAATATATAAAAAAATTAGTTAGTCAAAATTGGTGTCTACAGTTATCCTTGGTTCTATCCCCAAAGAGATCGATAGTTTAATTATTCCTTTTACTAGCACCTATTCATTCATGAATCTTACTAATGTTATGGTGATCGACTGTAATCGATCATCACCAATTTTCATCTTCGTCATCATGATATAGTACATGATATCAATCGAGCTCTAATTATTAAAAAAGATTCTCTTGACCACATAGTTGTATACTACAATCGTGATCATTATGACATCACCATGTAGGTGCTAGATTCCTTTAAGATCTTTTGGGTTGAATAAGATCGACTCATCTTTTCAATATTTTTCTTTCTTTGTTGAGTTGCCTACTACTATAACTATACCTGGATTGAACTTCCTTTTGGTCGAGGTAGAATTGCCTTAGGTGATTACATCAATTACTCTAGTGATTGACCTATTGTGATCAGTTCAACCTCTTTTTACTTCAATCATCTTTATGGTCTTCTCTTTTTTTATTTTTTGGCCTTCTTTCTCTATCTTAGGTGTGCTCTTTTTGGTTTTATCTATAGTTCACTCTAGGTTAGCCTTGTCTTTTTTGTTATACAAACCTCTTTAACTAACCTCTTTTTATTGGAGCTTCAATTTCATTTTTTAAGTTGACACAATCTTTAGTATTATGACCTATGTTTCTTTGAAAGAAGCATCTTTTGGTCAGATCCATTTTCGTGCTCTCTTTCAATAACTTCAGCCATTTGAGGTCAAGATCCCTTTCAATTTGCATCAAAATCCTCTATTGAAAGGTATTTAGTATAGTTGAGTTCCTTTCTCTATTGAGACTTTTAGCCTTATGTCATCTCCCTCTTAAGAGAGGATCATAGAAATCATTGTCTTTCTTACAATTGATGAAGAGAGATGAGCCTCTCTCACCTCAATCACGAGAAAAGAGGATGAGCCTCTCTCACATCGATTATTTTTCATTGGAGCTTTAGCATTTATATATTTTTCAACTATCAATAAGATGTCAACCAACGTTTTAGGTGGTTCTAGCAATAATGTCAGCTTTAGGTGATACTTTTTGTCATTTAGTTCACTTGTCAGGGCTACTATAGTGGTTGTTTGTTTTAAGTTTTTAACCTACAGAGCTTTTGCATTAAAACATTATACATAACTTTTCAAAGTTTTATTTCATCCTTGGTGGATTAACATCAAACTTAGAGTAATTTTCTTCACTTTTTGACTACTCACAGATCTAGAAAGAAAATAGTGGCTGAGCTCTTTGAAAATCATGATTGACCTCGGTTCCAAGCTGTTGTAACAGGTTCAAGCTACGCCCTTCAATGTGGTAGCTAGGCCTTTGTGTTACGGGCTGACACTTAACCTTCAGGCTCGTGTTTTTTCAGGACCCAAGCATGGATTTATCTGATATCTTAGATCAATCTAATTATTATGATTTACACCCTTATGAGGTATTGTCCACTTTGACCCCTTTTTAGTCTCATAATTTTATCCCATAAAAAGTACCTTATAAAAAAAGGATAATGTGAACTTTTATACCCTAAGATCAACTCTAATACTCAACTTATGTAGGATTCATGGCTCCTCTTTAGGATCATGACATATTTTCTTACTTTAATGAAGGCTCACTATCCTCGGTGGCACATCGCTAATACCCTCAGAGGTGGCTTGATACTATTTGTCACAGGCTGAGACTCATTTTTTAGGCTCATACAGCTTTAAGACTCAGGCATATATTCATCTGGCATCCCAGATCAGCCAGTTATTATGGTTCACACTTTTGTCAGGTATTATCCGCTTGGTCCCTCTGACCTCACAACTTTATCCTACAAAAAGTGCCTCATAAGAAAGAAATGGTGTGAACTCTTTTATACTCCAATGACCCCCCTTTCATGTCTGATGTGGTATTGAAGTTCCCTACCTACTCCTCCTTAGAGCACTTGGCATGACATTCGCACATTAGAGCCTCGTCTACCCCCTACATCATCATGTTAGTTCTATAAAGTTTCAAATGATCAAAAAGGTCAAAAGTACCATCATAGGTTTCCAAGGTTGGCATTTTGAACCCCTTGGGAGGCATGGCTCTATCAATTTCTTCGGTGAAGGGCGAGGCCTTCAAGAACTTAAGCTCATTCTCAAATGCTATTGCTGCCATTTTTAACTTTTTTTCCATGGCCTACATTTAAGCTTCCAAGTCCTTGTTTGGTTGAGATTCAGAGTTTGTTTGTTTGGATTTTTGGGTCGTAACCTGTGTTGAATTGTGGCTAGGGTAGTGATGAGTTAGGGTGTTGTGCTCTTCTATTTTAGAGGCTGAGGAGACATTCTTCATAGTTGTTTGACAAGTGCTTCTCGGCCATGAGTGATTGGGTCAAGCACTTTTAAAACTTGTGGTGGAGTTATGGTTTATAATATCTGCTTAAAAGCTTGTATCTATTCAGTCAAGGCTTGAAATTGTTCCATGGTCGATCCCACATATGGTTAGGCAAGTCAAATGGAATGTTGGCTATGATGGGTTTCTGTTCTAGTCGGGACAACCATATCTCCTTCCTCTAAGGTTCTCTTCCTAGGTAGCATTGCTTTATGCTCGGCTAATGAATGGAAAAAGTCCCAAAACTGATGCGCCAAATGTTTGTGTTAAGCTCCGATCTTAGGGTATTCCTAGAAAGACAAAAAAGAAAGGTGGTTAGTGGTAAATGCAAAGAGTGTTCCTTGCATTTGCACTCCGACGTGCAAATCAAAAAAGATAAAGTTAGAATGAAAGTAATAGGGAGAAGATTGAGTGGTGTGTGTTGCCTTCATGGTGCTTGAACCTTTATATTTATAAGTAATAGGGGACCATTAGGGAATAATAAGGGCATTGCCGAGTTAACGTGGCTCTAAGAATGTCAGACTGGCTTGACATGTCAAGTCGACACAAATGTCAAAATTACTCCCGATTGTCTATAAAGGTTTCTAACATGAAAAAAAAAAAACTACTATGCCCTTTTAACCACTAAATACCCCTAACAGGATCTATCTTAATTTATGTAGTAACAAATGCTACGGAATTATAATGAAATGTTTAATATAATATTTTGATGTTAAAAATTTTTAATATGATATTTGAATTATAAATTTATTAATTAACATGGTATTTGTATTTAAAATCATTAGTTTCAATGATGATATATGATTGATAATTTTTTAAATATCGTATTAATTAATAAATTTATAATTTAAATATTTTATTATAGATTTTAAAGTTAGAGTATTATATTAAATATTTTATTATAGTTTAAAAGGCTTTTGTGATTTAGTTTAAGAGTTATTTGTGACATTATAGAAGTGGAAGTAAATGATAGTGGATGGTAATTTTTTTTCACTGAATAAAAGATCAAATGAACTAAATGAATAGGCATTTTCGTTAATTCCACTATTCCCTTGTTTGTGGTAACCCTGTTATAACGTATAAATCTGTGGATTTAGCGCTAGATATGAATTAAAAGGAGTTACGATCAATCTTTTTTTTGTTTAGGCGTGATTTGTCACCTAAATTAAAAATGATTTGCAGAAAAAAAAAAGGTTAGGTTCGAAAGTCTATTGCGCATGGGGAAGGTTATAGTACCCCCATAACGCCCATCCAAGGGATAGTATCAGTTCAATTTCGAATTATCCAAGTCTTGATCATTTTTATGATTTACCAAATAATTTATTAATGAATTATTGATTTTTTGTTATTACAATTATTTTTTTCTTTTTTTTACTTGTTTTCTTTAGAAATAAAAATGGCAAAAATAATCTTCCCTTTAAAAAAAATACAACCAAAAAATAACAAATAAAAGTTACAAATAAAATAAAATCAAATAAAATCAAAAAATAAAAATAAAATAGAAAAAGTAAAACTTACGATTGGGTCGGGTCAGGATACAGGTCGATGCACGAGTTTTCGGGTCAATGCGCTAGTCTTTCGATCAATGCATGGATCCTAGCTTATCCAAAACGGTGTCATTCCAGGTAGCTATATAAACTAATTCCAACGCCTTTGCTTCAAAATTCTTTCTGCACTATCTCTTTCTTGACCGAAAAGCTCTATCTTTTCTCTAGAATTCTTCAAACCACCCACTGAAAACTACAATCGAAAATTAAGAATTCCATCGATTTCTAGAAAAGTCACCAAAAAATTCAATCAAAAATTGAAAAACCACTGATTTCTGGAAAATCTATAGAAATTTCATCGAAAAATTCAAACCCTGCCTAAAAATTCAATCGAAAAATTCATTTTTCATCGAAAAACTCATCCCAAACCCAGAAAACCCAGATTTCTTCGAATTTCTCCTAGATTTCTCCAAATTTTGTCCTAATCACTCCCATAATCTCTCTGAATTGTCCTGAATCCTAATCCTAACCCAGAAATCTAAAATTGAACATACAATTTTAGATTGAAATCCAGAACCCTAAAATTAAACTGCCGGAACCTTTTCTACCAAAACTTTCTAGATTTTTTTAATTTTCTCCCCGTTTCTTCTGTTGTGTTTCTCTGTGTTCTTCAGTGTTAAAATCAGTCCAATTTATAAGCATTCTTAGGAATAATTTTAGGAAATGGACAGAATCAATCCCAGGCTTGAATCTTGGGATTGCCTTCTGTCTAGACGAGATTTTATGTTAGCAATCATATTGATTTGATTCTGTGTTGACCAAAAGGATTGTGATCTTGATTTTTTCATCTACGTGCAGGTTGAATCAAAAAGAAAGGTAGCAAAAAAAAAGAACAGAAAAGAAAATGAATAATAATAATAATAATAATAAAAGCATCTAATTAGACCTAAATGGGTCAAAATGGGCCCAAGCCAAGATAAGCCTTGACCAAAATGGGCCTAATTGGGCCTGAATGAAAATGGGCCCGATTGGGTCCCAACCAAAATGGGCTTAATTATGCCCAGACCAAAATGAATGTCTACAGCTACCCCTCTTTGTATATCTTTATTAGAGAAAGATGTTGCAAAGACCTAGACACCCATTTTGATCTTAAATTTAAAAAATAACTTGGACTAAACCAAGGTCAAGTGACCGGGACTAAACCACGAGTCAAATAAAGTGACAAGGACCAAGTTAAGGTCGAAAATAAATGATCAAGATGAAACCATGAATCATAAGAAATTATTTGGATTGAGTCAAGATCAAGTGATTAGGACGGAATCACATGTCAAATAAGGCGACCGAGACCGAGTCGAGGTTAAAAATAAATGATCGAGATGAAATCACGAATCATAAGAAATGATCTGAATTGAGCCAATATCAAGTAATCAAGACCAAACCAAGAGTCAAATGAAGTAACCAGGACCAAGTTGAGGTCGAAAATAAATGATCAGGGTGAAACCACGAATCATAAAAAATGATCTAGACTGAGTCAAGATCAAGTGACCGAGACAAAATCACGAGTCAACTGAGGCAACCAAGACCGAGTTGAGGTAAAAATAAATCATCGAAATGAAATCACGAATCATAAAAAATGATCTGAACTGAGCCAAGATCAAGTGGGTGGATAATGTAAACACATGTCTTATCTAGAATGCAAATGGAACATCAATTGTGGTACTAAGGCTTCTGTATTCTCTTTTTTGCACATCCTTAGCATAGACACCATCTTTCATTATCCTGAATATCTATTTTCACTATGCATTTTACCAAAGAAATCATCTTTCATTAACCTGGATACACATATTTGGCAAAAAAACTTTTTTTCATCAACATGGAGGCATATCTTTGGTAAAAAAGCCATTTTTCACCAACCTAGAAGTACAATTTCGATCCACCTAGAAGCATATCCTTGGCAAAGAAACTAATTTTCATCCACCCGAATGTTTATCCTAATGGAAGCCATGAAAATCATTTTTTCTCTCATTTTTTTCTTTTTTTTTTAATTTTTTTTTAATTTTTTTAGAGGCATTCATCTTTTGCCTTTATCTCATTTAATTCTTCAAGGCAGCACACAACTTCTTATAACTTTGTTCAGTCATTAATCATTATCCTAGTTTTAAAGTATGGGATGCAAGTTACACATTTCTTTCATTCATAAATAGGTATAAGAGAAATGACAAATATATTGGCAATGTATAAAACTAGGAGAGAACAATAATATGGCTTTCATTTATTTGGATAAGTAATAAATTACAAATGATGGTATAGAGACAAAATGAGAGTATTTAGGAGCAGCTATTTGGGTAGTAATGCCCTAAGACAAATGATTAGATAAGCATGACAATAACTCTTGGATTTCTTTTAGAAACTCAATCAAAACTTGATGCCCTAATACTTCAAAGTTCTTTAAAATTTACTATCCTTGTTATACCTTCCCAAGTGATGCCAATTCAAATAGCCTTGTAGAGTTTCAATCCGAACCTCTTCTTTTGGATCTAAGTCACCCCTTTCGAGTTTTCAACTTGAACTCTTCTCCCCTTTTTTTCTTTTTTAGGTTCAAACTGCCCTTTCGGGTTTTCAATTTGAAAATTTTTTTATTTTTTATTATTTTTTTATTTTAATCAAGCAAAGTACTTTTTTACTATATCAGAATTGACAGGACCATGAAGTTTATCTCCATTCATTTCTGACAAGATTAAAGCTCCTTCTGAAAAAGTTTTTTTTACCATATAAGGCCCTTTGTAATTTGGGGTCTATTTTTCTCTATCATCATGCTGATTTGGAAGGATTATTTTTAACACCAATTCTCTTACTCAGAATTGTCAAGGTCTGACCTTTTTGTCATGAGCTCTCATCATTTTTCTTTAGTACAACTGGCCATGGCACAATGTCATCAACCTTTTTTTCTCAATAAAGTTTAATTGCTCATAGTGCTTCTGAATCCATTCAGCTTTTTTTAATTCCACTTCTCTTAAGACCCTTAGCGATGAGATTTCTACTTCTACTAGTAATACAGCTTTCATCCCATAAACCAAGGAAAAAAGAGTTGCCCTAGTAGAGGTACACACAAAAGTTTGACATGCATGAAGAGCAAAAGGTAATTTCTCATGCCAGGCCTTGTAGGTTTCAGTCATCTTCTCTAAAATTCTCTTGATATTTTTATTTGCAGCTTTTACTGCCTCATTCATTTTTAGACAATATGAAGCTAAATTATGGTGTTTGATTTTAAACTGAACACATACATATTGTATCATCTTGTTATTCAAAATTTTGACATTATTTGAGATAATTCTTTCTGGGAGTCTATTTCTATAGATTATCGCCCTCTTGATGAATTTACAGACCACTGATCTGATCGCAGTTGTGAAAGAGGCAACTTTGACTCATTTAGTGAAATAATCAATCATCATAAAAATGAATCTATTTTCTTTTGAGGCCTTTGGTGTGATAGGCCCAATGACATCCATCCTTCATATAAAAAATGGCCAAGGTGGTGCTATGACATGCAAAGCACTGAGTGAAGCATAAATCTTATTAGCATAAATCTAACATTTATGATACTTTCGAGCATAATCGGTGCAATCTTTTCCTATTATCAAGTAGTAATATCTTACTCACATAACCTGTCTTACCATCATATACCCATTTGCATGTGCTTCATATGTGCCATTATGAACTTCTTTCATAATCTTTTTTGGCCTTTGAAACACCTACATAGCATAATAACACTTGGTCTTTACTTCATTTGTACAAAACTTCTCCGTCTAAGAAAAATCCCATAACTAACCTTCTCAGGATTCTTTTATCATTTTTTGTTGCTTGATATGGGTACTGTTGATTCTTTAAATATCGCATAATATCATAATACCAGAGGTTGCCATCCTTCTCCTCTTTCAAATTGGTATAATATACTGGTATGTCTTTGATATCTGGTTTAATGGGCTGAATTTTACAGTATCATTGATTATTACCATTGCGTTAAGATGGCCAAGGCATTTGTAATCTAATTTTCTTTACGAGGTAAGTGTTCAAACTAGATTGTTTTGAATTGTTTACACAGCTCTAAGATATATTTATGGTAAGGAATAAGCTTTGAATCCCTTGTTTCCCATTCACCTTATAGCTGATAAATGACTAGAGCTGAATTCTTAAACACTTTTAATGTTTCAATTTTTCCATCCAAAGCAGCATGCAATCTCATGACACAAGCTTTATACTTAGCTACATTATTGGTGTAGTTGAAATTCAATCTTGTCATAATAGGATAATAATGTTTTGCTAGAGATATCAAAATTGCTTCAATCTCGTGCCCTATGGCATTTATGGCCCTATCAAAATACAACTACCATATCTCTTCATCATTCTCATCTTCTTCTAATTCTGAGATGGCCATTAGTTCCTCATTTAGAAAATCAAGCTTTATGGCCTCATAATCATCAGTGGCCCTATCTGTTAAAAATTCAGCAATGACACTTCCTTTGATTACTTTTTGGCTTACATATACTATGTTATATTCAGAGAGCATCACTTGCCATCTTGTGATTCTTCCTGACAGTGATAGTTTCTAGAAGATGTATTTGATGGGATCCAATTCAACTATGAGCCAAGTTATGTGGTAGAGCATGTATTGCTTGAGTCTTTTAATTGTTCAAGCCAAAGCACAACATGTTTTCTCTAATGATAAATACTTGAACTCATACTCCGTAAACTTCTTGCTCAGGTAATAAATAACTCTTTCTTTCTTACCGATTCATCTTGTTGGCCTAGTACACATCCCATTGAGCCTTCATGTACTACTATGTATAGAATCAATGATTTTTTTAAAACAAAAGGTGCTAATATTTAGGGATTTGATAAGTACTACTTAGTTTTATCAAAAGCTTCTTGACATTGTTCATTCCATTCTCCAAGATTATTTTTTCGAAAGAGTTTGAAAATAAGGTCACATTTGAGAGTAAGTTGATAAATGAATTGAGATATATAGTTAAATATGCCCAAGAAACCTCAAACCTCCTTTTGAGTACTTGGTGGAGATAAATTTTGAATAGCCCAAATTTTGTCTGGATCCACTTTTATTCCTTTTTCACTGACTATAAATCCCAGCAACTTTCATGATCTGGCTCTGAATGTACATTTAGTCGGATTCAGTTTGAGTTAGAACTTCTTTAACCTTTCAAAATAACTTTTTGAGGTTGACTACATGATCTTCTCTTTTTTGAGATTTGGTAATCATGCCATACACATACATTTCAATCTCTTTATGCATCATATCATGAAAAAGTGTTACCATAGCTCTTTGATAGATTGCCTTAGCATTTTTTAGTCTAAAAGGCATGACCCTATAACAAAAGTTCTCCCCATGATGATAAAAGTGGTTTTTTCCATGTCGTCTGAAGCCATTTTTATCTGATTGTAGTCAAATAATCCATCCATGAAAGAGAATATCGAATGTCGGGCTGTATTATCCACCAAAGTATCAATACGAGGCAAAGAAAAATTATTTTTAGGGCTAGCTCTATTAGATTTATATAGTCTACACACATCCACACCTTGCCATCTTTTTTAGAGACAGGTACTATATTAGCCACCCATTCAGGTTTTTTAACCACTTGCAATAAGCCTGCATCAAATTACTTTTTAACTTTTTCTTTGATTTTCAACAGCATCTTTAGTTTTATGCTTCTTAGCTTTTGTTGTATCAGTTTGTATTTTAGCTTTAATGGTAAATTATCCTCCACTATTTCAGTTTTGAGTCCAAATACATCTTAGTAGGACCAAGCAAATACATCCACAAATTCTTGGAGCAAATTCTCTAATCGTTGTCGGTTAACAATAAAAGTGAAGTGCCAATCTTAACTTCTTTCTTGTTTTTGGCATCACCCAAATTGACCAATTCGACCATTTCTTGATAAGGCTTAATGAATTTATCTTCCTGTTCAATTAACCTCATTAAATAAGGAAAAAAAGTATATTATTAAGAATCTTCTTTAGTATCAAGTTCATCGGTATTAATTGAATTTTCAAAGTTAAACCCCAGATCATTGTCATGATTATCTTCATATTCATTTGGGGACCTAAAAGTTAATAGAATAGGAAATATTGGCAAGAAATTTTAATGGTGTAATGAATGGAATGGAACAAATGAACAAAATGCATGCTCCTACTTTTATTGAAATAATAAAAAATAAAAAACCCAAACATAAGATTTTTATCCCAATGCTTTTGGGCATAAATGATTAAGAGATATGGTTACATTGAAGAAAAATCAGAAACCATAAACATTGGGATAACCCTCAAATTCTATAATTCATATCCTGGTGGGCAGGGGGTAAACTAAGACTTCCTCGTTTTGGCTTTTGTCATCCACTATGTGAATGGATAGCTTGGAAAAAGCTTCCTCCCATTTTGAGCCTTTTTTTGCATCCTCTTCAGCTTTTCGGTGCATGTATCCTCCAGGAATGAAAGTTTCATTCAAATGAGGAAAAATCATTGATTCTTTCTTTGCCTTTCTATTGTTGCTCTGCCATTCTTCAATTTCATAACCCATCTAGATTTATAACTATAATCCTTAATTTTAAGAATTTTCCTTATCCCTTGAAGGCTTTTGTCCAGGTCGAACCTGATACTCCAACCCTTGTTAACCATTTAATTAATCATAATCTAACTGAACTTGAGTCTTTCATCTACTGTATTATCAAGTTCAAAAGATCAGTAGGAGCATTTCAATGATTTTTTGGTCAATTTCACATATAGGGCATTTATGGGTTAAGTAACTAATAAATCTTCTTCCTTAGTCACAATCACCAATTATCTTTTTGCATTAAATTTAATCTTTTGATGTAATGAAGAAAGAACAATGCCTACTTTGTGGATCCATGATCTTTCCAATAAGCAGCTATATGATGAAGAAATATCCATAACTTAAAATTTTATATTGAAAACACATGGACCAATCTATATGGGTAGCTTGACATCTCTAAATACTTCTTGCCTAGTCCTATCAAATGCTTAAACTAACATTTGACTATCTTGGATATGAGACATATTGAAGGGTAACTTTGCCAAAGTGGACACGACATAACGTTAATGGCTGACCCATTATCAATAAAGACCTTGACTACTATATGGCCTTTACATTTAACAGTGATATACAATGCCTTAGTGCTTCTTCTACCCTCCGATGGAATCTCATCATCACTAAAAGAGATATGTTATGGCATCACTCAATTACCTACTAGATGATTTACATACTTCACGAAAATATTATGAGCCACATAAGCCTGATTCAGTACCTTTAATAAGGTATTATTATGCAATTCAGAGTTTAGAAAAAGTGATAATAAAGAAATTCTGGCTAGCATCTTATTTAATTGCTCCACCACAGATTACTCACTATGTTTGACTAGTTTAAAAAACTCACAGACCTCCTTTTCAAGCACAGATTTTGATGTATCCTTCTCTGGGATCTCTGGTTCAGTTTGTTTTTCCTTTTTTTTTTTGTTTTATCCAAAGTTTTCAGAATATAACATCTCCTACTTCTAGCTATGCCTCATACTCATGTTATATGAACAGTTTTAGCTTTTAGCATATCTTTTTGCTGTCTTTGTGTTGTCACGCACATTCGTAGTTCCACGGCACCACTTTGTTATCTTTATAAGAAAATGGGTGTGAAACTTTGAGGGCTACTGGTTTGGGAACAAACTTATTCCCAACTTATTGTGGCTTTTCTTTACAATGTATGATGATAGGTTTTGGCACCCATTTGTCTGTCATAGTCACCCTAGTGTCTTCCAAGGCTCTCGACTATTTATACAACTCTATTTGGTAAAAGTTCATCAGTTTCTAAACTTTACCATGAAATTGTTTACAGACATCAATTGAATGACCTGGTGCCCCGCCATGATATTTACATCTTTGATTTGGGATGTGTTTTCCCACATGAATGTATGGAGCCACTGGTTGTATCATCTCAGCTTTACATAAGGCTTTATATAGCTGGTCAAATGGCATTTTAAGCTCTTCTACTCTCTTTTTCACATTTTTTTCACCTGAGTCCAAAACATTGACTGTATAACTAGGTAAGAGATTTCCACTGACATTAGGTGCCAAACTTTTACTAGTATCAAAGCTTATTAGCCCATTTTTAATCAAATTTTATACACTATGTTTGAAGGGAATATAGTTTTCAATAGAATGTCCTACCACTCCAAAAAAATAGTCGCAATAAGCATTGGAATCATACCATTTAGGGTAAAAAAATTCAAGCTATTTTATAGGGACATGGGCTATTAAATGGTTTTTGTAAAGCTCTTGATATAGCTTTATGTAGCTTATAGGTATGGGGTCAAAGGTTGGTTTTTCCCTGGTTCGCAGTTCTCTGGCATTACTTGTAGTGCCAATTGAGTAAGCAAAGGATCTTGGTGAGGATGGATAAGATGGTCGTACAGTTGATTGATGAGGTGATGCAAAAGTATGATTCACAGTGTAGTGATATGTAAGATAGGTGGGCCAAGAGTAGCTTCTAAATTATTACCTTTCAAGACTCACAACTTGAGTCTCACTCTTTTTCTTTTTAAGTACTCTTTTGAAAGACTCACCTCCTTCAAGCTTATCATTTTTTATGGCATTTTTGATGATTTCTCTTAAAATTAGCATATCAACAGAATTTTTAGTCACATTTTTTATCATCTTCTCATAGTATGGTGACTTTAAGGTGCTCACAAATAGCACAGTAGTTTTTTTCTCCATCAAAGAAGGTTGTACTTAGGTAGCTATATCCCACCACCTTTAGGCATATTGTTTGAAGGACTCAGATGCCTTTTTTTCCATTGTTTATAGGGAAAGACGATTGAAAATCATGTCAATAATGCTATGGTACTGGTTAATAAAAGATCTAGTAAGATCTTTCCATATCTTGATACGAGTTTTATCTAATTTAACATACCATCTTACTGTAGATTTAACCAAACTGTCTTGAAACATATGCATAAGCAACTTTTCATTATTGGTATGTGCTACCATTTTATGATAGTACATGGTGATATGCATGATGAGACACTTAGTACTATCATACTTCTCAAATTTTGGTACTTTAAACTTTGGTGGCATCATTATATCTGGTACTAGGTAAAGTCCCACTGCATCCATGGATCCATAGAAATCTATTCCCTCTACAGTCCTAAATCTTTCTTCAAGCCTATTCATAGCCTGATTAGTTTTAAAATTTTCTAAGGGCAAAGCTGCTTGTGGCTTCTCTTTCTCTTTTACTTCATCTGTAGTAAGGATCTATATAAGTTCAGCTATTTTTTCAGCATAAATAAGGTTATCATAACTTTGAATGTTTTCATGATCGGGTACATAAATCATTCCCGAGTGATTGTATCTTAGGAGAGCTGACTGTTGAGGTTGGAATATTGAGGCCATTTGAGTCTGTTGTGGACCAAAACTTGGAGGATATGTGGATTCAATAACTTTTGGCAACGCATCCCTTTTATTTCTTTTCCTCTGTTTGCTTTTTCCAGGGCTTCTAGAATCCTACTCAACTTTTCTTCCAGTACCTCTTGAGCTTTTTCTATTCTTTCAAGATGACTTGCATTGTCTTGTTCCATCCTCTTGGTTGTAGCCCGGGTATTGTATTGATGTGTATTCTTGCACCTTAGTACCATAATTAAAGATTCAATAATGTTGTTATGATAATGAATGAATGAATTAATTAATGTGATGCAAATGCATGAAAAAGAAAAGAAAAGAAAAGAATATATTTGCCCCTTAGAAAAATCCAACAAAAGAAAACTTTCATTTATTTCACAAGAGTCTGTTTTACATCAAACCTAATATTGTTCCTTTATAAAACCGCCTAACTTGCTCATACTGACTTTTAGCTTCCTCAATAAAATTCAACAGCTTCTGTCTATGCTTCCCTGTTGGTGTAATCGAAGCTCTTAGTGTTTCAACCTTTTTTACCATTTCACCTGCTTTGATCACAGCCTTGCCTATCTGAATAGTGAGGTGATCTATGTATCTCTGTCTTCCTAACCCTTATCTTTTGTTGCACCAAACCTGATAGGATAACTCTTTGTACCTTTTTGTAAGGATCTTAACACGACTTTTTTATTCACTCACTTTGATGTTAGGGTCAGAATGTAGTCTAAAAGCTATTAATTTTTTTGCTCAACCGCCATGAAAACATTTTCTATTTGGTCATGCTCTTCTTTCAACTCTTCATTTTCATGAACCAACTATGTGTTGTTTATTTCTTTGGCTTATACCTGTATGCGCATCATCCCATTATCTAATAACTTTTTGGGCCTTGCTGTATTCTTTGGAAATCTTATGGATTTGGATTTCTAATTTTTTTTCTTTACCACTGATCTTTTTCTTCCTACAGCTTCAAAATTTCTTGCTTCAGTTTCTCTTTTTTCGTTTCATGTTCTAAATCAAAAAACTTATTGTCTGACTTTTGGCCCATCGGTATGTGATGACCCTGAGGTATAAATATAATCTCTTGACCCTTTTTATTTCTTCAGATCAGATACCCCTGAGTGACTCGATCAGTGAATGGCCCTGGACTTACTCTCTTGAGCTTCTTTCAGGCCTTAATCATGCCACCAATCTTCTAAAAAGTTTTGAGCTCCCCATATGAGTAGTTAAACTGGCCTAGCTTGCAGGTTATAGGAGTAAACTATTCAGCTCCATGCTGTCTCTTACCATCAATGGTGCATAACCTGTTAATCCCCATAAACCTAAAAGTAGAACCCTCATCTCATTTCCACATTGATACCGCCTAGCCCCCTGTCCATCCATAGAACTAACCATTTTACCTAACTAGCTATGAGCCCTTGCAATAGACAGTTCCACTCTTTTTGACTATTTGTTTCTGGCTAGATACGCTGATAGATTTCTCTAATCGACCTCTGAGTATAAAAATAAAGCTTAGAGAAACTCTTTTCTTGCACTCAAAATGGCTTTTCATCTATACATATAATAGGGGTATGCATCTTATAAAGCAAGATTTATCATTCTGTCTATAAAAATTTAAAGATCTGATAGTTTCTGCCAAATTAACTGGTGAAAGATTACACCTTCTTTCAATCTACTCAAATAAATTCATCACTTTTATCTCAACGTGACCTAAAACCTTGGGGAAAATGACCAAACCGTATATGGCAAGAACAAATGCATTCATTCCCTTATCATCATCTGGATGCTTGACGATGAAATCTCAGAGTACCTTTCATGGAATACCTTTTGTGATCTCCTTTCTTTCGGACGTATGAATATATGACCTCCTTTCCTACTCCCAACATTTAACCCAACTTTTTGCAACTTGCTAATTTGTATTTCTTCATGTATATTTTATCTGGATTCAATAGATGCACACCCACTAAAGTTGAGTATTCCTCTATTATTGGTACTAGATCAACCTCATTAAAGATGAAATATCGGTAAGAAGGATCCCAAAACTATACCATTACCCTTATAAGTGAGTAGTCAACCTCCACTGACATAAGATGTGCGATGTGTCCAAACTTCTCACAGAAAGCCTCATGCCTTGAAGCGGTCATACTATTCCGTATGTCTAATAATCACTTCAAATCATTATGTTTGAGGCGTAGGCAGACTTCTCCTAATAGTGTAGGGACATGACCAGGTGGCAAACAATCTCCATCTTCTAGCTGCCTCTTTTTTAATTCCTTCCTCACATCTATGGAAGAGTCGCATTTGAACAGCATAGATGAAGCACAAACCTGACGTTCTGTGGAATCCATCAGTGTTTTTGTTGAAAAGCTTTAGGGTAAAAATACTATGCAATCTATAAACATGTTCATGAATGTGTACAAAAAGAAATAAAAGAAGACAAAGAGCTTAGTTAATCACTTCAATAAAACATATAATAAGCATAACAATAACAACATGACTTAAAATTGTGGATTATTTACAAAAAGTGGGAGGACAGGGCTCTATCTATGGTTGGGCTTCTAAAGTTAATTATATGTGGTTTAGGCTATTTTTAAAATGTTCCCAAATTATTTCTTATATCATAATCCATTACAGACTAGTAAGGCACCTCAATTTTCACCCAACATAGGCTTTAAACGAAAAGGGTTCAATCTGAGTGGAAGTGTTTCGTAGGCTCATGCAGAGACATGAAATCTCATGAGGGCATTGGTATTTCAATCCCTCTTAAAGGTAGAGCCCAAGTGAAGAGCTTATGTTATGCACATGCAAATGTATGACAAGTATATATATATATAATAAATAATCAAGTAAATATGAACAAATAAATAAGCAGGTACACACAAGGAAAATAAATAATAAAGTTGATATAAACAATAAGAGGACATAAAATAATTTCAAACTTATTAAGCAAGGCTTGGATAATAAGAAATCATTTACTGACTTGACTCTCAATATCCCCAGTAGAGTCGCCAAACTGTCATAATGTATAGATCCATGGACTTATCGCTAGACATGAATTAGAAGAAGTCGCCACCAATCTTTTTCTGTCTATGTGTGATTGATCACCTAATTTAATCTAATTTGCAAAAAAAAAGTTAGGTTTGAAAGTCGATTAAGCATGTAGAAGGTTACAGCACCCCCACAATGCCTATCAATGGATGGTATCGGTTTGATTTCAAATTATCCAAACCTTGATCATTTTTATGATTTACTAAATAATTTATTAATGAATTATTGATTTTTTGTTATTATAATTATTTTTTCTTTTTTTACTTTATTTTTTTACCCTTTTTCTTTAAAAATAAAAATGGCAAAAATAATCTTCCCATAAAAAAATAAAACCAAAAAATAACAAAAAAAAGGTTAAAAATAAAATCAAAAAAACAAAATCAAAAAATAAAAAAATAAAAAAAACCTGTAATTGAGTCGGGTCAAGATGTGAGTCGACAAGCAGGTCTTTGGGTCAACACGTGAATCCTAGCTTATCCAAAACAGTGTCATTCCAAATAGCTATATAAACTAATTCCAACGTCTTTGCTTTAGAATTCTTTTTGCACTCTCTCTTTTTAGATTGAGAAGCTCTGCCTTTTCTCTAGAATTCTTCAAACCACTCACCAAAAATTAGAAATTCCACCAGTTTCTGAAAAAGTCATCAAAAAATTCAACTGAAAATTGAAAAACCATAGGTTTCTAGAAAATCTATTGGGATTCCACCAAAAAATTCAAACCCTACCGAAAAATTCATCTTTTGTCAAAAAATTCATCCCAAACCCAGAAAAACTCAAAAAACTCATATTTCTTCGAATTTCTCTCAGATTTCTCCAAATTTTATCCTAATCACTCCCATAACCTCTCCGAATTATCCTGAATCCTAATCTTAACCCAGAAATTTAAAATTGAACATACAATTTCAGCTTGAAATCCAGAACCCTAAAATTAAACTGCCATAACCTTTTCTACTAAAACTCTCTAGATTTTTTTAATTTTCTCCCCGTTTCTTCTGTTGTATTTCTCTGTGTTTTTTGTGTCAGAATCAATCCAATTTATAGGCAATCATAGAAAAATTTTAGGAAATAGACATAATCAATCCCAGGCTTGAATCCTGGAATTGCCTTCTGTCGAGACAAGACTTTAAGTCCAAAATTTTAACAATCATATTGATTTGATTTTATGTTGACCAAAATGATTTTGATCTTGATTTTTTCATCCATGTGCAGGTTGAATTAAAATGGAAAGTAGCAAAGAAAAAAAGAACAAAAAAGAAAATGAATAATAATAATAATAATAATAATAATAAAAGCATC
This sequence comes from Durio zibethinus, assembly GCF_047325235.1. Taxonomy (NCBI): domain Eukaryota; kingdom Viridiplantae; phylum Streptophyta; class Magnoliopsida; order Malvales; family Malvaceae; genus Durio; species Durio zibethinus. The sequence goes on along the minus strand of NC_143164.1, from coordinate 32,022,584 downwards.
TAATTAGATCTAAATGGGCCTGAACCAAAATGGGCCATAACTAAAATGAGCCTAATTGAACCCGAATGAAAATAAGCCCGATTGAGCCTAGACCAAAATGAGCTCAATTGGGCTCGGATCAAAATTGATGTCTACAAACTCCATTCTTTTTTATTACATAGGAAGAAACAACACCGAACGGAAATTGACTGCATTTGGTTGCACTACTGCAAAGGACATTTAGGCAATCTGGTAGCACAAACTGAACGTAAATGCTTCTCCTAAATAGGGTAACTGAGTTCTCGCCACACTTTCCCATTGTTGGAAAGATGCTTTGTCTATTGGCAAAGTTAAAAATCATTAATTTACTGAACAATAATAATTTGACAGTTTTTGCATTTTTTTTTTTTTTTGGGTAAAGAGACAAGAAAAAAGGTTTTAGTAATACACAGTTCATTAGCAGAGACAGAATTAATTAAGGCCAGTTAAAGGATGTCTTGATGAGTGCTGCTTCCCTTGCTAATTTGTACACCTCTCTTGCTAAGGGATGCCATTCCGTGGTAAATATGAGTTGCAAACCGTTGGATGTCATCAAAGTGCCGGCACTACGCTCCAGTGAGCCTTTGTGCGTCCTAGGATGATGTTCTTCCATTTGTTTTTGTCCTCTCTGCATCAAAAGTTTTGTTGCCTCAAATTCCTTTGCTCCGATTGTAGCCTGTCTCATGAGGAGAATCTTTTCATGGCATTTGGAGGAAGTTTCAAAGCTACCAATTGTTGCTGGATCCTTGTGTATGCCTAGAAACATAAACCAGATGTTCATGTTTTTGGCACATGAACTGTTATCTTCAGAGGCAGTAGGACTCCTGGAAATAATTGTTTGCCTATTATTAGAGTCATCAACCTTGAATGCTTCCCAAAAGGACCTTCAACGGGTTAGGAGTCGCTTCCTAAAAATGCACATTCATTTCTGTGGATCCAGATGAACCAAAGAATGCTCACAAATTGGCTGTAGAAATCATATGCTTCCTTTGAGTAAATGTCCTTAATCTTTAACCACTGTTTAATCCAACCAAGGTAACCAGACTGCTCTTGCAAGGGAACAGCAAAAAAGAAGGTTTCTACTTGTTGTTGGCATAGGGAGCAGAGGCCTGAAGAAGTGGCAAGTCCTTTGCTTTGCCTATTCCTGATATTCAATATTCATTATGATATGTAGGAAGCCCTAGCTTAATTTGGAGACATAAAACATACAATAACTGGTAAGAGGTAATAAATTTTGGAGAGACAAAAATACCTTTATTTTCTTTTTATAATTTTTAGACCATACTTAATAAAAACAAAATATTTTGTTAGTATATTATGGAATATGGATATTCAACATGTAAAAATTTATATTTGATGAGCCACATTACATGAACGTTATTTTTTTTTTATGGAAATTTATATTAAACTAAATACTTTTAAATATAAAATGTAAAATATTTTTTTAAAAAAATTAATTCTAATTTAACAAAGAGGAGAAAAAAAACTAAATGAGAAGAAAATAGAGAGAGAGAGTAGCTGGAAAGGAATTAGGATAGAGATTCTTATGGAGCATCCAAAGTGGTTATAATGTCAAGTGTCGAAAGGATGTTAATTTAACAAAATTATAACTTATACAATAAATCATTAATTGTCCATGAAATACAACATGGAGTATAACCCCAATAACAAAATATTTTTATTCTAATTTCATCCTTTCTTTTATTTCAAATTGTTGTCTCTCTCTATTTCTTCATATTTAATTTTTTATTTTTTACCACACTTCTTTCTATTGATAAATTAAAAATTATTTTTTAAAATTGTTTTAAATTTAATATTCGAAAAGTATTTGTTTTAGTTAAATTTCATTAAATAACAAATAATAACTTTTTTTAATTTGTCACGTCACTTATGCATTTTTACATGATGAATTTTCACATCATATTTTTATTCACTCAAAATTAATTATAAATATACTAACAGAATTTTTTATAAGTTGTAGTCCAAAATTTATCAAAAATAAAAATATAGTGATGAATTTCAGTCAAATCAAAATATAGTGATAAATTTCAATTTCTAGGCTATAAATTTATCCTTTAACCATTTTGTAGTATGACCTACTTGTTTTATTTATTTTTGACTTCTTGTAATCATTGAACTTGTTTTATGAAAGAAGAAAAAAAAAAACCTTAATTAAGCGGTCAGAATGAAATGAAATTAACTGATATTGTTGCTGTCCTATTTCTTGACATGTGACACGACTGATTATTACCTTATTTATGCTTTATATCCACATTGATAAACTTTAACTTTCCCATGGATTTTTAACCAATTGAGTCCAAAACAATTGAAGTTGGCCCAAAATTTTTATTCAAAACAAAATAAGCATAATAAGCTACATTCTTTTTCATTAAAAAAAATTACGTTCTTTTCAGAATTTCAGTAATTAAACCATTTAGATGGGGGTGTCTGTTTATTTTTTAATATAAAATAAAAATATTATAAGTATTAAAATTTAATTTTAACTTACTAAATATCATATTTTAAAAATAATTATATGAATCAATTGAATTAAATTTTATTTTGACGAATGTTAATTTTATTTATATTCCTTTAAACTGTGACAAACGTCGGTCGATTTCGGACTGCAAATATAGGCAAGATTATTCTTTATTATTCCTTTTTTTTTTCCTATGCATTCTTTCTCATTCTTTACATTCAAAACATATACCCAAACCGCCTACCAATTCAGTCAATGTCCATATATTACTTTGTAAGCAGCCTAGAGAAAAACTATTCTTTCTGGGAATTCTATGCTATAATTGAGAACATAGGTGACAAATGATTATTGATACTGAAGAACATTATTATACTTACGAAATGCAAGTTGTTTTTTAGGAAAAGAGGGAAATAAAACATTAAACATTAGTGTGCAAAAATTAAAAGCACATTCTGAAATTATTAACAGAGCAAAGCTCTTTGCTCGTTTCTGGTGATTAGCCCACCAACTAAATCATGGTTACACAACAAGAACAAATCAAATGAAGAGAGAAAATAATAATAAAGACGTAAAAGAATCAACCCAATACTTGACTTCTTCAATAACAAAATGGGTGAAAAAAAATTAAGCTGTTTAGTAGCCATTAGAGACTGAGTTAGGTTCAGAGGTGAAGAAGAAAGGTCCAACGGAGTAAAGTTTCATCCTCTTCTGACTTAGAACACGGAAATCAGAAAGAGTAGCGCCACTAATCCCTTTGTTGACATCCACCGGAACGTTACAGGTCTCCAATGGAGAGCTTTCAAGAAATGCCTTGCACTCCGTGAACTTGGTGAACTGGTCGTTGTCAAGGCCTAAGGGAGACAATGTTGCAAAGAAGTAACCCTTTGCATCAGTTTCTCCGCTGCAAACGGAGTGAGGTTTCTCGTACCCATTGTCGTCAACAGCTAGACAGGTTATCCTTGCCAAAGCTCCTGTGCTCATGGAAACAAATTTGAGCAAAAACATGAATTGAATTAGAGGCAGTACTCTTAAAAATTTATGACATTTCTAAAAAAACAAGTTCTAATTTCTTTTTTATACATAGGTTCCCGGTTTGGGGTTAAGAGAAAGTATTGCAAATGTTGGGATTCAATCTTAAACCTATTGGATGATAGTTCGTAACGATGATTACATGCACGAAAGGAACTAAACTGGGTTTAATAGGGTCTAAACCTTTAATCATACATATGAAAGGTTAAATAGTAAGTGTGTGTCAAATATTACCTTGAATTGGATAATACTTAGGACCTGATTTACATAAAACAAGCCCTTCAACACCAACTGGGAGAACTTCAGGCTTTGGTGGATAGATGTCCGGAAGCTCCGTGCCCTGTTGATCAGGCTTTTCTTCTCCTTGTGGTTTTCTAACATAATCATATGGTTGGTTTTTGGATGAATCATAACTATAGTCGTTGGCAGAAGCAATGACAAGCAGTGAACAAAGAAGCAAGGAGGTAGCGAACAAGAGACGGGTGATAGCCATATGGCTACGACTGTAACTATTCAATACCGTGAGCACTAAGCGCAAAGAGAACAAATATAGTATAAAATTGGATGAAGTACAGTGCAGGGCTACCCTAATTGTCTTTTATACATATATAGTATGAAGGTTGGAGTAATTTGCCAATGATTAACCAATAAAAGAAAGAGGCTTTAGAGTGATTTGGTTGCACGATGGCAAAAGATATGCAGATTTGGGTAGCACTAAGTAATAAAAGTATTACATGAATTTTGGCCAAAAAAAAGAACTAAATATTCCATGAATGTGTTCAAGGACAACTGTTTTCTAATATAATAATAGGTATTCACATACGTATATATAATCCTCCGGTGCTTGGACGGACACAGTACATATTGAATAATCTTTTCTTAAGTGATTTAAAAGCTAGCATTTCAAGCAACTAACCCGCCAATTTCCACTACTTGAAAATGACCTATATATAAAAACCAGTATTCGGTTTTATAGTGCATATGGAGTAACAAGAAGAGCAAATCAAGGTTGGCAATTAGGAAAAGGCTTTGAAAATGTTCAAGGCAGTTGAAGCTCATCTCTCGGGGAATCCTGATGCCTACCGTTAGTCTAACTTTTTAATTTAAGCCTGTGTATTTGTCATAATTTCCATTTTAAGACAAGTCATTTTTATAATATCTTTTGCCTAGTCTGCCAGTGATAATGGCTGGTTATTAAGAGAGCTTTCCGGATAGGAGAAAATGTTTTTTTTTTTTTTTTGGAGAGAAGAGAAAGTGTATTGTTAATATTATATTACTTTCAATATTAAAAAAAAAAAATACATACATGCATAGATACAATAATTAAGGTTACCCCCTTGTACGATTTTTTGGTTATGATCAAAAGGAAAGGTAATACCAATTAAATTGAGTTACAATAATCTTTGTTGTCAAGGTGAGGCATAAATTTTTAAAATGATCTATTATATTTTGAGAGATTACATTTCTAGATTTTCATTAAATATAAATATCTTATTGGTATTTTGAGTATTATTTTTTAAAAGATACCTGCATAATTTTCATTTTTTCTATAAATTGTACCTTTTATTTTGGTATTTGCATATAATTTTTATTGCATATAATAAATATACAAATGTGGACAAATTAACCCGCATGCATAGCACGAGTTAATTTTCAATGTGAAATATAAAAGGCATTAGAACTCACTAGGCGTTACGTTCAGAGTCCCAAGAACCACGTGGCTTGCCAACGCTGCTTCCAGCTTCAACTCCTCCGTTTATTTTGATTTTTTTTTTCACAAGTATAATTCACAATTATAAAACTAGTAATTCTTCGTTTGACGGCCAAAAAAAAACGAAGTAAAAATTTCTGGCCAGAAAAAATTTTATAGTCATTCCAAATTGAAAAGGAAAAACGAAAAAAGATGAAATTGTTAAATAAAAGGGGGGTGGGGGAGTTTCACCCATTAGCCTTTTTTTTCTTTTATGAAATATTAATACATAGACTTGGCAGACATTGCTATCAGTAATGTCTCAATATATAAGCTTAACATAATCCAATTAAAATCATATTTGATACATAAAATTAATGATGATAATAGATCAATTCGATTTTTTCAGATATTATATAATATTATAAAATTTTAAAATTCAATTTAAATCCGAATCGAATTTTCATTCAATTCAAATCAAACCAAATTTTACTGATTCGATTTGATTTATTGATTTTTAAAATTTTAATATATTTAAGTAAATTTTAATATAAAATTATTTTTTTATTTTATAAAATTTAAAATATATATAAAAATTAAAATATATATATAATTCGGTTTGATTCAAATTTTTTTCATTCGATTTGAAATTTAATTCGAATCTAATATATAATCATTAATCCTTCCATTCAATTCTCTTTCGATTTATAGATATATTGATGCATTAGTTCAAAGCCTCTTATCGACCTAATTAAAGATATTTTTGTCTCTTCTTATGTTAAATGCCTTTCATACTATTTTTCGACTATATAGATGAAGACAAATCTTTCCTTCAGAAATCGTCAATCTCTTCTTAATCATCACTTCTCTCTTGGTAAAGTCTCTTCCCAAATGGCTTTCTTCAGCTGGACTCTTGTTTTAACTGTGTTTATTTCCTTCAGTGTTGTTTCCTTGGAAACCCACACCCTGCAAACTTAAAACTTCATTGTCCGCTTTGAAAATGACCTCAAACCATTTAGGTTTTCCGGAGTTGAATAGTGGTACAGCTTTAAAAAGCCTAAGTTCTAACATCTTGTCTTCCAGAAATCCTACCACTTCCTAAACACAAAAAACTGACAATATTCTTCACATCTACAAAGTAGTTTTCCATGGCTTCTCTGCTAAACTAACACAACAAGCAGCCCAAGAGTTAAAAACACGGCATGGAATTCTTAGTGTTTTCCCTGACCGAATTAGCCAAATCCATACAACCCGTTCTCCTTACTTCCTTCGGCTAGACACCGCCAAAGCAATTAAAGGCCTTATGGACGAATCCTATTCCGATTCCAGTGTCATTATTAGCCTTCTTGGCAATGGCATTTGGCCTAAATGACACAATTTTCACGATAAAAATGTGGCACCTGTCCCTTCTAGATGGAAAGGAGAATACATCAAAGGTTAACAGTTCCCCAAAATGCTATGCAGCAAAAAATTTATTGGAGCCCGTTATTTCATCGACGGCTATCAAAACGGCATCCTCCAAAGCAATGACAACAACCTCAAATCCACCAGAGACACCATCAACCATGGCACGCATACAGCCTCCACTGTAACAGGGCACGCCACCAAAATCTTCTCTTTTCTAAGATTCGCGAGTGGAGTCATCGCCGGAATTGCTCAGAAAGCTAGAATAGCTACATATAAAGTTTGTTAAGAGAACGGATGCATGGAATCAGATATCTTCGCCGACTTTAACAGTGCCGTTGAGGACGGCGTTGATGTGGGATCTATGTCCTTCGGAACTAATAAGCCGCTACCGTATGAAAATGACGTGGTGGCCATGGCTTCGTTTGGTGCAATGGAGAGAAGCATTTTTGTGTCCTCTTCCGCAGGGAATTTTGGCTCCACCCTTTGAAGCGTAACCAATTTGCTCCTTGGATCACCACCGTCGGTACAACTACCTTTGATAGAAAATTCCTTGCTGATTTATATCTCGATGATGGTACCATTGTCAGTGGGTCTTCACTTTACAATGGGGTTGGCTTGGCTAATACATATTGGCTGTTGATTTACGCGGGGTAGTACTTTTCTTCCTGCTGATGCTTGTTTCCCTTATTCGATTGACCTAGAGCTTGTACGTGGCAAGATCACGGTATGTAATCGTGTGAAGTTACACGTGTGTCGAAGGATTGGTGGTGAAAAAAGCTGGTGGGGTTGGAATGGTGGTTGCCAACGTGTCACGTATGGGTGAAGTATCGGTCACTAATGCTTATTTGATGCCCGCATCGGCAATTAGGGAATCCGCTCGAATTAAGGGTCCATTTGGAGGCAACTGAAGCACCACTGAGGTGCAGTTGTTACGGATCGAGACTTAAATTTTAAAGTGAGATGCAGTTGTTACGGGTCGAGACTCAAATTTTAAATTTGTGCGATTTCGAGATTCGAATATTTATTTTTTTGACGTCTCGAATCAGTCTGATCATCACGGTTCATATCTTTGTGAGATATTATCCGCTCTAGATCCCTCTGATCTCATAATTTTATTTTACAAAAAATATCTCACAAGACAAAGGTGGTGTGAACCCTTTTATACCCCAGTGACCCTTCTATTATGTTCGATATGAGATTCATGACTCTTCTTTAAGTTCGTGATATTCTCCTTCATTCAACCTCGTGACGCCCTCGTCACGGAGGTTGACCATCCTGCCTACCTCTCTCGAAGTGTTTGGCGTGGATCGAACAATTTAGGGTTGACTCTAATACTACTTGTCATGGGTCGAGACTCAAGCTCCGAACCCGTGCAGCTCCGGGGCTAAGGCATTCACCCTTCCGACGTCCTGAATCAGTCTGACCGTCACGATTCACATTCTTGTGAGGTATTATCCGTTCTGGTCTCCTCTGGTCTCACGGTTTTGTCCTACAAAAAGCATCTCACAAGGCGAAAATGGTGTGAATCATTTTATACCTCAGTGATCTTCTTATTATGTTTGATATGAGATTCATGACTCTTCTTTAAGTCCGTGACACAATTATTATGGGAGTAGGTGCGCACTAGAGCTTTTTTTCCCAAATGACCCATCAGTGCATTTGTTCAAATGCCAGTCAAATACCAGTCACATTATTTTCTTTTTGCTTTCCAATTTTATCCTTTCAAGATACTGTGATACTGAAAATATTTTTATTATTTATTATTTATTTTAATTTTTTATTTAAAAATCTTGAAATATTTTTTGTTAATTTAATATCATAAATAAATTTATTATTTATTAGAAATTTTTATATAATAAATAAATTTTATAAATATTAAATAATTTAAAATTTTAATTATATACATATTTTAATTTAATATCTTTAATAATCAATTTATCTTCTTATCACAATTCATTTCAGTACTATTTTTACATTTAAATATATATCTAATTATTAATTTTAATATCACAATTATAATATTTATTTTTATTTTTATTATTATTTTTAATCTTATCATAATTCAATCTTATAATCTATTTAAATAGGTCCTTTGGATTAATGAGATCTGCCCAAAATCGGACGGCCATGATGTCATTTCGTGGGACCCAGATAGGGACCAAACCAGCGCCTGTGGTGGCTTCTTTCTCTTCCCACGGGCCCAATCAGATTTCAATTAACGTTATGAACCCAGATCTGATTGCGCCAGGTGTGGACATCCTAGCGGTTTATCATGATGTGTTTCACCGACAGATTTACCTGAAGATCCCAGGCGGACCGAGTTTAATATGGAATCGGGTATTCAATAGCCTGCCCACACGTGTCAGAAATCGCTGCACTTCCGAATGGCGACCGACCTGAGTGGTCCCCAGCTATGATACGATCAGCTCTAATTACCACTTCTTACACCTAAGATCAAGATGGCCAAGCACTGCTAGATGAGAAGGATCTGAAGGTTGGTGACGCTTGGGCCATGGGCGGGACACCTGGACCCAGACAAAGCCCATGATCCAGGACTCATATACGATCTGACGGTTGATCATTATTTGATTTTACTCTGTCCAACTTGGGTTTGGCTCAAATCAAGGTTATAACCAGAAGGGCAGTGAACTGCAGTCAAGCTCAAAATCTGAATCCCTGGAACTTGAACTACCCAGCTATCTCTATTGCTTTTGATGCATCAAGACCGTACAATGCGGAAGTTCTGGTCACTGGAACGGTTATTCAAATTCAAAAGTATAATTTAAAAATAATAAAAAATTAAATGAATTAATCAAATTAAATCCTATTAAAATAATTTTATTACTTTTTTTTGGATTTAAAATTCTTTTGGGTTGTTAAATTTTGCAGTTCTCCAAGGCTAACCTAAGGCCTTCTTCGTATAATTAAATGTGGCCCACAACAATATTGTTTGGACTAGAAAGGCCCATAAAAGTATAACCATGACCCGAGCATGAACCCCTCACCATTAATGTTATAAACCCGGACCCCTACCCGGTCCAAACAGGAAGGAAAACCAGCAGCTCCCCTAAACCCTAGAGTTATTGCGGTCCTATAAGTAAGTCCCTATCTCCAATTTCTTTCCCTTTTCTGCGAACAGCAGCCGCCGGCTGCACACCAAACAGATAGAGAAAGAGAAAGGAAGAAATGGTTTCGCTTAAGCTCCAGAAACGGCTCTCAGCGAGCGTTCTAAAGTGCGGAAAAGGAAAGGTTTGGCTGGATCCAAATGAAGTCAACGAGATCTCCATGGCCAATTCCCGTACGTCTTCTTCTTCTCTTGCGTTTGCGTCGTTTGTTGCCAAATAAATTGGTGAAAATGAAGCTCAGAGCATATATTTGTGTGTGTATATATATATATATATATATTAACTGAGGTATATGCATATAAATATTTATATAATTTAACTGTGGTTTAAGCAGTTGCTGGAAAATGAAAGCTGAGACGCCGAAGTTTTAAACTTTCAGGAATTGAATATATAATATTGACAGCATTTCGTTTTTTTTTTTTTTTTCTGATTAGTGATTTGTAACAGCAAAGTTTTATATAGTTTGCGGATATGAGCCTTAGTCTCTAATTATTCCATTGTTTATTTGTTAACTGTTTCCAAATATTAGTTGGAAAAAATTAGAAAAGATCAGGGATTACCAGTTTTCCGCATGAGAAATATCAAAATTTCACATACTACCGTTTTCTGCTTCGCCCTTGTATGTATACGTTGGAGTAATAGGGTGCACTTGAATCAATCTCATTTCTATCATTTGCCTAATGAATAATTTACTTTGACAGACACATTGTTAATTTCTTGTTTGCTCCACTAATATGTAAAAAAGGATTCTTCATATTTTCTTAGCTGTAGACTCTGAACAATTGATAGCAAGTTCAAGTTGATGTAATATGTTTTTCTTAACAGATTGAATATTCCATTTACTCCTTCATGTTATTTTTGGTTATTTTCTTTCACTCTAGCAAAAAATGTTGTTCTGTTTTTTATTGCTTGATTATCATTATTTTCTTATTTGAATTGGAAAGAGCAGGCCAGAACATAAGGAAGTTGGTTAAAGATGGTTTTATCATCAGGAAGCCAACCAAGATTCACTCTCGATCTCGTGCACGTCGCATGAAGGAAGCCAAGAGAAAGGGACGCCATTCTGGATATGGTTTGTTTTTTTAATTTACTTTGTGAATATGAGATTTACTGGATTTGATGTTATTTATAGGCGCAGAGTATTTTAATAACTTTGTTACATGCACACAAATTATTTACCATGTTGAAATCAGATTATATTCTTGATTACTCAGTCATGTTTTTGAAGTTAGGATGCCCAAAATCATATAAATAAAAGATTAAATGAAGTATCGTTGAGATTTTTATCCTGCTAGGTGTCGTTTGTTAGCCATAAGAAAGTTGTGATGCATCTTGGGAAAATGTATGTATTGATTATCTGGGTTTTAACTTCTATGTCGATTCTAGGTAAGCGCAAGGGTACCAGGGAGGCAAGGTTGCCCACAAAGGTCTTGTGGATGAGAAGAATGCGTGTTCTCAGACGCTTGCTTCGCAAGTATAGGGAATCAAAAAAGATTGACAAGCACATGTACCATGACATGTACATGAAAGTCAAGGGTAATGTTTTTAAGAACAAGAGAGTCCTCATGGAGAGCATCCACAAATCTAAAGCAGAGAAGGCCAGAGAGAAGACATTGTCTGACCAGTTCGAAGCTAAGAGGGCTAAGAATAAGGCAAGCAGGGAGAGAAAATTTGCTAGGAGGGAGGAGCGTTTGGCCCAGGTAAGAGCTTCTGTACTATGTGGTGCTTCTGGCTTGACTCAGCATAATAATTTTTTTTCCTGTTTCCTTTTCTTTATATTTTTCTATTTTTATGGAAACTGTAGATGTTCCTTGCCTGAAATTCTTTGATCTTTTTTGTTTAATTATTGTCATTTTTCATGATTGGTTGTTCGGATATTATTATCAATGATGTTAAATACTTAATATTATTTTTGAGTAAAATTCCGTCATCTCAAATTATGATGTGGGTTTTCATGTTATTTTTTTCAACAGGGACCTGGAGGAGATAAGCCAGCAGCAGCAACAGCACCTACCACTACTGCTCAACCAGTCGAGTAAGTATATTTTGAGATCATATTTCTTTTGCTAAATGATCAGCATTCAGGTGGTATAATATTTGTGTACCTTTGTTTGATCTATTAAGTACTTCCAAGAAGTCCAAGAAGTCCAAGGAGTAACAAGTAAGATCCCCTACTGAAGATTGATGATCGACTGTGACTTAATATATAGAATGTTCAAGTAATTTTGTCGAGCCAGTGTGCTGTTTTTGGTTAAATATTTGAACCAGTTCTTTTAGTTGGATTAAGGTTTCATGATTTTTGTTTTCAGTTTACTGGTTTTGTCTTTGGATTATTTATATTATGGCAAAATTATTTTGTGGTTTCGTTGATTTCTAAATCACTCATTCATTAATACCTTTGTAAAATGTTTGCTACCTGCCCCTTTTGAAAAACCACGAAATTAAGGTAGGGAATGTAGGGAAAAAAAGGTCTGAATTTTTATTGCGCTTTCTGGGTTCTTAGTAGATGTAACGTGCATGGATTATGATGAACAACGCATGACGCGCAAGGGGTTTGATATGGTTGCATGGCTATAATTCAAACGTTAGGATCATATCCTATTTTTATATGTACTTATTATTTTTGCGTTCCAAAAGGAGAAGCAGATCTAAGGAACAATAATTTTTCGACTATTCCTAGCTCTTTGTGCAAAGGAAATCATGAAAATGCTAGGAAAGGAAAGGGAAATAATAAAACGGGTATGTCTACTACACCACGGTGATTTACTGGATATAGTAGGGGTTTGATGGGGGCAGCAGTAATAAAAAATATAAGGACTGACTTAATGTCATTCTGAAAGTATCATTTTGTTCCAGCAAAATATATAACTTCGCACAGCAAATCCTTTTGATATGGTTTTGATTTAACAATTCATGTTGTGATGGGTAGGAAAGAAAGAGGAAGAAAGGAAAGTCTGAAAGAAAAAATTAGTCTCTGTTTTTTTCATTTTTTCTTTATTTGGATAAAAGTAAAGTAAGAGAAAAGAAAGAAAATGACAGAATTTACACATTTTTTTTCGATATAAATTCAATTCTTACAAATGTGAAAAATAAAAATCCATTCAACTTAAACTAACAATTTTATTTACAATTTTACTTTTAATCTATTTTTTTCTTTTTCTTTTTAATTTTTTGTATCAAATGCAAAGCAAAAAATTTTTCTTTCTACTTTTTTTTTTCTTCTTTACCCCTTCCCCATCCTTCCATTTTTATTTCTTCTTACCAAGTGTATGTGTCACGGGTCGAGACTCAAGCTCCGAACTCGCGTGACTCCAGGACCCGGGCATTCATCCTTCCGGTGTCTCAGATCAACCTTCTCGTCACGGTTCACACCCTTGTGAGGTATTGTCCGTTTTGACTCCCTGCCCTCACGGTTTTGTCTTACAAAAAGCGCCTCACAAGGCGGAGATGGTGTGAATCCTTTTATACCCCAAGGACTCTTCTATTATGTTCGATGTGGGATTCAGGACTCCCCTTTAGGTCCGTGACATTCTCCCGCATCCAACCTCGTGACGTCTTTGTCACGGAGGCCGGCCACCCTGTCTACCTCCCTCGAGGCGCTCGGCGTGGATCGAACGGTTTATGGCTGACTTTGATACCACTTGTCACGGGTCGAGACTTAAGCTCCGAATCCGCGCGGCTCCGGGACCCGGGCATTAACCCTTCCGGCATCCCAGATCAGCCTTTTTGCCACGGTTCACACCCTTGTGAGGTATTGTCCGCTCTGGCCCCCTGACCTCACGGTTTTGTCCTACAAAAAGGCGCCTCACAAGGCGAAAATGGTGTGAACTCTTTTATACCCCAGTGACTCTCTTATTATGTTCGATGTGGGATTCAGGACTCTCCTTTAGGTCCATAACATATGCGAATGACTACATATAATATAGTATACCGAAACTGCCGCTTCTAAAGGGAAAATATTAAGACTTTTAATAGGTAGCTTTTTTTTTTTTTTGGGGGGGGTACTGTACAGCACTTCCGTTGTACGCTCTAACGTGGGATGAAACATGATGGATAGATTAATCATTCGGGTAGGGTTGCTGCGGATCCCAAGTTTGACGAGGAATGTTGATGTGCGTCCTCCCATCAGATTTACAAACCTGATTCGACATTTGAACAAGCTATAAGCCGTCTGTCATCGACTCCGTCTGTCATCGACTCCATACAGGTGGGCAACAATTTTCCATTTTTCCTCAATATAAGCTCCCGTAAGCCTGGAAAAAAAAATGGTATCTTTCAGTTTTGGAAATTATTTCTAATTCCTCCACTTCAATTTTTTTATCTAGATTTTCTAATGTCACTACATTTGATTAGTTGTTCAAACAAAAAAAAAAGATTTCTAGAAATAGGAAGGAAGTGAATATGTTTAAGAAACTAATTTTGATAATTTTAACATAATTTTGTAAAAAAATAATATATAGACTTGCTTCAACAAAAAAGAATGTTTGATTTTCAAAAAAAAAGAAAAAAAAAGGACTCATTTGTTTGACAAATTATTGGGCCTATGTAATTTTTAGAGTACTAAAAACCTAAAAAAAATTGGGTTGCTGTGAATGCACAACTAAAAAAAACCCAAATGAAGAAGAAGATTTTAAAAATCAAGTTTGACTAATAATCTGTTGATAATAATTTGAGTTTTTAACAAAGCAACTCCATGAATCTTCAATAAAATGAACTAATCTCTCATTTATTCATGATTCAATCAAAAATTGACATTATTGATTTTCAACTTGTTTATTTTATTTAATTAGATTGAAAAAGGAATAACATTAAACAAGTTCATGACAATGAAACCCGTTTGCATATATTGCAACTTAAAAGAAAGCAATTAGAGCATCAAAATAAATGTTGCCCAATCACTACATTTTTTTCGAGATGGAGATATATTGAAGAAAAATCTTTCAGATTAAGAAAGTAAATTCTCATGCCGATCAATCAAAATTATCTGGGAAAAGGCCTACTGTCATTGCCGCATTAGTTGGTAGTGTGTCAACAAAGCCTCACTCTCGTGTGGTGCTGCTTCAAAGTCTTCCGCTTAATCCAAACAATAACAAGTTACAAAGTTTTTTTTTTTAGCCCTTGGGAAGGTAACAGGATTCTTGATTCTATCTTTGATTTTGATCTTGATCTTGCTTTTCCTATTAATCATTGGCATAGCTATATGCTAACTATGCTTATCTCATGAACTGTTTTGCTTTTTCAATCATAAATTATTTTTAAATTATAATAAAATATTAAATATGATATTTAAATTTTAAAATTTTTAATATAATATTTAAATTATAAATTTATTAATTAATGTAATACAACATATGATTGGTAAATAATTTTTTAAATATTATATTAATTAATAAATTTATAATTTAAGTATTATATTTAAAATATTTAAAATTAAAATATTAAATTAAATATTTTATTATACTTTAAAAATTATTGGTGACGTTATCCCTTGAAATTAAAATTAGATGGAGCCCATTGCGTATTTGACGTCTTGTGCATGGCGGCATCCACATGATTTAACTGTTTGTATCTAATTAATCATTTTTATAATTTAATACAGGTTGAAATCACGAATGATTAGTTAACTTTTAACGGCTCAACCCATGTCGACCACAAGGTATAGCGGCGAAGAAAAGAAGTCTCCCATAATTCCACTGTTTCGGGTTCAACCAAGGACCAAACTCTCTGTTATGCTTTTGTTTTTTTTAAACAAGAAATTTTAGGTCATTTTAAGATCAAAACATATCATAATTTTTAACGGCGTTTGCATTAAATTTATAAACCGTCCATCAAAAGAAACTGTTGACAATAAATACCAAATTTAATTTAAATTTTACAAGTGAATATTCAATTTTTATTAACTTAATCGATTTTCATTGATACCTCTTCGGTACTTTTCATAGTATATTCCATAAGGATTTTCTTTCTTTTTGTTTTGTTTTAGTTATGCAACTTCATTTCAGCATATTTATAAGGTCAGTAGAAATCCCTGGGTGCTTAACTACTTTAAGAAAATTCTTTAGTTTAGTATAGTTCAATAATTAGAACCAAAGAAGAAAGCAATACTGAATCCAAGAAGCTTAATGATTGCATTATTTTGCTGTATGCCATCTGCCGCGTACCTCCAAATGCATGTCCTTATCAATTGTGGTATAGGATTTTTATCAAAATGCAAAGACATATTATTGATCAAAATTCGTCATTGTCCTACTAATTAATCACAAATTTTGAAGCAGATGTAAGTCCCTTTTAGGGTCAGATTCATCTGGATTGCCAGAGGTGGATTCCAGTTAACTATCGCATCTGGTTCAAAGTTCAATGTGAAGGTGTGAACAATGATTTTAAGACTTGAGTAAGGGCTCATAATTCGAATGCGTCTTTATCGTCTAACTCTCATACAATTGGGTTAGAAAATCGTACTTTCATGACAGGTGTTGGGTGTATTTTTTGGCAAAAGTGAGGTCAAGTTAGGCAACCCTTCGTAGCATTAATGTAATAGTTATCCAACATCAAGTTCTAAACTAGCTAGTTACGTACCAGGACTTCCAAGCATCTATAAAAGGGACGTCCCTTGGCCTATGAAACTCATCATACTCTAATCTACATTTCAATCGAGAATGGCCAGAATGTTCTTGAGGTCTTATTTGCTATTGCTCCTCGTCCTTGACTTGGCCGTAGCTCCATGGTCAGAAGGGCTGAGCCAAGGGCAAGAGCAACCTTGTTCTTAGCCGCTGCATCCACCACAATCCAATACCATGGAGGCCCTCTCTTGACCAAGCCAAATGGCATTAACGTTTACCTCATTTGGTATGGAGGATTCTCTCAGAAAGATAGAAACTCCATAACTGATTTCTTTGCTTCCTTCACGGGCCCTGGTCCTCACCAAGGACCTTCTGTTTCGACATGGTGGAGAACGATCAGTACATACAAGGACAAAGCCGGGAAACCAGTGTCCAGCACTGTTATACTTGTCAAACAAGTTAGTGATGTATATTCTTTAGGGAAGACCCTGAAGCGCGCCCAAATAGCCAACTTTGTCCAAGGCAAAATAGACAGCAAAATCTTTCCGTTAGACTCTAATGGAATATACTTAGTTTTGACTGCTAAAGATGTTACAGTAGAGCGGTTCTGTATGGGATCTTGCGGTTTCCATGACAGCATAACGATAGGGGCAATGGCTCGAGTGGTATTTGCACACATAGGAGACCCTAGGTCAAATGTCCGGGTCTTTGTGCATGGCCTTATTCTCTGCCTGCTTATGGCCCTCCAGGCCAAGCCTTGGTGGCACCGAACGGTGTTGGAGCCGATGGCATGATTATAAACGTTGCCACCCTTCTTGCAGGGGCTGCCAATAACCCATTCAAGACCGGTTATTTTCAAGGAGACGCCCCGGCACCTTTGGAGACTGTCACAGCATGTCCTGGGATATTTGGAACTGGAACTTATCCAGGGTATCCAGGAACTTTGTTGGTGGATCAAATGAGCAAAGCTAGTTATAATGCCTACGGTGCTAATGGTAGAAAATTTCTTCTTCCAGCCATGTGGGACCTTGTTAGCTTGAATTGCAAAGTAACCTCTTAAGTTTTCTTACAAAGGGATAAGCTCTACTCCATGTTTATGGAAAATTTGTTAAAAGTAGGCTTGAAGCCGTGTTGATCATTGAACTAGTTAATGTTTTCCTGTATCTCCAAGTGAATGCTCTTCCTTTTTTTATCTTTTAATTAAGAGGAAAAATATATCTTTTGTGCAACTACATGAAATGAAAGACGACACCCCTGGTTATAAATCAAGATTCAAGAGAATTCTGTATGTATCACAACATTAAGGAAGTGTTATGTAAAAAGTATGTCCAATTTCGGTTTTGCTGGCAACTTGATGTCATCTCTTCTTATTTTGGCATTCAACTTTCCTTCAATACACGGTCTCCTTACAGAAAGGAGGCTTTCCCCTTATTAGCCAATTAATGGCTACTCTTTCACTATATAAAATGCTTAAACAATACTAAGCCAATGGGAAAACCTCAAAATATCGTTTTCCATAATCAGAACATGAAGAGAACTCGGGTATTTCATAATCGGTATTCATAATCCAACCGAAAGGGAAAAATGGTTTCGAATCAAAATCTGGGCAATTATTGCTTCAGTCAGAGAATCAAGTCTGGTCTAGCAAAAAAGCTTCAGTCAGATGGGGCCAATCATTTTCTCAGGCACCACAAGATTGTCAAATTCTTCGCTTGTGAGCACACCAAGCTTCAATGCAGCTTCCTGCATGGATAAGCACAAAAAAATGTGTCAGATTTAATATTTCAACCATGCAAAGTAAGGATTAAGACAAACACTGAATAGTTCCAGTTTGAGCACAACTTATGTGACCAAAGTAAAGTCGAATTTCGATATCATAATACTATAGCCTTGGAAAACGGATTTCATGCAATTAATAATAAGAGCTAAATTATTAAGATTAGTTATAATTAAGAATAACATTTAACCACATTAGGTGATGAGTCATTGCTAACTACTTTTGCATGAAAAGAAGTTCAAAAACCAAACAATGGTAAAGAACAAATCCGACCTTCAAAGTGCACCCCTCTTTATGGGCTTTCTTGGCAACTGCTGCAGCATTGTCATATCCAATTTTCTGAAAGCAAAGAGGAAATTAGAGATGTGATTCAAAATGCAAAGACTCATGTGGAACAACTGATAATAGACAAGGAAACAGAGATGAAAACTTACAGGGTTCAAGGATGTGACAAGCATTAGAGACTGTAAGACCATGCAAAATGTCACAAGCAACAACATATGATCATTAGCTTGGGAATCTGTCGTATGGTATCAAAATAAACTTAAATATTCAGAATGTAGCATCAACTGACCTCATGCAGTAATTTTGAAATTCTTTCCCTATTAGCTTGAATTCCCCTCACACAGTTCTTCTCAAAGGAAGCAGATGCATCACCCAGCAATCGTAGTGACTAATAGCAAAGAATCAAAAACACCAATTGAATGAAAATATGCCATGTTATCAGCATGCGAAGGGGGAAAAACCTCAAGGCAGGTCAAGCACATGATCATCAAATCTCAAATTCTAAGAATATTCTTCATTGAAAAAATTCATTTAGTTCATATCTAATAATTTTTATAAAATCTTAGGAAAGAAGAGATTTGAGTCATTTGACTCTTCAAAGGAGCAGTTAATTTTCCCAGAAATTTTAAATTTTCAGTCATAAAATTCCACTGAATTAATTAATAGAACTTTCAAAGGCAAAAATTGTATCAACAGTAAGTTAACAGCCCAAACACTATTACATGTATGTGAAATTGCTTGCCTAACCAGAAGTAGTTAAGATAAATCATGCAATAGGAACTTGAAAGCGTTGAAATTATATGAAATGCGGTTTTTCAATAACCATTGTAACAAAAGAACATACATGCAGGAGTGCGGTAGCAATCATTGGTTTGAAAACATTCAACTCAAAGTGGCCATTTGATCCACCCACTGTGATAGCAACATGGTTACCCATAACCTGCAATGAAATTTTCCATCTTGTTAATAGTTTGATAAAAGAAAAGTGAAAGTTTAACAGCCAGCAGATAAACTCTCCAGTCAGTCGATGCCATCTGAATGTGAAAAACTAATAGTAACAAAATTTACCTGAGCACAGACCATAGTAAGAGCCTCACACTGGGTAGGATTCACCTTCCCCTGAAACAGAATAAGTTCAGTCAAAATAACAAGATTATAAGAGAAGAGAAATCTTCAAAGGGCAAATAGAATAGAAAAAGAATAGACTTTGCTAATAAATAAATCCATGGAAATTGAGAAGAAAATTTTACAGGCATAATACTGCTGCCAGGCTCATTTTCAGGAAGAATTAGCTCACCAAGGCCACAACGGGGACCACTGAATAAGGAAAATGCTGAAATCATCAGAATAATGCTAAACAACAAAAAGGAAAAGGAGTGGTTATCCAAGCTGCACACAGACCTTCCCAGTAAGCGTATGTCATTTGCAACCTTCATTAGCGATGTAGCTATAGTGTTTAGGGCTCCACTAGTTTCAACAAAGGCATCATGTGCAGCCTGATTAAAGTAAAAAAAAAAAAGAGAAAACACAAAATTTCATGCATGTGAAACTATTTTGCATTAAAATCTGTATGAGATGTATGGTAGTGGTCAATTCCTGCAACCTAAAACAAATTGGAAAATATAAAAGCTTAATCAGAGAAAGTTAAGAGCTTAACCAAAGCTTCAAATTTATTTTCTGCTGTGACGAATGGCAAGTTTGTTTCCTCAGCTACAGCAGCAGCTATTTTTACATCAAACCTAGATCAATTTTAACATTAAGCACTGTCAAGTCAAGCATGAGACAATCTAAAAGAACATAGTTATCACAATAAAAATTGTTCTTAGATAATGGTAAACATTCTTGATAATGTTTTCCTTTCTAAGGTTCACAGTCTGCAAACTTGGTGACATTACAACTATTTCAATCCATGGGCAACAGCTGCAACATCTATTAATATGAAAATAACAAGTAATAATTTGCAGTGGTACAACAGTTTTTAACAAACATTCACAGATCAATGAGAGCCTGTGAGCATAAAATATAAAAGATAAAACATGATTTACAACTTAGAAGAGAAGCATGAATCATAAAAGACTTGCATTTTGATAAATCAGAGCATAATCAAAGCAAACCAAGTAAAATAAATCAAGAATATGACATTAGAACAAAACAAAACAAAACAAAACCAAATCTAATTTGACAATGGAGAACAGACATAATTACAAAATCAGAGAAGCATTCTTCAATGCTAAAGCAACACATACCCTTTCTTTGTATTCAATCCTGTCCCCACAGCAGTACCACCTTGTGCAAGCTGTCATAAAACATCCCTATATGTCAGTAGTCAGAACAGGTTAAAAGGAATACCATACATTCAAACATGATGGAAAACCTGATAAATGCGTGGCAGGGTGCACAAAACCCGATCAATTCCATACTTGACCTGCAAGCAAACCACAAAATTATAAGTTATCACTCATTGCCATCCCTCCACTAAACATAAATTGATCCAAAAGTAAATAAAAACAAGTGCTAGTTAATGAACTTACTTGTGTAGTATAGCCACTAAACTCTTGCCCAAGAGTCAAAGGTGTTGCATCTTGAGTGTGAGTGCGACCAATTTTAACAATATCTTTGAATTCAATAGACTGGTGAAAAAAACACAAGCAAAATTTATCTTGAGTTTGAAGTCATCCAATTTAAAAGCAAGCTGGTATAGAAGCAAACATAAAACACAATGACAGAGTTAAGAGGCATTGTACTCAGTAGCATATATATAGATTTACAAGCAAAGTAAAAAAAGGATAGATGTTGTATCGTAGCTAAACATATGATTTGCAACAATTAACCAAGAGACAATAACATTACAAAGACTAAAGACACAAAACAACATCATTGGCAAGAATCAAGTTAACGTAAGGAACCAAAGAGGTAGAATTCAAATAAGAAAATATTGGCATCAATGAAATCGGGCATGGCCAGAAAAATCCTCTTTTTGTCAGTAGATGTTGGTGCAATAATTAATGCAAATAAGGACATGCTGCAACAATGGCATATAGGGCAGAGATCACCAATTTAAAAAAAAAAAAAAAAAGAAAAGAAAGGTGAGGGAAAGAGAGATTATACATTTAAAAAAAAAAAAAAGTCACAAACTAGTGGTAAAAGCGCACAAACCTTTGAATTTAGAGTAGAATGCAAAATTTTCAACTTAGGTATTAATCTTGAGTTTATTTCCATTGCAGCTGCAATGTGCATTACCTGGAGAAATAAAAAAAAAAATAATAATAACATAAGCAAATAGGCAGTATGAACGCTGCTATGTTAAGGCGAGGCAACATATGTGTGTGTAGGTGAAAGTTTAATCTAAAGTGCAGAACAGTCCCACTTACAGTTGGGAATGTGTCGTTAGAAGATTGAGATCTGTTCACATGATCATTTGGGTGTACAAACTTTTCACCACGTTTATGCCCAAGGATCTCAGCTGCTCTATTAGCAATAACCTGGGGAAATTCCAAAAATTACAAAATAAAAAAGTATTTTCAAATGGCAAGAATTTTCACTCCGCTCAATAATTAATCACTTACCTCATTCGCATTCATGTTACTCTGAGTGCCACTGCCGGTTTGCCAAACAACAAGAGGAAAGTGATCGTTGAGTTTCCCTTCGGCTACTTCTTGGGCTGCTTGCATTATGGCTTTCCCAATGGCTGGATCAAGACCATACTCCATGTTCACCTAAACCAAACCAAATACACTTACAAATATGCAATGGTAATCACTACTAATTACTTTAAAATCAATAATTATTTGGATTTAATAATCCGATTAGAGATGAACCTTGGCAGCACATTTCTTGAGAACACCGAAGGCACGAATAATGGGTTCAGGCATCCGTTCACGCTCGCCGCCTATTTCAAAATTCTGTAATGATCTCTGAGTTTGCGCTCCCCACAATCTATAACAACAGTGACAACAACAATAATTATAACCAATTCCCTCTTTTTTATTTAAAAGTATTTTTCGATAACAATTATTAATGGTGCGAATGGGTAAAACAAAGAGAAAGAGATGAGATGGAGATACGAACTTATCGGAAGGAACATTAATGGGGCCGAAAGTGTCTCGTTCCTCCCTAAACGACGTCGAGTAGTACCTCCAGCAAGTGGCGTAACGTACAGAAGTGACCAGCTGGAAGGTGGTGGATCCAGATGAGAGTCGCCGTGATACGATATACATGGCCATTTCCCGGGTTTGACTTCAAAAAGATCTCTAATCCTGAGAAAAAAAGTGAACCAACAAGGTATTCACAGGATTAAGATTTTCAAATAATTTAATACTAAAAAGTTAAAAAGTTATTGGAAAAGAGAAGAAAGAAACCTGATCAAGTGGAAGGAAGGAAAGGTTTTTGGAAGGACAGAGATGGATTTGGGTCAATCAATGGAAATAGTAGTAATAATTGGGATGGATACACGTGACCGCCGAAGTTGAGGAAAATTTCTGTAAAGCAGAAGGAACCGTTGCTTGGGCTGAATGGCTGCGGCATGGATGGGTCAAAGGTGGGCGGCGACAGCTTTGTTTAACCGAGATTTTTCCTTTTTTTTTCCTTTTTTTTTTTGGTAGCTAGTTATATATCACTCCAATGGACCTACCATTTCCTAATGGAGGCATAATAGTCCTCTAGAATTTGCTTTTGGATTATACTTTTAACCATTGTTATCAAATTAAAACAGCAAAAATCGACTGTTTACAAAATGAAGCACGCAATGAATTATTTCACCTCAATGTATCTGCCATTTCCTCATTATTAAAGTAAATTTTAATCGTCAATGGAATTTTATCTAAATTCAAAATTTATCATATTTAAGTTTAATCGAATTTATATTAAATTTATTTAATTATATGTTTGTTTGTTAATTAATTAAGGTTAAAATATTAAAAAAATCCTTAAACTATTTTATTTTTTAATCAAGTCTTTATACTTTTTTTGTTCTTAAAATAAATCCTTTTTTTATTTTTTATCCAAATAATATTTAATTTCTAATAAAAATTTATTTATATTAAGCACTTACTTAAGAACAAATCAAAGGTTAAGAGATGTTTGGATATAAATCAAATTCAAAAAATTTATTTAAATGTAAATCAAAGATTAATGGTTTATTTGAATATAATAAAATATTAAAATTTACCTAAATAGAGTGATAAAGTTAAATATTTTTTTTATTATTTTAACCATTAAAGCTACTTTTTAAGTTAAATTTATTTATTTTTTAAATGAATATAATAACTAATTACAATTATAAGTTTACTAAAAGTTGTAGTAGCCAACATGATTACCTTAAAAACAAAAAAAAAAGATTGAGCAATTGAAAATATAACTAAATGCTCAATTTAAAATATAATATTTGAGTCTAAGTTTTAATTAAAAATATAATATTTAATTTGATCCAAATTAAGATCAAATTTTTTCAAAATTACTCAAATAAAGATTTTTGACGGAAGTAAATTACAATCGCATCTAATAACGTGATATCTTGAATTTTGCTAACATATCATTTTGACACACGTACATAACGGGTAGTAAACAAAAAAATTTTTTAACCTGAACTCTCTTCTTCCTTCTTTTACTTTCGTACTCATTTTATGCAAAATCAATAATATATATATATTGATTTAACAGCAAAATCTTTCTATTTTCAATTTTTTTTTGTTTTTACTTTGTTAAGTTATAATCATTTATAAAAAATTTAAAACAAAAAATGATAATACCCAAAATTGTCAAAATTACAACAATCATCACAAACTAAAAAATATAAAAATATCCTAAATTTCACCCATTTATCATTATTTTAAATTTCAACGTCCCAAAACCATAACAATAATAATCTGACGGTGATTGTTAAAAAAACTCAAAAAATACCAAATTTAAAACCTAATTTGCTAGATTGGTATAGCTCTCTCGATCACCATCGCTCCATCACCACTAAAAATTTTCTTATCTGACATGTTCTTCTTTGAAGAACCCAATAACTGACTAGCATTCATTACTGTGCCAAGGAAGTCAAAACCTAAAGCAAAATTGGCTATGTTAGAATAAAGGTTAAATTATACCATCAATCCCTCTACTTAAACAAAATTAAAAATTTAATCATTGTAATATAATTCATAAAAATTAAATCTTTTTCCTATAATGACTTGTTAAAGTAAATCCCATTAACAACTATGTGAAATTTTCTTCATTAAGTATGTTGACATGGTCAACTTACATGGTCATTCACTGTGCTTATATAAATTTTTTAAAACTTTAAAATAAACTAAAGATGACATGAATTTTGTTGTCACATGCATTTTAGTAGGTCTAGCCCAAAATGCTACTGTATTATTTTTCTTTTCTTGCTTTGATGAAAAAAAAAAAAAACCCAAAATCCATAATAAAATTCTTAATCCATTATAACAACCCAATTCAATAATCAAACTCAATGGATAAATACTTATAATTGAAATAATGTTTTTGAGAAACCCCAAATGGGACTCAAATAAGTTTTTTAATGCTATAACAAATTCTACGTACGAATAATAAAAAATTCTCAATTTTTTTCAAAAATTTAAATAAACAAAAAGAATTTTTTTTTACTATATCAAAAGAGTAAATTTCTAATAAAAATAAAAATAATGAAAAAATTTTAATTCGAAATTAAATTTTTAATGTTTTTTTGAAGTACTTTCAACCACTAAATTGAAAGTTAGATAACAAAAAGATACTTTTTTCTTTCTTACATTATCATACCCAAAATCGTCTACCCCATCCAACTAACCACAATTGATGAAGCCACGAAAATCGTCGACTGAGCTACAGTGGAAGCCCCGAAATTACACATCCTTAAGTATCTGGAAATAGTACCTAATGAACTCAGAGTTGACCTGGAAACAATAGCCTTACCTTACGTTCTAGGTAACCCTTGTCCATTTCCAATATTCCTCGTAATCCCAAACACCCAATTAAAAAACTTAAAATTGAAATTACCCTGAAAATCAAAATTCTTTCTAAAAACAAATGGTGGCTTTGTATCTATTTCTTTGTAAAGTGTCACCGAAACTTCAGACGAAAACCCCAAAAAAGTAAAGATTAAAAGCATATGGATTCTTGAAAATCATA
The DNA here is from genome assembly GCF_047325235.1 of Durio zibethinus. NCBI lineage: Eukaryota > Viridiplantae > Streptophyta > Magnoliopsida > Malvales > Malvaceae > Durio > Durio zibethinus. The sequence goes on along the minus strand of NC_143164.1, from coordinate 31,997,080 downwards.
AATTCTAACCAATCCATCCATTTCTTCCCACTTTTTTCCTTTTTCCACATTAAATGACATTGGGTTGGTAGTTTCTTTTCTTTTTTTCTATTTTACAAAATTGTATGTTTCTTCTTTCTATCTCTTTTTCCTATATAAATGCAGCAAACCTTTTTATTCTACTGTTTTTCATCGAATTTAATGCTAATGGAGCTGAGGGTTTAGTTCAAACCTTTGTCGATGTTTCAACGAGCTCAACCCAATACCAAAGCGAATAAAGAAAGTGGACTTGTCGAACCCGTGTTCAGTGCCTCACGACCTTACAAATCCTTCAACCCCAAACAAAAGTAGAACAATCGATGCTTTCACACTCTGAAACCCTTCCTCGCTTCCATTTGACAATTTCCAGTTTCCTATTTTCTAATTCCAGTTAGGGTTTAAGGATTTGGGATGCTTTGTTCTAGGAAAATTTTGGGTGTTTACAATTTTTTTCAATTGCAGAGTTATTTAATTTTTTTCAGTTAATAATTAGTTATTTAATCTTTTCAGTTAATAATTAGAGAGATAAAAGTGTAATTATTTAAGTTTAAAAAAAATAAATAAAATTGTTAAAGATGACGTAGATAAAAATTCATGCTACGTACCATGAATTTTAATTTACGTCATCACTAATAACAATAATAAACCAATCAATATGCTATGATAATAAAATCAATTGATACATCAGTAAATTAATAATCATGTCAGTAATTTTAATGAAAAAAGATTGACAATGTTAATAATTGGATTACAATTATCACATTAAAATAATAAAAAAATTATATTAATATGAATTACTATAATAAATAGATTAAATTTTAAATTTTGATAAAGTGTAGTGACTTTTAGCATAATTTAACCTAAAACAAAAGGTTTGGATATTAAATGGCATAAAAGGTGTTGCATCTACAAATGGGTTTTCTTTGTTGTTGTCGGAAGAAAGCTTATGGATATTTCATAGAGATCGAATGGAAGGAATAAGAAATTGAAAATAGTTCATTTCTTTTTCCATTTTTTAAAAAGTCATCTCTTGTTTTGTGAAGAAAATAATCGCCAGGCAAGCGGTAATCGAAGGTGACAGTCGTCATTTATTGTGTTGTCAAGGTTTCTTTTTTTTTTTTTTTTTTTTTTTTTATAGGATTTAAAATGTGTTCTCAAGGTTTTTTTTGGATAGAATCTAAAACTAGAGAGAGTGGATGAGTAAGAGAGAGATTGAACCGATGGAGAAAAAGTAAAAAAAAAAAAAAAAAAAGATAGACAAAATGAGAAAAAAATTAAAAATTTTCATTTAAAAATTTTATCTTTTCGTTTATGAATCAACTATCAAATACATTTTCATTTCTTGCCAGCTATTAGAGTTAACGATGTATGTAAATCACCCCCATTAAAAAAATTCTTATTTGAGTAATTATGAAAATGTTGATCTTGTCGTAATGGTTTTGTTATCGTCGGATGTAAAAAATTTTAAAATAAAAAAAAATAGAAAGTTACCACTAATCATTTTTTAAGGTATAATTGATCATTCAAAAATTTATCTTTTTAATAAAACTATAAAAGTGAGTTTAAAGTTTATCAAAAAGATAAATTTTGATCTATGAAAATCAAGTTAGATCCGAGTATCAGTTACGTATGTGAAAAGATTAGCACCCTCACAATGCCTATAAATTGATGCCAATTAATTATGTGTTATTTTTAATGTTGGATGGAATAGTTTTAGTTTGAAATTTAATAACAATCCCCTTCATTTTAAAAAATAAAATTTTGATAAAACTATTTATTTAAGAATATTGAGAAAATCTTTAAGTTAAATAATTATTTTAAAATTTTCTAACATCTAGGCAGAATTTAAAATAACTTTTCTCACCTAAGATTTAATATAATAATCCTTAAAATGAAATAACACTTTTATAGAAGATAATTGTTGGTGACTCTTCAACATCTAAACAGAGTACTAAGAATTATTTCCTTCGAAATATTATTTTTGTTTTATTTTATAATATCAAAAAAAATTTTCTTTTTAAAAAAGTATTGTCCCTTTTTTATTATAAACATTTTATCATCAAGTAGTAAATAAAAATTAAAGATAGAAGAATGCAAACGATTGCCAACAATAATACGTTAATGTATGTATGCCAATAAATATTATTTAAGATGAAATGTAATTTTAAAGTTGGGCTCTTAATATAATGAAACCACCTCGACTCTCCAACATCTAGGCAGAGCTTAAGTGCTTCTATTTATATTTAAGATCCCAATTTACTATTATACTTTTTATTTATTAATCCCATTATTAATCTAACCATTATTAATCTGAATTAGGGATTCGTATGAAAAACCTAATGAAATAAAGTTTCTTAAATACTCCATCATCTAGGCGTCATTCAGGAACAAATCATTTCATATGAGATTTTCACACATATCCTTAAAGTTTCAAAATAGATTTAGGGTATAGGTTTAGGTTAAGGTTTTAAGGCTTGCATGATTTTTAGAGTTTAGAGGATTTAGGGTTTCAATTTAAGGTTTTGGTTTAGGGGTTTTGATTTTAGGGTTTAAAAGTTTTAGGATTTGCTTTTAGGATTTGAAAAGTAGAGGGTTTTAATTTTGGGGTTTTGATTTTTGAAATTTAAAAAACGCGAACATCTCTAAAAATTTTCAACATTTAGATGGATTTTAGGAGCAAGTTCAATATTTGTGACTTTCAAGAAAATAAAATTTTCTATTATGAAAAGTTAATATTAATTTATTTAGTTTTAATATTTTTTTTATAATAATTTTTCAACATCTAGACGAAATTATAATTACTTAAAGCACAATTACATTCCCTCCAACATCTAAGCAAGGAAAAGTTTTTTTTTATTATTTCTATCATTTTACAAATTTTATTATTTTTTATTTAATACTTCGATTATTAAAAAAATTAAAAGGAATTAAAAGTTTTAAATTCATTTGAATTATTATTATTGTTATTGTCACTTAATTATTATTATTGTTAATTATTATTATAAAACAAAAAGTATTTATTCTAAAAAACTCTAAAAGTTTTAAAACATGCATAAATAACAATAATAATAATGTTAAAATGGTATAAATAATATACAAAAATAATGAAAGGAAAAAAATAATGAAAAAAATTTTTTTTTTACATGAACCAAACTAGTCAACAACGGTTCGACTGGACCGAAAAAAGGGTGATTCGATGAGCGGTTCGGTTAAGCCAGTTTAGTGGTGGTTCGGCATGCAGTTCAGTTGAACCGGTTCAGGGCTGGTTGAGGGATGGTTCACAGGGTTAGTTTGCACGGATCCCGAGTCAGATTCGGATCCACGTGCGAATCCTCTTGGTCCAATATGACGTCGCTTTGGGCTTTGTTTGCTTTATATAAAAGCCAACTTTTTTTAACTCATTTCATCACTTCTCCCAAAAAAAAAAAAATCATTAGCTAAAAAATTCTCTGGTTTCACAAGAGTACGGTGTATTACCGTCGCGTCAGCCACCATCTAGGTCATCATCGATAGTCATCGCTGGTGATCGCCGATGATTGAAAATTTTCAAAATCCATCGAAAGGTTCATTTCAACCTTCTGAGCTTAGATCCATTGTCTTTTTTGTGAGAAATAGCCTCGATCAGTGTAGATCAGGGTTTGAAGTTTTTGTGTTTTTTTTTTCTAAAGCCTAACTGATGATCCTTTGTTTCATTATAGGTGGCTTTGGTGTTGAGGCTCTTCTCTACAGAGAAGACTGTTTATATATTTTGTGTTTAGACTTTTTTGGTGTTTTTTGTTTTTTGATTTTCTGGTAAGTGGAGTGTTTGGGTTTTTGGGAATGGTTTTAGGTTTCTGGGTGTGGGATTTTGGTGTTTCGGGGTAGCTGAAGGGCAGGGTGTCTATGTATCCAAAGATGTGTCCAAGAAAAATGAAAAAAAAGGGAGGCTGAGTGTTTTATAGGGCTAGGTAATGGTGCAGAGTGAAGTAAGTGGTGGCTGTAAGGTAGGATATAGGTTGGTTGGTCTAGTGGCTGGTGAGGGTGGTTGATTTGATGGGACTGGGCAGGGGTGGTTGGTTTGATGGGACTGGGTATGGGTGACTAGTCTGATGGAACTAGGTAGAGGTGGCTAGATAGGGCCAGCAGTGGCACCGTACACCAGCCCCTACTTTCTATTTTCTATTTTCTATTTTTTTATTTTTTATTTTTATTGTATTTTTTGTTTAATTAATAAATTAAAATTAAAGTAAAAAAATAAAATAAAATATAAATGGGCTTTGGGCTTAAAGAACGAGATTAGGCTTCGGGCCTGGTTGGATCGAATTGGGCCTAAAGCCTAGTTGAACCAAAATTGAGGCTGGAGCCCAGTTGAGTCAAAATCGAGTTTGAGGCCCGGTCGAATTGGAATCAAGCCTGGGTTTGAAAACCCAATACACGCGATGAATTTTAAATCGAGACTTGACTAAAAAATTGGACAAATTTGTCTACAGCTTTTCCTCTTTGCATATTATTGAGAATCAGTAATAGGGCAAAGATAAAAATGCCAATTTTGTCCGAAGCTAACCTGAGGATTTTTTTTTTGTGTTACCATGAGTTAAAAAATAAAGACGATCGAGATTAAATCACGAGTTAAAAAATAAAGAGACGAATTAATCTACGGGTCAGAGAATAATGATGATCGGGATTAAACTGCATCTTAAAAATAAAGAGATTGGGGTTAAACCATGAGTCAAAAAATAAAAACGATTGGGATTAAATTGTAAGTCAAAAAATAAAGAGACCAAAATTAAACTGCGAGTCAAAAAATAATGAGAGCGAGATTAAACCACGAGTAAGAGAATAACGTTAACTTAGATTGAATGATAAGTCAGAAAATAAAGAGACTGTGATTAAACCACGAGTCAAAGAATAACGACGATCAGGATTAAACCATGATTTAGAATTAAAGAGATCGAAATTGAACCGCGAGTCAAAAAATAAAGACGATAGGGATTGAACCCCAAGTCAAAAAAATAAAAATATCAAGATTAAACCGCTAGTCAGAGAATAGCAACAATTGGGATTAAATCGTGATTTAGAATTAAAAAGATAGGGATTGAATCACAAGTCAAAAAATAAAAAGATCAGGATTAAGCCGTGAGTCAGAGAATAGCAACGATTGGGATTAAATTGTGATTTAGAATTAAAAAGATCGAGATTGAATCGTAATTTAAAAATAAAAATGACTGGAATTAAATCGTAAGTCAAATAATAAAGAGATCGGGATTGAACTGTGAGTTATAAAAAATGACTGGGATTAAACTATGAGTCGAAGAGACCAAGATTGAATCGAAAGTAAAAAAATAACGATATCGAGATTAAACCGCAAGCTAGAAGATGACAACTGTGATTGAACCATAAGTAAAAAATAAAAATGACTGGGATTGAATCGTGATTCAAAAAATAGTAATGATCAGGATTAAACCGTGAATCAAGAGAATAAATGTGATCAAGACTGAGCTGTGAGTTAAAAATAGGGGATTGCTCACTTTATAGATCAACAGTTTTGATTTTAAAAATCGTGCTAGAGGTAACATGCCACCTTCAAAGCCATCATATTTGTTCTAAAAAAGAAAAATGTTGATTCTTCCTAATGTCTCATAAAAAAACTTTCTATGTAACTTATCAAGAGGTATGTGATGTATACAATGATTATGATGAATGAAAAGACAAAGATGCAATCAACGAATTATATCATGCATTTTCATCCAAGTTAATTCAACTTTTTGGTTTAATTTTCTCAAACTTTAAAAACCGCTTCCAATAGTCCTATCCTTCTAAATCTTTCGATTTTAGACCAGAAATCTCCATCTTCTAATGGACCCATTTGGCTTTTAGTTGCTCTAAATTTTTTTTTTTGAATCCTTTCTTTATCTCCTATCTCTTTTTGTTTTCAATGATTAATCAATTTCATTTCATTCTTTCTGACCCCGTATTATTATTTCTGTCATCATTATATTGCATTCTCTTTTTGAATGATGCATTGGTCTATTGTGAACTTTATCAATCATTATCTTAATTTTAAATGAAAATTGCAATGATTTCAGGTTCAATGTTGGGTATAAAACACAATCAGTAATGGGGTATTTTGGGCTTAGAAAGATAAAGATAAACTTTTCGGGACATAAAGGACAATTAATTTAAAAGTATTTCAAGAATTAAATATCAATTCTCTAGATAATGAACATTTGAATAACCTTGGCCTACTCAGACCAGGTCTTTTCCTAAAAACTTAATACATTTGTGATCTTGTCATGTTTGATTTCATATAACCAATCCTTGCCTCATATCTGCGACTAATGAGAACTTGCCTTTAAAAGTCATCTTTCTTAATTTTGGCATCGATTCATCCAGTTGGTACCACTCTTTCGTTCTTTGAAGGGTTTTCTCCTAGCTCCACCTTCATTCAAGCCAATTTTGAAGTTTTCAACTTAAATGACCCTTTTTTGGTTCAAACCCCCCTTTTCGGGTTTTTAGTCTAAATCATCTCCTTTTTTTTCTTTTTTGTATTTTTTGTATTTTTTTTCATTTTTTTTGCATCTTTTTTCTTTTTTTTAAGTAAAATATTTCTTGATAGTGTTTGAATTCACAAGATTTGGTAATTCATCACCATTCATTTCTGTAAGGATCAGAGCTCCACCAAAGAATGCCTTTTTTACCATATATAGACATTTCCAATTAGGCATCCATTTTCCTCTATTGTCATATTGATATGGCAAAATCTTTTCAAAATCAATTCACTCTCATGAAAGTATCAAGGTTGTATCTTCTTGTCATATGCTCGTATGATTCTTCTTTGGTACATTTACCCATGGCTGAGTGTCGAGAACCTTTTCTCTTCATTAAGATTCAGTTGCTCAAAATGATCTCGAACCCAATATGCTTTATCCAATTTTACCTCTATCAAAACTATTAGAGAAGGAATTTTTACTTTAATTGGTAGTATAGCTTCTATCCCATGCTAGCGAAAATATGGTGGCCCTCGTGGAGGTTCAAATTGATGTTTTATAAGCAAGTAGGGCAAAGAGTAATTTTTCATACCAGTATCTATATGTATCAGTCTTTTTTCCAATATTTTTTTGATGTTCTTATTCGCAGCTTTCATTGCACCATTCATTTTTAGGCGATATGGTGCTAAATGATGATGCTTGATCTTAAATTATGCACATAATTTTTTCATCATTTTATTATTTTAGTTGCTAGCATTATCTAAGATAATCTTTTTCGGGAACCCATACCGACATATTATCTCTCTTTTTATGAATCTACACATCACTGATAGTGTAATACTAGCATACGAAGCTACTTCCACCCATTTGGTGAAGTAATCGATTACCACAAAGATAAAACAATGCTTATTTGAAGCTTTTGGGGTTAGGGGTCCGATCACATCCATTATCTACATAGAGAACGGCTATAGTGGTGCTGAGACATACAGCGGGATTGAAAGGGAATGATGTAATTGATGTAATCATTTTCCATTGTAGACCAGTAGTAACCTGCTCTCATAATCTGTTTGGCCATCATATGTCCATTGGCATATGTTTCATAAATTTTTTCATGTATTTCTTTAAGTATCATTTTTGCTTCAACAGCATCTACGCACCTCAGCAAGATCTGGTCTCGACTCTTTTTATATAAGATTTCTCCATCAAGCACGAATCTTGTTGCTAATCTTCGAATGATTCTCTTATCATTTTTTGAGGTATGCTCGAGGTAGTTTTGGCACTTGATATATTGCAAAATGTCATAATACCATGGTTTCTAATCTACCTCATATTCTATATTCGAACAGTGAGCTAATGAATCTTTCATTTATATTCTAATAGGCTGGATTCCCATGCTATCAATTAACTTGAATATTGCTGCTAAAGTAGCCAAAGCATCAGCAATTTGATTTTTTTCTCGAGGAACATACTGAAATTGGATCTTTTTGAATTATTTTATCAAAATAGTTATGTGCCTTTGGTATAACACTAATTTTGGGTCTCTGGTCTCCCATTTGTCTTTTAGTTGATAAATTACTAAGGTTGATCCCCATATATTTCTAGTGTTTCAATATTATTTTCAATGGTCATCTGTAACCCCATGACACATGCTTTATATTCAACAACATTGTTTGTGCAATTGAAATCTAACATTGCAGTACAGGGGTAACAACTTCCTTCTAGGGATATTAACACTACCTCAATGTTATGCCCCATTATATTGGATGCCCCGTCAAAAAATATTTTCCATACTTTTCTTACAGGCTCTTCATCTTTATCTTATAAAATCACCATTAAGTTTTCATCTAAAAACTCAAACTTCATAGGTTCGTAATCTTCTATGGTTCGATCAGTAAAAAAATCAGCTATTGCACTTTCTTTTATAAATTTTTGTGTTACATACACAATATCATATTTCGAGAACATGACCTGACATCTCGTTATCTTGCCTAATAGAGATGGTTTTTCAAAAATGTACTTGAGGAGGTCCAACTTTGATATCAACCAATTTGTATGATAGAACATGTATTGTCTAAGTCTACGAGTAGTCCAAGCTAGGGCACAATATATTTTTTCTATTTGGGGATACTTAGCCTCATACTCCGTAAACTTTTTACTAAAATAGTAGATAGCATGCTCTTTCTTGCTAGTCTCATCTCTTTACCCCAATACACATCCTATTGATTTTTCTTGTACAGTTAGATATAAAATCAATGGCCTTCCTGCAACTGGTGGTACTAACACTGGTGGGCTTGTCAAAAACACTTTAATATTTTAAATGGCATTTTGGCATTCTTTATCCTATTCATCAAGATTATTTTTACGAAATAACCTAAAAATTAGATCGTATTTCGAGGTGAGTAGAGATATGAAATGAGAAATATAATTCAATTATCCTAAAAAACCTCTCACTTCTTTCTACGTGCGTGGTGCTAACAACTCTTGAATGGCTCGAATCTTATCATGGTCTACTTCTATACCTTTTTCATTAACTATAAACCCTAATAATTTTTTAGATTTAACATCAAATATACATTTGGCTGGATTCAACTTGAGTTGGTATCTTCATAATCTTTCAAAGAGTTTTTTTAGATTAACAACATGATCTTCATTTTTTTAAGACTTAGCTATCGTATCATCGATATACACCTCTATCTCTTTGTGCATCGTATCATGAAAAAAAGTGACCATCACCATTTGATATGTGACACTAGCATTTTTTAGCCTGAAAGGCATGACTTTATAGCAAAATATGGCCTATATTATCACAAATGTAGTTTTCTTCATATCTTTGCAAGCTATTTTGATCTGGTTATAATAAAAAAAACCCATCCCTAAATGAAAAAGTAAAGTGCTTACTGGTGTTATCCATAAAGGTATCAATATGTGGTAATGAAAAATTATCCTTTGGGCTAGCCCTATTTAAATCTCGATAGTCTATGCACATTCTAACTTTTCCATTTTTCTTAGGAACTGGGACTATATTAGCTACCCATTCAAGGTACTTGGCTATTTCTAAAAAACTAGCATTAAATTACTTTTTTACTTCATGTTTTATCTTCAGTAACATTTTTTACTTCTTGTGTCTCAACTTTTGCTATACCGATCGATATTATGATTTTAAAGGCAATCTATGCTCAACCACTTCTATGCTAAGTCTGAGCATATCCTGATAGGATCATGCAAATACATCCATATATTCTTGTAGCAAATTTACCAATTTTTGTTTCTCAATTGATGATAATGAAGTACCAATCCTAACTTATTTCTTACTCTCACCATCTCTCAAATTCAACAAGTCAGTCAATTCTTGATAGGGTTCTATAATTTTCTCCTCTTGCTCTATCCATTTCAACAGGTCATGAGGTAAATCATAGTTTTCTAAATCAACATCGTTATCAAGCTCGCTAATGTGAATCAAAATTTCAAAATCAAACCCGACGTTATTGCTTTAGTCGTCCATAATATTCATTATTAAAAACCTAAAAATGGGTATAATCATAAAGAAATATATATTGATCTTGGCCAAAGCAAAGAAGATAGCAATGAAAAAGGCAAAAAAAATTAAAAATAGAGAATATGGTATACGTGAAATGCATTGCATCCGTCATTTTACTAAGATAATGAAAATAAGCCCATATATTTAACTTTCGTATGCTCTTGGCCAGAAACAATTGGAATTTTCGAGTTAAAAGGTTTAAGGATAACAAAAAAGATACACCATTCTTGGGTCTCTTAACCTAAAAAAGAAAAAAGATCTTTTTATCTTGCATGACTCCTTCATCTACTCCAATTTGAAATTGAGAAAAGGTTCTTCTAATCCATTATTGGTTCCCTTTATTCAACCTTCGTTAATCCAGGATAGACATGCCTACCTGAATGAAATGTTTCATACAAATAAAGGAATACAATTTTTCTATCAATCGAATATTGCCCTTTAAGGTGTGCCATTCTCTTTTCTTTTTTTTTTCAGCATTATGTTTTTTCTATCAGCAGCCATAAGTTTATAGCCTAACCCACATCTTTTTTTATTTTCAACTGAGCATGGTGTTTTTAAGATTCCTTGTAGAGCTTTTCCTAAGCCTTACCCAGCTCGTCAACCATTGCCAATAGTCTGTCTGATCACTATGTCTGTAGTTTTTTATAATTGAGGGATCGACATCTTTGATCCTTCTTTAACATAAGTAGCATTTGCTACTTCAAAAGCTCTGAATGAACATTTAATCACTTCTTCTGCCCCCTCAACATAAGGAGTAGTTAAGGTTTTTGTTACTAATAAATCTTCTTTACTATCTACATAGACTTGTTTTTCTTCCACAATGAATTTTACCTTTTGGTGCAAAGATAAGGTATAGCTTTAGTTGTATGAATACAAGGTGTTCCTAGTAAACAACTATATGCAGGAGTTATGTCCATCATTTGAAATAGGACATTGAATGTACAAAGATCGATCTGTAATGAAATCTCTATATCACTAATTACCTCTCTTTGTGCTCCATCGAATGATCTTACAATCATATGGCTATTTCACATGTGAGAGGGGTCTACCAAAAGTCTTGTCAACATCATTAGAGGCATGATATTAATGGATGATCCATTGTCAATCAAAACTTTAACCATAGTGTGGGTTTTGCACTTTACAATAATATGTAAGACTTTAATGCTACCTCATCCTTCTGAAGGTATTTCACCATCATTAAAAGAGATAAAATTTGGGGCTATAATATTCTCAATCATGTGATCTACCTTTTTAATAAAAATATTATGCTCGACATAAGCTTGGTTGAGCACTTTCAGTAAGCCATTCTTATGTGGCTCTGAATTCAACAGAAGTGACAATAAAGAAATATGAGCTAGTAGTTTGTTTAGCTAATCTCCACACTATACTCATTGTACTTAATGATCTTTAAAAATGCACAGGCTTCTTTCTTTAACACTAATTTGTTTATCTGCACTTTTAAGCTTGTTACTGACTGAAAATTTTGACTTTCCCTTATGTCTTCTTCTCTTATGTTACCTTTCTTCTTTCTTGCCTTTTCTGACATTTTTTAAGTGTAAATTCGACCACTTCGAGTCATTTTTTCTACTCTTATTATGTTGGTAGTATTCCTCATACCTGAATCATTCAAGGTCACATCAATCCCTTACATCACAATATCATAATCATACCTTTATGGGACTATTTTATCGATTTAATAAGAGAATAGATTGGGGACATAAATAGTCATTGGTGTCCTAAAAAAGAAAATGGCTTTCTTTGCTACGGGTTTCGATTTCTCATCATAATAGACAATGAGAGGTTTAGGAATTAAAGGTTTGCTAGGATGCTCATTACCCACTGTATTCATATTGCTTTCATCACAATGATGACCTCATTCATCATAAAACTCAATGATGACCTCATTCATCAAGCTCTGTAATATTCATCTAAAAGTTTCACAACCTTGGATCGAATGTCCAACCGTTCTTCCATGGTATTTGCAAAACAAGTCAAAGTTTTCATGACTTCCATTATCATCTAAAAATAATGGTTGAATCATGTCCATCTTACATAAACAGTTATACACCTATTCAAAAGGGATCTTTACTTCATCCACGCATTTTTTTATCTTCACATCTTTTTTCTTACCCACCATATTAATTTTTCTTTTGGTGTGATCTGGCAAAGGGTTTTCATTGACACTTGGCTTAAATTTGATGTCAAAAGTTAAGAGCTTGTCATTTATCAAACTCTATACCTTATGTTTAAGTGCCGTGTAATTTTTAGTAGAGTGTCTTGTAATACCATAATGATAATCGCATTTAGCATTAGGGTCATACCAATTCGAATAAGGTGGCTTTAATGGTTTTACATAGAAAGGAATGATAAGATGGCCTCTCACCAATTGAGGGTACAAATTAGTATAAAACATGAGAATTGGATCAAAATGAGGTGTTTCTCGATTGTTATTATTTTATGGGTTTCTTTGATTGTTGTTTTGATGGGTTGGTTAGACGAATGGTTGGGTTGGAGGTACAGGGGTGTAATAGATGGTTAAAGGTTAAAGCTTGATCTGTGCAATGGTTGTTGAGGGGTTCGGTAATAATATAGTTGCTGAAAATTTTGTTTGGTAGCAAGGTAATAGGGAGGGTATGGTGAGTTTGGATTAAATGGGACAAAAAGATAGTGTGAAGAATTTCTGTGAGTAACAGCATGTGTCTCATTTTTTTTTTTAAACTTGCTATCTTTTTTTTTTACCCTTCAATTTTATCACTTTTGATGGTGTTCTCTATCATTTCTCCTGAGATTACCATATCAAAGAAGTTTTTTGTGGCATTCTCCACCAACTTATCATAGTATAGGGCTTTCAATGTGTTAACAAATAGCACAGTTATCTTTTTTTTCAGTTAGTGGTGGTTGGACTTAGGCTACCGCATATCTTCACCGATGTGCATCTTTCTTAAAATTTTTCATTGATTTCTTCTCCATATTCTGTAATGACAGCCTATCAGGGGACGTATCAAGGACATGCTTATATTGAGCAATAAAAGTTTTGGCCAAATATTTCCATAAATGGATTTGACTTCGATCTAGCTGTATGTGCCATCTTGCTAATGATCCAATTAAATTGTCTTAAAAATAGTGTATTAAAAGTTTGTCATTCTGGGTATGACTCGCCATCTTTCGACAAAATATGATAATATGAGTAAAATGACATTTTGTTTCATCATATTTCTGAAAATCTAGAGTTTTAAATTCGACTACAATAACTAAGTTAGGTACCAGGTTCAGCTTATTAGTGTCAATGACCTCATAAATGTCATTACCTTTTATTGTTTTGAGCTTTTTTTCAAGTTGATCATACTTGTTTCGTATTTTTTAGTTTATAATAAGCTTTGACATTTCACAAGACTTCTCTTGTTCAACTAGGTCATAGAGATTTGGTACCATAATAGGATCAGCTAGGATAGATCCCATATTAGTATTCAAATGAATCAGTTATTGATTAGCAGAATGATTGACATAACGGTATAGTTGCGCACTTGGTGGCTGTACATGTATGGCACGAAAAGCTTGAACTTGAGCTTAAGGTAGAGTGAATCTCAGAGGATAGAGTGATTCTTTCATATTAACTTTTTTTTCTGTCCTTGATGTGCTAGCAACTCCTTTCCCTTTTAATGAACTAGACAGTAATTGTCTTAATTCAGCCATCTGTGCTTCGATACTTTGCTATACTCCATCACTCTTTCTCTTATTTCCTCTTGTGCCCTTTCAACTCTCTTAAATCTGACAGCGTTCTCTTTTTCCATAACTCAAGCTTGAGAACGAGTATTATACTTATGCGGGATTGTCTGATTTAGATTCTTTAGCTTTGTTATCCTTGAACCTTGGTTTATCAACCATGAATTAGAACATATGATATAATATCACTGTTTATTATTGTTAGTATTTATCTTTATTAAAATGCATGTATGGAATGAATGTTATGCAAATTGTGAGTATTGTTTTCGATTAATAGAAACAAAAAAAAAACTTTCATTAATTATGAGAATCTTTATACATCATCCGATCATCCTTGCATTAAAACCATAAATATTTAATATGAGCATATTACTCTCTAGCTTCACATAAAAAGTTTAATAATCTCTAACTACGGCCTTGGGTCGAAACAATCTCCCATTTTAGTGCTTCTACCTTTTTGACCATGTAGCATATTTTTCGAACAGCCTTGTGAATTTGAGCGGTTAAATGCTTTATGTATTGCTGTCTCTCTAAATTTTTTAGCTCTCTACATTTTTTGAGCATCTAAATAATCCTCCATTTCTTGCCATTCAACAAAAATCTTGTCTATGTGGTTCTAATTGCTTGTCAACTGAAGCTCTAAGCTTATTAATTCCTGCTCTAAAGCTTTCTTCTCATTTTGCAAATCGAAGTTCTTATTTTGTTCCATCCCTAGTTCGACCTTTAGCTTTTCGTTTTCTTTTTGGCACCTCGCTACCTTTTCAGAAGCTCTTGAAATTTTTTCTTTCCATTCATGCTATTCTTTGGTGAGTGTAGAGATTATTTCCTTATTTTCTCAAGCTCTGTTCTTCTAATACTCTAACATCTCTCTTAATTTTTTCATATCTTTCTTGGATCCCTTCGAAGGTCTATTGTCCAATCTTAATTTTTTATTTTTTTATGTAAATTTTACAGATCTTCTTTCAATACCTTTCGTTCTTTGGTCAACTTCTGTACTATATCATCTTTTATCATCAAATCATATCTCAATTGGTTAACCTGATCCATAATGGCCATCTTCTCTTTCTTTAACTTTTTCTTTCAATCTCGAGCTCTCATTAGGTAATCTCAAAAGTCAACAATACCGATACTAAAATAGGAGTTCGTAACTTTTTTGAAACATCGACTGGTAGAGGCCTAATTTCGTTAACCATTTTCATCTTTCATGTAAGGTAACTTTTTACAACATTATTTGTAAATCTAGTTGGGTTCATTCGATTGACTTGTTTCATGCTTTGATGATTTCACAAACCTTTGTCACATAACCGGGTGCCCCATAATCAAACTCGAGTGAACTGAGTCTATAAGTCATAGGGATGAACTATCATAAGTCATATTATCTTTGAACCATAAGAAGTGCATAACTCACTACCCCTAATATTCCTAACAAAGATACCTATGACTCATCTCCACAACTATACAAGATGACCATAGAAAGCATCCATGGTGCCCTCTATGTTACATCCTTACTAGTGAGCTCCAAAAAAAATGACATCCACTAACTTTTTGTCCAATCTTTCCTCCATTCTTTGGCAACAAACTCTTTAATAAGAACGAAATGAACGAAAAATGGTTGAAACGGTATCCTTTCTTTCCTCAAAAATGACTTTTAAGCCAAACAAAAAATAATTGAGCACATCTTATAAATCGCCCATCACCCTTCTTTTGATAAAAATTAAGTGATCTAATAGTCTCTGCTAAAATAGTCGATGAAAGGTTTATACATTTATCCAATTGTTCAAAAAAGTCAACCATTGATGTTCGATATGTCCTAACACCTTAAGAAATATCATCAATCCATACATGGCCAAAGTAAATACATTCAACCCTTGATCAGTATCAATATGCTTCTTTAGATGTTTAAAAAAAAACTGATGAAATAGTCTCAACCCCGTTCTTTTTCTTCTTATGCTTGTCTATCTCTTCGACCCATGTTTGCATAATCTTGGCTAATTTCTTTCTATATCCAATAGTGTTCTGCTCTTTCTAATAGATCTTATCTTGACTAGCAGACTCTATCTAGAGTAAAGTTGAGTATTTTTTAATTGTGGGAGCCAAGTCTTATTGGTTGAACATAAATCATCGATAAGATGGATCCTAGAATTGTACTGCTGCTATAACCAACTGTTCATCAATCTTTATCGACATAAGTAGTGCCACATCCCCATATTTCTTAGAAAATGATTCTTTTCTCTCTGTTTCCTACTATTTTCAGATAGTCTCCAATTTTGATATGTCATTTTAACTGAGATCCAATACACTAACTACGGTAACATCGATATATGACCATTTACTAAATAGTCCCTTTCTTTCTCCTGAGTACTTTTTGATTGGCTCTTAATCTCTAAGTAGCTCTTGCACATACATGATATTTTTGTAGGTTTTTTTAAAGTTTTTATTGCTGAAGACTGGTCCAAAACAATACCCTTTTAAAAATAAGATACCTATATGATGCATGCAGTAAAATTGAAGACAACAAAAGAATTAAACAAGTTAATAAAACACGTAAATAAATAAATAAGTAAATCAATAAACAAAAAAATGTAGTATATGGCAGAACATAATATATATATATAGTTTCTTTTCTTTAGGTAATTTTCTCAAAAGGGACAGCATGGCTTTATCCTAAGGTTGGGCCTTATGAGTCATTATATGCTGGGTTAAGATTTACGTGTCTAAAGGTTCCTAGACTATTCATCATATCATTATCTATTACAGACTAGTAAGGTTCCCTGATCCTCACCCATTACGAGCTATTAACGAAAAGGGTTCAATTTGAGCGAAAATGTTTCACTAGCAAATACGGAGGTTATCACCTCACAAGAGTGTAGCTATTCACTTTCTCCTAAAAGAAATAGAACCCGGGTCTAGAGCTCATGCATGCAAATGGGTATGCAAAGTGTGTGCAAAGTGATGTATTAATTAAAATAACATAAATAAATCATAAATACAAAATCAAAATAAAGTAATAACTAACATGTAACTTATTTTATTTATTAACTTCTATATTTTTTAAAAATAAAATAAAAGAAATTAAATTAAATATCAAATAAAACCAATTAAATCCAACTATTTTCAATAGCGCATAATTAAAATTTTGGCTTGACTCTCAAATAGTCCTCAGTGGAGTCGTCAAGCTATCGTAACAGTTTTGAGACTGCCAAACGTAAAGGATTTTTTAGGGTGTGATTGGTCACTCAAAAGTTTATCTTTTTAATAAAATTATAAAAGTGGGTTTAAAGTTTATCAAAAAAATAAATTTTTGTTTATAAAATCCAAGTTGGATCTAAGAGTCGATTACGTATAGAGAATGATTAGCACCCCTAAAACGCCTATAATTGGTACCAATTAATTATGCATTGTTTTTAATGTTGGATGGAATAGTTTTAGTTTGAAATTTAATAACAATCCCCTTCGTTTTAAAAAATAAAATTTTGATAAAACTCTTTATTTAATAATATTAAGAAAATCTTTAAGTTAAAAAATTATCTTAAAATTCTCCAACATCTGGGCAAAATTTAAAATAACTCTTTTCATCTAAGATTTAACACAACAATCCTTAAAATGAAATAACACCATTTATAGAAGATAATTATTGGTAATTCTCTAACATCTAAGCAAAGTACAAAGAATTATTTCTTTCGTAATATTATTTTTGTTTTATTTTATAATATCAAAATTTTTTTTTTAAAAAAGTATTGTCTCTTTTTTTTCTTATAAACATTTTATCATTAAGTAGTAAATAAAAATTAAAGATAGAAGAATGCAAACGATTGCCAACGATAACATGCAAATGTATGTATGCCAATGAATATTATGTAAGATGAAATGTAATTTTAAAGTTGGGCTCTTAAATATAATGAGACCATCCCGACTCTCTAACATCTAGGCAGAGCTTATGTGCGACTGTTTAATTTAAGATCCAAATTTACTATTATACATTTTATTTATTAATCCTATTATTAATGTGAATTAGGGATTTATATGAAAAATTTAATGAAATAAAGTTTTCTAAATACCTCATCATCTAGGCGGCATTGGGAACAAATAATTTCATATAAGATTGTTACACATATCCTTAAAGTTTCGAAATAGATTTAGGGTATAGGTTTAGGTTAAGGTTTTAAAGTTTACATGATTTATAGAATTTAAAGGATTTAGGGTTTTGGTTTAAGGGGTTTCGATTTTAGGGTTTAAAAGTTTTAAGGTTTAGTTTTAGGGTTTGAAGGGTATACGGTTTCAATTTCAGGGTTTTGATTTTTGAAATTTAAAAAATACGAACATCTCTAAAAATTCTCAACATCTAGGCAGACTTTCGGAGTAAGTTTGATTTTTATGATTTTCAAGAAAATTAAATTTTATATTATGAAGAGTTAATATTAATTTATTTAGTTTTAATATTTTTTTATAATAATTCTTCAATATTTAGGTGGAATTATCATTACTTAAAGTACGATTCTATTCCTTCCAACGTCTTGGCAAAAAAAAGTTTTTTTTTATTTCTATTATTTTTCAAATTTTATTATTTTTTATTTAATACTTGGATTATTAAAAAAAATTAAAAGGAATTAAAAGTTTTAAATTCATTTGAATTATTGTTATTGTTATTGTCATTTAATTATTATTATTGTTAATTATTATGATAAAACAAAAAGTATTTATCCTAATAAACTCTAAAAGTTTTAAAACATGCATAAATAACAATAATAGTAATGTTAAAATGATATAAATAATATACAAAAATAAAGAAAGGAGAAAAAAAAATTTTACTTGAACCGGATCGGTTAACGATTCGATCAATGCCAATTCGGTTGGATCGAAAAAAATGTGGTTCAGCAAGTAGTTCAATAGAGCCGGTTGAATGGCTATTCAGTGTGCGGTTCAATTGAATCGATTCAGGGCTAGTTGAGGGATAGGTCACTAGATCGATTTATACGGATCCCAGGTCGGGTTCAGGTCCATACACATATATTCTTAGTCTAATACGACATCGTTTTAGGGTTTGTTTTTTTATATAAAAGCCAACTTTTTTTTAACTCTTTCATAACTTCTTCAGAAAAAAATCTTTAGCTCAGAAATTTTTTCTAGTTTCACCAGAGTTCGGTGTACTGCCACCACGATGACCGTCATATGGGTCATCACCGATAGTTGTCGCAGATGATCGCTGGTAATCGAAAAATTTTAAAATCCACCGAAAGGTTTCTTTAAACTTTCTGAGCTCAGATCCACCATCCTTTTAGCTAGAAATAGCCTCGATTGGCATAGATCGGGGTTTCAAGTTTTTTGTGTTTTTTTTTTTTGAAGACTAACTGATGATCTTTTTGTTCGTTGTAAGTGGCTTTGGCGCTGAGGCTCCTTTCTACGAAGAGGACTGTTTGTGTTTTTTATGTTTAGACTTTTTTGGTGTTTTTGGTTTTATGATTTTCTAGTGGGTGGAGTGTTCGGGGTTCTGGGAATAGTTTTAGGCTTCGAAGTGTGGGATTTTGGTGTTTCGGGGTAGCTGGAGAGCAGGGTGTTTATGTATCCAAAGATGTGTCTAAGAGAAATGAAATAAGGGGAGGCTGAGTGCTTTATAAGGCTGGGCGATGGTGTAGGGTGAAGTAGACAGTGGCTGTAAGGTAGGCTATAGGTTGGTTGGTCGGGTGGCTGGTAAGGGCGACTGATTTGATAGGACTGAACAGAGGTAGTTGGATAGGGTTGGTAGCGGCGCCATACACCAAGCCCCTACTTTCTGTTTTCTCTTTTTTTTTTTAATTTTTTAATTTTGTTGTATTTTTTGTTTAATTAATAAATTAATATTAAAGTAATAAAATAAAATAAAATATAAATGGGCTTTGGGCTTAGAAAACAAGATAGGGCTTCGGGCCTGGTTGGGTCGAATTGAGCTTGGAGCTTAGTTGAACCAAATATGAGGCTAGAGCCTAGTTGAATCAAAATCGGGCCAGGGACCCAATTGAATTGGAATCAGGCTTGGGTCTGAAAATCCAATCGAGACTTGACTAAAAAATGAGATAAATTTAGTGTCTACAGATCCTTATTTAGATCAAATTAATCGTTACATCTTTAATTGATTTGACACTAAACATTAAGTTTTAAATTAAATATTTAACATTGAAATATCAATCCAAGTGGAAAACATGTATATTACATACAAATAAATTTTAAATTAAATTTTTTAGGTAAAATTTGTGAAATTTTTTTAAAAAGTAATTTAATAAAAATTTAATAAAAAATTCTAATCAATAGATTGATATAATTCAATATAAAAATCTACAATATATAAAAAATTATTAAAAATATTATTTATTATTCAAATTTTATTAATATTTATGTTATGATAAAAATTTTGTCAAATTTTTTATTAAAAATATCTATTTAAAAATATATCAAGATTTATTAAAAATTTTCAAATTTTACATACTTGATCTATGCAATAAAAATTTTCAATCTATCATTTAGATTTTATATTTTAATTTTTATTTAATTATTTTGATAAAAAAACCTTACAAGTTTATTTTTCGAACCTTATCTAAAATTTTCCCTTTGCAAACCGGGTGCCTGAGTGAAAACTCATGATTGGTGATAGATTCCCCTTAGGCCAATGAAATAGAAATGGGCTTTATCCATTTGACTTCATAGGCTATAGATCAGTGCCCAAATAAAGGATAGAGCCAATAATTTGGGGCCATGGATCAGTGCCCAAATTAAATCCCCGTACGATTAAGATGATTACTCATGCTTCTTATCAAATTTCATTCCATATTATAGGAAAATTTTTCCTCAGGACAGGTAATAGTCCGCGCTTAATGTGAAACTTTGGGCATCAATTATTCAATCTTTGTGTGATATGGCTCCTTTCAACAATTTAATGGAGGTTAATTTTTGGGAAAATTTTGCTTTTCAAATAGAATTAAAAATATATATTTTGATGGGACTAATTCAATAATTTATGTATTTAGTTATATATGAGGGGGTCACGAGACCATCTATTTTGAATCCAAATGGATCCTAAAAAGGAGAGCCTCTAGACCAATGTTGATCTTCAATCCAAATAAATTGGTGAGCCATTTTTTTAGTAAATAAGAGCTTGGGATAACGGAAAGATTTCTCGTTGAAGAGTTTGGGCAGATTGCATGTCTTAAAAAAATACTTTCATTGAATTTATAAATTATCCATTAAGTAAAATTCCTGACAAAAAAAAATTAAATTTAAGCTTTACAAAAGAAGTTCTTATCCAAATTTATTTGTGAGCAATTTTTATTGTTAAATAAGAACGTATGAAATGGGAAAAGGCTATTCTACAATCTATATGAAAATTTATACGTTCAACTCCATTATTGTTAGTTATTAGTCATGTCAATGTAATTTTTACTTGCCATCATAATTTTCTATTTCCTATTGTTCTCTATTAAGATATGAAATTTGGGAAATTTTGTCATACAACATTGTCAAACTTTCACAGGTCTTTCTACTAAAAATGGATGAAATGAACTAAAAGAAAAAACCACAAACACATTTTGCAAGTGCAAAGCTATGTTCAGAAGCCATTGGCAGCTTAACAAGGAAATTAAACTTGGAAGGAGGGAGAAAGGAAACCAACCGTAGGTAGTTTTCGAATTTCATTCGTCAAAGATTTTTGAGAAAAAAAAAAGAAAAAAAAAAAAACCAATGAAGCTGCCAAACTGTCAAGTACTTGGTGAGCAAGCTACTTCAATGCTCATTGAGTTCCAACAGAGCATGAGTCTTTCATCTTTGCTAGTTCAAACTCAACTGAAGAGTGAAGAAAAAGGTATGGTGTTATTTTCCTCTTCTTACGCTACGCTTGGTTCACCGGAAGAGGCGTTCCATTCCTTGCCTATTCCAGATGGAACCACAGCTTCAAACGTTTGGTTCATATCAGAATTCCTATTCTGTCGAAAAAGATGATTTCGGATCTTAAAGGGAATAGATATTCTTTGACATACCTACCTAGGTATTTTCAATTCTACAGACAAAGGAATTGCTTTCAATTTTTTCCCCAGTGTACCCTTTTCTCCCCTGCTTTTCATCTTTCATATCTCTCCCTTCCTCTCTTCACCTCTTATCTCTCTCTCTGTCTAGTCTTCATGGTCTTTTCCTTTCCTAGCCAGCGACAGGAATAGCAGCAACGACAGTCACTCATTTCTCTCCATTCTAGGTTTGATTCCTTGTCTGTGTTATTTGGGTTTTTCAGGATCAAAAAATTGCTAAAATGATACTTGTAAATTGTCATTTCCACTGATATGATTTCTTAATGCACCTTCCATACATTGCTCGATTCTTCAGGTTTAAAATGAGAATGACCTTTCTTATAGTTTCGGGTGATTGAAGCGATGGATTATTACAGAGCCAGAAGTAATGTTAGGTGGCTGTCAGTGCTGATAAATTTTTTAGAGAGATAGCAAATAAGCTCTTGTTTTAGAGACAGGAAGAGAAATGAGGAAGAAATGGCGAGGGAGAGAGGAAAGAGAAAGAAAAAGGAAAAAAACCAGATTTTTTCTCAACTTTATTAATTAATTAGTAATTTTTATTTAATATTTGTCTAGTAATTTTTATTTTGTTATAATTAATTTTATTTTTATTAATTAATTATAATTAATAATTACTTTTATTAAGTAATTATAATTAATATTATTTTTTAATAAATTATAATTATAATTATAATTTAATAAAAGAATAAAACAGAAGCTTATTTCAATAATATTCCTTGAACTAACTAAATACATCAATATTAATTTTTATTATATTTCATTCTAATCAATAAAAATCTTAATAATTATTTTATTCTACTTTCCTTATTTTCTATTCACACACATTACTTATTTCATTCCCTTTCTGTTTCATTTCTTGAACCGAAGTTGAGGTAGAAATGTAGGAATTGAAACAGTCACATGAATGGTAACTAATTGCATAGCCATTGTCTTATAATTTTCTTTAATGAATTAAAGAATAGTGGAAAGCAAAAATAAGAGTATAAGAACTCAAAATTTAGTTAATTCACATAATTAGTTTAAAAGTTAATGTAATAAATTTTAATTTAAATATCAACATTTACTGTTCTTTTTATTATTATGTCTTTTTATTAAAAAAAATAATGGAAAGCACAGTCTTACAAAAAAAAAAAAATCGTTACAAAACCAAGAAGCAGGACGCGTCTGCAGAACTTGTCTTTAGAAAACGAGAAGCAACTGGAATTATTGCTGTATTTAACTATACTTTTTAAATTACAATGAAAGAAAAAATTATTTGTATATTAAACACTATCGTAATAGTTTTATGTCCATCCGATGAATTTGAAAATAAAATAAAAAAATAACAAAGTTATCATCAATCTTTTTTTAATTTGGTGCGATTTATCACTTATTAAAATTTATCATTTTAATAAGATTTTTAAATTAATTAAAATTTATTAAAAAGATAATTTTATGATATGTGAAATAGTCTGGGTTCGAGAGTTGATTACGTGTGGAAACAAATTAGCACCTCCACAATGCCCATTTAAAAATGATACCAATTAACTATGTGTTATCCATCGATTTTGATAAAAACAATCTTATTTTCGATGTTTGAAAAATAATTTTGTAAATAATTTCTTTGATTTTTCATTTATTAGAAATTATTTTTTAGTGCTCAAATTTTATTTAAGAAAAAAAAATTAGAACCCTTTTTATCAAAATAATTCTTAAAATGCTTTAGTACGTTGGTAACATTAGAAGAATTTTTTCTCACTTAAAGATTTCTTAAGTTTCGCTTCTCGGATACCTTATAATCTCATCATCGGAAGCTCAAATTTACTTTTTGTAAAAAAGCTATGTCGTGCATGCAATGCAAAATGTTACCATAATGATGCACATATTTTATTCTCTTTTTTTGAAATTTTATTAATTGTTTTATTTTTAATTTTGAAGAAAATGAAAATTTTATTATATTGAAGATTTTTTATAAATATTTTATCACACTGGTAATATTTTTAAAAAATTTTCTCACTTAGGGATTTCTTAAAGCATCTCTACTCTAAATACTTTTAGAATTTCATCATCGGATAAAATTTTTTTTTCTCATTTTTATTACTTATTCTTAATTTATTAATTTTTTATTAACAAAAAGATAAATTTTATTGTATTGAAGACTTTTTATAAATACTTCAATACACTAGTAGTATTTAAAAAAATATTCTCACCTAGAGATTTCATAGGCATCACTACTCGGAGTACCTTTGAATCTCATCGTCGGATAAAAATTTTTCTTTTCTTACATTTTTATTAATTTTGTATTATTATTAAGTTTATTTTTTACTTTAAAAATTAACAAAATTATAAAAAATTTAACTACATAGTTATCAGTTAATCTAACAAATATAAATATTTTAATATGCATAAATATTAATAAAATAAGATATAAAAATTCAAAAAATTCAAAAAATTTTTTTTTTACCTAAACCGAACCGATCAACGATCTGATCAATATGGGTTCGATCGATCAACGGCTCAGTCCGATCTGGTTCTATTTGATGGTTCGGGGACGGTCCGGCTCGGGAATGGTTTGGTTCGATCTAAGGTCGGTTCGACTGGATCGGTTAGAGGCTGAATGAGACACGGGTCACCGGGTTAGTTGCATGGATCCCGGGTTGGGTTGATGGGTTGACGTGCAGATCTTGGGTGCTTAAAACAGCGTCATTTTGGGCATTTATTGAAACGATGTCATTTTGGTTTTTGTAGCTTATATAAAAGGTCCTAAAATTTTTTTTTCGATCATTTCTCCTTTTCTAAAAAAATTTTCGTTTCTCCCCTTTTTTTTTTTCTTTTTCAGGCCATTAGGGCTAGTGGCTATCCGTCTTGACAACCGTCATGTTCCTTACAATCGATGAGCTTCGACCGCTGTCGTCGGTATCGAAAAATTTAACAATCTCTCAAAACATTCCTTACGGCCTCTTAAGTCCAAATCTGAGCTTAGTTCTTCAAAAAAAAAAAAAGGCCCCAAATGACACAGATCTGGCCTGAAAGTTTCGATAAAAATTTTTTTTTTATTGTGTTTTTTTTTTATTGTTGGCACTTTGGTCCTCATTTCCCAAGGCTGTTGTTTCTATGTTTGTATGTGTTTGGTTTGCTTTAGAATTTTTTGACAAAAAATTTTTTTTTTTCAAATCTGGCAAACTTTTTTTTTGCAGAGTTTCATTTTTTTCTTTTCGATCTTTTTTTTTAATCGATCCTCCTATTTTATTCTAGGATTCAAATCACAAATTTTTGGGATTCGAATCTCATATTTTCAACCCAAAATCTACACTGCTAAGTTAGGTAGTGTGTCAGACGACTGTCAATGGTGACGGCGATTGACATTTTGGACTTTGGTGATGATGTATTTAATGCACTAGATTTGAACCGGATAAGGAAAGAAAAAAGAAAAAGAAAAAAAAAGAAAGAATAGAAAAGAAAAAAAAATAAAAATAATAATGTTTACAGCTGCCCCTCTTTGCTTATTTCTAAAAATCAAGAATAAGACAAAGATAAACAAACAACCATTTTATTTGAAAAGAAGAAACATTGAGCATAGTTTTTTTTTAAGGCTCCAGAAGTTCAACAACATTTTTGAAAATTTAAAAAGCTCATCTAAGTAAAAGCTCAACGATTTTTGAAAATTTAAAAAGGTTCATCTAAGTAAAGGCTCAACAACTTTAAATATCATCTTGAAAAAGCTCTTCTAAACAGAGGCTCAACAACTTTAAAAATCTCATATTAAAAAACCTCATCTCAACAGAGGTTCAATAACTTTAAAATCTCATCTTAAAAAAGCTAATATTAGTAGAGGCTCATCAACTTTAAAATCTCATCATCTAGAAAAAGATCCTCTACGCAGAGGCTAAACAACTTTAAAAATCTTATCTTGAAAAAGCTCATCTAAGTAGAAGCTCAACAAGCTCCTTTAAGCAGAGGCTCATCAACTTTAAAAATCTCATCTTGAAAAAGCTCATCTCAGTAAAAGCTCAACAACTTTAAAATCCATCTTGAAAAAGCTCATCTAAGCAGAAACTCAATAACTTAAAATTTTCATCTTGAAAAAATCTCCTCTCAGCAGAGGCTTAAAAACTTTAAAGAAACTTTCATCTTGAAAAAGCTTTTCTCAACAAATGCTCAACAACTTTAAAATTTATTATCTGAAAAAAGCTCTTCTAAGCAGAGGTTCAACAATTTTAAAGAAATTCTCATCTTGAAGAAGCTCATCTCAGCAAAGGCTCAACAACTTTAAAATTCATCTATTCTCGAAATTGAGTTTTCATCTTTGAACAACTAAATTTCTCTTTTTTGAAATATTTTATTTGATCATTGTCTTCATTCGATTATCAAAATCTTATTTTTCATTAGGAAATGGAAAGTTTCTGTCCTTATTATAACTGCTCATGGATGCATGTACTGAGTGCTCTAAATGCAATGCATGTAATGCAATCAAAATTATTCATTGTATTAAAAAGGTTCCCGAAATCTCTCACTTTTTGCTCCTTTTATCAAAATTCTCAACAATTGCCATATGACCAATTTATTTTTAACAGCTGACCATTGCATTATTCCCTAACAATATTTTTCTTATTCAAAAGTCTGCAACATCAATGTCTTGTCTGGCTTTTTTCATTTTTTTTCATTTAATTTTATCAATTTTTTAAAAAGTAATGTTGAGATCTTTCATGTTTGTTTTTCTTTTCATTATTTTAAGTTCAAGACAAACAAAATGTAATCACACATTTCTCCTATTTGTACGGTGAACAAAAATATCAAATGAGAATAAAAAAATGGATAGGCGTTATTTTAAAAAAAAAAGATAACATTTTTCATTAGACTGATAATAAGTGCATGGCAAAGTGTTTGAGTTGAAACAAAGGTGCCCAAATAATGATCACAAGATAATCATGAACAAAATATTCTCAGATTCTTTTTCTAAAACTAAATCAAATGATTTCTTTGATTCTTCAGAGTTTGTCAAACTACACTTGCCCCTGTATTATGGGATCTTCTCTTAATGATGCTTCTCTTTCACATCCAAGCCACCTTTTCAAGTATTCAGCTTTGATAAGTCATCATTTTTCTTTTTTTTTTCTTTTTTTAAGCAAAATATTTTTTTACAGTATCTAAATTTATTAGAGTAGGTAAATCACCTTCATCCATTTCTGTCAAAATCAATACCCCACCAAAAAAGGCCTTTTTCACCACGTATGGACCCTTCTAATTTGGTGTCCATTTTTTTCGATTGTTATGTTGATTTGAAAGGATCCTTTTCAGCATTAAGTCACATTCCCTAAAGCGACATGGATAGATTTTCTTGTCATGTGCTCTTATCATCCTTTTTTTATATAATTGACCATGACATAATGCTATAAATCTTTTTTCTTCAATGAGGTTCAATTGCTCATAACGATTTCGAACCCATTTTGCTTTCTCTAACTTTAGCTCCATCAGGACTCTCAATGAGAGAATTTTTACTTCAACCGTAGCACAACTTCCATTTCATATACCAAAGAGAATGGGGTGGCCTCAGTAGATGTTTGAACTGATGTTTTATAAGCATGCAAAGTAAATGGTAACTTTTCATGTCAATCTTTGTAAGTATCAGTTATTTTTTCTAAAATTCTTTTGATATTCTTGTTTGTAGCCTTCACTGCCTTATTCATTTTCGGACGATATGGTAAAGAATTATGATGACGGATCTTAAACTGAGTGCACACTTCATTCATCATTTTGTTATTCAAATTTTTTGCATTATCAAAAATAATTATCTTAAGAAGCCCATATCTGCATATTATCTCTTTTTTTATAAATTTACATATCACGGATTGAGTCACACTAGCATACGATGTAACTTTTACCCATTTTGTGAAGTAATCAATCATTACAAAGATGAATCTATGTTCATTCGAAGCTTTTGGAATGATAAGACCAATGACATTCATGCCCTACATAGAGAATGACTATGGATGAGCCAAAATGTGTAATGCCATTGAAAGCGCGTGAATCTTGTCAGTGTAGATCTGACACTTATGACATCTTCTAGCGTAATTAATACAATCACTCTCTATTGGCAATTAATAATAGCCAGCTCTCATGATTTATCTAGCCATCATATGACCATTTACATGTGCCCTGTAACTCTATCATGCACTTTTTCAATAATCTTCTTTGCTTCAGCTGCACTCACACATCTTAACAGCACTTGATCTCGACCCCTTTTATAAAGGATATCTCTATCTAAGAAAAAACTCATAGCCAATCTTTTGATAGTCTTTTTATCATTTTTTACTGCATGTTTTGGGTATTGCTGGCTTTTAATGTATTGCATAATGTCATGATACCATGGCTTCTCATCAACTTCTTTTTCAACACCTAAGCAATGTGTTAGTACATCCTTCACATCCAGCCTTATGGGTTAGATCTCAATATTCGCATCTATTTTAATCATTACAGCTAGAGTAGCCAATGCATCATCAATTTGGTTCTCCTTTATAGGAAAATGCTCAAACTGAACTTCTTTGAATTGTTTAACTAACTCAGGATGTATTTATGACATCGTATCAACTTGAAATCTCTCGTTTCTCATTCTCCTCATAATTGATAGATGACTAGAGTTGAATCTCCAAACACATCTAACATTTTAATCTTCTTTTCAATCACTACTTGTAGACCCATAACACAAGCTTCGTATTCAGTCACATTATTTGTGCAATTAAAATTCAACTTGGTCGTGATGGGATAATAATGCCTGTCGAGAGATATTAAGATTGCTCTAACACCATGACCTAAAACATTTATGGCTCTATCAAAATACATTCTTCAAGACTTTTCAATAGGTTCATTTTCTTTAATGGCCATCATATCTTCATAAAAAAAATTCAGTTTCATTAGCTCATAATCTTTGATTGCACGATCGACGAGAAACTCAGTTATTACACTCTTTTAATAGCCTTTTGAGTCACATAAATAATATCATATTCTGAAAGCATAACTTGCCACCATGTTATTCTCCTTATTAATGAAATCTTCTTAAAGATATACTTAATAAGATCTAACTTTGTTATGAGCTAAGTGGTATGATAAAGCATGTATTATCGGAGTCTTCGAGCTGTCCAGGCCAATACATAACACATCTTCTCTAATGGTGAATACTTGGACTCATAATCAATGAATTTCTTATTCAAGTTGTAAATTGCTTGTTCTTTCTTGTTGGTTTCATCTTTTTACCCCAATACACATCCCATTGAATTTTCATGTACTGTTAAGTACAAAATCAAAGGTTTCCCTAGGATTGATGACACCAACACAAGTGGATTTGACAAGTATTCTTTAATCTTATCAAAAGCTTCTTGGCATTTGTCATTCCATTTTCTTGGATCATATTTTTTGAGAAATTTGAAAATAGGATCGCACTTATAATTGAGTTGAAAGATGAAATGAGCAATATAGTTCAATCTCT
The DNA here is from genome assembly GCF_047325235.1 of Durio zibethinus. Classification (NCBI taxonomy): domain Eukaryota; kingdom Viridiplantae; phylum Streptophyta; class Magnoliopsida; order Malvales; family Malvaceae; genus Durio; species Durio zibethinus. The sequence continues at coordinate 31,967,824 of NC_143164.1, read as the reverse complement.
CTAGGAAACCTTGCACTTTTTTTAGGGTATGAGAATGAGATAAGTTCTAGATAGCTTGTATCTTATCGGGATCCACTTCGATTCTTCTTTCACTAACCATAAAGCTCAATAGTTTTTTTGATTTGGCATAGAATGTACATTTAGCAGAATTCAACTTCAGCTAAAATCTTTTTAACTTGTCAAATAGCTTTTTGAGATTGACTACATGATCCCCTTCTTCACGAGATTTTATGATCCTATCATTTATATATACCTCTATTTCTTTATGCATCATGTCATGAAAGAAAGTTACCATTACTCTTTGATAAGTGGCACCAACATTTTTCAACCCAAAAGGTATGACTTTGTAACAAAATATCCCTTATATGGTCACAAATGTAGTTTTCTCTATATCATCTCAAGCCATCTATAAAAGAAAATGTGAAATGCCTAACAGTATTATCCACTAGGGTATCGATATGGGATAGAGAAAAATTATCTTTAGGACTTACCTTATTTAGATCTCGATAGTCGACACACATTCTCACTTTTTCATCTTTCTTAAAAACTGGCACTATGTTGGCTATCCATTTAGGATATTTTACCACCTCCAAAAATCTTGCATCAAATTATTTTTTTACTTCCTCCTTAATTTTTAACAACATCTCTAGCTTCATACGCTTTAGCTTTTGATGTGCTGGCTTGTATTCTGGTTTCAAAGGCAATTTTTATTTTACAATATTAGTTTTGAGTCCTAGCATATCCTGGTAAGATCATGCAAACACATCTATATATTCTTAGAGTAGCTCTTCTAGCTTCTACCTTTTAACTGGTAAAAGGGATGTACCTACTTTGACTTCTCTTCTATTTTCATCATCCCTCAAATTCATTAATTCGATAATTTTTTGATGGGGCTCTATTGGCTTATCTTCATGTTCTATTAATTTTAACAAATCAAGAGGTAGTGTGTAATTATCCAAATCTTCCTCATTATCAAGTTCGTCAACATAAATTAAGTTTTCAAAATCAAATATTAGATTATTGCTATAATTATCTTCATGTTGATTATTTGGGACCCTATAAAGGGTAAGATGAAGAAAATATTGGCACACGAAAATGGAATGACAAGAAAATGATGAAAATAAAAAATGGAAAGCAAAATGAAGACAAAAACAATAGAAGAAATGTGGATGCATATTCTAAGTCTTTTATTAAAATGACAAGCATAAAGACACCACAAAAGATCATCCAATGCTCATAAAAGTAATTAGGGATTTAAAGTTCCATAATACATTACTTTTCAAAAGTTTTAAAGACAACAAGTAGCTTTATGACTTTCAAATTATCTAGCTCAAAATCTGGAGGATAAAAGTGCACAAACAACTCTTCACTTTAACTCTTCTTTTCTCCATCATCCACCATTTGAATGGCCAGCTTAAAAAATTTTTCCACGAATCCTACACTTAGGGCTCTAGACAAATTTGGGTAAATATATCCTCTTAAATGAAAAAAATCATAGAGGTATGGAATAACCATAGGCTCTGACTTCAGCTCATATCTCTCAAGATTAGCCAATTTCTTATCTTTTTTTTTCATTCACTATTTTTATTCTATCCTCTCTTGTTGGCTTATATCCTAAGCTGAATCTATCTTTCTTGTCAATATTACTGGTGGCTCTATGATTTCTTACAGATTCTTCCCTAGTCTAGTTTCAGGTCATCATCCCATCTTGGTAAACTGTTTAACAACCATTTCAATTGTTGTAGACAAGTGTGACGAATACAATTTAGATCCTTCAGCCACATATGCTGCATTAGCAATCTTGAAAGATCTATATAAGTACCTAGGGCTTTATCCGTTACTTTTACATAAGGAGTATTTACCAGTTGGGTGACCAATAAATTTTTTTCTTCTACCACACATGTCAATTTCCCATTAATAATGAATTTGACTTTTTGATGCAATGAAGATGGAACTGCACCCGCCATATGAATATATGGCCTACCCAACAATCAACTATATGAGGGAGAAATATCTATAACTTAAAATTTCACATTGAAAGTTCATGGGCCAATCTGTAATGGCATTTCTATGTCTCTCAGCACCTCTTTTTGGGTCCCATCAAAGGCTCAGACTATCATATGACTAGGTTTCATATAAGATCCATCAATAGGGAGTTTTGTCAGAGTAGTCATAGGCATAACATTGATGGATGAGCCATTATCAATGAAAACCTTAGCCATTATATGACTATTGCATTTCACAGTAATATGAAGAGCTTTGGTACTTTTTTGACCTTCAGGAGGAATCTCTTCATCACTGAAAGAGATATAATTTGAAATCATTAGATTACTAACAAGCTATTTCACGTATTCAATAGAGACATTATGGGACACATATGCTTGATTAAGCACATTCAACAGAGCATTATGGTACAACTCTAAGCTTAGCAATAATGACAATAACAAAATTTTGGCTAGCATCTTGTTCAACTGTTCTACCACACTTTACTTACAATATTTTATTAACTTTAAAAATTAACAAGCTTCACTTTCAGAGACTAACTTCTGACATTCTTTTTCTAAGGCTGTGATAGGATTACTCTAACTTTATTTTTCTTCTCCTACTTTGGCTTTTTTTTTTGGCTTTCTCTAAAGCTTCGGAGTATAACATCTTCCACTTCGAGTTATACCTCCTACGCCTGTTATGTTCATAGTATCTAGATTAACTACAACATCACAATCGTACTTCCATGATACTGCTTTATCATTTTGGTATGAAAAAGGGCCAAAAGCTTTATTGTCACTATTGGTCGAGAGATGAATTTTTTGGCCTTGATGTTGACTTTTCATCATAATAAATTATTATTGGTCTACTCACAAACTTATTCTTTAAATCAATTGTAGACACTTCAGCTTTCACCAACTATTTTTTTTCTTCATAAAACTTTATCTGACCTATATCCATCAATTTCTGCACCTCTTGACAAATTTGGTGACAATTCTTGATAACATGCCCTAAAGCACCTCTTTAATAATTATAACTTTTAGTTAAGTTAATCACTTCAGAGTAATTCTGAAGTTCTATCGATTTCGATATGTCAACTTTAACTAAGATTCCAAACACCTTAGCCATTGAAATCTTAATTTCATCTATTTTTTCCTTCACGTGGCCTCTTTGCCCATCAATTAAAGTATTTATTGATGGTCTGGTATGGTTTGGTAGAGGGTTCTCATTAACATTTGGAGTCCCTTGTTGGTTGGTATCAAAGTTTAACACATTTTCATTGATTAACCCATACACTTTATGTTTCAAAGCAGTACAGTTCTCAGTGAAATGACCTTGATTCTCATAGTGATAATCACAATATGCATTGGGGTCATACCATTTGAGAAACAAAAGTTTCAAGGGTTCAACAATAATAAGAGCAAGTAAATGTTTCTCAACAAGTTAGGGATATAAATTTATGTATGTCATGGGAATGAGGTCGAAAGTGGATTTTTCTTAGGTAATTTTTAAAGCTCTCGGATCATTATTAGGACTAGGTCTCCATTCTAGTCTTGTAGGTACAGGAGGATGGTTGTAAGAATAGGTAGGTGTCCGAAAAGATGGTTAAAACTGAGGTGGATAAGCTGGTAGTTGTAATGGTTAGTATGATTGATAAGGATAAAGAGTGGACGTAATACTATTTATGAAAGGGTAATGGGTTTGGTAGATTGGTACAGGATAAGACGTAAAACTTTTGAACTGTTGCCTCACATAGTTCACCACTTGAGCTTCATTCTCTTTTCTTTTTAAGAACTCTCTTTTTTCTTTGCTCCACTCATTTCTCCTGCATCAAGCTTACCATTCTTTATGGCATTTTCAATAATCTCACCTGATATCACCATATCTGTAAAGTTCTTGATTGTATTGCCTATCAATCTTTTATAATATGGTATTTTTAGAGTGTTTGCAAACAAGATAGTTGTCTCTTTTTCGATGAGAGAAGGTTGAACTTATACAGCCACATCTCTTCATCTCTATGCATATTTTTTAAAACTTTTTGTTACTTTTTTTTCATACTTTGTAGAGATAAACGGTTTGAAACTAGATTCGTGATATGTCGATATTGTTAAGGAATGTCCTAGTGAGCATTTGTCAAAAATGAATACGGGTCATATCTAGTTGAAATACCATTTAACTACAGATCTCGTAAGGCTATCCTGAAATACGTGCATCAATAACTTCTCATCACGAGCATGTGCTTTCATCTTACAACAATACGTGGTGATATGTCAGACATTTTGTGCCATCATAGTTTTCAAATTTTAGGACCTTAAATTTAAGTGGAATGATCACGTCTGAGACCAAACAAAGGTCTACTACATCTATAGAGCCATAAAAATTCATTCTTTATACGACTCTAAGTCTTTTTTCTAATACTTTCATCTTCTGTTGGGCACTAGTATCTTTTACTTTTTTGAGTGTCTTCATCCCTAGCTTTTCTCTCTATTAGGATCATCTAAGTAAGGGATCAAGATTGGCTCGGGTGATTTTTTCATCATAATGGGATTAACAATATTTTGAAATTGTCTTGGAACAGGTGTGGATGTCATTCTTGGATAAGGATTGGGATATCCATCGAAAGTAAGAATTTATACTCTAGTTCCTTAAGAAGGTTGGGTCGATTGTGGCTCAAACCCTGGAGGGTAAATAGGATTCGCTATATCTGACGATTGCTCTTGAAACTGAGATTTTCTTCCACTACTTTTCCTTTGTCAAGTTTTCTGAGCATATCCATTATTGTACTGAGATTCCCTCTTAGTTTTTCTTAAACTTTCTCGATTCTCTCAAATTGACTGGCTTATTTTTGCTCCAAGATTCTTGTCTGAGTCCTGATGTTGTATGAATGACAAGTGGATTGAGTTAAAATTTTTGAAAGGTGAGCTATTCTTGAACCTTTATTACCATAAATTTTTTAAAAATTAAAATGCCATGTGTCAAAAAATTTTATTTTTTTGAACAAAAATGGTGCAAATGATGCATGAATGCAAATGGAAAATATTTGCTCTTGGATAAATTTCAACACTAGAAATTTTCATTGATTTCATACAACTTTGATTACATGGGATTTATCATCCTAGAATTATATCCATAGAAGCGTTTGACTTGCTCATAATGATCCTTCACCTTGTCTAGAAAATTCACTAGGCACTGTTCATATTCTTTACGGGATTGACTTCTTGTTTTAATGTTTTTACCTTTTCAACCATCTCTCATGCTTTTTTTACTGCCTTACAAACTTGATTAGTCAAGTGCTCTATGTATTGTTGCCTTCCTAAGCTTTTTGTTTTCTATCTCATGCGAGCATTCTTTTTTCAATCACATGTGAAGATACAATCTATTTTCCTTCTATGCCATTCATTTATTATTGCTAAAATATGGCTTTTGTGGTCTTGCAGTTGCATCTCTAAACCTTGGATCACCTGGTGAAGTGATTCTTTTTCATTCAGTACTTCAAAGTGTTTTCTTCTCTCTTTTGTAAGCATGGCTTTCAACCTTTCCTTTTCTTCTTGACATTCCACCAATCTTGCTAAGCCGTAATATATAACCCCTTCCAATTCTGACATTCTTGAGAAATTCTGGTGGCCTCTTCTTGCTTTTTTTGAGCTTTACCTTTTTATTAGTTCATATATTCTTGGAGCTCATCCACTTTGCATTGCTGATTAGGGTAAGACTTAGTGACCTTTTTAGTCTTGAATTGGACTCGTAACCTATTATTTTCTTAGTACAGATCTTTCAAATCATTATTGACCACATCTTATTCTTTTATGGCTTTTTCCAATATACTCCCTTAGATCTCTGCTTCATATTTTAATTGTCCTACCTTTTCGCGAAGTCTCAAATTTTTTTTTTTTATTTTTTTTTAACTTTTAATTTTTTATTGACAAGCTCAACTTCTGATAATTGCACTTCTATCAAAAGATTAGCTAATTGGTGTGAGCTGTCATCAGGAGAGAGTACTATATCTCTAGGCCACCTTACTTTCCAAATTTGATAATTAAGAGTGACTTTGTCGATGAGAGGTCATAATCTCATTCTTTGTGTTTTCTTCCAAGCTTGGATTAATTGCTCCGAGGTTCTTGGTCAACTTGGCTCTCCATAAATGAATTTTACCTAAACCAAGCCATGCATGGTAGGAACAATCTGCTTTGCACCAAATTACCTAAGCACCATTAATGGAGCATAACTTACAATGCCCCATAGCCCTAACAGCGGTATCCACGACTTATTTCCTCCATGATACAACAAAGGCACACGAAGCATCCAAGGCACCATCCATTCAATTTCATCTTCGATTAGCCTTCGTAGGAATAAAACCCACTATTTTTTGGTCTTTAATGTCAGCCATTGACTTTTACAAAACTCTTCAATCGGTGCCTTATTTCGAAGATACAATTTCGAGAATGCATTTCTCCCACACTTGAAATGACTTCTGACCCATACATACAATAGTGGCGCACATCCTATGAACTATCATTTTCCATTTCATCGACAAAAATTCAATAATCAGATGGTATTGCTAAGACTGTAGGTGCAAGATTAATTGCTTAGATTTCAATTTGTTTAAAAAAATTTACCACAGTTATCTCAATATAACTCAAAGTCTTTAGAAAGATTACTATGTCATACAATGCTAAAGCAAACACAGCCACGCCTTGATCATCATTTAAATGCTCCTGAATGAAGTTTCAAAGAAAGTCCTAACAAATGCCGAGATGTTCACCTTTAGGCTTTGTGAATGAATCAATAGTTTCCACTTTAACCCCCATAAGCTTGGCCAACTTTTTGCAATATCTTGATTTCGACTTTTGAGTAAACACTTTATCTGGACACTGTAGTTCTATTCCAAGCAAAATCAAATACTCATCAATAGTTGGTGCCAAATCTTCTTGATTAAAAGTGAAGCATCTATAGGATGGATCCCAAAACTATAAAGCTACCGTGACCAGCTATTCATCAATCACTATTAGGATGAAAGATGCAACCTGTCCATACTTTTTACAAAAGCTTTCTTTTTTTTCTTTACTTAACTGACCCCAGATGATGGCTAAGTCTTCTAAATCATTTTGTGTGAGATCTAAATGCACATTTTCAGGTAACTCAGACACATAGCCAATAGGCAAGCAATTTTTATTCTTTTGTTAGGCTTCTTTCAACCAAACATGTACTTCATTATACGGCTCACATGAGACACTGACTAAGGATGATCAATTTTATAATTCTATAGGATCCATAAAGACTTCTTAGGAGAAAGTTATCCTAGAGCAAATATCTTGATGTAGAACTGTATGATATGATTATGCAAAAAAAAAAAAAAACAAACAAAATTGAGTTAGTGTGAGGATGTGGTTTGAGAAAAAATATTTTTTTTATGTTTTGAGATTTTTTGTTTTGTTTTGTTTTGTATTAGACACAACCTTTATTCTTATGCGCTTTGGACTTAGGTATTTTTTACAAGAGGGTGGGCAAAGTTCTACCTAAGGTTAGCTTCCTAGGTTTATTACATGATGGGTTTAGATTGATACGTGTCTAAAGGTTCCCAAATTGTTCTTCATTGTTGTCCACACTAGACTAGTAAGGTACCCCGATCCTCACCCATTACAGGCTACGAGTGAAAAGGGTTCACTTTGAGTAAAAGTATTTTGGTTGTCATTGCGGAGGTTATCACCTCACGAGGACATAGGTACTTTACTTCCTCCTATAAGGGACGAAGCTCAGGTTTAGAGCTCATGCATGAGATGCATCATGTTATTATGTGTGCAAATATATCCTAATTTATTGAAAGTAATAGATATATAGAAAAATAAAGCATAAAAGGCATAGTAAAAGAAACGTGTGTGAATTTTTTCTTTTTATTTTTGATTTTTTTTTTTACTTTTTTATTGAAAGTGAAATATAAAAATTTAAGAAATCAATTAAGACTATTTAAATCAAAATTTAAGGATAACACATAGTCAATTTTGGCCTGACTCTCGAAAACAAATGGCATCCCCAGTAGAGTTACCAAGTTGTCGTAACGATTTTATGTCTGTCGACGAATTTGAAAACAAAATAAAAAAATAACAGAGTCACCACCAATCTTTTTTTGGCTAGGTGTGATTGGCCACCTATTAAAATTTATCCTTTTAATAATATTTTTAAATTAATTAAAATTTATTAAAAAGATAATTTTATGATCTGTGAAATAGTCTGGGCTCAGGAGTCGGTTACGTGTAGGGAAGGATTAGCACCCCCACAACGTCGTTTAACAATAGTACCAATTAACTATGTGTTATCCATTGATTTTGATAAAAACAATATTATTTTTAGTGTTTGAAAAATAATTTTGTAAATAATTTCTTTGATTTTTCATTTATTAGAAAATTTTTTTAATGTATTTTTTAGTGCTCAAATTTTATTCAAGAAAAATAAATTAGAACCCTTTTATCAAAATAATTCTTAAAATGTTCCAATACATTGGTAACATTAGAAGAACTTTTTTTCACCTAAAGATTTCTTAGGCATCGCTTCTTGAAATACCTTAGAATCTCATCATCAGAGGCTCAAATTTACTTTTTGTAAAAAAAGCTATATCGTGCATGCAATGCAAAATGTTACCATATTGATGCATATATTTTATTCTTTTTTTTTTAATTTTATTAATTGTTTTATTTTTAATTTTGAAGAAAATGAAAATTTTATTATATTGAAGATTTTCTATAAATATTCCAATACACTAGTAATATTTAAAAAAAATCTTCTCACTTAAAGATTTCTTAAAGCATCTCTATTCAGAATACTTTTAGAATCCCATCATTGGATAAAATTTTTTTTCTTATTTTTATTACTTATTCTTAATTTATTAATTTTTATTAACAAAAAGATAAATTTTATTGTATTAAAAACTTTTTATAAATACTCCAATACACTGGTAATATTTGAAAAAATCTTCTCACCTAGAGATTTCATAGGTATCACTACTTAGAGTACTTTTGAATCTCATCATCGAATAAAAATTTTTCTTTTCTTACATTTTTATTATTTTTGTATTATTATTAAGTTTATTTTTTATTTTATTTTTTATTTTGAAAATTAACAAAATTATAAAAATTTTAACTACATATTTATTAGTTAATCTAATAAATTAAATATTTTAATATCCATAAATATTAATAAAATAATATATAAAAAATTCAAAAAAATAGTTTTTTTACCTGAATCGGATCAATCAACGGTTCGATCAATACGGGTCCGGTCGGATCGATGACTTAATTCGATCTGATTCTGTCTGGCAGTTCGAGGATGGTCCGACTTAGAGACGATCTAGTTCGGTCTAGGTCAGAGGCTGAAAGAGATGCTGGTCACCGGGTCGATTGCGCGAACCCCGGGTTAGGTCGGTGGGTTGACGCGCCAATCCTAGGTGCTTAAAACAACGTCATTTTGGACCTTTATTGAAATGATGTCCTTTTGGTTTTGACAGTTTATATAAAAGGTCCCAAAATTTTTTTTTCGATAATTTCTCCTTCTTTCAGAAAAAATTTTCCTTTTTTTGCTTTTTTTTTCTTTTTCATGCCGATTAGGGTCGGTGGTCATCCGCCTTGACAGCCGCCGTCGGTGTTGAAAAATTTTAAAATCTCCCAAAACATTCTTTACGGCCTCCTAAGTCCATATCTGAGTTTAGTTCTTCGAAAAAAATGCTCCAAATGGTGCAAATCTGACCTGAAATTTTCGGTCAAAAAAAATTTTTTTTTGTGTTTTTTTGTTGTTGGCGTTGTGGTCCTCGTTTTCAAAGGTTATTGTTTCTATGTTTTTATGTGTTTGGTTTTGCTTTGGATTTTTTTTTACAAAAAGATTTTTTTTTTTGAATCTGGTAAACCTTTTTTTTTGCAGAGTTTTATTTTTTTCTTTTCGATCTCCTCTTTTTTTTTTAACTGATCCTTCTCCTTTATTGCAAGTAACAAGCTCTATTTATAAAGCTTTATAAGATTTAAATCTCAAATTTTTTGAGATTCGAATCCCATATTTTATACTCAAAATCCACACTGTCAAGTTAGTCAGTGTGTCAAGCGGTTGCCAATGATGACGATGGTTGATATTTTAGACTTTGGTGATAGTGCATTTAATGTACTAGATTTGAACTTGATAAAAAAGGAAGAAGGAAAAAAAAGAAAGAAAGAAAGAAAAGAAGAAAAAAATAAAAAAATAGAAAAAAAAGAAATAATAATAATAATAAATAATAATAATAAATAATAATAATAATGATAATAAAAAATGGTGTTTACAAACACCTTAGACAAAACTTAAATAAAATTTATAAAATTGTTTTAAAAATTAATTTACTGAAAATTTTAATAAAAAATTTAAATCAACATATTAATAAAATTTAGTATAAAAATCAATAATATATAAAAAAAATTAGTAAAAATATAATAAATAATTTAAATTTAATTAATACTTATTAAATTATAAAAATTTATCAATATTTTTATTAAAAATATTTATCTAAAAAATATATCAAAACTTATTAACTCTTTTAAAAAAAAAGTATATACTTAATCTATATAATTAAAATTTTCAATTTATTGATTTTGGTATCAAACCGAACAGATCCGGATACAAGCAAGGCCCACGTAGCGCCTCCTTACGGGTCCCACTTCATTATTTACTTTCAAGGGTCGGGCCTTCCTTAAGTGCCACGAACATTAGCACTGTCTCAAGACAGGCAAATCAGACGTCGTCGATTAGGATATGCGACCTCGTACTAGCAACGTGGCATATTCGTCATGACAGTTGGATACCTAGATCGAGTCATTCACAGACCTACCCGCAGCATTGAGCGCGTGTTTTCGTTATTTCCAAATTACTGGGACGGCTTCTTCGTAAGAAAACCCAAAGCTATTTAAAAGGTTTATAAAAAAGTAATATCCAAGAAGATCCCTTTTAATTAACAATAAATTAAAGTATCACGAAATGTCTTAGAAATAATTTAACACCAAATCATTTCTTAAATTTAAATTGTCTCCACCAGAAATTTGAACTATTTCTTTTTTGTGGTAGTATAAAATATGTTCAACTCAAAAAAAAATTTTTAACATAAGAGATCAAAGTTTTTATCATGAAATTAAAAAAAATTTGTAAATTCTAAAAATCGAATTCAATCTTATTGAGAACTACTTTCTTACCATTAAAAAGAGTGGGGTCCAGCCTTATTGGTTTTGGCTAATTAAAAGGCTTAAAGTTTTTTTTTATTTTTTATCTTTGACTTATGAGAGCTTTACTTAAATAAAATTTTAAACAATAAAAAATGAGCTATATAATAGAAAAATAAAGAATGACGTAGAAACTAAGAGAAATAAAAAAAAGTCAAAAAAAAATAAAAAGAAAAGAGAAAAGGGATAGTTGGTTCAACGAAGGTTGATTCGTGATCCGATTGAGCTAAAATTTTATCAGTAGGTTTATGATTTAGAGTTTTATATTCTAAATGGTGAAGATCGAGTTTGAAGTTTTCTAAGAATAAATCTATGTTATATTTGTTGAGTCACTTATTTAATAAGATTTCTCTAATTGTCTCTCTAGTTGTTGATTAGCTATAGTTTTAGCTAGAGGAGAATTTTATATGTCCATTATTTAATAGTGAAGATTTTTCAGGTGATTCGTGATTTTTTCTCTATACTGAAGGGATTTTCACATAAATCTTAATGTGCTTTATTTTTCTTGCATTGTTTATTACTGTGAGTTTATTGCGATATATTATTTATTCGTTATTGTGTTTATCGCTTTAAGCCCAACAAGTGGTATTAGAGTCAGGTTATTTTAAGACATCGATATAGAAATAGCCTAAAACAGAAGTAAATTTTATTTGAGATCATGAAAGGTGATATAGGTTTTATGACAAAATTGATAGTATCAAATTATTCAATTTGGAAGCCTATGATGAAAGATCATTTATACTGCAAAGATTTGTATGAGCTGATATTGGGTGATTCGGCTAAACTAGTAGATATGAAAGCTGAAAGTTAAAAAAAATTAAGTAGAAAGACGCTGGCTACAGTCAAAAAATGGGTTGATATCAGCATGTTCTTTTATGTAGTGTAAGAGACAAATGCCCATATTATTTAGAAAAAATTGACAACATTGTATAAGAGAAAAATAAGTATGAATAAAGTTATGCTTGCTAAAAAGCTTACAACTTTACAGTACATGGATGAATGATCGATTACAAAGTACTTGAGTGATTTTTAAGATATATTTAATTGGATGACTACTATGAAACTTACGATGGATGATGAAATGAAGGCATTGTTTCTTTTAGATTCATTGCCAAACAACTAAAATACTCTAATTATGACTGTTTTTAATTTAACTCCTGATTACAATGTGATATTGAATATGGTAAAAGACAGTATGCTTAATGAAAAAGTAAGGCAAAAAGATTTAGACCCTAGGAATCAAGTTTTGGTCATAGAGAATAGTGGCAGAAATATCGATAGAGGTCAGAACTTAAAAGGCTATAATAAGTCTAAATATAAATCCAAGTCTAGAGATAAAGTGAAATGCTTTCATTATGGTAAAGCAGGTTATATAAAGCAATAATGTAAAATCTTGAAGCAAGAGCAAAAAAATGAGAAAGGCAAGAGTTCAAATGATGAAAATATAGCAACAGTAAAGTCATATAGTAATTCAGATAGTGATTTAGTTATTTTGATCTATACATATGATGATTGTAATCATGTTGATGATCCTGACATTTAGTGGATAGTTGACATAAGAGTGGCATATCATTATGTTCCTAAGAGGGAGTTGTTTACAACTTACAAAGTAAGAGACTTTGGTTGCACCAAGATAGGAAACAAGAATGTGTCGTAGATTGCTAGGATTTGGTAATATTGTTATACAAATTAGTACAAGCTGCATGTTGACTTTGAGTGATGTTAGATATATTTTAGATATGAGAATCAAATTGTTTGCAATTAATGTCTTTAATAAAGAAGGATATGAAAGTCAACAAAAAAATGGGCAATAGAAGCTTCTTAAAGGATCTATGGTAATTGTAAAGGAAAAACTATGTTGTATAATATATAAGACATGGATGTAATTGAACAGCAATCAAATAAATACTGTTGAGGATGATGCTTTAGTAAACTTATGGCATAAGAGGCTAGCACACATGAGCGGGAAGGGATTATAGGTTTTGACAAGGTAGTCTATCATTACCTTGACCAAAAGTATGTTTCTCGATTTATATGATCATGGTTTGTTTGGCAAGCATCATAGAGTTTTTTTTTTTTTAAATGTTCTCAGAGAAAAGAAAACAAATTGAAATTGATTCATTCTGATGTATGTGGTTCTATTGAGGTTAAGTCATTGAGTGGTAACAGGTATTTTGTTACTTTTATTAATGATGCTTCATGTAAGATTTTAGTGTATATGTTGAAAAACAAAAGTAAAGTATTATAGTATTTTTAAAAATTTCATACTATGGTGGAAAGGATAACAAGGCTACCGTTGAAGTTTATTCGAATTGATAATGGTAGAGAATATATATCCAAAGACTTTGAAAAATACTGTTTAAAGTATGAGATCAAGCATGAGATGATAGAACCTGAAACACCATAGCATAATGGTGTAGCTAAAAGGATGAACTATATTATTGTGAAAAAAGTCAAATGTATGTTGAGAATGCAAAATTACCAAAGCCATTTTGGGGTGAAACAGTCAACATAGCTTGTTATTTGCTTAACAGATCACCATCAGTTCCTTTGGGCTTTGACATTCCAAAAAAAGTATGGATAGGGAAAGATGCTTCATACTTTCACTTAAAAATTTTCAGGTGTAAAGCATTCATACATGTGCCAAAAAAGTAAAAGTTAAAGCTTAATAGTAAAGCTACCGGTATGTGTTTGTAGGATATGATAATGAGAAATTTGGCTATAGGGTATCGGGTCCAGTGAAGAGAAAGACAGTCAAAAGTAGAGATGTGAATTTTCATGAAAAAAAATCATATCAGACCTTGAAAAAAATTAAAAGACTACACGGGTTACTATTGAGTGTGATTTTTTAATACCGATAGAAGTTTCAGAGAAAAGAGCCATAAATGGTGGAATGAGAAAGAAATAAAACTTGAGGATATGAATGAGCCAACTACAATTAGTGATAGGCCAGATGCAATCGATTTTGAGCAAGAGAAGCAATCATCTTTACCTAAAAATATTGAGCAAGGTGAGTAGTCCTCTCCATCAGAGAGTGTTGAGAAGAAAAAGCTACTTTTGGCATCAAATGGTGCAGAATCTCAGCCTAAGAAATCTATTAGAGAGCATAAGCCATCTACTAGGTATCTAAGTTTAGATTTTATTTTAGTTACCAATGAAAGAGAAACAAAAAGCTTCTAAATTGTGCAAACTACTCCATATAGAAAGCACTGGTTAAAAGCAATGAAAGAAGAAATTGAGTCATTGTAAAAAAATAGTACATATGATCTTGTTAAACTTTAAAATTATTTTCTTAATGGAAATAATAGCAAATTTGGTTATGAATTTGATAATTTGAGTTAAAAAATAAGTCTAAAACTAAAATTTATTTATTTTTTTGTTCAAATAGCAGGGATAGATCCGAAGTTAGACCCAAATGAACCCAAGGTCAACCAAACACAACTTAACTATTGGACCCAGCCTCTTTTATTTGCTGGTGTTCTTTTTGGTAGCATCAAGTAACCAATTGGCCCAGGTGTTCACCATCTATTGATTCTGGACGCGAGAGATCTTAGAATAATCTAAATTTAGTAATTTCATGCATGATACAATAATACAATACAAAAATAATATAAAAAAATTATATATGTATTTTAAAAAAATATGTTTTGTGTTTATTCATATTAAAATAAATTTTGACAAGACATAATTCATGTTTTATATGTAATAACATATCAAAGTATATGTAAGACACGAAAAATATATTTAAATAAAATGTCACAAAGCTATACGTTTAACATGTGATATGACATGAAAAACATATTTAATTTAATCTTATCATAAGAGTATACATTAATATATTTAACATATTTTTTATATTTATTTTTATTTAATATAAATATATAAAAATTATTTTAATTTTTAATCTTTTAATTATAATACTTAATTAGCTATTCAATATCATGCAATAATTATTTTAAATGTTTAATTATATTACTCATTTAATAATTATTATAAAATTATTTTTATATTAATAACAAAAATATAATATTAATATTAATACTAATATTAATCCTATACATAATTACTTTATTCTTTAATCTTTAATAATTCATCATTTTGAATTTATACTAAAAACTAATATAATTATGTAATATATATTAAAATTTAAATATATATTAAATACATATTAAATGGGTTTCAATTTTTTATTTTTATTGTTTAATATACAAATATTTTTTTATATTATTAATATACTAAGTTTATTAAGTAAAAAATGATGGATAGTTTATAGTTATTTATTATTTTAGTCTTGTTTTTGTATATATTTGTATTAGTTATGTTTTTTTCATATATATTCATGTTAGTCTTGTCTATTCGTGTGTATCTATATTATTTGTATTTATTCATATCGTATTTAAATGAATTAATTATACATATGTTAATTATGTCGTGTTGTATATAATTCATATAATAAATATATCAGATTCATATTTTTAATTTAAATATGTTTTATAATTTGTGTTGTATTTATATTTTAATAATTCATATCATTGTATATATTAAACATGATACGACACGACACAAAAATATAAATTATTAGATTTAGAATAAATAATTAATCTAATTCAAAGCTCTTACTATCTTCAACCATTCCCTCTCTCACGTTTTCACCCCCAAAACCTCTAAATATCCCAATTTTCCTTGTAAATCCTCCTCCTTCCTTGGTCATTTCTTTTGCGATTCCCGACCAGGATCGTTATTGTTATTCTTTTTTCCCAATGATGACGAGAAATCAGATTTCTTAGGACAAAAAGCAAAGAGACACGTCGAAGAGCCTTCGAGCTCTACTCTCTTTGTCAGCATCCGATTCTGGTGGTTCGGTTATTGAAATGGTTAATGTTTCCTTCCTTCGCTCCAATCGCTCTTCTTACACTCCTCTCAGCACCGAAGAAGACCCTGGTCCTTCAAAGCATGGTTTTAAATAGCAGTTGGATAGTGGTGTGGAAGCTGCTATTTTGTGATAGTGCTGGCTTCCGTGATCACTACCCTCTGCTACATAAATGAGAGAGACAAATCATACCAATAACGGCTCTTTACAACCTCAAATAGCAGGGAAACGGTAAATAACGTTAATATCAGTCCACTTTTCCCACAATTGACTGCTATTGAGGGTTCTGTGATACTTTTTTTTTTTCATTTTTATCAAATCAAAATTCTAATATGTAACAAAATAACGATAAAAATCCATACCAAACCACAAAAATGAAAGAGATACTACTCTTTTATAGCTTCCATACTTATCGCTTGCAGTAGGTAAGAGTTTTTGATTTTTTCAATCTTGAGAGAAAAGAGCCCAAAGAGAGAAAATTAATTGAAGCAGAGGCTATGAGAGTCTAGGTGCTGCATAAGGTTGGATGGATAGATTTGGTTTTGGGTGAGATTGCATGGATGGAGAAGAAAATTAAAACAATTAACTAAGGCACGGGACAAGGGAGAGTGGAGTAGGAGAACAAACATAGAAGAAGGAGAATAGGGGGATTTTAGGAGAGCAGTTTCATTCTCAAGTGATTTTAAATTAAAATTAAAATTGTTTTTTTTCTTTTGTTTATATGAAAAGCTAGGAGCAATTAAATAGTGAAAATTAGGATTTTAAGAAATTTTTTTAATGATTTAGATAAAAATTGAGAGGGAATGAGATGATAAAAATGAATTTAATTTTATTAGATTTTTTAAATTTATTTTTATGAGTATTTTGTGTGTATTAATTTGGTTTCAAAATAATTAAATTTAAATGACTAAAATTTTACTACCTACTATTATTTTTAATTTTTTTTGTGTTTGATTAAAGTTTGGTTGTTAAATTTAATTTGTGAATTATAATATATTACAATTTTCATCCATTATATGTTTAACTAAATTAATTTATGAGTTTAATTTTGTATAATTAAAAAAGATAAAAAAATATTTAATTTTTATATATAATATTATTTTGTCACTCTTATATAGTTATGATAGAGAATATCAGGATATTCATGAATATATTTAAACAACTTTTAAATATGGATTAATTTGACTATTAAGATATAATATAATAAAAAATTAATAACTTATTTTCTCATATGAGTAAAAAAATTAAAATGTTTTAAATTATTTTAAATATCATAAAATAAGAGTTTTCACTATTACAATTATAAAATAAGAGTTTTCACTATCATAATTATAATTTTATTTATTATATAATAAGTTATGTAAAAATAAAAAAATTCATGACTATAATATGTATAATGATCCTTATTTTATCCGTTTTATTTGTAACCACAATAAACTTAACGTAACAAAAAACATGACCTCAACTATGATTTAAATCACTGCTTCAATGTAACCTCCTCTCCATTTCTCTTCTTTTCTTTTTTTTTTTTTTCTTAATAGAAAAATTGTTATATTTGCTTAATAATTACTATTGGATTTCATTTTATTTTATTCTTGTTACAGTAGTGGTGCGTTTACGGTAGGTTTGCTACCGGCGTGGGTTGATGATTTGGAAGAAATAGCAGCAAATATTCAACAAGCTAAGGTCAAGATGGCGGAGTTAGTCAAAGCTCATTCCAAGGCTTTAATGCCTTCGTCGGGGACGGTAAAGAAGATCAACGCGCGATTGAGGTTTTGACCAAATAAATTACAGATCTATTAAGGAGATCGGAAAAGAGATAGCGAAAGCTTTCGAGCAATGGATCTTCCAAGGATTCCAATCTCAGAAAAAATGTACAGGTAATTGTTAATAATTCTACTATTCTTGAACAATGTTAATTTTTTCTAGCTTCAATTGTATATCATGAGAATATGGTATGAATGAATCTCTGATTATTTATTTACTGATTTAATTCTTTATTTATTTTATGTTTAAATTTCACTTTGGGTAGCGTTCACTTGCAACAGACCTTCAGTGCCTATCGGTGGACTTGCGGTGAAAGCAATCAACATTTTTGAAACGGCTACAGCAGCAAAAGGAGGTTTCTTTGGATTGACATTTGGTTAGGTTCATGTTAATCTCTATGAAGCATTCTGTTACCGTGATTGTTTTATGCATTGCTCAACTTTGTGTGTATATGTCTTTTATGTAGGGACAGGATGGTGTTGACGTGCAGATGAACTTGAATGAGTACAGATACAGATTGGAAGACGGTGAATTCTGTGATGTGGTACGCCATTTTCCTTTTTGTACATTTCGAATTGCAACTGTTTCGGTAACGGATAGGTGGATTGATTTCTATAATTAGGATTTAGGTGTTAAGGGATTTCAATCTCTACTGCAAAGTGAGTGATGCCGTTGTAAAAATATAGATCAGAAGGATGTCGAACCCTAATGAAGTGTAAATTATGGATACTTTTGGCATTGGAGTGCACTTTGAAAAACATCTACCTGTTTTGTAAATGTTTGATATATAATAGACTGCAAGGCCTGAATCATTTACGATTGAATTCAACCAGTTGTAGGGTCTAGTATAGATAACATGACGGTTGCTGATGTAGGGTTTTAATGAACACCAAAGAGCAAGCTGAAGCAGAGTTCGTTCTCAACTGTAGAACGTGAGAGAGAGATCACTCAGGTATCTGGATGCATGTTTTTTATTGTTTTAATGGTAGTTCTCATCTAATGAATATAGTCCTTTTTTTAGATTGTCAAGTCGGTAAATGAGCTTGCTCAAATCATGAAAGATCTCTCAGTCCTTGTGATAGGCCACGTTTGATACGCATCTTTATATTATGCTATTAATAGTGGTTGCTTGGTACTTGCTGATTTATTTATCTAATATCTTCTATCAGGGCACAATTGTTGATCGGATAGACTACAATATCCAAAATGTTGCTACATCAGTTGATGAGGGCTTCAAACAGCTCCAGAAGGTTCTGTATTTCTGCCTCTCACCAATACATGCGCACACACAGACAAACTTTTTCCCTTATATTGCATCCATATCATGAACAATTATTTACACTTCCAAAACCCTTGACTACCCAAAGACCACATGTCCTCATTTAATAAATGGTTTCATCTGAATTCAATGTATATGGTGTGTGTATTAATTGTTATTGTTGTCCTTAAATTATTGTAGTTTTGGCAAAATTTCAGAGTTATGCATAAGACAATAACGTTTCGTATATCGCAATGCAGGCCTAGTGAACACAGAAGACGGGGGGGATGGCGATGTGAGGGACAGTGCTTGTTATTTTATGCTTCATCATGATAGCCCTTTTGATCCTCAAAGAGTTATTCTTGAGATCTGGTTATCGTACAGTATGACAGCAGTTTAGCATCCTAGTTTGACAGTTTAACATGATTCATTGTTTATATTCGAATCAGTTTTACTTGTACCGATTCTTTGTGCGAATTTTTCAAACTAATGAAAAAACAAATGGCACACTGCGTACATCTTGAACTCTTGATATTCTAGTGGCATGAACATGATTGTGCTATCCCTGATCATTTGATGCAAAACTATAATTCTACGATATTATGGTCAATCTTACCTATGATTGAGGGCTGATAGTGAGCGGGCCATAATCAAGGAAAATACTTTATTTGTGGACTAAAACCGATCAACCAACCAAATTTCTCCTGAGTCAGGCCCTGTTTTGGAGGTGGTCTAACGTCCACCTCTAGCCGTGGCCGTGGGTATCTTAGCATTGATTATTGAAACATGATCTACAATATGGTAATATTACTTGAATCAGGGTCTTGGTCGGCAATTTATAACACCGAATTTACAGAGGTCTACTGGTTTGGGTCTACTCAAATTTGGCTAAAGTTTTTTCCTTTTTATTTTCAAATTTGAATTGTGCTCTTGAGCAAAGTAATCATGCACTAGTCAAATGAGTCAAATATTCAATGTAAATTTAATAAATAGTATGGTGAAAACACGTCTGTGATCATTAATCCAGAAATAATGAATATAACAAATATAAGAAAAAATGATTGAAAACAATATTCAGAAAAATCTGTTTGGAAGAAAACCAGAGTCCGCATGAAAGGGATTAGATTCATTAGGCATAATGTGATGCGGGTCACAAGAAAAAACGTAGCGTGAAAGATTTTCAGCAGCCGGGTAACATTTATGTCAATGACAGGTTATTGCTATTGGAACAAGCGAATGATGCCGATAGAATGCCCCGCGAGAGATAAAAGGAAACCTGCAAAGCCTGAAACGAACAAGACAAGTTGAATATGAAAATATATATTTATGGAGAATCCTCCGATGAAGTGACGACTGCAAAGAAGCTGCTGATGATTTGAACGCAAGAGCTCCATGATCATATGTTTGTTGCTGTTGTAAATCAACCATAAGATTTGGACACAAGAACTTAAAAGGTTCATCATAGGAGAAATCTTAGCCCTATATGATCTGTACTTCTTGGGCAGTTCTTTCTTGTTTTAGTCAACAAGAATATTAGATTTAAAATTTTTTTAATTTAAAATTTAATTTAATTAATTTATTCAATTAATTTTAAAAATATATTATTTAACGGGTCAAGGTTCGATTATAAACCCTTCTTTTATCTCCGTGTCAGAAAAAAAAAAAATCAAGAGTTCGTTTTGTTGTTTATTTAAATTAGAACCTGAAGCAAGTAGCTAGGATATATTGAACGAGTTTTCACATTCAAATTTTTTTTATCGAAATTTGGAAGCTCTAAACCTAATACGGACATTTTATTTTCATTTACTTTTTACGAACAATACCTGGGAGAGTACAGATGTTTTCATTTTACCAATTCTTCTTATCTTGTGAAAAGTATATATTTCCTTGTATATGAAAAGTGAAAGACTTTTTTTTTTTTTTTTATGGAAAAAGAAAGACTTTGAGAAGGCAGGAGCTAGCTCCAATATTTGGATTGTCCTGAATTATTAAGAAAAAGTAGAGCTAATAGCATTCGTAATTTTAAAATTTTAATTCAAATTTAATTTTGATTTTTAAATTTTAAAAAAAATTAATTGAATCTCATATTATCTAAAATTATCATATTTTGATTATTCAATTTATGAAATCGTCTAAATCGATGACAAATACCAACTGAAACCACATGATGATGTTAATTAGCATCTTATATAATAGATGAGAAATTAAAATAGAATTATCTCAAAGTTTAAAAACTAAAGATGAAATTATTATAAAATTTTTATAAATTTCATATATATTTTATGAAATATTAAATTTAAAATTATAAAAATTCAATATCATTTTAAAAACAAAAAAATAATTTTCTATTAAAAATATTGTTTTACTCATAAATCATGATAAAAATATTATTTTTCTATCCACAAAATATATATTTTAAAATATTAAATATATTTTATTTTCCTTTTTCAAATATATTTTATAAAAAATAAATAAAGGAAAAGATAAAAATCATTCAAGAAAAAATTGATTTTTCTATATTTCAAATATATTTTATAAAATATTATAATTTAAAATTTTTTAAAATTTTTATTATGATATGATTTATTAATAAAATAATATTTTTAATAGAAAATAGATTTTAAAAAAATTAAAATTAAATTGAAAATTTTAAAATCATTTTGTTAAAATTACATATCATTTTAAAAAATTGAGCAAAAAATTTATATTAGTTTAAGAAATTAAATAAAAACTCTATATCATGTTAAAATATTGTGAAAAAAATTTCAGATCATTTTCAAAAATAGATTTATTAATCTATTAAAAAATATAAAAACTATATATTCATATAAAATAAAAAATATAATTTAAAACCTTTTTTTATTTTTTCTTCTTTATAAAATGTATTTTATAAAATATATTTAAAAAGGAAAAATAAAAGATATTTAATATTTTAAAAAATATATTTTTGGATGGAAAATTATATGTTTTATTTTGATTTATGAGTAAAATAATATTTTTAGTAATTTTTTTTAAAACATATTAAATTTTTTAAAAGAAATTTGAAAATTTTAACTTAATTTTAAATTTTGAATATCTATTTTCTATTTAAAACAAAAATTTATCTAATAAGTTATATTATAACAAATAAAAAATATGCAAATATAAATATAATAAATATCATATTTTTATAACACATATATGAAATATATAAAATTTTGATATGATTTCATCTTTGACATCTAAATTTTGAGAGAATTCTATTTTTATCTCTCATCTATCACATTGGGATATTGGTTAACGTCATCGTATGATGTCAGCTAACATTTGCTATCAATTTAGATAATTCTATAAATAAAATGACTAAAACAAGATAATTTTGAGCAATTAAGGATTCTATTATAATTTTTTAAAATTTAGAAACCAAAATAAAATTTAAATTAAAGTTTAGAAACTACATATGCTATTAATCTGAAAAAGTATATTAGCTTTTAATTTGTCAATTTTAACTTGAATTTGGAAATTTCATTTAATTCACTTGAATAGAATCTAACATAATCTGATTTGAACGGAAAAAAATTAACAATTCGAACTTAAAGCCAACTTAAACTAAAATTTATCAAAACTAAAAGTAATCTAAACTTGAATTAAATTGAATTTAAATTAACCTGAACTCAAATTAGATCCAAAAATAATTTAAATAATTCGAGACTAAATTAAGTATAATTTTATATAAAAATATTATTTTAATAAAAATAATAAATATAAGACAAATGATTAATTTATTTTAATTTTATTTTAAATTATCTATTAAATATTTTTTCTTTGCTATTACAAATTATTTCTAATATTATAATATAATGATGTAATTTTATCTTTATTAGTATATTTATAAATAAATTTTATTTTATTTTTCTGATTTTACTTTCATAAAATAATTAAATAAATCAATAATAAATTAATTTTTTTAAAACAAAAATATAATAATTCAATAAAATTAATTATAACATTTACTTTTAAACATTTTATTAGGATTTTCGTAAAAAATCATTACTTAAAAAAAATAAAATAAATAATTATCAAATAATCAAACATAAAATTAGAGACAATCACAATAAACTGATAAAACATATAAATAATTAATTAATCATACATTCATTTTGTAGTTATATTAGTAATATAAAAAATAATTTTATATTAAATATGTATCATAATTAAATATTTTAAATCATTTTTATATGGTTATATTAAATATATAATTGGATATTAAAATTAAAAATTTAAAACAATCTTTATATATTTATATTAAATTAAAATAAATATAAAATAATTAAACGTGTTAAATGTGTCAAACATATTTCACGTGTCTTATACGTGTATTCGTATAACACAGTTTAATTAAATATATTTTTTATATCTTCTATATACCAAAATTTGGGTTAATACGACTAAACATAAAACATATATTTTTTAAAAATCCGTTCAGTTTTTTCTTTATTATTTTAATGTCATCTTATTGTTTTGTGTTTAAAATTTAAAGCCTAATAAAAATACATATTTTTACATTTATAAAAAATAACTTTAATTTAAAAGCATATAGGTCAGGTTTGATGGTGCATAGGATAATGGTTAGGATAATATGATAATCATCCTATATTAAGTTTAATTTTTATTTAAAGAAAAAGATAGAATTACAAGGAGGATTAATCACCTTCTTGGTATATGATAATTCAATCCTTTTAAAGTAGAGAAGATTATTTTTAATCTATAAGATTGAATTTATATATTCTATTGTACTTTTAAAAATTACATCAATAATTTAAATTATATAAATTTTAAAAAAGAGTAATTTTGATCAATAAATAAATTATCATATTTTAATTTTTATATACATCAAATACAATATAAGATAATATTATTTAATTTAATCTTATTTATAATATCATTTTATCTTATACTATCATAATCTTATGTACCAAATATATTTATAAACTACAATATTTATATTTAAATTATATATATTTACTTTTAAAATCACAATAAAGTCAAACATGTATATTAATGGCCCTAAGAAGCACAACTGAAAAAGGAAAAAAAAAAAAACAGAATTTCTCAGCCAATCCAACAGCTATAAAATTACAGTGGCAATAGAAGAGAAAGTGTTAGACAGCCAAAAATGTTGGTTGTTGCACTGATCCTCGGAGATTTCTTTGGAAGTATAGTGGAAAGTGGGAAGTCCACACTTCTCTCCGTTAAACAATACTTTGGATGGAAACCCAACCCTTTTTGCCACATTAATACCAGGCGTATACTTCTTTGTGAAGGATATAACTGATTGTTGGGTAGTAGGAACATCGAGATCGATCCTTTTTTGGATTGGCACCATCTGTTTCTGCCAGAAGATAATTCAATCCTGGACGACCTTGCATGAATATTCTATTGTTGGAGCCGAGCAATCAGCACACTTCCATTGAAGGTGTAGACTGTAGAGTGTAGACTTCTTCAAAAGCCTGGTACTGCTTTGTCCAATTGAACGGCTGCAAACCAATCTTCAAAGCGAGTTTCACCCCAGTTAAAAGTACCTGTTTATGTTAACTGACAAACTCCATAGTTATCTCCACATGGCAATGGATTCGGAATTGTTTATAGATTTATATTTATACCACTTCCAAGCTTCAACCGTTATTTTTCAACAGGTCTAAGAAGAGCATCAGGTTGTAGAAGTAGAGCTGGCTCTGTATCACTGCCGTTGCAGCAACAGGCACATCTATTGCATGGAAGAATCATTGAAAAATGCATGCTGAGTATGAGACACAACATCTTGGAATTGCCTCCTTGGACTGTGTTATATTGCAAACTACTTGCAGCAACTGGCAATTGCTGCTGTTTCTGAAGGCAAACCACTTGGATCAGGGAACTGACTTGGGCTTACTAGCAATTAATAATCTGGATTTATAGTGACATTGAATTGCTTAGAGAATACGAGTCTCAAAGATCGATAAGCATTGGTAGTTAATAATATTGATATCCAATTAAATACACAATTATAATATTATCTAAAAAATTAACTAATTGCATTAATAACCACATGAACTCCTTCAAATAGGACCGGTAGTACAATATTAGATGAAATTATCATTTTATGAGGTTTAACCAATATCTCATTTAGTAAAAATACTGCAATTATACCAAAATATAACATTTCAAAATTGACATGATTGTTTTTAATTTATACAAATATTGTTACATATACTTGCATTAATGTTTCATCGTCATGTAAAATGTGTGTGTATATATATATATATATTTTATAAAGATACTACTACTTCATTCATTCTCAACATAAATCTCATTACATAAGAAAGAAGGGAAAGAATTATGCCATATCCTCTGTTCCCCCAAAGAGATTGATACTCCTGCAAGATTATGAGCTAACTTATTAATATTCCTATTAATATGTTGAAAAGAACAAGTTTGAAATCATGCAGCTAGCTCCTTGATATCTTGAATCACATTGTCTTCTGCAAAAAGGGAATTCGCCTTGTATAAAATCTCCCTTATAGCCTTCAGACAATCACTTCCGACGAAAACATGTTTCACCCCAAGCTCAAGTACAACCTGTAAACCCCATTTAGTAGCTTTTGCTTCCACATGTATTTGATTATCTTTTTTGTTGTACACAATTATCAACGAAATACTAATAGAAAGAATGTTTAAATAAAATGGTGACTATTCACGTAAAATAATATTCATGTATGTTGTTGAATTTTATTTTTTTTAATAATATTAACTCATTTTTTAAATATTTCATTTTACTTTCTAAGATGATAGATTTGTATAAAAATGCAATGTAATATTAAACTAAATAATATCCATAACGAATTTTTTATTTTTAAAAAATAAAAATTAATTTGATTATATATGTCATTTATTTTTTAAATTGTTA
Organism: Durio zibethinus; assembly: GCF_047325235.1. NCBI lineage: Eukaryota > Viridiplantae > Streptophyta > Magnoliopsida > Malvales > Malvaceae > Durio > Durio zibethinus. Next base: position 31,941,791 of record NC_143164.1, on the reverse strand, counting down.
TTTTAAAGTATTTTTAATTATAAATTTTAATTTATTTATATTCAAATTTAATAAATTTTAATTTATTTATATTCAAATTTAATAAATTTTAATGTCCCATACATAACATATAGAGACAATTATGTAAATAATCTATCTTAATGACATGTAAAATAATTTTTAAATTTGTGTTGTTATTCAATACATTTTTCAAATTCAAATATCAAAATGAATAATCAAATAAATATTTTAAGTAAAACAACTTAAATTTATGACATATAAAGGAATATATATATATATATATCTATATATATTTAAGTGACACATAAATCATATTCAAGATTCTTAAACTTAATGTAAAATGTGATTTTTTTTATAAATTTATAAAATAATTATATTTATTTTATATAAATATTTATATAAAAATTTAATAATATAAAAATAAAATCATCATTTGTGCATAGCACTAAATCAAAGTTCGTAATGTTATTATATTAAATACAATAATTTATTGCTAATATTCTAAATTTTAATACATAAAAACTAATACTTAATATAAAATTTTTTAAAAAAATGTCTTAAAACTAAGGGTATTGGTTAACATAAACCTCTTAATATTTTAAATTTTAATAATTTACAACATTACTACAAGATAGAATAAGTTAGACAGAAGGAACTCTTAGGATCATTTGGATCGCACCTAAACATCATTTGAGATGCAATTTGGATGCTTTTCTGGATCCAAACGCATCATTTTGTTGTTTGGATATATATCATCGTTGAAGCATGATCAGTGCCAGTTAATCATCGAAACTTTTGATCAGTGAAAACTATTTGATTCCATCGTATCTTTTTTTTTTTTTTTTTTAATTTTACCCTCATGATTCCTTTTTTATTTTACCTTAAATTATAAGTTCCATTTTTTTTTGTTTTTTCATTTTGATTTTTTTATTTAAAACTATTGAAATAATTTTGTTAATTTAATATAGTTTTTATTATATAATAAATTAACAAATAAATAATATGTATTAATATTTTGATTGAAAATAAAAAAATCAAGATATTAAATGTTATAAATAATATTAAAATATCCATAAAAATAATTGATCAATATATTTTTAAAATAAAATATTTAATGATCATTTTTCATTCTCACCTTATTGCATTGTTGCTTGCATTTAAATACATATCCTACCACTCATAATTGGAAAGTAATTTTAATGGAATCATATTCATATTATATATAAACATAAATTTACTTTTTACATTATATTACTGAAAAATTTTTTGTGTTAAATTCAATTATTTTAAGGGTTAAATATATATTTGGCCTTTGAACTTTATATTTTTTGTCATATTGATACTTAAAGAATTATACTACCACATTAGTATTTGAATTTTAAAATTTGTTATCATGTTGGTATCTCAGATTAATGCCGTTAGTCAACTTTGTTACGTAGTATGAATATCTAATAAGATGCTGACATGTGTTTTAAAAATTTAGTAAATGTCACATCATCAATGCCACATCATCTTTAAAAAAAAATTTTAAAAAAATTCAAAAAAAAAATTAAAATTATAAAAAATTCAAAAAATTTACAAGTTAAAAAATTTAAAAGACTTTTAAGAAATTTTTAAAAATTCTAATTTTTTTAATTTTAAAATTCTAAAATAATTTTAAATTGTTTTTATAAAATTCAAAAGAAATTTAAAAAATTCAAATAATGATTCTAAAAATTTTTAAAAAGTTCCAAAAATTTTTAAAAATAATAAAAATTTTTAAAAAATTGAACAAATTTTTAAAAATTTTAGCAAAATTTTCAAAAACTCTAAAATAATTTCAAAATTTTTAAACAAATTTTTAAAATTTTTAAAAAATTAAAAATTCTAAAAAAATTAAAAATTTCTTAAAAATTTTTAAATATTCTAAAAATTATAGAAAATTTTAAAAATTTCAAAAAGAATTATGGAAACTTAAAAATTTTAAAAATTTTCCAACATTTAAAAAACTTCAAAAAATTTAATAGAATAAAAAAATGAATATTTTAATAAATTTTAAAAATTTGTTAAAATTCAAAAAAAAAAAACTTTAAACAACTAAAATAAAAAAAAAATTGAAAAAATATGATAAGTTTTAAAAAATTTTCAAAAGTTAAAAATTTTTTTTTCATATTTTTAATCTTACAATTTCAAATTTTTAATATTTTTTGAATTTTTAAAATTTGTTTGAAAATTTTGGGATTTTATTAAATTTTTAAGGTTTTTTATTTTTAAGTTTTTTTTCTAAATTTTAAAAAATGTTTCAAAATTTTATGTTTTTGTGTTTTTAAATTTTATGTTTTTATGTTTCAAAATTTTATGTTTTTAAATTTTAAATTTTTCTTATTTTCACGTTTTTATGTTTTTCTGATTTTTTTTAATTCTTTATGATAATTGAACTTTTATAAATTTTAATTTTTTAATATTTTTAAAAAAATTTCAGAATTTTGAAAATTTTAAAATTATGACAATTTTTATAATTTAAAAAATATTTCATATTTTTTATTTTTTATAAATTTAAAACATTTTTTTATAGTTTTCTTAATTTTTCAAAAATTTTAGAACCTTTTAGAATTGTTTAGAATTTTTAAAATTTTTTTAATAATTGAAATTTTTTTTTAAAATTTTAGAATTTTAAAAATTTTGTTTTAGTGTTTTTTGATTTTTTTGGAATTAAAATTTTTTTTATAGATTTTAAAATATTTTTAGAATTTATTCATAATTTTTAAAAATTTTTTAGAATTGTTTAGAATTTTTTTAAAAGTCTTTAAATGTTTTTTTTGAACTTTTTAAATTTTTTTTAGAAAATTTGAAAAGTTATAGAATTTTTAAAAAATTAAAAAAAAATTAAAATTTTTTCTAAAATTTTCTTTTAAAGATGATGTAGCATTGATAATGTGACATTAAATAGACTTTTTAAATACATGTCAGTCTTTTATTAAATGTTGATGTTATGTTAGTAAAGTTGACTAATGACGTCAATCGCAGATACCAATATGATAACAAAATAAAAATTCAAGTACCTATGTGGTTATATAATTCTTTAGGTACCAATGTAACAAAAAAAAAAATAAAGTTTAGAAACTAAATATATATTTAATCTTTATTTTAAATAGTAAATAAGCACACTTCAATAAAAAATTACTATAATGTGTATCATTTAATGCAATCATGCTTATACTATAATCATTCATAAATTTATAAACTGAATCTTATTTTTTTTTATTGCATTTTTTAAATTAAATCATCCAATTAAGAAGTCTTTAATAAAAAATTAGATATTTTATAATATTAAGATTTTAAGGTCATATTTAGTACATAAGATTATGATAGTATAAGATAAGATAATATTATGAATAAGATTATATTAAATAATATCATTATATTTTATATTTGATGTATGTAAAGATTAATATAAGATAATTTTATTTATTAGTGAAAATTATCCCTCCTCAAAATTTATATAATTTAAATTATTGATATAATTTTTAAAAGTATAATAGAACATATAAATTTAATCTTATGAATTAAAAATAATCATTTTCACTTTGAGAGGATTGAATCATTCCATATCAAGAGAATGATAATCCTCATTATAATTCTATCTATTTCAATTATAATAAATCAAACATAATATAAAATAATTATCATACTATTCTATCTATCATTTTATATATCAAATATGAGCTAATTATAATAAAATAAAAATTAATATTCTTAATTTTGTGCGATAAAATATGGATGATTTATTTTTGATATGTAGTAAAGTTCTAAAAAGTATTTAAGTATTACTATATGTGCTTAATATATGATTACATTTATAAACAAATGTAAAAACTTTTGCCTTATTTGAAATCTAAATATTAATATGTGGAAAATTTTATTTGTTTAAGTTTTTAATGAATTTGAGTGGGATCAATATAAGAAAATTACATAAATTTATTATTTTAAATATATATAATTATATTTGTTTTAAAATTTGAGTGGATCAATAAATCTTAAAAAAAAAGCGATTATGTAATTATTTAATATTATTTTTAAATCATCACTATAACAATTAATTTCTTTTCAGTTTTTTTTTTAATTTTATAAAAATAATCTTATCGACTATCAAATAAACCTTAATATCATAGAACAAAAAAATTCATTTAAGACAAAGAGTGGTAGGCTTTTATTTTAGGATATGGTTTCAAAATAATTTCATTTTACTATTACTCCAACGGAATCCAGGATGCCAAGAAATTCTTTTGCATAAGGGGGAGAAATTTTGAACGACTGACCCTACAAAAATTGTGGCATTCTTATTTATTCGAGGAACCCAATATTTTGCACCGTTAAGATGAGCGGACCGTTGGAACTTGGAAGTTAGGACAGCCCTCCACTTATTCACTTTTCTCTTCATCCTCCATCCACCCCCCCCCCCCCCCCCCAACCAAAATCAACCTCTTCGAGTTAGAATTGACCGTCCGATCCCATCAGATCTACGGGCCAATTTACTCGGCCGTTAATATAAACGCTAAAATTCCTCACTTAAAATTCAAATGCAACCTTTGCTTAGAAATGCACCGCATTCAAAAAATTTTCATCTTTCTTTAGATTGTTTCAGTTTTTTTCTTCTGAGTTTTCTTCATTTACGTGTTTCTCTTTCTAATATTCCTTCAAAATTTGAGGGTTTTTGGCCCTTTTCTGAGAAGTGAAATTCATGGTAAAGATGGTCAAAACGGCCTCTTCTCCATCTTCTCCAGTGACAATAACGGTTTCTCCAGGAGGGAAACAAACTGGGAGCAGAAGCATGGGCTTGACTAGTCCAGTTCCACGTGCTTCAATACCAAACAACGCAAATTCCCCTAGTCCTCTCGGAAGCAGAGGAAACACAAGGGCTTCAAGTGGAGGAAGATATTGCTCCAAGTTTAAAGACGATCCAATTGAAGAGATAAACTCAGAATTCGTAACTTACACTGTTCATATACCTCCAACTCCTGATCACCAATCCGTGTCAGCCTCACAAACAAGCCTTAACGAAGATGGAAAAGATGGGGTGAAGCTGAAGCCTGACAGGAGTTTCATTTCGGGTACTATTTTCACAGGGGGCTACAATTCGGTTACTCGTGGCCATGTCATTGATTGTTCTTTGGAAAGACCTGAGCCACTGAAATCAGGCTTGGTTTGTGGAATGAAAGGGTGTGATGAGAAAGCAATTCAAGGCAAATGTGAATGTGGATTTAAAATTTGTAGAGACTGTTACTTGGATTGTGTGGGAGGTGGTGGAGGTCATTGTCCTGGATGTAAAGAGCCTTATAAGGATGTTAGTGATGGTGATGACGATGGAGATGAGGTAAGGTCTGAAGCTGGAGATCGGGCTTTGCCTTTGCCTTCAATGGCTGATTTCAAGTTGGATAAAAGGCTTTCACTTGTGAAATCATTTAAAGGGAAGAATCATCCGCCGGATTTTGATCATACGAGGTGGTTGTTTGAGACTAAAGGGACTTATGGGTATGGAAATGCTGTGTGGCCTAAAGATGGGTATGAGGTTAGATCTGGTGCTAATGGGATTGAGCATCCACCGGATTTTGGAGAGAGGAGTAAGCGGCCTTTGACTAGGAAGGTTGGAGTTTCTACTGCAATTCTCAGTCCATACAGGTAATTTCAAATTTTAAATTATCTTAATTTTTCTCGACTTGATCAACTTTATTTCGTAACTTTGGTTTTCTCTTCTAGTAAGGTTACTGTAATATGAAACTGATATTTCTTGCTTTGTAGATCATTTGTGTGTTAATATGGAGTAAGAAACTAATTTCAAGTAAGATAAATAATATGTGCTTTGTGATTTCATGAATGCTGAAATTCTAACAAGATGGTAAGTGCAATGTGATTTCAACCTCTCTCTCTCTAGTTATGTTTCAGAAGTCTCAAATCTGCATTCTGGTCAAGAGAACTGACATTCAATAATTTGTGCTATCTTATGTTGAAGATTAGTCATCAAAATCTTGAATTTATATTTTTTTGTGTGCAGACTGCTTATCATACTACGTCTTGTTGCCCTGGGTTTCTTTCTTACATGGAGGATTAGGCACCCTAACCGTGATGCAATGTGGCTATGGGGAATGTCCATAACGTGTGAGCTCTGGTTTGCCTTTTCATGGCTTCTAGATCAGCTTCCAAAGCTCTGTCCCGTAAACAGATTAACTGACCTCTCTGTTCTTCAGGAGCGTTTTGAGTCTCCAAACCTTCGTAACCCAAAAGGAAGATCAGACCTTCCGGGCATTGATGTTTTTGTTTCCACGGCTGACCCTGAAAAGGAACCCCCTCTTGTCACAGCAAACACTATCCTTTCAATCCTCGCCGTTGACTATCCTGTAGAAAAACTTGCTTGTTATCTTTCCGATGATGGTGGATCTCTTCTGACATTTGAAGCTTTAGCGGAGACTGCTAGCTTTGCCAGAATTTGGGTTCCTTTTTGCCACAAACATAACATAGAACCTCGAAATCCTGAAGCATATTTTGGACAGAAGCGTGACTTTCTTAAGAATAAAGTGAGACTTGATTTTGTTAGGGAGAGGAGGAAGGTGAAGAGGGAGTATGATGAATTCAAGGTGAGGATTAACTCATTGCCAGACTCGATTAGGAGGAGGTCAGATGCATACAATACCCATGAAGAGCTTCGTGCAAAGAAGAAACACATGGAGATGGGAGGCAATGTTTCAGACCCTCTTAAACTTCCCAAGGCTACTTGGATGTCAGATGGCTCTCACTGGCCTGGAACATGGGCTTCTGCAGAGGCAGACCATTCAAAAGGAGATCATGCTGGGATTATTCAGGTATATTTCAGAATGGAAATAGTGGAATTATTGGTTTTTGTATTTTTGTGATTTTTAAATGCTAAAATTTATTCTTCTCTGCAGGCAATGCTTGCTCCACCAAATGCAGAACCGGTTTATGGTGCAGAAGCAGATGGAGATAAATTGATTGACACAACAGAAGTCGATACTAGGTTGCCTATGCTGGTTTATGTCTCTCGTGAGAAACGGCCAGGTTATGATCACAACAAGAAAGCTGGAGCCATGAATGCTCTGGTTCGGACCAGTGCTATCATGTCAAATGGGCCATTCATCCTCAATCTTGACTGTGATCACTACATTTACAATTCTTTGGCCCTGAGGGAAGGAATGTGCTTTATGCTTGACAGAGGTGGTGACAGGATTTGTTATGTTCAATTCCCACAAAGGTTTGAGGGGATTGACCCGAATGACCGATATGCAAATCATAATATAGTGTTCTTTGATGTGAGCATGAGAGCTCTTGATGGTCTACAGGGTCCAATGTATGTAGGTACAGGCTGCATTTTCAGGAGAACTGCTCTCTACGGGTTTAGTCCTCCTAGAGCCTCTGAACATCATGGGTGGTTTGGTAGAAGGAAAATCAAGTTACTTTTAAGGAAATCAAAGGTTACAAAGAAAGCAGAAGATGAGACAGTATCCATTAACATGGAACACTATGATTATGATGATGATGATGATGCAGATATTGAATCTTTGCTTTTTCCTAAAAGGTTTGGGAATTCTACTTCTCTGGCAGCATCAATCCCAGTTGCCGAATACCAAGGAAGGCTGCTTCAGGACTTGCAAGGGAAGGGAAACCAAGGCAGACCAGCAGGTTCTCTTGCAGTGCCACGTGAGCCTTTGGATGCTGCAACTGTTGCAGAGGCAATAAGTGTTATCTCTTGCTTCTACGAGGATAAAACCGAGTGGGGAAAACGAGTAGGATGGATATATGGCTCCGTCACAGAAGATGTGGTGACAGGGTATAGAATGCACAATCGTGGATGGAGATCAGTGTACTGTGTAACCAAGAGGGATGCATTCAGGGGGACTGCTCCAATCAATTTAACAGACAGGCTGCACCAAGTCCTTCGCTGGGCAACTGGTTCTGTGGAGATATTCTTTTCAAAGAACAATGCACTATTTGCTTGTCGTCGAATGAAATTCTTGCAAAGAGTAGCATATTTCAATGTGGGGCTGTACCCTTTCACTTCTATGTTTCTCCTAGCCTACTGCATTCTACCTGCAGTTTCTCTATTCTCTGGGCAGTTCATAGTGCAATCCCTCAGTGTGACCTTCCTGATATTCTTGTTAGCCATCACAATCACATTATGCCTGCTTACTATCCTTGAAATCAAATGGTCAGGAATCACTCTTCATGATTGGTGGCGAAACGAACAGTTTTGGTTGATTGGTGGAACCAGTGCCCATCCTGCAGCTGTGCTACAAGGACTCCTAAAGGTTATAGCAGGAGTTGACATCTCATTTACATTAACTTCCAAATCTGCCACCCCAGACGATGGAGATGATGAATTTGCTGAGCTATATGTTGTGAAATGGAGCTTCCTAATGGTTCCTCCAATCACAATTATGATGGTAAACTCGATTGCAATCGCAGTGGGTGTAGCAAGAGCCTTGTACAGCCCATTTCCACAATGGAGCAAACTTCTCGGAGGGGTGTTCTTCAGCTTCTGGGTCCTCTGCCATCTCTATCCGTTTGCAAAGGGTTTGATGGGAAGAAGGGGAAAAGTACCAACCATTATTTTTGTGTGGTCTGGTTTGCTCTCCATCATTATTTCCTTGCTTTGGGTGTCTATAAGTCCTCCATCTGGAAGGCAGGATTACATGAAATTCCAGTTCCCTTGATATATTTCTGTTATAGGACGCTGTTGTGCACATGCGGCAAAACAAAATCATGAAGTTTCTCAACTTCATTCTATTATAGCTTTATTTTCTCTGCCTTTTCATACTGAATGTAATTTGGTTTGTCATTTGTTACTTTCGATGCTTTTTTTCATTTGAAATGGAATGTATCTACCGTCTGAGATTCTAAATTTACAGTAATAGCTTCTTTCTTGCTGTTCATATCTACCATCTATGCTTTTAGAATCAATGGTTCTTTGACTTGTTGTTAGCTTGATTATATTTCTTGAGCTCTATGATAGAAGCAGCATTGCGAATGATTTCACTTTGTTAGATTCAAAATCTGCTTTCGACTATGGAAGTCTGGTTAATCAAATTACAAAAATGGTTTGCGAGTGTACAAAAGAAGGCAATTTCTATTACAGGTGAACATAATATGACATTAAAGCAGACAGAAAATCCAGTCAAACCGGAGAGCCTTTTGAATTACTCGCACCATTTCATTGCAACAGGAGTGAATCCTGATTTAAATGTTACACATTGATTGATGTCCCTTCAATGAATTTCTCATGACCCACACCACTGTTCGATGATGTAAGCCTGTTACTTTTAAATTTGTTCCAATATGAAGCTGAAAATGTATCACCGGAAACTCGATAGCTAAATATAAAAATTTAAAAACGTTATTAATTTTTTTAAGATATGATTAATTATCTAAAAATTTTATATTTTTAATAAACAATAAAATAAATTTAAAGTTTATTAAAAATATAATTTTAGTTTTCAAAGACACGATTAAGTTTGAAAATCGTTTACGTGTGAGGAAGAATTAATACTCTTATAATGCCACAAAATTGATAACAATTAATCATGCATTATTTATAATTTTAGACAAAATTAGTTTTTATATGAAATGTAATTATAATTTCCTTTATTTTTTAGAAAGAAAATTAGATAAAACTCTTTATTTAAGAATATTATAAAAATTTTTAGATTAAATAAATATTTTATAATTTTCTAACATATGGGCAGAACTCAAATATAAGTCTTTTCGTTTAAGATTTACTAAAACATTTTCTTAGAAATAAAATTAATATTCTTTGAAAATGATAATATTATTTAAAATTTATTCTATTTATTTATTTTTAAAAATGATAATATTATTTAAAATTTATTCTATTTATTTATATTTAAAACTAACTTTTCAAAGAACTTTTTATGCAATAAAACGAAGAATGATATAATTAATATTAAATATCAATAATTAAGATAAACATATATATATAATAAGTGTAAACATTAATCTAAAAATGAGATACATGTAAATGATAATAAAATGTGAATTTTAGGAATTGAATTTTTAAATATAAAGAAATCACATAAACTCTCTAACCTATAGACAGAGTTTAAATGTGATTATTTATATTTAAAATCTCATTTTATTATTTATTATTTAATTTTATTATTATTTTAATTACAGAATTATATGAAAAATTTTTAATGAAATAAAATTTCTTAAATACCTCATTTAAATAGCATTCGAAAACAAATTATTTCATAAAAGATTTTCATACAAATCTTTAAAAATTTAAGATGATTTTGGGATTTTGGATAGATTTAGGGTTACAATGTTTAATTTAGGGTTTTAAAGGCTTAGGGATTCGGGTTCCACCTAGGGTTTAGGATTTTGGGTTTTAACTTGGAGTTTTGATTTTAGGGTTTCATTTACGAGCCTTTTTAAAAAATCTCAACATCTAGGCAGATTCTTTAAAGCAAGTTTGTTTTTTTTATGATTTCCAAAAATTAATTTCCATATCTTTCAAATATTTTCTTTTTATATAAATATTTATTATTATTGTTATTTATTTATTTATTTTATTATTATTATTTAATTATTTAATTATTTCCCTACATTTAGGTGGAACTATATTATTATTAGTTTTTTAAAAAACACATTTTTTATTCCTTCTAACATTTAACCAAAAATTTAAAAAAAACTTTCAATTCTTACTTTTAATATTTAATTATTTAAAAAATTTTTTTTGTTAACTTATTATTATTATTATTATTATTATTATTATTATTATTATCCTTTTAATCAACAACCCCATGCCCAAAAAAATACAAAGCCAAACCCGTTCCTAGCTTTTCCATACTAACCTCTTCTCTCTTTTTTTTTTTTATGTTTAATGTCTATTATATCTTTAATTTTCCTAAAGCTGAAAACATAGAAAAGTGATTAAACCACCTTTTTACAAAAATGTGTGAACCTAACCCAAAACCATAAATAAGAATAACAAAACGTTAAGCTTTATATATATATATATATATATATATATAGCGAACAAGTGAAACTTTAAGCTTCACCTAACCATACGCGTGCAAGAGTAGCAAACAAGAGAAGCCACTATTTTGGATTTTTGTTTTCAGCTGTAAACTTTTGTTAAAACCATAAAACCATAAACATAAGTAATGCACCAAGCTTATATGACAGTAAAAGAAGATCATCCTTAGCTTGAGACTTCCAATCAAATCATCTTTTCAAGTAACATTTAATTTCACATAAGAAAAAAGAAGAAATGTAGCAGTATGTAAGTAACATAGAATAAAAACAAATTTACAAAACATAAAGTGTACCTTTCTTCGTTTTGTTACTAGTTTTTTTTCCTTTTTCTGTTTTTATGTTTTTCACGAACATTTGCTACCCCATTTTGTATTTGTTTTTTTTTATTTGCTTCCTACTATAGTCGGTTTACGTTTTTTTATTCTGTCATTTGTCGCATGGCTTTTTGCTACGTTGCTTCTATATTTTTTAGTTTTTCGGGTACATTTTTTTGTTTATTTTCTTTGCTGTCGATTGTTTCTTCTCCTTTTGCTCGTGCCTTTTACTTCTTTGCTACTAGTTGTTTTTGTTGTTGCTTTCTTTTGTACTGTTCCTTTTTTGGTTTCCTTTCATGTTTTGCTTCTTTTTTTTTGCTTTCTGCTTTTTCGTTTCCAACCTCTTTTTTTGGCTATTACTTCTAGGTTTTTTCTTTCTTTTTTCTTGCTTTTGATTGGTTTTTGCTTTCTCCCTTATAGTTTTTTACATTTTCTGCATGCCTGTCTTTGCTGGTGCTAGCCTTTTTTTTGCTCTTATTCTTTTTTTGGTTTTTATTTTCTGCTATTCCCCCTCTAGTATTTACTATCCCTTTTTTTTTCTCTTGGTATCTTCTTTTCTTTTTAGTAACTGGCCACTTAAAGCTGCCCATCAACTTATAGTTATTTTTTGTACGTCCTACATTAGCTCTTTATTAGTTGGCATTTTACATCATTTTCATGCATGCTTGTTTTTTTTAGCCATGCTTATAGCCCATTCGGGCTTTTATATTTTATATTACAGGCTTTGTTTGGGTGTAAGCCATATGGGCTATTTTAAACTTCTTTTATTTCATTTAGGCTCCCATTTATTTTGGACCAAGTTTTATTTTTCATATATACTTTTATTTATTTATTTATTATTATTATTATTATATTTACTATTATATTATTTTTTATTTTTAATTTAATTTTTATTTTATTTTTGTTTAATAGCCAACGAAGGGCCATAAATGGACTTTAAGGAATGGGCCTTTATTAAGCTATTTTAGGTATCATTTGGCCTATACAATGGGCTTCATTTGAGGGCCCACATGAATTTCATATTGACACATTTAAAATGGATCGTATATTGGGATTAAATTAGAATAATAAAATACCTAAACAAAATCAGATGTCTATAGCTACCCCTATTTATATATTTATAAGGATTAAGAATAATACAAATACATAGACAATAATTTTATTTATATAATACTTTTTAAGGTGATTTTTTTTGTTTGTTTTTAAGATTGGCGCACAATTTAAAGAACAACAATGATTGGGACTGAGCCATGAATCGAAAATAAAGATGATTAGGATTAAGTTGTAATTTAAAAAAAAATACAAATGACCAGGATTGAATCACAAGTCAAGAAAAATGAATAACTGGGATTGAACCACAACTCAAAAAATAAATAAAAAATTCGAGATTAAGTCACAAGTCGAAAAATAAAAATGACTAAAATTGGACCACAAGTTAAAAAATAAAGATAATCAGGATTGAACCACAAGCTGAAAAATAAAAAAATAACTGGGACTGAGTCGCAAGTTGAAAAATAAAAATAATTGAGATTGAACCATAAGTCAGGAAACAAGGATGACTGAAACTGAATTACAAGTCAGGAAAATAAAAAAACGATTGGGACTGAACCATAAGTTAAGAAATAAAAATGAAAATTACTGAGACTGAGTCGTAAGTTTAAAAATAAGGAACAACTGAGACTAAGCCATAAGTCAGGAAATAAGTAACGATTGAGATTAAACCGCAAGTCAAGAAATAAAGAATGATTGGGATTGAATCATAAGTCGAGAAACAACAATGATCGAAATTAAACTATAAATCAAAAAATAAAAATGACTAGGATGAACCATAAATTAGAAAATAAGAATGATCGAGATTAAATCATAAGTCAGGAAATAAAAGTAATTAGGGATAAATTTTCCTTTCGAAACTAATGAAACTTTGTTTTGAAAACATTTTGATTCCAGTTAATATTTTCTCATGAAAAACCTTCAACATAATTTATCAAAAGTATGTATGCAATAGTGAGACTATTATAATGAATTTGAATGGTATAAATGCAATCCACGATTTATACCATGCATTTCTTAATCATATTAACTCAATGTTCAAGATTAGTTTAGCTCTTTCAAACTCTAAAAGCTATCCCCAATATCTTCGCATGTTTTTACCACTTCGTCTTTTTTTTTTTTGACAAATGTTTTCTATGACCTCCACTTATTTAGAAGCTTCCTCTAAATTTTTTCTTTAGTCATCCTTTTCACCAGTCAATTAATTCTTGTTTTCTTGTACTATTATCTTCCATTCTCCCTTTTGAGCAACACATAGGTCTATAATGAGCATTATCAATAATTATCCCAATTTCGAGTGACAAATGCAATGATTTCAAAATTCAAAGTTGATATAGGTTTTAATAAATGATGAAAAATTTATTTTGGCTTGAAATTGAAAAGATAAGTCTATTGAAATATAGAAGATCAAAAAATTTAAAAAGTATGCAAGAAAATCAAATATCATTTCTTTAAATAATGAACATTTGACAAGCCAAGTCAATTCAGGTCAGATTTTTTCTCAAAAACTCATTACATTTATAATCTTGCTAGATTTAAACTCTTATAACTAATCTTTGCCCTATGGCTTATAGCTAATGGAAACTTACCTCAAACTTATTCCTTTTACCCTATCTTTAATCTATCAAGCTTTGTACTATTTGACTTTATCTTTGTAGGATTTTCCTTTAGCTTCATATTCTTTTAAGTTACCTTTTTCAAGTTTTCAACTTAAATGACCCTTTTTTAGTTCAAATTGTATTTTTTGGGTTTTTAGTTCGAGTCTTTTTCCTTTTTTTTTCTTATTTATTTTTTTTCTTTTTCTTCTAGCAAAATATTTCTTTGCAACATCAAAATTTACTAGAGTTGGCAATTTATCCCCTTTATTTCTGCTAAGATTAGGACTCCACTGAAAAATGCCTTTTTCACCATATATGAACCTTCCCAATAAGGTGCCCACTTTCCCTTATTATCTTGTTGATTTGGCAAGATATTCTTTAAAATCATTTCTCCTTCATGAAAACATCGAGGTGGTAACTTTTTATCATGCACCCGCACTATTCTCTTTTGTTATATCTGCCCTATAACAAAGTGCCGAAAACCTCTTTTCTTCTACGAAATTTAATTATTTGAAGCGATCTCGAACCCAATCTGTCTCATCCAATTTCACTTCCATCAATACTCGTAAAGAAGAAATTTTCACCTCAATCAGTAACATTGCCTTCATCCTGTAAACTAGTGAAAACAGAGTGGCCCTTGTTGAAGTTCAGACTGATGTCTTATAGGTAAATAAGGCAAAAAGTAAATTCTCATGCGAGTCCCTATATGTATTAGTCATCTTTTTTAGTATTTTTTTAGGTGTTTATTTACAGCCTCTACCATACTGTTCATCTTTGGGTGATTAGTGTTGAATGATGATGCTTTATTTTGAACTATATACATACCTCTTTCATCATTTTACTATTCAAGTTGTTAACGTTGTCAGGGATAATTCTTTTTGAGAGCCCATATCAGCATATTATCATTTTTTTTTTTATAAATTTGCATACCACTGACCATGAAACACTAACATAAGAAGCTGTCTTTACCCATTTTGTGAAGTAATCAATTACCATAAAGATGAAACAATGCCTATTTGAAGCTTTTGGGATTATAGGCTCAATCACATCCATTTTTCACATAAAAAATGGCCATGAAGATGCCAACACATGTAATAAGATTGAAAGGGAATGAATTTTATTTGCATAAATTTAACACTTATAGCACTTTCTAGCAAAATTGATGCAATAATTTTCAAATGTAAACCAATAATAACTTGCCTTCATTATCTATCTAACCATTATATATACATCGGTATGCATTTTACAAATTCTCTCGTGGACTTCTTCTAGTATCTTTCTTACTTTTATAGCATTTACACATCTTAACAATATTTGATCTCAACTTTTCTTGTACAAGTTCTCTCCATCGAGCTTAAACTTTACTACTATTATTCAAATAATCTTTTTTTTGTCCTCTAAAGCCTATTCGAGATACTCTAAACACTTAATATATTATACAATGTCATGATACCAGGGTTGATGATCTACTTCTTCTTCAACATTTGAACAATGGGCCTATGAATCCCACATCTGTACTCTAATGGGCTAGATTCCTATATTGACATTTAACATAAACATCGCAGCCAATGTAGCTAAAACATCAGCAATCTGATCTTCTTTTTGAGAAACATGTTAAAACTGGATCTCTTTGAACTACTTAATCAAATTAGCTATATGTTTTTGTATAACACTAATTTTGGGTCCTTATTCTCTCATTCACTTTTCAGTTGGTAAATTACTTGGGTTGAATCCCCAGATACTTCTAATACATCAATCTTTTTTTCAATTACCATTTGTAATCCCATGGCACATGCTTTATATTTAGTTACATTATTTGTACAATTAAAATCGAGTCTTACAGTGCTAAGGTAATACTTCTCTTCTAAAAATATTAATACTACCCCAATGCCATGCCTTATATATTGGATGCTTCATCGAAAAATATCTTCCATAACTTCTTCACAGTCACTTCATTTCTATCCTATAAGATTGTCATTTAAACTTTATCTGAGAAGTCAAACTTTATGGGCTTATAATCTTCTGTGGCCCCTATCGGTAAGAAAATCAACTATCGCACTCTTTTTATGGATTTTTATGACACATAGACAATATCATACTTTGATAGCATGACTTGCCATCTAGCAATTCTGCCTAAGAGGGATGGCTTTTCAAACATGTACCTAAGGGGATCTAACTTCGATATAAGCTAGGTTGTATTATAGAGCATATACTGCTCGAGCTGACAAGTAATCCACGCCAATGCGTAATACATTTTTTTCAATTAGGATTATTTAGTTTCATACTCCGTAAAATTCTTGCTCAGGTAATGAATATCCTGTTCTTTCTTGTCAATTTCTTCTCTTTGCCTCAATACATATCTCATCAAATTCTCTTATAATGTTAAATACAAGATTAATGGCCTTCATGCAACGAGTGGCACCAACACTAGTGGGTTTGTCAAATACTTTTTAGTATTTTTAAAAGCACTTTGACATTCTTTATCCTAAATGTCAAGATTATTTTTATGTAGCAACTTAAAAATTAGATCACATTCTGAATTGAGCTAAGACATAAAGTGAAAGATGTAATTCAATCACCCTAAAAAGCTTTTCATCTTTTTTTTTGTGTGTAGAGTTACTAAATTTTGAATGGCTTGAATCTAATTATGGTCTACCTCAATACCTTTTTCACTGATTATGAATCCTAGCAATTTATCTAATTTAGCATCGAATGTACTTTTAGTCGAATTCAATTTGAGCTGGTACTTTTCTAACCTTTCAAAGAGTTTTTTGAGGTTAGTTACATGATCTTCTCCACCCCTAGACTTTACTATCATATCATCAGCATATCCCTAGACTTTAATATCATATCATCAATATATACTTCTATCTTTTTGTACATCGTGTCATGTAAAAAGAATGACTATTGCTTTTAATCAAGGTGCCAACATTTTTAAGCCCAAAAAGGTATAACTTTGTAGCAAAATGTACCCCACATCATCACAAATGTGATTTTCTCTATATCCTCTTAAGCCATTTTGATTTGGTTACATCCAAAAAATTTATCCATGAATGAAAAAGTTGAATGCTTGGCAGTATTATCCATAAAATGTCAATATGTGGCAATGAAAAGTTATCTTTCAAGCTAGCTCTATTTAAGTCCCAATAATCAACACATATTCTCACTTTTTCATCTTTTTAAAAAATAGAGACTATTTCGGCTACCCATTCTGGGTATTTGGCTACTTCAAGAAAACTTGTATCAAACCACTTCTTCACTTATTTTTTATTTAGCTTTTTGTGCCTCAACTTTTGTTGTATTGATTGATAGTCTGACATTAGGGACAATCTATGTTCAACAATATCCATACTAAGCCTAAGCATATCTTGACAAGACCATGCCAATATATCTACATATTCTTTCAATAAGTCCATTAACTTATGCTTTTCCATTGGTGACAGTAAAGAACTGATTGTAACTTCCTTCTTATTCTCTTTATCTCCTAAATTCAACAAATCTATGATCTCTTAATGAGGCTTTATGAGTTTTTTTTCTTGTTCCATCCATTTTAACAATTCATGAGGCAAATCATAATCTTTAAAGTCAACATTGTCATTAAGCTCACTAATGTCAATTGAATTTTTGAAATCAAATCTAGCATTATTATCTTGTTCATCCATAATATTCATTATTTAAAGACTTGAAAATGGGTATAATCACAAGGAAATACAGGCTAATTAGGTAAAAATAAGAAAAATATAAGCAACAAAGAAAAAAAAATAAGAAAATGAGGTATGAAAAATACGTTACATCCATTAATTAAGCTAGGATAATTATAAACCAGCCCATACATATAACCTCCATATGCTTTTGGGCAGAAGCAATTAGAATTGAAAGTTTAGATGTTCTAAAGATAATATCAATAGTACATCATTTTTAATCTTTTAATCCTAAAAAAGGAAAAAAGAATATCTTCTTTTTCTTACATCTTTTCCACACCTAAAATGATCTGAACTTGAGAGAAAACTTCTTTCGTTTTAGTAATTGGTTCTTTTTTTTCCACTTTTATTGATCTAGAATAGATGTACCCATTAGAATGGAATGTCTCATACAAATATAGGAATACCATTCCTTTATTAACTGAATCATGCCCTTTAAGGTGTGCCATTCTCTTTTTTCTCTTCTCCATCATCATTATTCTCCTATTTGCAACAATAGGCTTGAAACCCAAACCCTACATTTCCTTCTTTTCAATTATGACCAGTGCTTTCTTGATTCCTTGTAAAGTTACTCCCAAACATTGTCTAACTCGGTAGCCTTTATCGATGGTATGCCTAACTACCATGTTTGTGGTCTTTGACAATTGAGGTACATGTATCTTTGATCCTTCTCCAACATATATAGCACTTACTATCTCAAAAGCTCTAAATGAGCACTTAGGTGCTTCTTTAGTAGCCTCAACATAAGAAGTAGTCAGAATTTTAGTTACCAACAAGTCTTTTTCGCCATCCAAAAAAACCTACTTTCTTTCAATAATAAACTTTACCTTTTTATGCAAAGACGAAGGTATAGCTCATGATATTTGAATCTAGGGTATTTCAATTAAACAACTATACAAGAGGTAATATTCATATCCTAAAACTAAACATTAAAGGTACATGGACCAATCTGTAATGAAATTTTAATATCACCAATCATTTTCCTTCATATCCTATCAAAAGTTCTAACTATCATATGGCTATTTTTCATGTGTGATTGATTTACTAGTAGTTTTAAAATCGTGGTCATATGCATCACATTAATAGATGACCCATTATCAATAAGCATCTTAGCCATATTAATAGTAACGTGTAAGGCCTTGACACTACCTCATCCCTCAGAAGTTATCTCATCATCATTGAAAGAAATAAAATTTGAGGCTATGATATTTCCCACCATGTAATCCACATTTTATACAATAATATTATGCTCAACGTAAGCTTGATTGAGCACTTTTAGCAAAGCATTCCTATGTAGATTAGAGTTTAGTAGTAGTAACAATAACGAAATACGAGCTAACTAGTTGACTACATTGTATCACTATGTTTGATGACATTGAAAAATTCATATGTTTTTTTATCAGAGATAGGCTTCTTATACTGAACTTTTGGATTTGTCATAACAAGACTAGATTATCCCTTGACTATGACCTCTTCTCTTTCTTTTGCTTTTCCCTTCCTAACCCTTCCTAATATTTTAGGAGTGTAACAATGACCACTCTTGGTCATTCCTCCCACTCTTGTTATATTTGTGGTGCATTCACTCTTCTTGATTTCTAGGGCTACTTTATTATCAGACTTTTAAATCTTCACTTCGTAATTATAGTCCCATGGGATTGACTTATCACTCTTGCAGTGAAAAAGACTAGGAATATAAATTGTTAATGGTGTTTTAAGAAATATACTAGCTCTTCCACAATTGGCTCTATTTCATTATCATAAAATATAATGAGGGGTTTCAAAATGAAAGACACTTTTGACCCATCACCTATCATACTCACATTACCAATATTCTCTTAACATAGAATTCAATCACCCTTTCATCCATCAATTGTTGCAATATCGTCTAAAATTTTTGGCAATTTAGATCATATGCCCTACATTCTTTCCATGATATTGACAATCATCATTATCATCTATACTGCTTTTGTCATCAATTATGAGTAAAATCATTTTTGTCTTAACCAGACAATAAAAAACCTTTTTCATTGAGGTCTTCACTTGTTGACCTATTTTTTCACTATCAACCTTTGTCCATCTGATACTACATTAGTATAGCCACCAGTATGTTGGGAACAGGTTTTTACCAATGTTAAGTTTAGCCTCAAAGTTGAAATTTAACAAACCTTAATTTATCAACTTCTACACCTTATGTTTTAGAGTTATGCAATTTGTAGTAGAATGACATGTTACACCATAATGATAATCACATTTAGCGTTGGGGTCATACCATTTTGGGTATGACAACTTTAAATGGATCCACACACTTAGAAGTAATAAGGTGATCTCTCAGCAACTGTTGATACAAACTGGTGTATGAGATAGGAATAGGGTCAAACTAAGGTTCTTTTCAATTGTTACTATTTTATGGGTTCCTTTGGTTAAACTGGTTGGTTGAGTTAACATTACAAGAGTAAAACTTGTTGGTTATGGATTAAAGTCTGGTTTATATGGGGTCTGTTAGGATGGTTGATAACAGTATGATGGTTGGGTAACTTGATTGGTGGTTGGATAATAAGTGAGGAACTGTGGTTTTGGGTTATAAGGAACAAATGGTTGGAATGAAGAACCTCTCATAGACATAGCATACGTCTCTTGCTTTTTTTTTTTTCTTGAATTGGTTGATTTCTTAGTGCCAAAAGCTTTAGGCCTTTCAATTTTGCCCGTTTTAATGGCATTCTTGATCATTTCTCCTAAAATCACCATGTTGGAAACATTTTTTATAGTATTTCCTACCAGTTTGTCATAGTATGGGGCCTTTAATTGCTACCAAATAGCATTGTGATTTTTTTTTTAGTTAACGATGGTTGGACTTAAGCCCTGCATGTCTCCAATAATGCGCATATTCCTTAAAAGTTTCTATTGACTTATTTCCCATGTTTTACAAAGATAGCCTATTTAGAGCTGTGTCAATGACATGCTTATATTGAGTCATGAAAGCTTTAGCTATGTCTCTCCATGAATGGATTTGACTTCGATCCAATTGGATATACCATCTTACTATTAATCTAGTTAAATTGTCTTGAAAACAGTATATCAAAAGCTCGTCATTTTGGGTATGACCTATCATTTTACGATAAAATATCGTAATATGAGTATAAAGTTATTTAGTTCCATCGAACTTCTCAAAATTGAAAACCTTGAATTTTGCCAGGATAACCAAATCAGGCACCAAACTAACTTCATTTGCATCCTACTCCTAAAAATGTTATTTATTTCCACAACTCTTAATCTTTCATGACCCGATCTTTGATTAACATTTACTTGTACCTAAGGTTGATTAGCAGAAGGTCTAGCATAATTGTAAGGCTGAGGTTGACTAACAGAAGGATTAGCAAAAGTGTAAGGTTGTGTGGTCGGTGGTTACAAATGGATTCCTTAGAAAATATGAACTCGAGCTGGAGTAAACCTTTGAGGATATGTTGTTTCTTCCATTTTAATCCCACTTCCTAATCCTTATGTGCTAGCAACTTCTTTGCCTTTTAGGGAGCCAATTAACAATTATCTTAACCTGGACATCTGTGTTTCTATATTCAACTATATTTTCATCATTCTTTCTCTTATCTCTCTTGTGCCTTCAAGACCCTTTCAAACTTAGCTATATTTTCTTCTTCCATAATTCAAAAATTAGAATGAGTATTATATTTATGCGAAATTGCTTGACTTAACTTATTTGGCTTCTCTATCCTTAAACCTCTAATTATTATTAATCATGAATTAGAATGCATGGTATAATCATTATTGTTATTATTATTAATATTATTATTTTTAATTATTATATTACTTTTTTTAATTTACATGTGTGCATTGAATATAATGCAATGCAAATAAGGTTTTGCTTTGGATAAATCTAAGCAAAAGAAATATTCATTAACCATAAAAATCCTTGTACATCAACCGATCATTTGTGCATTAAAGCCATAAAAATATCTAACTTGAGCATACTGCTCCATAGTTTCACATAAGAAACTTAACAATCGCTGTCATAACGTTTATATCTGTAGAGCTATAGCTAGACATTGACTTGAAAGAGTCGCCACTAGTATTTTTTATCTAGGTGTGATTGACCACCTAAGAAATCTGTCCTTTCAGGGAACACCTAAGTTTAAGGGTCCTTAAAAAAATAAGTTCAGGTCTACTAACCAGAACAGGGTTCGAGAGTTCGGTTACATGTGAGGAAGGTTATAGCACCCTCATAATGCCCATCAAAATATGGTACCAGCTTAATTTTGTGTTATCTAATAAGCCTTAAAAATTTACCAAGTAATTAATTATTGAAAATTATTGTCAATTGACTCTAATACTTTTAGCAGAAAATTAAAAAAATTCCCTCACCTCAAGAGTATGCAAGAAAACTATTATTTCACTTGCAGATGCTCCTTCATCGGATTATTCAACATTAAAGAAAATTCAAGAAAATAGAAAGGAAAAAAATGATTGCTTTTGTATAGAGAAAATTGATATTTTCAACTTTTCCTCAAAAATAAATTTTTTTGAATTTTATTTAAAGAAATTAAAAAAATTTAAAAAAATAAAGAAAAATTAAATAAAAATAAAATAAAAAATATTAAACAATTTTAATCTAATAAATAAATAATAATAATAATAAAAAAAGACATGGGAAAGGCTCGGCTCGGCTTCGAAAACGGTTCATACTCGAGTTGAGCGTGGGTCGAAAGCAGGTTGATGCTCGGCTCGGGTCGCCCAACTTCAAAACACGCGGATTTTCTAGGCACAGTAACGCCAAAACGACGTCGTTTTCAGCGAGTATAAAAGGTTATCCCTTCTATTTTTTTAGTAGACTAATCCTTCCCTATTTCTTCCCTTCCTTTCCTCTACCTTCTCTCTAAACCATGAAGAACTCCGATTAAATTCTCACCGGATTCTGAAAATTTTCATCGGAATCTAGGTTTTTCATCGAAAGTTCGTCAGAAAGTTGATCAGTTTCAGGAAATAGTCACCGAAAACTGAAAAGCTGGCCAAAAAATTCAAACTTGGTCGGAAAAGTCACCGAAAAATTCAAACTTCATCGAAATATTCAATCAAAATTTGAAAATTTTTCAAAAATTTCCAGAAAAAAAATTTGCCAAAAATTCTTATTGATTCTTAGAGCTATTCTAACATACAAAAACCTTTTTTTAGCTTTTGTTTCTTCTCTATTTACTCTCTCTCAGTCAGTGTCTGTTTTTTTCTGTGTTGATCATTTGATTCGTGGATCTATTTATAGGGATTGATCAGAAGAGTTTTTGATCAATCCTAACTCCTCCTTGGATTGGGATTCAATCATTGAATCCAATATGGACTCTAATTGAATCTCCATTCATGGTAGGATTTCCCAAATTTCATTCCAATCTCAGCTGAAAAAAAGAAAAAAAAATGTTAATAGATAATTAAAAAAAATAATCAGATAAATAAAAATATTAACAGATAAATAAAAATAATAATAGATAAATTATAATATATAAATAGATAAATAATAATAAATACATATATATAATATATAAATAGATAAATAATAAATATATATAAATATTAACAGATAAAAAATTAATAATAAATATATATTAATAAATAGTAATAATAAATAAATAAATAATAAATACATAAGATACAAAACAAAATAAAATAAAATAAAATACAAAATATAAATATAAAATACAAAATTGGCTACACATATTTGTACCTTTCTATCTTTCTTAGGAACTAGTATTATATTGGCTACCCACTATGGATATTTAGCCACTTGTAGAAAACCTGTATCAAATTGTTTTTTTACCTCTTTTTTGATCTTTAGTAGCATTTCAGGCTTCATCAATCTCAGTTTCTATTGAACTGGCTTACATTCTGGCTTTAAGGGCAATCTGTGCTCCATTATCTCCGTGCTTAGCCTTGGCATATCTTGGTAAGACCAAGCAAATACATCTATGAATTCCTGAAGTAGATCTACCAAACATTGTCTATCTTCTGATGAAAATGAAGTGCCAATTTTGACATCCTTCTTATTTTCTTCATCTCTCAGATTTACTAAGTCAACTATCTCCTGATGAGGCTCAATTGGCTTATTTTCTTGTTCAATCAATCTCATTAGGTCCGGAGGCATAACATATTCCTCAAAATTCTCTTCATTTTTAAGTTCATCAGTGTTAATTGAATTCTCAAAACTAACCTCTTGATTGTTATCATAATTATCTTCATGTTCATTTAAGGACCTAAAATTGGATGAAATGGGATATGTTGGCAAAATGTGTTTGGAAAAATGGCAATAATGAAGACACAAGAAGAAATGAACGAAAATGCATCTTTCCTAATTTTTATTAAAAAAATAATAAAAAGATAAATGGCCCAAACAAGAAAGATCACCCCAATGCCTTGGGCAATAGCTATTGGGATGTTACAATTACATTGTATTAGTTTCAAAAGTCATAGGCATTTCAATGGCACTCCAATTGTTCAGCTCATAATTTGATGGATAAAGGCAGACCCACCCTTCTTGATTAATCTCCACTTCATCTTCAATAGCATCAATGGTTAACTGGACAAAAGCGTTTTCCACACTTTTTCCTATATCTGGGTACATGAATCCTCCAGGTCTAAAAGTCTCATATAGGTGTGGGATAACCATTAGTCTTGCTATTTTTCCTGTTGGCTTTCTCTTGATCTCCCATTCTGTTACCTCATAACCTAGGCCTAACCTTTCACTATTGTCTATCACTATCGGGGGTTTTTTTATTCCTTGCAAGTTCTTGCCCAGCCCTAGTCCTGGATACCAGCCCTTATTGATGACTTGGCTCATCACTATCCTTGAAAAAATTTGATTTTTAAGTCCTTCACCTACAGAATTAACTAGTTTAAAAGATCAATAGGAGCATTCTAATGCTTCTTTGGCAGCCTCTACATATGAAGTATTCAATGGTTGGGTCACTAGCATGTCTTCCTCCCCAACTACCACTACTAGTTGACCTTCTACGTTAAACTTTATCTTTTGGTGCAAGGTAGAGGGCACAGCTCCTGCCATGTGAATCCATGACCTTTCCAATAGACAGTTGTAGGATGGAGAGATATCTATCACTTAAAACTTCACATTAAAAGTGCATGGCCTAATTTGCAAGGGCATCTCGATATCCCCCAGGACTTCCCTTCTGGTCCCATTAAAAGCTCTCACGATCATCTGACTGTCCTTTATATGAGAGTAGTCAATAGGTAGCATCACCAAAGTTGACATAAGCATGACATTGATAACAGAGCCATTATCAATAAGGACCTTAGCTATGATATGGCTTTTGTACTTGACCGTGATATGCAAAGCCTTAGCATTTCCCTTTCCCTTTAAGGGAATCTCATCATCACTGAATGAAATATGATTCGGCATGACTAGATTTCCAGCCAGGTGGTTCACATATTCAACAGATACATTATGTGCCAGATATGCCTAGTTCAATACTTTTAGTAGGGCATTTCGGTATGGCTCTGAATTTAATAGTAGTGATAGTAATGAGATTCGAGCTGACATTTTGTTCAATTATTCAACAACTGAATACTCACTATTGTAGACACCAATTTTGTCTGGGTCTACTGTTTCCATTTTAAGTATATTAATAATAATATTAATAATAATAATAATAAATATTTAAAAAATATAATAATTAAAAAATTAAAAATTAATTAAAATTTTTTAAAAAAATTTTAAAAAAAGAAGGGAAATGAGACATAAACCAGGGGCTGGTATGGCGTCGCTGCCGTCTCTATCAGTCTCCGACTAACCCCCTGTCAGCCTCTTGACCAACCCCTAATCAACATCCTGTTGCCCCTTGGCCAACTCCCTTTCAACCCACCTACAGCCATCCTACAGCCACCAAAATCTCCCTAATAGAAGCCCTTTAAAATCCTCAGCCATTTCCCCTTCAAGCTCTCTCGAACGTTCTCTGAAAAAAGGAAGAATACCCATTCATCCTACCCTAATGAAACCTTCGAGCTCGGATAAACTCTCCTCCTCAAAACACTTTCAACACCCCCAGATAGACCCCCATTCCGATGCATAAAAAAAAAACCAAACTTCAAATAACCTCTTTAAAACACCCAAACTGAAAAAGAAACAGATCTACAAAAAACACAAAAAAAAAACACAGTTCTCCCCATAGGGAGGAACCCAACGCTAAGCTACCTGCAAGAAAAAAGATATATCAGTTTTTGTTCACAACAAAAAAAAAAGATGAGAGATCCGAAACTTTGAAGACAGATTCGCGATAGTCAAACCACTTTCAGGCCAATCGAAGGTCGAATATGGAAAGAAGGCGTCCAGAGGAATTTCTGATGACTTTCTAACCATTTTTCGATCACCGATGACCACCGTCGAAGGTGACTCACACGGCGGCCGACGCAAGCACGGTGCCGGATTCCGACGAGACCCTAGAGCTTTTTTTTCATTGAAACGAAACAAACCGAGGAAAGAAAAAAAATCTGACTTTTATAGAATACATAAGACCAAAACGACGTCGTTTCAAGCATAGAGGATCCACGCGTGGACCAAACCCGACTCGAGATCCGTGCAACTTGACCCGACGACCTGCTTCAACCAACCTTGAATCGGTTCAGATGAACCGCCAGTGAACTGATTTGAACCGCCGGTCGCCCTAACCACCGAACCGGTCAGACCGCCCAGACCAACGTTGACTGGACCATTGACCGGTCCGTTTCAGGTAAAAAAATTTTTTTTTTAATTTTTTATATATTATTATTTTTATTTTATATTTATGCATGATAAATGTTTAAATTTATTAGGATATATATCTAATTGTTATTAATAATAATAAAATGAAAATAATAACTAAAAAATATATATATTAAAATGTTTAAAATAATAATAATAATAATTTTTATTATTTTCCCTGCCTAAATGTTGGAGGGAATAAAAATATTTTCCTAAAAATAATTCCACCTAGATGTTGGGGAGTTATTATTAATAAATTTTCATAAAAAAACATATAAGAAATTTTTAATTAGTTTTAAAAAATTATTAAAAATGAACTTGCTCCGAAAGTCCGCCTAGATGATGTGGATTTTTAGAGATGTTCACATTTTACTTAAACTCTAAAATTTACCCTAAATTTATTTCAAAACTTTAAGGATACATGTGAAAACCTCACATTAAATGGTTTGTTCCCAAATACTACCTAAATGATGGGGTATTTAGGAAACTCCATTTCATCAAGTTTTTCACACGAGTTCTTAATTCACATTAATAATAAGATTAATAAATAAAAAGTATAATAAAATCAGGATCTTAAATATAAACAGTCGCACCTAAACTCTGCCTAGATATTAGAGAGTCAGGGTGGTCTCGTTATACTTAAGAATCCAACTCTTAAATTGCATTTCATTGAAGATGACATTCATTAGCATACATACGTTAGCATGTTATCATCGATAATTGATTGCATTATTCTCTCTTTAATTTGCTGTTCGATGATAAAATATTTTATAATAAAAAAGAATAATACTAAAAAAAAATCTTTTTGTGACATTATAAAATAAATTAAAATAACATTCTAAAAGAAATAATTCTTGGTACTCTGCCTAGATGTTGGAGAGTCACTAACAATTATTTTCTATAAAGATTGTTATTTCATTTTAAGGATTATTGTGTTAAATCTTAAGCGAAAAGAGCTATTTTAAATTTTGCCTAAACGATGGAAAATTTTAAGATAATTCTTTAACTTAAAGATTTTCTCAATAGTTTTAACCAAATATTTTAGCAAAATTTTATTTTTTTCAAATGAAAGGAATTAGTGTTAAATTTCAAATTAAAACCATTTTTATCCAACACTGAAAATAGCGCGTAATTAAATTGTACCAATTTATGGGCGTTGTAGGGGTGCTAATCTTTCCCCATGCGTAACCGACTCCCGGACCCAACTTAATTTTTCATAGATCAAAATTTATCTTTTTGATAAACTTTAAACCTGTTTTTATAGTTTTATTAAAAGGATAAGCTTTTGGGTGGCCAATCATACCCTAACAAAGATTGGTGGTGACTCCTCCTTTTTTTATTTTTCTTGATTTTAAAACTCATTTTTACGTCTGGTGGTCCCAAAACCATTAGGACAGCTTGGTGACTCCACTGGAGATTAAATTCGAGAGTCAAGCCAAAACTTTTAATTATGTGCTATTAAGAATTGTTGGATTTAATTGGTTTTTTTTTTACATTTCATTTAATTTCCTTCTTCTTGATTTTTCAAAAAATATATATGTTAATGAATAAAACAAATTGTATGTTAGTTATTAATTTATTTTGATTTTATGGTTATGATTTATTCATGTTATTTTAATTAATACATTATTTTGCACACACTTTGCATATTCACTCGCATGCATGAGCTCTATACCCGGGCTCTATCCTTTTTAAAAGGAAGTGAAGTAGCTATGCTCTCGTGAGGTGATAACCTCCACATTTGCTAGCGAAACACTTTCGCTCAGATTGAACCCATTTCGTTAGTAGCTTGTAATGGGTGAGGATCGGGGAGCCTTACTAGTCTATAATGGACGATGATGTGAGGAATAGTTTGGGAACCTTTAGACACGTAAATCTTAACCCGGCATATAGTGAGCCGTAAGATCCAACTTTAGGATAAAGCCATACTGTCCCTTTTATGAGAAAATTACCTAAATTAGGATACTATGTATATTCTGTTATGATGTATGTTATACTTGTTCATTCATTTACCCATTTTTATTTATTTGTTTTATTTACATTATTGATTTGTTTTATTGTCTTCAATTTTGTTGCATGCATCATATAGGTATTGTTTTGGACCAATCTTTAGCAAGAAAAACTTTCAAAAAACCTAAAGGGATGTCATCTGTGTGTAAGAGCTACTTAGAGGTCAAGAGCCATTCAAAAAGTACTTAGGGGAAAGAAAGAGATTGCTTAGTAGATGGCCACATATCAATGCTACCACAATCAGTGCATATGGATCTCAGTCAGAATAATATATCAGAGTTAGAAGCCATTTGGAAATAGTGGAAAACAGAGAGAAAAAAAATGTTTTTCCAAGAAATACAGGGATATGGCACTGCTTATGTTAGTAAAGGTTGATGAATAGCTGATGAGAGTCGTAACACAATTCTGAGATCCATCTTATCGATGCTTTGTACTTAACCAAGAAGACTTGGCTCCCACGATCGAAAAATATTCTTTTTTACTTCGGATAGAGTCTACCAATCAAGATAAGATTTATTAGAAGGAGCATAAGACTATCAGATATAGAAAGAAGTTAGCCAAGATCATGCAAGTAGAGGTTGAAGAGATAGACAAGCACAAGAAAGAAAAGAATGGGGTTGAGATCATTCTATCAGCTTTTCTGCTCGAGTACATAAAAAAGTATATTAATACTGATCAGGAGTTAGATGTGTTTGCTTTGGCCGTATATGGATTGATGATATTCCCTAAGGTTTTAAGACGTATAGAAGCATCAGTGATTGATTTCTTTGAGCAATTAGATAAAGGTATAAACTCTTCACCAATTATTTTGGTAGAGACTATTAGATCACTTAATTTTTATCGAAGAAAGGGTGAAGGATGATTTATGGGGTGTGCTCAATTGCTTTTTGTTTGGCTTAGAAGCCATTTTTGAGGGAAAAAAAACATCATTTCGACCATTCTCCGTGCATTTCAGTCCTATCAAAGAGTTTATTGCTAAGGAATGGAGAAAAAATTGGACAAAAGGTCAGTGGTTGGCAATTTTTCTAAAGCTCACGAGCGAGGATGTAACATGGAGGGCACCATAGATGCTTCCAATGGCCATCTTGTATAGTTGTGGAGATGAGCCATGGGTACCCTTGTTAGGAATATGGGGGGCAGTGAGTTACACACCCCTTATGGTTCAAAGACAATATGATTCACGACAGTTCATCTCTATGACTCATAAGCTCGGTTCACTCGAGTTTGATTATGGAACACTCGGTTATGTGAAAAGGGTTCGTGAAATCATCCAAGCATGGAAACAGGTCAATCGAATGAGCCCAACTAGATTTGCATATAATGTTGCTAAAGGTTACCTTACGTGGAGGATGAAAAGGGTTAACAAAATTAGGCCTATACCAGCTGATGTTTCAGATAAGTTACCAATTCTTATTTTAGTATCGATATTGTCAACTTTTGAGATCCCTCAACGAGAGTTTAAGATTGAAAAGAAAAGGTTAGAGAAAGAAAAGATGGCTATGATGGATCGGGTTAACTAACTAAGATATGATTTGATAATGAGAGATGATGCAGTACAAAAGTTAACTAAAGAATGTAAAGTATTGAAAGAGGATTTGCAAAATCTGCATCAAGAAAATAAGAAATTGAGATTGGATAGTAAACCTTTGAAAGGATCCAAGAAGGATGTGAAGGAACTACGAGATATGATGGAATATTGGAAGAACAGAGCTCAAGAGAACAAAGAAATGATCTCCACACTCATCAAAGAACAGCATGAATGGAAAAAAAAACTTTCAGGAGCTTCTGAAAAGGTAGCAAGGCACCAAAGAGAAAGTGAAAAGCTAAAAGCTGAACTAAAGAGGGAACAAAATAAGAACTCTGATTTGTAAAGTGAGAGAGAAGCCTTAAAGCATGAATTAATGAGCTTGAACCTTCAATTGACAAGCAATCAGAGTCACATAGATAAGATTTTGACTGAGTGATAAGATAGAAAAGATTATTGGGCTCGCACTTACAATATGGAGGTAGATGCTCGAGAGATGTAAAGAGCGCAAAGTTTAGAAAGGCAACAATACATCGAACATCTGACAGCTCAAATCTACAAGCTGTTCGAAAAACAAGCAACATGGTTGAAAAGGCAGAAGCATTGGAACGAGAGATTGTACCAACCCAAGAACAATATGCTCAAATCAAATGTTTTTATAGCTTTAATGCAAGAATGATCAGATGATGTATAAAGACTCCCATGACTAATGAAATTTTTTTTTGTTTCGATCAATTCAAGATAGTACCCTAATTTGCATTTCATTCATTTCATGCATGCATTTTCATATTAACAATAATATCAATGACATTATATCATGTGATCTAATTCATGGTTAATAAACTAAGGTTCAAGGATAGCAAAGCCAAGGAACCAAAATCCATCAATTTCACATAGATATAATACTCGTTTTCAGACTCGAGCCATGGAAGAAGAGAATACAGCTAGATTTGAAAAGGTCGAAAGGGCATAAGAGGAGATATGGGAAAGAGTCATGGAAATACAACAAAGCATTGAAGCACAAATGGCTGAATTAAGACAACTGTTGATTGGATTAATGAAAGGAAAAAGAGTTGTTGGCGCATCAAAGACAGGAGATGAGGTTACTATGAAAGAGCCATTATACTCTTTGAGATTTACTCCACCTCTGGTTCAGATTCAAGTTCCTTAGGGTATACACATATAACCACCAAGTGCACAGACATACCCCTATGTCAATCATTCTGCAAGTCAATAATCGACCCATTTGAATACTAATTCAAGACCCATCCCAGTCGACCCCATCATGGTACCAAATCTTGACGACCCTGTTGAACAAGAGAAGTCTCACGAAATGTCAGAACCTGTTATAAATTCAAAATTTTGAGACAAGTATGACTAACTCGAAGAGAGGCTCAAAGTGATTGAAGGTAATGACATTTATGGGGTTATTGACGCCAATGTTCTCAACCTAGTACCTGACTTGGTTATCCCACCAAAATTCAAGACCTCAGATTTTAAAAAATACAATGGCATAAAATGTCATTCTGCTCATATCACCATGTTTTGTAAAAAGATGACGGGTCATACCCATAATGATAAACTATTGATACACTATTTTCAAGATAGTTTGACAGGTTTAGTAGCTAAATGGTACGTGTAGTTAGATCGGAGCAAGATCTATTCATGAAAAGACTTGACCAAAATTTTTCTTGCTCAATATAAGCACGTCTTGGATACAGCCCCTGATAGGCTGTCATTACAAAATATGGAGAAAAAGTCGATGAAAACCTTCAAAGAATATACACATCAGTAGAGAGATGCAGTGGCCCAGGTCCAACCGTCACTGACTGAAAAAGAGATAACTATGCTATTCATCAATACACTGAAGGCTTCATATTATGATAGATTAGTGAGAAATGCCATGAAAAACTTCTCTAACATGGTAATCTCAAGGGAGATGATAGAGAACGCTATTAAAAGTGGTAAAATTGAAGGGTTCAAAAAGAAAACAGCTACTTTAAGGAAGAAAGAGTAGGAGACACATGTTGTCACTAAAAAAAATCCCCAATACCATCATTTTGTCCCGTATAATCTATACCCCCTTACTACCCTGCCACAAACCAAATTTCTCAATAACCACACCATTATCGAGCACCCCAACAACCGCTACCCAGACCAAGTTTTAGCCCTCAACCATCCAATTACACCCCTACACCTCCAACTAGACTGACCTACCCAAACAGCAATCAAAGAAACTCACAAAATAATAACAATCGACAAGGACCTCATTTTGACGCAATTTTCATATCTTACACCAATTTGTATCCTCAGGTAATGAGAGTCCACCTTGTCGCTCCTACTTATACGAAACCATTAAGACCACCTTACCCAAATTGGTATGATCCAACGTCAAGTGCGATTATCATTATGGAGTTGTAGGATACTTTACTGAAAATTGCATGGTATTTAAACACAAGGTGCAAAGTTTGATAAATGATAGGCTTTTATCTTTTGATACTAAATTTAAGCCAAATGTTAGTGGAAACCTTTTGTCGGATCACACCGAAAGGAAAATCAATATGGTGGGTAAGGAAAAATATGTGAAGATCAAAAGATGCACGGATGAGGTGAGGACCCCTTTTGAATGGGTGTATGACTGTTTGTATGAGACGGGCATGATTCAAGCATTATTTTTGGATGACAATGGCAGTCATGAAGACCCTGACCATTTTTGTAAATACCATAAGAGAACAATTGGACATTTAATCCAAAGTTGTGAGGTCTTTAAGCAAACATTACAGAGCTTGATGGATGAGGCCATCATTGAATTTTATGATGAATATGATGGAAATAGTATGAATACAGTGGGTGACGAGCGTCTTAGCAAGTCTTTTATCCCCAAACCTCTCACTATTTACTATGATGAGAAATCAGAGCCCCTAACTGAGAAAACTATCTTCTCTTCTAAGACACCAATGACCATTTATATCCCTAGCCTATTCTCTTATCAGACCAACAAAGTAGTCCCATGGTGATATGATTATGATGTAATGATGAGAGGGCCTAATATGACCTCAAATAATCCAAGCGCGGAGAATACCGCCAACATAGCGAGAATAGAAAAAATGACCCGAAGTGGTCAAATTTACACTCTTGGAATGTCAGAAAGGGCCAAAAAAAAGAAAGGCAAGTAGGAGAAGAAGACGCAAGGGAAAGCTAAGATTTTCAACTGGTGGTAAGCTCGAAAGTGCAAGTTAACAAATCGGTATAAAAAAAAAAGCTTGTGAATTTTTAAAGATCATTAAACACAGTGAGTACAGTGTGATGGACCAGCTAAATAAATTACCAGCTCGTATTTCTTTACTGTCGCTACTACTGAATTCTGAGTCGTATAGGAATGTTTTGCTAAAAGTGCTTAACCAAGCTTATGTCAAGCATAACATTTCTATTGAGAAGGTAGACCACATGGTTAGGAATATTATAGCCCCAAATTTTATCACCTTCAATAATGATGAAATATCTCTGAAAGGATGTGGTAGTGTTAAGGCTTTACATGTTATTGTCAAGTGCTAGTCTCACATTATGGCTAAAGTGCTGATTGACAATGGATCATCTATCAATGTTATGCCTCTGACGACATTATCAAAGCTTTCAGTGGATCCCTCTCACATACGAAATGGTCATATGATTGTAAGAGCATTTGATGAGGCACGAAAAGAGATAATTGGTGATATAGAGATCCTATTACAGATTGGTCCTTGTACTTTCAACGTCATATTTCAAGTAATGGACATAACTCCAGCATATAGTTGTCTACTTGAAAGACTTTGGATTCACACGATCAGAGCTGTACCTTTATCACTACATCAAAAGGTAAAATTCATCATAGAAGGAAAACAAGTCTGTGTGGATGGTGAAGAGGACTTATTGGTAACAAAGACCTTAACAACTTTCTATGTTGAGACAATAGAAGAAGTAATTGAATGTTTTTTCAGAGCTTTTGAAGTAGCAAATGCTACTTATGTAAGAGAAAGGTTAAGGATGCTGATCCCTCAATTATCAAAAGCTATGAATATGGTGATTAAGTAGACTACTGGTAAGGGTTGGTGAGCCAGGTAAGGCTTAGGGAAAGCTCTATAAGGAATCATAAGAGCACTATGCTCGATTGAAAACAAAGAAAGATGAGGGTTAGGTTATAAGCCTACAGCTGTTGATAAAAAGAAAGTAATGCTAGAAAAGAAAGAAAAGAGAATGGCGTGCCTCAAAGGATAAAATTCGATTGATGGGAAAATGTTCCCTTATTTGTATGAAACCTTCCGTTCAGTCGGGCATATCTATCCTGGGTCGACAGGAGTTGAACAAGGAGGACTGGTAATGGGATTAAAGGAAGCTTTCTCACGTTTCAAGTGGAAGCAGATGAAAGAGTCATGCAAGATGAAGAGATCTTTTTTTTTAGGAGACTCAAAGAATGGTGTACCGTTTTTGTTGTCCTTGAACCTTTACACTAAAAAATTCCAATTGGTTCTACCCAAGAGTATGCGGAGGTTAAATGTATGGGCTTATTTTCATTGTCATAATAAAATGATGAATGCAATGCATTTCATTTATATCATGTTCTCTATTTTCCATTTTTCCTCTCTTTTATTACCATTCTCTTTACCCTTGCCAAGATCAATATATATTTCTTTGTGATTATACCTATTTTCAGGTTTTCTAATAATGAACATTATGGATGACCAAGGTAATAACACCGGGTTTGATTTTCAAAATTTGACTCACATTAGCGAGCTTGATAACGATGTTGATTCAGAAGACTATGATTTACCTCATGACCTGTTGAAATGGATAGAAGAAGAGAAGAAAATTATAGAACCCCACCAGGAATCAACTGACCCATTAAATTTAGGAGATGGTGACAATAGGAAAGAAGTCAGGATCAGTACTTCACTATCATCGATCGAGAAGCAAAAGTTGATGAATCTACTGTAAGAGTACATGGATATATTTACATGGTCTTACCAGGATATGTCAAGACTTAGCACAGAGGTGGTTGAGCATAGGCTACCTTTAAAATTAGAATGTTGACCAGTACAACAGAAGTTGAGACGCATGAAGCCAGAAATGTTGCTGAAAATAAAAGAAGAAGTAAAAAAGTAATTTGACGCTGGTTTTTTAGAAGTAGCCAAGTACCTTGAATGGGTAGCCAATATAGTTCCAGTTCTCAAGAAAGATGAAAAAGTTAGAATGTGTGTGGACTATCGAGATTTAAATAGGGCTAGCCCAAGGGATAATTTTTCATTGTCACATATTGATACCCTTGTGGATAACACTGCTAAACACTCCACTTTTTCATTCATGGATGGGTTCTCTAGCTACAATTAGATCAAAATGGCTCGTGAAGATATGGAGAAAACTATATTTGTGATAATGTGGGGCACGTTTTGCTATAATGTTATACCTTTTGGGCTAAAAAATGTTGGTGCCACATATCAAAAAGCAATGGTCACTCTCTTTCATGATATGATGCATAAAGAGATAGAGGTATATGTTGATGATATGATAGCTAAGTCTCAGGAAGAGGAAGATTATGTTGATAATCTCAGAAAGCTCTTTGAAAGATTATAGAGATACTAACTTAAGTTGAATCCAGCCAAATGCACATTTATTATTAAATCTAGAAAATTGTTAAGGTTTATGGTCAGTGAAAGAGGTATAAAAGTAGACTTTGATAAAATTTGAGCCATTTAAGAATTATCAGCACCATGCACGCAAAAAGAGGTGAGAGGTTTTTTGGGGTGATTGAATTATATTTCTCGCTTCATATCCCAACTTACCTCGAAATGTGATCCAACCTTCAAGCTGCTTCCTAAAAATAATCCTGGTGAATGGGATAAAGAATGCCAAAATGCATTTGAAAAGATTAAAGAGTATTTGATAAGCCCACCGGTGTTGGTTCCACCAGTTGTAGGAAGACTGTTGATTTTATATCTAACGGTTCAAGAAAAATCGATCGGATGTGTATTGGGGCAAAGAGATGAAACTGACAAAAAAGAGCATGCTATATACTATTTGGATAAAAAGTTTACAGAGTACGAGGCCAAGTACCCCTAAATAAAAAAAATATGTTGTGCTCTGGCTTGGACTACTCGTAGACTTAGACAATATATGCTCTACCATACGATGTGGGTAATATCGAAATTGGATCCCTCAGGTACATTTTTGAAAAATCATTTTTATCAGGCAGGCTAGCGAGATGGCAGGTCATGCTCTCAGAATATGATATTATGTATGTGACACAAAAATCCATAAAAGGGAGTGCAATTGCTGATTTTCTTATTGAACAAACTACAAAAGATTATGAACCTATGAAGTTTGACTTTTCAGATGAAGATTTGATGGTAATCTTGCACGATAAAGATAAAGAGCCTGTAAGAGAAGTATGGAAAATATTTTTTGACGGGGCATCCAATATAATGGGGCATGGCATTGGGGCAGTGCTAATATCCCCAGAAGGAAATTATTACCCATTTATCGCAAGGTTAGATTTCAATTGCACAAACAATGTCACTGAATATGAGGCATGTGCCATGAGGTTACAGATGGCCATTGAAAAGGAATTTGAAACACTAGAAGTATATGGGGATTCAGCCTTAGTAATTTATCAATTAAAAGGTGAATGGGAGACCAGAGACTCGAAACTAGTGTTATACGAAAAGCACATAGCTAGCTTGAGAAAACATTTTCAAGAGATTTAATTTCAACATGTTCCTCAAGAAGAAAACCAGATTGCTGATGCCTTGGCCACTTTGGTAGCAATGTTTAAGTTAAATAATGGTGTGGGAATCCAGCCCATTAGAGTACAAATGAAAGTTTCACCAGCTCACTGTTCAAATGTGGAAGAAGAGGTAGATCGACAACCATGGTACTATGATATTGTACAGTATATTAAGTGTCAAAACTACACAAAGCAGGCTTTAAAAAATGATAAGAAGATCATTCGAAGATTAGAAGCAGGTTTTATACTTGATGGAGAAATTTTGTATAAAAAGAGTCGAGATCAAATTTTGCTAAGGTCCGTCGATGCTATGGAAGCAAGAATGATACTTGAAGAAGTACACGAAAGGATTTATGGAACACATGCTAATGGGCATATGATGGCCAAAAAGATCATGAGAGCTGGTTACTGCTGGTCTATAATGGAAAATGATTGCATCAGTTATGCTAGAAAGTACTATAAATACCAAATTTATGCAGATAAAATTCATTCTCCTCCAGTCTCACTGCACGTCTTGGCACCACCATGGCCTTTCTCCATGTGAGAAATGGATGTGATCGAACCCATAATCCTAAAAGCTTCAAATAGGCATCGATTTATTTTTATAGTAATCGATTATTTTATAAAATGGGTGGAAGCAGCTTCGTATGCTAACATTATGAGATCAATGGTGTGTAAATTTATAAAAAGAGAGATAATATACCGATATGGTCTTCTGAAAAGGATTATCTCAAATAATGCTAGCAATTTAAACAATATAATGGTGAAAGAATTGTGTGCACAATTCAAGATCAAGCATCATTATTTAGCACCATATCACCTAAAAATGAATGGTGCAGTGGAAGCTACAAATAAGAACATCAAAAGAATATTGGGGAAAATGACTGACACATATAAGGATTGGCATGAAAAGTTACCTTTTGCTTTGCTTGCCTCCGAACCTCTACAGGGGCCACCCAATTTTCACTAATGTATGGGATGGAAGCTGTACTGCCAATTAAAGTGGAAATTCCTTCTCTGAGGGTGTTGATGGAGACAAAATTGGATGAGGCAGGATGGGTTCAGGATCGTTTCGAGCAACTGAATCTTATTGAAGAGAAAAGGCTCTCAGCACTCAGTTATGGACAAATGTATCAAGGAAGAATCATGTGAGCACATGACAAAAAGATACGACCCCGATGCTTTCATGAAGGCAAATTGGTTTTGAAAATAATTTTGCCATATCAGTATGACAATAGAAGAAAATGGATGCCTAATTAGGAAGGTCCATATCTGGTAAAAAAGGCTTTTTCTAGTAGGGCTCTGATCCTTACAGAAATGGACGAAGATGAATTACCAAGTCTTGTAAATTCAGACATTGTCAAGAAATATTTTGCTTAAACAAAAAAAAATAAAAAAATATACAAAAAAATGAAAAAAATGAAAAAAATAAGAAAATGAAAAAGAAAGTGATTCAGATCGAAAACCTGAAAAAGGCGGTGTGAGTCAAAAGGGGGTCATTTAAGCTGAAAACCTATAAAGGTGACTTGAATGAAGGTGGAGCTCGGAGAAAGTTCTTCAGAGAACGAAGAAGTGGCACTAAATGGACGAATTGTCACCAGAATTAAAAGAGATGACTTTTAGGGGGCAAGTTCTCATTAGTCACAGATGTGAGGCAAAGATTGTTCATATGAAATCATAGGTGACAAGATCGTAAATGTAACTAGTTTTTAGAAAAAGACTTGGTCCAAGTGGGTTGAGATTGTCTAAATGTTCATTATTTAGAGAATTGATATTTGATTTTTGAAATACTTTTGAGTCAACTATTCTTTATGTCTCGAAAGACTTATCTTTCTAAACTAAAAATACCCTACTATTGGTCGTATTGCACACCTAACTTTGAACTTGAATCATTGCATTTGTCATTTAAAATTAAGATATTGATTGATAAAGTTTATAATAGACCAATGCATCGCTCGAAACAAGAATGCAATATGAGGATGACAAAAAATGTAACATGAGGGCAGAAAGAATGAAAGAAAATCGATTGATTACTGAAGACAAAGAAGAAAAAAGGGATAAAGAATAAAAAAAAAAGAGAGAGAGATTTTAGGATGACTAAAAGCAAGATGGGTCCATCATGAGACAGATTTATGTTCGAAAATTGAAAGATTTAAAAAGGACAAGATTACTGAAAGTGGCTTTTAAAGTTTGAAAGAATTGAACCAAAAGTTGAATTAACTTGGATGAAATGCATGATATAATTCGTTAACGGCATCCTTGCCTTTTCATTCAACATAATCATTGCACACATTACAGGCTTTTCGATAAGTTGCATAGAAGGTTATGAGACATCAAAAAGAATCAACATTTTTTTCTCGAAACAAAGATGATGGCCTTGAAGATGGTATGTTAGCACAATCTTTAAAATTAAAACTGTTGGTCTATGGAGTATCCAATTTCCTATTTCTCAACTCAGCTCAATCTTATATCTTGACTTACGATTCAGTCCCAGTCATCTTTAATGTTTGGCTCGCGATTTAATTCCGATCATTTCATTAATTCTTCGACTTGCAGTTTAGTCCCAGTCATCTTTAATCTTTGGCTCGTGGTTTAACCCCGGTCATTTCATTAATTCTCTGACTTACGGTTCAGTCTCAGTCATCTTTATCCTTTGACTCATGGTTTAATTTCGATCATTTCATTAATTGCTCGACTTGTGGTTCAGTTCCAGTCATCTTTAATCTTTGACTCGTGGTTTAATCCTGATCATTTCATCAATTTCTTGACTTGTGGTTTAGTCTCAATCATCTTTAATCTTTGGCTCATGATTTAATCCCGATCATTTCATTAATTCCCTCGACTTGCGATTTAGTTCCAGTCATCTTTAATCTTTGGCTCGCGGTTTAATCCTGATCATTTCATTAATTCTTTGACTTATGGTTCAATCTCGATCTCTTCATTTTAAAATCACAGTTTAATCTCGATTGTTATTATTTTTTGACTCGTGGTTTAATTCTGATCTCTTTATTCTTTATTTGTAGTTCAATCTCGATCCCTTTAATTTAAAATCGTAATTTAATCTCAATTGTTATTATTTTTTGACTCGTGATTTAATCCCGATCTCTTTATTCTTCGATTCGCGATTCAATCCCAATCTCTTTAATTTAAAATTATAGTTTAATCTTGATTATTGTTATTTTTTGACTTGTAATTTAATCCCGATCTCTTTATTCTTTGATTCATGGTTCAATCCCGATCTCTTTAACTTAAAATTACAGTTTAATCTCGATTGTTATTATTTTTTGACTCGTGATTTAATCCCAGTCTTTTTATTCTTCGATTCGCGATTCAATCCCGATCTCTTTAATTCAAAGTCACAATTTAATCTCGATTGTTGTTATCCTCTGACTCGTGGTTTAATCTCGATCTTTTTATTTTCTTACTTGTGATTCAATCCTTTAACGTCATTTTTTATTCGCGGTTTAATCCCGATCTCTTTATTCTTTAATTAGTGGTTTAATGTTGATCCTTAGATTTCTCTTACTCATGGTTTAATCTCGGTCTCTTCGTTTCTGATTTGTAATTCAATCCAAGTTCAATTCGGATCTTGTTATTCCTTGGACTCGCGGTGTCGTCCCGATCACTTTCTTCATTATTCGACTTTAGGTGTTGCCTTAATCGATTCTTTATTATTCGACTCATGATGTCACTTTCTTTATCACTTGACCTGACCTTAAAAAAAAAAAATCCATGATTTGCTTTCGAATAAAATCGTTGTCTTTATCTTTGCCCTATTCCTGATTCTCAGTAATGTGCACAGAGGGGCAGCTGTAGACATCGATTTTGTCTGGGTCTACTGTTTCTATTTTAAGTATATTAATACTAATAATAATAATAATAATAATAATAAAATATTTAAAATATAATAATTAAAAAATTATAATTTAATTATAATTTTAAAAAAAATTTTAAAAAAATAAGACAGAAACCAGGGGCTGGTACAGCGTCGCTGCCGCCCCTGTCAGCCTCCCGACCAGCCCCCTGTCAACCTCTTGACCAGCCCCCTGACCAGCTCCCTTTTAGCCCACCTACAACCACCCAGATCTCCCTAATTGAAGCCCTTTAAAATCCCCTGCCATTTCCCCTTCAAGTTTCTCAAACATTCTCTGAAAAAAGGAAGAATACCCATTCATCCTACCCTCACGAAACCTTTGAGCTCGGATAAACTCTCCCTCCTCAAAACACTCTCAACACCCCCAGACAGACCCCCATTCCGATGCATAAAAAAAAACCAAACTTCAAATAACCCCCCCAAAACACCAAAATCGAAAACGAAACAGATGTACACAAAACACAAAAAAACAAACACAGTCCTCCCTATAGGGAGAAATCCAACGCCAAGCTACCTGCAAGAAGAAAGATATATCAGTTTTTGTTCACAAAAAAAAAAAGATGAGAGATTTGAAACTTTGAAGACAGATTCACGACGGTCAAGCCACTTTCAGGCCAATCGAAGGTCA
This sequence comes from Durio zibethinus, assembly GCF_047325235.1. NCBI lineage: Eukaryota > Viridiplantae > Streptophyta > Magnoliopsida > Malvales > Malvaceae > Durio > Durio zibethinus. The sequence goes on along the minus strand of NC_143164.1, from coordinate 31,900,545 downwards.
GATCTGGAAAGATGGCATCCAAGGGAATTTTTAGTGACTTTTTGACCATTTTTCGATCACCGACGACCACCATCGACAGAACTCACACGGTGACCAGCACAAGCACGGTGTCAGATTTCGGCGAGACCAGAGAACCCCCCTAAGCTTTTTTTTTTCTGTGAAATGAAACAAACGGAGGAAAGAAAACAAATTGACTTTTATAGAATACATAGGACCAAAATGACATCGTTTCAAGCGTAGAGGATTTACGCATGGACCAAACCCGACCCTAGATCTGCGTAACTCGACTCGACGACCCACTTCAGCTAGTCTTGAATCGGTTCAGACAAAATGCCAATGAATCGGTCTGAACCACCAGTTGCCTGAACCGTCGAACCGGTCAGACCACCCAGACCAGCGTTGATCAGACCGTTGACCGGTTCGATTCAGGTAAAAAATAAATTTTTTTTCTAATTTTTTTCATATATTATTTTTTTTTGTTATTTTATATTTATGCATGATAAATGTTTAAATTTATTAGGATAAATATCTAATTGTTATTAATAGTAATAAAATGAAAATAATATAAAATAATAACTAAAAAAAATATTAAAACGTTCAAAATAATAATAATTATTATTTTTATTATTTTTCCTACTTAGATGTTGGAGGGAATAAAAATATTTTATTAAAAATAATTTTGCCTAGATATTGGGGAGTTATTATTAATAAATTTTCATAAAAAACATACAAGAAATTTTTAATTAGTTTTCAAAAATTATTAAAATTGAACTTGCTCCGAAAGTCTGCCTAGATGATTGGGATTTTTAGAGATATTCACGTTTTACTTAAACCCTAAATTTTACCCTAAATTTATTTCAAAACTTTAAGGATACGTGTGAAAATCTCAAATGAAATGGTTTGTTCTCAAATGCTGCCTAAATGATAGGGTATTTAGGAAACTCCATTTCATCAAGTTTTTCACACGAGTTCTTAATTCATATTAATAATAAGATTAATAAATAAAAAGTATAATAAAATCAGGATCTTAAATATAAATAGTCACACCTAAGCTTTGCCTAGATGTTGGAGAGTCGGGGTGGTCTCGTTATACTTAAGAATCTAACTCTTAAATTGCATTTCATTGAAGATGACATTCATTAGCATACATACGTTAGCATGTTATCATCGATAATTGATTGCATTATTCTCTCTTTAATTTGCTGTTCAATGATAAAATATTTTATAATAAAAAAGAATAATACTAAAAAAAAAATCTTTTTGTGATATTATAAAATAAATTAAAAATAACATTTCGAAAGAAATAATTCTTGGTACTCTACATAGATGTTGGAGAGTCACTAGCAATTATTTTCTATAAAGATTGTTATTTCATTTTAAAGATTATTGTGTTAAATCTTAGGCGAAAAGAGTTATTTTAAATTCTACCTAGACGATGGAGAATTTTAAGATAATTCTTTAACTTAAAGATTTTCTCAATAGTTCTAAATAAATATTTTAGCAAAATTTTATTTTTTCAAATGAAAGGAATTAGTGTTAAATTTCAAATTAAAACCATTTTTATCCAACATCGAAAATAGAGCGTAATTAAATGGTACCAATTTATGGGTGTTGTGGGGGTGCTAATCCTTCCTCACGTGTAACCGACTCCCGGATCCAACTTGATTTTTCGTAGACCGAAATTTATCTTTTTCATAAACTTTAAACTCATTTTTATAGTTTTATTAAAAGGATAAGCTTTTGGGTGGCCAATCACATCCTAACAAAGATTGGTGGCGACTTCTCTTTTTTTTATTTTTCTTGATTTTAAAACTCATTTTTACGTCTGGCGGTCCCAAAATCGTTACAACAACTATGTTTTACCAGCTTTAAGAATTCACAAACCTCTTTTTCTGACATTGACTTCGGGTGATCTTCCTCAAGTTTTACTTCGGGGTTATTCCGTCTTTCTCTTTCCTTGGCCTTCTCCCTTCAAGCCTTCTTCAACATTTCTAAAGTGTAGCACCTTTCACTTTGGGTAATGTCTCCTACACCAGTTATATTAGAGGTGTTAGCTTTAGAGACACCCCTTTCTTGCCCTTGAACTACTGTATCGTAGCCATATCTCTAGAGTATAGCTTTATCATCCTTGTATGGGGAAAAAGTCAAAACTTTAAAAGTTACTGACCTGGGAATGAGTTTGTCTATGATTGACTTTGGCTTGTTCTCACAATGAATTGTCACTGGTTTTGGAAACAGCTTTGCAGGCTTATCAGTCATAGACACTTCAATACTTTCTAAGTCTTCTCCTCTTTCATAAACCTCCATCTGGTATGAATCTAAGAGTTTTTGTACTTTTTGGTGAAATTGCTCACAAGTTTCAATAGAATGACGCATTGCCCTACTATGATATTTACAACTAGTACCGGCTATATGTACTCCATGACAGCTGTGTGGACCCATCGAATGTATCATGTCAGCTTTTTATAGAACATCAAATAGTTGCCTGAAAGGTGTCTTAATATCTGCCATTTTTTTCTTCACATGGCATTCCTATTCTTCACTCACAGCATTCACATTATGATTAGGCAAAAGATTACCACTAACATTTGGTGTAGTCACCCCTTCTGTATCAAAGCTAATCATTTCGTCCTTGATTAATCGTTGCACTTTGTATTTCAAGATGGTGCAATTCTCAGTAGAGTGACCAGCAATCCTATAGTGATAGTCACAATAGGCTATGAGATCATACCACTTAAGGTAAGATGGCTTGAAGGGTTCTAACTTACTAGGAGCAATCAAATGACTGTTGTAAAGCTCTCGATATAATTCTATATAAGTCATAGGGATGGGGTCAAATACAGGTTTTTTATGAGTAGTTCTTGCTCTTACGAACCACCCATTGGGTTAGTTGGATGAGTTTGGGGTCTTGAGGTAGGCTGAGTGTTGGATTATATATGGTATTCTGAGGCCTAAGAGGAGGTTGATATGTTTGGGGATAAGGTGACTGTACAAATGGTTGGTATGGGTAAAGGGAAGTGTTATTTACAATAGGGTAATATGAAAGGTATCCTTATGGTGAGTAGGGTTGATAACTCTTAAATTACTGTCTATCAAAGCTCACAGCCTGAGCTTCAGTCTCTTTCTTCTTCAGGACTCTTTTATTAGATGCTTCACCTCTTTCTAACTTACCATTTTTAATGACATTCTTGATAATTTCTCTCGAAATTACCATATCAACAAAATTTTTTGTTGCATTCCCTATCATCTTTTCATAATATGGAGGTTTCAAGGTGCTAACAAATAGCACTGTAGTCTCTTTCTCAGTCAGAAAAGGTTGTACCTGAGAAGTTACATCCTTTTATCTTTGGGCATATTCTTTAAAAGATTTGTTTGCCTTTTTCTTCAGGTTCTGTAAAGATAAACGATCAGGAGCCAAAATCGATAATATGTCGATATTAACTGATGAAGTCATAAGCCATATCGCTCCAAGAGTGAATGCGAGTTCTGTCCAGCTGAACATACCACCTAGCAACAAAGCCTGTAAGGCTATCTTAAAAAACATGCATAAAGAGTTTTTCATCACAAGCATGGGCTACCATCTTCTGACAATACATGGTAATGTGAGTTTTGGGCATTTCGTACCATCATATTTCTTGAATTTTGATACTTTAAACTTTGGTGGAATGAATACGTCCAGGACTAAGCACAACCTAGCAGCATCAACAGAACCATAAAATCCAATCCCTTTCACAGCCCGTAACCTTTGTTCTAGCATACTAATCTTTGTATCTTCCTGAGACTCCATCGCTTTTGCTTTTTCTTTATTTTTTAAGTCATCTAGATCAAGAACCGATTCTACTACCTTTTTAGTAAAGACATGATTTACATAGCTATGATAATGCCTTGGATTAAAGGCTGATGGCATTCCAAGATATGTAGGATATGCGAAGTGTTATGGTGGAACCTCTTGTGTAGATTGGGCTTGAGGTGGACCAAAACTTGGAGGATACAAAGGGTCAGCCACTTCTTACAATAGAGAAACTTATTGGCTTGTATTTTTTTCTACTCTTTTTCCCTTGTTCAACTTATTGAGAGCATCTAAAATCTTGCTCAGCTTATTTTCAATCTTTTCCTGTGCTTTTTGCAGCTTCTCAAATCTATGAGAGTTTTTCTACTCCATTTGTCTAGCTCTGGCTCTTGTGTTGTATCGATGGATAGGGTTTTTGCTAGATGGAACTATCTTTGAACCTTGAGTACCATATCTTAAAATTAGTAAATTTGCATGACAATCTCATGGTTACTTTGTTAAGTGTAATGAATGAGAATGCAATGAATGAAAAATGCATGTATGCAAAGAACATTTACCTTAAAGACGGTATTCAAGTAAAAGATTTCATTTATTCAAAAAAACTTTTATTTACATTGACTTTATCATCCTAAAATTATAACCATAAAATTGCTTGATTTGTTCATACTGGGTCTTGGCTTTTTTGATGAAGTTCAATAGACGCTGTCTATGTTCTCCTACTGAGGTCACCACTTGTTTCAGTGCCTTTGCCTCTTTCACCATCTCTCTTGCCTTGTATACCCCTTTATAAATTTGGGTCGTTAGGTGCTCAATATATTTCTGTCTTCCTAAGTTCTTTCTTTTACCACACCAGACTTGGTATGATAACTTTTTATGCTGCCTAACCAATGTAGCAATGTGGTTTTCTTGTTCATTTAACTTTTGTCTTAGCCTGTTCAGATAGCTGTTTAGCATGTTATTCTCTATTTGTACTTGGGTACTTTCTTCTTCCAATTCAACATACTCCTGCTTCAATCTTGTATTTTCTTCATCAGCTCAATAATGATTATCTCTTTGGCCCTTTCTCTCACACATAACCTTTTACATTTTTTGGTGTAGCTTTGCTAAGTCTTCAATAGCTGTATCACGTTCTTTAGCAATCTTGCAAAATTTAGCTTCATGACTTTTAGCTCATCTTTCCACTGGTCTTTTTCTTTTTGAAGCTTCTAGATTTCTTGCTTTAACTTACCCTTTTCAGACTCAAATTCTTTTATTACAAGCTCTAATTCTGATGGTGTCTCTTCAAGTTTTTCTCCTGTTGGCGGTTGAAAACTTTCTTAAGTAAATACCACTTATTATCTTCGTTTTGCTCTTCAAATCAAATACCCTAGAGTGACTTTATCAATAAACGGTTCAGGACTCACTCTTCGAGAATTTTTTTCATGCTTTAATCATCTCATTTATCTTCTGAAATGCTTTTGGCTCACTGTAAGAGAAATCTAACTGATGAAGCCCATACATCATAGGAGTGAACTATTCTACCCCAAACTGCCTTCTCACTCGGAGTGGTGCATAATTTGTCATTCCTTATAAACCTAAAAGTGGGACCACTATGTTATCCCCACACTGATACAATATAGGTGCACGATTCATCTATGAGGCCAACCATCTTACATCAGTACTAGTCAATTTTATAGGAAAGTTATCCATTCCTTTTTAGACTTTCATTCTGACCACCCATTTTCATAAAATTCCTTGATTAGAGCTTGATTACGGACATAAAGCTTTGAGAAAGCACCTTTTCCCCATTCGAAATAGCTTTTTATCTATAAGTACAATAACTGTATGCAACCTATAAAGCGCCCTCCATTCCGACGATAGTAACTCAAAGATCTGATAGTCTCTGCTAATATTACCATTAAAAGATTACAGCTATTGATCACACTCTTGAAGAAGTCAACCACTGCTATCTTAATATAACCCAAAACCTTTAAAAAAATCACCATTCCGTATATGGCTAAGGCAAATATATCTAACCCCCATTCTTTATTGGCATGTTGCACTAAAAACTCATGAAAAAACTTCTAAGGTAAGCAAACATGTTCTTGTTTCTTCTTTGTATGAGAATCCATAACTTCTTTGTCTATCCCCATGAGCTAAGCCAAAACCTTATGAAATCCTGACATGTGTTTTTTGACATATATCTTATCAGGAGCCTTGAGGTGCAAACCTAATAAAATCGAATATTCTTCGATGGTTAGAGTCATATCAACTTCATTAAAGATGAACACTTGTATACAGGATCCCATAATTGTGCTGCAGCTCTAATTAGTTGATCATCGATAACTACTGCTAGAAGGTGTGCTATATGATTGTGTCTTTGGCAAAACTACTCTTATTTTGACGGACTCATCTTTTTCCATATGTCAACCAAATCCTTTAGATTATTCTATTTGAAGAGGATAGATGTTTCTTGAGACAAGGTAGAATCATATCCGATTGGTAAACAATCTTCCATCTTCAGTTGTATCTTTTCTGACTGGACCCTTACTTTATTAGGTGACTCACAAGGTGCTAATACAGATGAAGAACAAACTAGTCGTTTTGTGGAGTTTATGAAAAATTTTTGTTGAAGACTATTTTTCAAGTAAATGTTCTTTATGCAACTTTATGATATACACATGAACCAATGCAAAAGAATGAGAAAAAGGTTAGTATGCCTAGGAAAAAGAAGGAATAAATAAATAACTAAGTAAATTAAAATATCACACAGAATAAGGGGAATGAACCCTATGCTTCTTGTCAATTATAAAAGGGAAGAATGATGGCTCTATCTATAGGCTAGGCATTCTTAAGGTTCACTACATGTAGTTTGAGGTTAAATTCCAAAGGTTCCCAAATTGCTCATTACATCATTATCCATCATAGACTAATAAGGCACCATAATCCTCACCCATTACAGGTTACAAACGGAAAAAGTTCAATTTGAATGGGTGTATTTCACTAGCCACTGTGAAGATATTACACCTCATGAAAGCAATAGGTACTTTACTCCCTCCTAGAGGGACAGAGCTCGGGTATAGAGCTCATGTTATGTATATGCATATGAATGACATAATTAATAAAGTATATAAACATGAATGAATAATAAAATTATATACAAAAATGTTCAATTTTATTAGGCTTTTGGATAACATAAATTTATTTGTTGGCCTAACTTTCAGAGTCCCCAGTGGAGTCACCAAGCTGTCATAACGTCTAGATCCGGGGATCTACGCTAGACATTGACTTGAAGGAGTCGCCATCAATCTTTTTTATCTAGGTGCGATTGGCCACCTAAAGAATCTATCTTTTTAGGGAACACCTAAGTTTAAGGGTCTCTAAAAGAATAGGGTTCGGGAGTTCGGTTACATGTGAGAAAGGTTATAGCACCCTTACAATGCCCATCAAAAGATGGTACCAGCTTAATTTTGTATTATCCAATAAGCCTTAAAAATTTACCAAGTAATTAATTATTGAAAATTCTTCTCAATTAACTCTAATACTTTTAGCAAACAATTGAGAAAATTTCTTCACCTCAAGAGTATGCAAGAAAACTATTGTTTCACTTACAGAGGCTCCATCATCGGATTATGCAACATTAAAGAAAATTCAAGAAAATAAAAAGGAAAAAAATGATTGCTTTTGTACAGAAAAATTTGATACTTTCAACTTTTCCTCAAAAATAATTTTTTTTAATTTTATTTAAAGAAATAAAATAAAAATATAAAATAAAAAATATTAAACAAATTTAATCTAATCAATAAATAATAATAATAAAATTAATAAAAAAATGAAAAAAAAAACCTGGGAACGGCTCGCACTCAGGTTGAACGCGAGTCGAAAGTGGGTCGATGCTTGGGTCGGGTCACCCGACTTCAAAACGCACGGATCTTCTAGGCACAATAACGCCAAAACAACGTTGTTTTCATCTAGTATAAAAAGCTATCCCTTTTGTTTTTTTAGCAGATCGATTCTTCCCTCTCTCTCTCTCTTCCCTTCCTTTCCTCTACCTTCTCCCTAAACCACGAAGAACTCCGATTGAATTCTCGTCGGATTTTAAAAATTTTCATCGGAATCTGAGTTTTTCGTCAAAAGTTAATCGAAAAGTTGATCAGTTTCTAGAAATAGTCGTCAAAAACTGGGAAGCTGGTCGAAAAATTCAAACTTGGCCGAAAAAGTCACTGAAAATTTCAAATTTCACAAAAAAATTTAACCGAAATCTGAAAATTTTTCGAAAATTTTCAGAAAAAAAATTCGCCAAAAATTCTAAAAAATTCTCATCGAATCCTAGAGCTATTTTAATGCACAAAAACCTTTTTTTAGCTTATGTTTCTTCTCTGTTCACTCTCTCTCACCTAGTGTCTGTTTTTTTTTTGTGTTGGTCCTTTGATTCGTGGATCTATTTATAAAGATTGATCAGAAAAGTTTCTGATCAATCCCAACTCCTCCTTGGATTGGGATTCAATCATTGAATCCAATATGGACTCTGATTGAATCCCTATTCACGGTAGGATTCCCCAAATTTCATTCCAATCTCAACCGAAAAAAAAGAAAAAGAAAATAAAAAATGTTAATAGATAATTAAAAGAAAATAATTAGCTAAATAAAAATATTAACAAATAAATAAAAATAATAATAGATAAATTATAATATATAAATAGATAAATAATAATAAATACATATATATAATAGATAAATAGATAAATAATAAATATATATAAATATTAACAGATAAAAAAATAATATTAATAAATATATATTAATAAATAGTAATAATAAATAAATAAATAATAAATACATAAGATACAAAATAAAATAAAATAAAATACAAAATATAAAATATAAAATACGAAATACGAAATAAAATGGGCCTACCCATTTGGACCAGGCCCAATTGATCCGGGCCTGGACCAAATTGGATGTCTATAATCACTGACTGCAGTCTCAAGTCGATATGATCTCTTATTCAAGTTTTTTAGCTCTCTCAACCATTTTGTTGGCTTTCTCCATAGCTTTGTAAATTTGTGAAGTCAAGTGCTCTATATACTGTTACCTTCTTAAACTTTTTGCTCTATATATTTTCTGAGCCTCCACTTTCATATTACAAGTATTCGATCAAAATTTTATCTTTGTGGTTTCAATTGTTAACCAACTGTTTTCCAAGCTCACCATCTCCTATTTCGAAGCCTTTTTCTCTTTTTGTAAATAAGAATTTCTATTCTGCTCTTATTTCAATTTGGCCCTTAGCTTCTCGTTTTTCTCTTAGCATTTGGCTACCTTTGCAGAGATTTTAGAAAGCTTATCTTTTCATGTTTGTTGTTCTTTGATGAGTACACAGACCACTTTCTTATTTTTTTAAGCTCTACTCTTTCAGTACTATATCATATTTCTTAGTTCTTCCACCTTTTTCTTAGATTCCTTTAAAGGTTTGATGTCCATCTTTAATATTTTATTCTCTTGGTGAAGATCTTGCAAATCTTCTTTCAACACTTTTCATTTCTTAGTCAGTTTCTATAATGCACCATCTTTCATCATCAAATCATACCTCAACTGGTTGACTTAATCTATCATCACCATTTTTTCCTTTCAATCTCAAACTTTAGCTGTACGATCTCAAAAGTTGACAATATCGATTTTGAACTAGGGATGGGTAACTGATCTGAAACATTTGCTAGTAAGGGCTTAATTTCATTGACTCTCTTTATTTTTCATGCAAGGTAACCTTCTGTGACATTATCTACGTATTTGGTTTGGTTCATTTGATTAATTTTCTTTCATGCCTTGATGATTTCTGGGACTTTTTTATATAATAAGGTGCCCCATAATCAAACTCGAGTAAATTGAGTCCATGAGTCATAGAGATGAACTAACGATAATCATATTACTTTTAGACCATAACAAGTGCATAGCTCATGGCCAACCATATTCCTAGCAATGGTATCTATGACCTTCCTCCACAATTATATAATATGACTGTGGGAAACATGCACGGTGCTCTTCATGTTACATACTCATTAGTAAGCTTTAGAAAGAATGACATCCATTATCCTTTTGTCCAATCCCTCTATCATTTCTTGGTGACAAACTTTTTGATCGACACAAAATGAATGGAGTAAGGCCTAAATGATATCTTTTTTTTTTTTCTTAAAAGTAACTTCTGAGCTAAACAAAAAGCAACTAAGCATATCCTAGAAATCGACCTTTACCTTTCCTTCAACAAAAATTTAGTGATCTAAAAGTCTCCATTAAAATGGTAAGTGAAGGATTTATACCTTTATCAAATTGCTTGAAGAAATCAACATCTAATGTCTCTACGTGTCCTAATACTTTTGGGAATATTGTCAACCCATACATGACTAAAACAAACAAATCTAACCAGTCATCATTATCAAGATGCTTCCTTATATGCTTTAACAAAAAGTCTAATGAAATTGTCTCGACTTCATTCTTTTCCTTTTCATGCTTGTCTATCTCTTTAACCTTTATTTGCATAATTTTTACCAATTTTTTTCGATAACTAATGGTTTTTTACTCCTTCTAATAGATTTTGCCTTGACCGGTAAACTCTAACCGGAGTAGAGACAAGTACTCTTCAATTGTAAAGGTTAAGTCTTGTTGGTTAAATGCAAAACACCGATAATATAGATCCAAAAACTGTATCGCAGCCCTAATTAGTGACTCATCAATCTTCACCAACATAAGTAGTGCCAGATCCCCATATTTATTTGAAAAAGAATTATTTTTTACTTTCCATTATTGCCATATGGTTTCCAACTCGACTAGATCACTCTGACTTAAATCCACATGCAACAATTATGGAAGTGTAGAGATATGACCAACCCCTAAGCAATCTTCTTCTATTTCTTAAGTGTTTTTTTATTGGCTTTTAACATCCAAATAATTCTTATTGGAGGCCGATGCTATTAATGGCTTCATGAGTGTTTTTTTACTATTGATTGACCCAAAACAAATACCACTCTTAAAATGCAATGCTTACATGATGTATACCATAAAAAATTAAATATTATACAAATAAAGAAATCAATAATTCAAACCATAAATAATAAAAATAACATAACAGCCTTATAATACAACAAAATAACAAAATATATATAGTGTCCTAACTTTTGATGATTTTCTAAAAGGTGGCCAGATTTTACCCTATGCAGGCTTTCTATGGCTTATAATATGTTGAGTCAGGATTTATTCATCTAAAGGTTCTCAAATCAAACCTTATATCTTCGTCTATTACAGACTATTAAGGCACATCAATCTTCACCATTACAGGCTATAAACGAAAATAGTTCTAACTAAGTGAAAATGTTTCACTAGCAAATATAAGGGTTATCATCTCATGAGAACATAGCTACTGCACTTCTCCTAATAAAGACGGAGCCTCGGTCTAGAGCTCATGTATGCAAGTGAATATGCAAAAGTGTGTGAAACAATATATCAATGAAATCAAAATAAATAAACCACAAATAGCAAAAAATAAAATAAGATAATAACTAACATGCAATTTATTAAGTTTTATTTATTTTTTTTGAAAAATTAAAATAAAAGGAATTAAATTAAATGTAAAATAAAACCAATTAAATCCAAAATTTTGATAGCACAGGATTACAGTTTTTGGCCTGACAGCCAAAATTTTCTTAGTGGAGTGGCCAAGCTGTCATAGTGTATCGGTATGAAAACTCGATCGCTGGACATAAAAATTTAAAATTGTGAAAACACGAAGAATTGCCACCAATTTTTTTTTAGGGTGCGATTGGTCACCTAAAAATTTTATCTTTTTAATAAAATGATAAAAATGGTTTAAAATTTATTAAAAAGATAATTTTAGTTTACAAAAATAAGATTAAGTTCGGGAGTCAGTTATGTGCAAGAAATGATTAGCATCTCCATAGCACCCACAAAATTGGTGCTAACTAATCATGTGCTATTTATAATTTTGGACAAAAATGGTTTTTATATGAAATTTAATTATAATTCTCTTTATTTTTTAAAAAAAAAATTACTTAAAAGTCTTTATTTAGGAATATTATAAAAAATTTTAAATTAAATAAATATCTTATAATTCTTCAACATATAGGTAGAATTCAAAGATAGTCTTTCTGTCTAAGATTTACCACAATATTTTTTTAAAAATAAAAATAATATTTTTTGAAAATGATAATTATTGGTGCCTTTCCAATATTTAGATATAGTAGCAAAAATTATATTCCCCATAATATTATTTAAATTTTATTTTACTTATTTATTTTTTAAACTAATTTTTCAAAGAACTTTTTTTGCAATAAAATGAAGAATGACATAATTAATATTAAACGTCAATAATTAAGATAAACATATATATGCATAATGAGTGTAAACATTAATCTAAAAATAAGATATATGCAAATGATGATAAAATATGAATTTTTGGAATTGAATTTTTAAATATAAAGAGATCACATAGACTCTCTAACTTTTAAGAAGAGTTTGGGTATAACTATTTATATTTAAAATTTTATTATTTTATTTTTATTCTTTATTTAATTTTATTATTTTTTTAATTATAAAATTATATGAAAATTTCTTAATGAAATAAAATTTCTTAAACATCCCATCATTTAGGCAACATTCGATAATAGATTATTTCATAAAAAGTTTTCATCCAAATCCTTAAAAATTTTAAATGATTTTAAGGTTTTGGGTAAGTTTAAGGTTGTAAAGTTTAATTTTGGGTTTCAACTAAAGCCTAGGGATTTGGTTTCCATCTAGGGTTTAAGGTTTTTGGTTTTAACTTAAGGTTTTGATTTTAGGGTTTCATTTACAAATCTATCTAAAAAATCTCCAACATTTAGATAGATTCTTCCTAACCAGTTCTTTTTTTATGATTTCCAAAAATTAATTTCCATATATTTCAAATATTTTATTTTTATATTAAAAATTTATTATTATTGTTTATTTATCTTTTATTATTATTTTTTTTTATTATTTAATAATCCCTTACATCTAGGTAGAACTATATTCTTTTACTTTTTTAAAAAACCCATTTTTTTATTCCTCTCAACGTTTAAGCAGAGATTTAAAAAAACCTTTCAATTATTATTTTTAATATTTAATTATTTTTTAAATAAACATTTTTGTTAACTTATTTAGTAGTACTACTACTATTACTACTACTACTATTATTATTATTATTATTTTATTTTTATCTTATTAATCAACAACCTTATGCCCAAAAAAATACAAAACCAAACCTATCCCTACCTTTTCCATACTAACATCTTTTTTTTTTAATGTTTAATTTCTATTATACATTTAATTTTCTGAAAGCTGAGAATATAGAAAGTGATTAAACCATCCTTATACAAAAAGGCATGAACCTAACCTGAAACCACAAATAAGAACAAAAAAGTGTTAAGCTTTGTATAAATATATGAATAATAAATACAAAAAGAGGAATGATAGATAAGGAAATAAGAATATATATATATAAATGAAGCGAACAAGTGAAGCTTTAAGCTTCACCCAACCATACGCATGCAAAAGCAACAAGTAATAGAAGCCACTATTTTGGATTTTTGTTTTTTGTTGTGAACTTTTGTTAAAATCATAAGACAATAAACATAAGAAGTACACTAAGTTTATATGATAGTAAAAGAAGATCATCCTTAGATTGAGACTTCCAATCAAATCATCTTTTCAAGTAATAATCAATTTCACACAAGAAAATAGAAGAAATGTAGTAGTATGTAAGCAACACAAAATAAAAACAAACATATAAAACACAGTGTACCTTCCTTTTTCTGCTCATGTGTTTCTCACGAAAGTTTGCTACCTTTTTCTTCTATTTTGTTTTTTTTTTTTTTACTTCCTACTATTGTTGGTTTACATTTTCTTTTTCTGCTAATTTTTGTGTGGCTTCTGCTGCCTCGCTTTTGTATTTTCCTATTTTTTTGCTACCTTTTTTGGTTTATTTTTCTTTACTACCAGTTATTTTTTCTCCTTTTGCTAATGCTTCTTTCTTTTTTGCTACCAGTTGTTTTTGTCGCTGCTTTTATTCTTATAGTTCCTCTTCTTGTTTCATTTCACGTTTTTTTTTTTTCTTTTTTGCTTCTTGTTTTTTCGTTTCTAGCCTTTTTTTCTACTGCTTTTAATTTTTTTTTACCTTTTTTTTCCTTCTTTTGGTTGGTTTTCACTTTCTCCTTTGCAGTTTTCTGCCTTTGGTGTCTGCCCGTCCTTGCTAATGCTAGCCTTTTTTTACTTTTCTTTTTTTTCTAGTTTTTATTTTCTGCTATTCTTTCTTTGGTATTTGCTGGCCATTTCTTTTTGGTGCTACTTTTTTTTTTTGTAATCGGCCATTTGAAACTGCCCATCAATTCATAGTAGTTTTTTGCACATCTTGCGTGACTTTCTATATAATTTATTTATTTATTTATTTTGCATGTCTTGCATTGACTCTTTATCAATTGGTGTTTTTACATGATTTTCATGCATGCCTTTTTTTTTTAAGCCATGCTTATAGCCCATTTGAGCTTTTATATTTTTTTATTATGGGCTCTATTTTGTGAAAGCCATTTGGGCCATTTTTAACTTCTTTTATTTCATTTGGGCTCCTATTTATTTTGGACCAAGTTTTATTTTTTATATATGTTTTTATTATTATATTATTTTTAATTTTATTTTTTTAATATTTTATTTTATTTTCATTTAATGGCCAATGAAAGGCCATAAATGGGCTTTGAGGAATAGGCCTTTATTAGGTATTTTATCGAGCTATTTTGGGTATCAATTTATGCAACAAGTCTCATTTAAGGGTTCACATTGGGTTTCATATCCAAATATTTAAAATAGATCATATAATAAGATCGAATTAAAACAATAAAATATTTCAAACAAAATCATATATCTTCAGGCATCTTCACATACTATAAGATTTCTTTTTATTGTATGCTTGCCTATATAAATCTAGTCTAACCATTGTCTTATCTTCTGTTTTTATTGCATTGTGTCAATGCTTTTCAATGGTTCCACTAAATTCAAGAACTCCCATGGCTTGGCTAAATCCACATGGTAGAAAAAGGCACTCTAATGAGATGAATCTTTAGTCCACTCATGACAGCAGAATGATGGATCCATCCTCTTCTAAAAATTGAACAACTTACAACTTACAATTACCAAATTGGTGATTTTCTCTCCATTTCATGACAAAATAGGGTTCAAGGAATATTTCTTGCTACTACATGAATTGCACATTGTTATGATGTGAAGCAAGGGCCGTAATGCTCCACTTAGTTAATTAATAATGCAAGGTGTATGCCTACAACGAAGGATCTCTTAGCTCTCTACAACCTAAGTACAGGTAACCCATCTCACTAACTTGGCTATCCCCTGTTTGCACAACTATAGAAGTATAGATTCAATAAATTTTGAGTTTCATTAGACCCCATCAATGTCAAAGCTACATTTCCTTGAGCAAAATTTTTAAGTGGTCCTGTTGGTCATAGTCATTAGATTAGGTGGAGGTGGCAAGGACATTCATGTGTAATCTGTCCCACATAGCCTCTCTACTTGCAGCCACAGCCCTCAATCTTGGTTCACTTCATTTCCTTAGCAGCCAGGCTTAAAATGTTTTTTTTTCATTTCTATTTTATGTCAATCGATTAACATGGAACTTGAAGAAACTTTTGATCATCATCAAATTACCAGTTTCCATTAGTCCAGAACAGTTTAGATAATGATGTGGGAGTCTTGACATTGTACCAAAGAGCATCTAAGATAAGCAACGGTTACTTTCTGAAGAAAAAGACCACCCTTTAACATTAAACTTGAACCTAATAAATATTAATAGCATGCAGGCAAACTTTTTACTACATAATGTTAATGACTAAAATCCAAGTCAACAAAATTCCTTTGAACTCTATGCTCTGGCGTCTTTCATTACAATTTTCTCTGGGAAATATGTGGTTGAAATTGCCATCTAGTTCAAGTTTATGTTTAAGTGCAAAACACAGCTAGTACGTGTTAGGAAAATGGGGTCCAGCCTCATGTAAGTGGGTTTGGATCAAGTAAAGGCCATGGGCCTTAATCTTTCCTTTTACATAGAGCGCTAGCTACTTAATAAAAAAGATGCGGGGTTATTTTACGGGTGTGTCAAAAACCAAGTAGAAAAAAAAGCCAAAAAAATAGAGAGAAAAAGGAGAAGGGAGAGTTGGTTGAATAGAAATCGATCTGTGGTCCGATTGAGTTGAAACCTTGTCAAGAGGTTTAAGATTCAGAGTTTTACATTCTGAACAGTGAAGATCGAGTTTGAAGCTCTCTAGCAACAAATCCAAGGTGTATTTGTTGAGTCACTTATTTGGTGAGATTTCTCCAATTGTTTCTCTAGTTGTTGATTAACTCTAGTTTTAGCTAGAGAAAAAATTTGTATACCTATTATTTGATAGTGAAGATTTTTTTGGTGGTCCGTGGTTTTTTTTTCCTTCTACACTGAAAGGTTTTCCACGTAAATCTTGCTGTGCTTTATTTTTCTTACATTTTTTATTATTGATTGTTGTCTATTACTTTTGTATTGTTGTGATTATTGCTTCAGGCACAACAAGTGGTATCAGAGCGAGGGTTATTTTAAGACATCAATACAAAAGCAACCCAAGATAGAAGTAAATTCTATTTGAGATCATGAAAGGTGATATAGGTTTCATGATAAAATTGACAGCATCAAATTATTCAATTTGAAAGCCTATAATAAAGGATCATCTATACTGCAAAGATTTATATAAGCCAGTATTGGGTGATTCGACTAAACCAACAGATATGAAAGATGAAAGCTGAAAGAAGCTAGGTAGAAAGATGCTGGCTATAATCAAAAAATAGGTTGATATCAGCATGTTCCATCATGTAACGCAACAGTCAGATGCTCACATTGTTTGAAAAAAATTGGTAGCATTGTATTAGAGAAAAATAGGTATGAATAAAGTTATGCCTGTTAAAAAGCTTGCAACTTTACAGTATAGGAATGGATGATCTGTTACAGAGCACTTGAGTGATTTTCAAGATATATTTAATCGGATGACTACTATGGAGCTTAAGATGGATGATGAAATGAAGGCGTTATTTTTTTTTTGTTCATTGCCAAACAGCTGGAATACTCTAGTTATGACTGTTCTTAATTCAGCTCCTGATTATAAGGTGACATTGGAGATAGTAAAAGACAGTATGCTTAATAAAAAAATAAGGTGAAAAGATGTAGACCTTGGGAATCAAGCTCTGGTCACAGAGAATAGGGGTAAAAACATCGACAAAGGTCAAGACTCAAAAGGTTGTGGTAAGTCTAAACATAGATCCAAGTCTAAAGGTAGAGTGAAGTGTTTCTATTGTGGTAAGGCAGGTCATATAAAACAAAATTGTAAAATCTTGAAACAAGAGCAAAAAAATGAGAAAGATAAGAGTTCAGATGATGGCAATGTTGCAGTAGTGAATTCAGATAATGATTCAGTTACTTTGATTTGTACACATGGTGATTGTAATCATGTTAGTGATCCCGACATTGAGTGGTAGTTGACACAAGAGTGACATATCATTATTTTCTTAAGAGAGAATTGTTTACAACTTACAAAGTAGGAGACTTTAGTTGTACCAAAATGAGAAACAAGAATATGTCACAGATTATTGGGATTGGTGATATTGTTGTACAAACTAGTACAAGCTGCATGTTGACTTTGAGAGATGTCAGACACATTCCAGATATGAGAATAAACTTGCTTGCTATTAATATCCTTGATAAGAAAGGATATGAAAGCCGACAAAAGAATGAACAGTGAAAGTTTCTCAAAGGATCTATGGTAGTTGCAAGGGGAAAACTATGCTACACAATGTATAAGACATAGATGTAATTGAACGGTAACCAGGTAAATGCCATTGAAAATGATGCTTCAGCAAACTTGTGGCACAGAAGGCTGGCACACTTGAGTGAAAAAGGGTTACAGGTTTTGATAAGACAATCTTTTATTCCCTTGACCAATGGTATGTCTCTCAATTCATGTGATTATTGTTTGTTTAGTAAGCATCATAGAGTTTCTTTTCGTAAAAGTTCTCAAAGAAAAAAAATAGATTGGAATTAATTTATTCTGGCGTATGTGGCCCCATTGAGGTTGAGTCATTAGGTGGTAGTAGATATTTTATTACTTTTATTGATGATGCTTCACGTAAGACTTGAGTGTATATGTTGAAATACAAAAGTCAGGTGCTGCAGTATTTTTAAAAATTTTATGCCATGATTGAAAAGATGACAGGGTTACCCTTGAAGTGTATTCGAACTGATAATGGTGGGGAATATACATCTAAAGGCTTTGAAGAGTATTGTTCAAAGCATGGGATCAGGCATAAGATATAGAACCTGAAACATCGCAGTATAATGGTATAGCTGAAAGAATGAATCATACCATTGTGAAAAAAGTCAGATGTATGTTGAGGATAGTAAAATTACCAAAGCCATTCTGAGGTAAAGCAGTCAACATGGCTTATTATTTACTTAACAAATCACCATCAATTTTTTTGGGCTTTGACATTCCAGAAAGAGTATGGACAAGAAAAGATACTTCATACTCTCACTTAAAACTTTTTAAGTGTAAAGCATTCATACATGTGTCGAAAGAGCAGAGATCAAAGCTTGACAGTAAAGTCATACAGTGTGTGTTTGTAGGATATGGTGATAAGGAATTTAGTTACAGGGTATGGGATCCAGTAAAGAAAAAGACAGTCAGAAGTAGAAATGTGATCTTTCATGAAAAAAAAACCATAGCAGACCTTGAAAAAAATGAAAAGACTACACGGGTTACTGTTGAGTATGATGTTTCAATATTGACAGAGATTTCATAGGAAAGAGCCACAGATGGTGGAAATGAGCAAGAAACAGAACTTAAAAATATGAATGAACCAGCCACAGATGGTGGAAATGAGTAAGAAACAGAACTTGAAAATATGAATGACCAGCCACAGTTGGTGATAAGCCAGATGTAATTAGTTTTGAGTAGGGGGAGCAATCTTCTCTACCTGAGAGTGTTGAGCAGGGGGAGCTACCTTTGGCATCAAGTGATGTAGAGTCTCAACCCAAGAGATCTACTAGAGAGCGTAAGTCATTTACCAGGTATTCAAGTTTAGATTTTATTTTAGTTACCAGTAAAGAGGACCCAAAAAGTTTCCAAGATGTGTAAGCTACTCCGGATAGAGAGCACTGGTTAAAAGCAATGAAAGAAGAGATAGAGTCATTGCGAAAGAATGGTACTTATGATCTTATTAAACTTCCAATAGGGAAAAGGCCATTAAAGAATAAATGAGTGTTCAAGTTGAAAAAAGATGGTGACAAACTAGTGAAGTACAAAGCTCGATTGGTAGTAAAAGGTTTTTCTCAAAAATCAGGCATCGATTTTGATAAAATTTTTGCTCCAATTGTAAGGATGAGTTCTATTCAAGTGGTACTGAGATTAGCAGCTAGTTTGAATCTTGAGTTTAAGCAACTTGATGTTAAAACTGCATTTTTACATAGTGATTTACAGAATGACATTTATATGAATCAGCCTGAGGGTTTTGAAGTGAAAGGGAAAGAGCACTTAGTTTACAAATTGAAGAAAAACTTGTATGGCTTAAAACAAGCTCCGCGACAGTGGTACAAGAAGTTTGATTCTTTTATGGTGAGTCATAGCTATAAAAGAACAGTAACGGATTCTTGTGTGTATGTTAAACAATTCCCTAATGGTAACTTCATTATCCTATTATTATATGTTGATGATATGTTGATTGTAGAACAAGATGCTAGTATAGTTTACAGGTTGAAAAAACAATTGTCTAAGTATTTTTATATAAAGGATTTAGGTCCAGCAAAGCAGATTCTTGGTATGGACATTATCCGAGATAGAAAAGCTGTGGTTGTCATAGGGAAAGTATGTTGAACGAGTGCTTGGTAGATTCAACATGCAATATGCTAAATTAGTTAGCAGTCCACTTGCCAACCATTTTTATCTAAGTAAGAAATCTTGTCTAGTGTCTAAGGAAGGGCAGCTAACTATGTCTAGTATTCTTTATTCTTCTGCAGTTGATTCTTTAATGTATCTTATGATTTGTACAAGGCCTAACATTGCTCATGCAGTTGATGTAGTGAGCAGATTTCTTTCTAATCCGAGAAAGGTTCACTAGGAAACAGTGAAATGGATTTTTAGATATTTGAAGGGTACCTCAAAAATGTGCTTGACTTATGGAGTTTTACAACTAGTTTTAGAAAGGTTTACTGATGTTGACATGGCAGGCGATCTTGATGGTAGGAAATCTACTTCAGGGTATTTGTTCACTTTTATAGGAGGAGCTGTATCTTGACAATCTAAGTTACAGAAGTATGTTGCTTAATCAACTATAGAGGCTGAGTATATTACAGCAATCGAAGCATGTAAAGAAATGCTTTGGATGAAACGTTTTCTTCTTGAATTAAGGTTGAATCAGAAAGAGTATGCGGTATTTTGTGATAGCCAAAGTGCTTTAGATTTGAGTAAGAATACCATGTACTATGCTAGAACAAAGCACATTGATCTTAGATATCATTGGTTACGTTCAGTGATTGAAAAACAATAGATGCTATTGAAGAAAGTCCATACTGATAAGAATGTAACAGATATGTTAACTAAGATACTTTCCAGGAAAAAGCTTGAGCTTTGCAATAACTTAGCCGGAATGAGTTCCCTGGCCAAGGTAAGTTTCAAATAAAACTGCTATGGTGATGAATCTCCTCCTAATGGGGCTAGAGGTGAAGATTGTTAGAAAAATGGGGTCCAACCTCATGTAAGTGGTTTTGGACCAAGTAAAGGCCATGAGCCTTGATCTTTCATTTACACAGAGCCCTAACTACTTAATAAAAAAGAGGTGGGGTTGTTTTAAGGGTGTGTCGAAAACCAAGTAGAAAAAGAAGAAAAGCCAGAAAAAGTAGAAAGAAAAAGGAAAAGGGAGAGTTGGTTGAACGAAAGTCGATCCGTGATCCGATTGAGTTAGAACCTTGTCAAAAAGTTTATGATTCAAAGTTTTACATTCTAAATGGTGAAGATTGGGTTTGAAGCTTTATAGGAACAAATTCATGGTGTATTTGTTGAGTCACTTATTTGGTGAGATTTCTCCAATTGTTTCTCTAGTTGTTGATTAGCTCTAGTTTTAGCTAGAGAAGAACTTTGTATACCTATTATTTGATAGTAAAGATTTTTCTGGTGGTCCGTGATTTTTTTGTTCCCTCTACACTTGAGGGTTTTTCACATAAATTTTGGTGTGCTTTATTTTTTCTGTGTTTTTTATTATTGATTGTTGTCTATTGATTCTGTATTATTATGATTATTGCTTTAGATGCAACAGTACGAGCCCCACTTGTATGAAGCAGGAGCTTTGATTCGAGATTAGGGAGGAAAGCTTGTAATTGTAGCATTGGGGGTGGTTCTCCAATGATTGATGAATGTTAATTAGATGGTCCCTCCTTTACACTTGTATTTAACCCAGTGGCTCTTTCTAGCTGTAAAGGTTCTGAAAGGCCTTCAACACTCATCTTACATATAGCTTTTTTCCGTTGGTGGCCTTTCCTCGCATGCCAAATTCCACTGATAAATAGTTTTAGAGAACCAGAAACCTCTCCATGGGGAAAGAATAAAAGCTTTCCAAGAGCCCTAAATTTAATTTCTAGGTTTGCGTAACTATCAAAACTTGACTTGATCGACTAACATGATTCCAAATGCTAAGGCTACTAATATCAGGCAGCCATGAAGTCACTGTCAACATTCAATAAAGACTTGGTGTATTTATGTGCACATGTAATAAAAGGGACAGCTTTGTAGCAACACAAACAATGACTACGCAACGTAGTTTGGAGGTTTCTCAGACATTAATGCTCATTATCAACAAATTGTTTCTTGGCGTTCCCCGCAGATCCTTCCACACCCACACTTAAGATCCCAGGCATAATTCCAAATGAAATCAAGGTAAACGAAATTGGAGCATTCGGTTTCTTGTAATGAAGATCCAATTTTCATGCGGTTTATTCTGCAATATTTAAACCTGATTATTGCGCAGGCTCCCACTGGGGACCAATCCATTGCGATGGTTTAATGGGTCCGGCTAACACTTCTACCTCTCAACACACAACTATAAAGCCTTGTAATCTTTTGGCATTCCAAGAAATGACCTCCTCTTGATAAATGTGGGAATTTAGGGAAAAAAAAACTACAAATAACAATAAAGAAAAAAAATATGCATATCACAGTATTGACAAGCAATTCCATCCACATGAATTAACTTCCAAGGACAAAGTCCAATCAGCAATTCATGTTTTACGCGTGAAATAAAATAGGAGTAGCTTTGCTTGGTATTGTGAATAGAAAATTGGAAAATTGGAAAATGAAAGAAAAAAAAAATGAAAACATTGAAAATAGATTTTTTCTTTTTATTAGTGTAGTAGGTTGGAAAGATGAAAAAAATAAAGAGAATATATATTTTTTTCATCAATTGCTTTATAAAATAAAAAATAAAAAATTATATAATTTTATCACTCTTTTAAAACTAGAATAAAAAGGAAAATTCTAAAAATATGGATAATTTTGTAAATATGTTACGTTTACACACATCTCTCATTTTCTTTTTTTTTTTCACAATTTAAAATAATTTGTATTTGTAAATAAATGCGAAAAAAATAATCTTTCATATTTTTTTTCTTCTCACTTTTTTTACTTATCAAATACATTAAAATTTATTTTATTTCCACTTTTATACCACCCTCTATCTATTCTTACACTTTTTCACTCTACCAAAGACATTCATAAAATATATTTTTCTATCATTTAATTAATCACTCAATTTAACATGGTATGAAATTTTTTGAATGTGAATTTAAAAAAACGTAATCTTTGTATTCTGTTATCCAATATCTTGTTGCTTATTGAATTGTACGTTCAATTTTATATTTCTTTTAAATTTAAATTCACGTACAAAATTTTTAATTATTCATCCTTAAAAATTATTAAAATTTAAATATAATAATGAATAGTTTTTATAAATGTAAAGTTTTAAGATAATAGACTATTCAATTTAACATCAGATGTGGTTATAATATTTGAAAACTATTATTAACTATGTAAAAGCCATATTAAGTCCAGGGTTTCGCCGTATCTAACCTCACCAGATGATTAAAAGCTACTGAATTAGTTAAGAGATAATGATTAGAACAACTGAGATCAAAAGCTGTCATCGACAGATAGTTTTTTTACGATTTCACCGCCACAAATTATGTAGCCCAGCAGCAGCTGCTGTTAGTATCTCCAGTCCAAGTCAAATTTATTTAATTAATTTTTTCATAGTTAAAAGCAAACACCAGCCACCTACGAAGCAAAGCAACCGCATGTAGCTTGATGCCACATAGCCAAAAGGTGGAAAGAGGACTCGTTGATTCAACAAAGATCCAAACAACTGGCCACGTGTGATGACAGGGCAATAGTTATCGGTCCCAATTCCTACTTTGGACATTGCCTAAGCTACTATGACATCTGGGTCCCCTTTGGATGCCACGGATTTAGTATGATCTCTCTGCTGTCTTAGCTTCATTTACACAATCACCCATTACTAATCATTCACTAATTTTTTTATTTGGTGGATAAAAATATTATAAAAGAAAGTATGTATCACATTATTTGGCGTATAAAAAAAATAAAAAATACAGGAAATACACACAAATCGGACGCCAAAGGGAGGGAATATGTGATTGCTACCAAAGTGCCCAAGAAAACAGTGTGGGAAGCTAGCTCACAAGTCTTCCGCCGCTGTCACCAAAGCACAAAACCACCAAAACAACAAAAATTTAGCGGTCATCCAAAACACTAAAATTAGTTCTCCAGCCGGTCCCTTTTGGCCATCATTGAAAATGGACAACCAACTGGCAAAAAGCATCACATGCCCTTTCCACTTCCTTGCTCATTGCACTCCACCTACAACAATATAAATTCGGCCGATTCATTTCTGAATTTTCGTCTCCCTTAATTTCAATTCGGTGTAAATGCGGTGCTGTATAGTATCATTATGAAAAATATATATATATACAAGTCTGCACATACTCATATGCATAAAGTTATGACCCTACCTAAATCACTGCACCACATTTCGAAAAATGGTCCTACCACTACTACTGTTTATCAAAAAGAAAATCTGTGTGATCCGACCGTCCTAATATTTTGATCCCCGATAACTTCGCACAAAGGCATTTAAAAGAGCAAAGAACGAGAAGGCAAAGCCCATGTTAATATTATTAGGAAGAATAAGAAACTAACAAAGAACCGAACAAGTAGGCGGACACCAACCAGAACGCCATTAATTAATCTAATTTATGTTCTTGCCAGTTGCTTGAAATTAAAAAAAAAAAGAAAGTACAAGTTGGTCATTTTAATATTTTATTTTTGCGTGGACTGCTTCCTCCACGGAAAGGATATAACTCTATTTCTGTTTGGACTTAGAACGCAACTGAAACTGTAAAACCACATGGCTAAATCTAAAGCTCAGTTCTATGTAACACTCTGGAAAGCAGTTTATGCTACTGTAGCAAATTGAATATCTACTTTCTTTTTCTTTTTTAAATTTTTGATAGAATATAAATGGACTCAGAAATTAGTTAAATAAAATAAAAGTGAAGAAAAATATTGATTAAGTCATCATCATGCTAAAAAAGAAGATGCAAAATAATGAAGAGAAAATGGAAAAAATGAAAAATAAAAGTAAGTGACAAAAATATCAATCCTGACAGGGAATTTACCGGTGACTATCCCTGGTTTGATTTCAATGCGAGCGTCCATTCAAGTCATAAGGAGCCCATAATGCGTCGAGTGGACACGGCCGTTTGGAATCCAGCCTAAGCCATGGCTTACCGCTCCCTGACCAATGCAAAAGGCTAACCGGACCCGGATGTAAGTCTCGACAACTTCCCCACACATTGTCCCCACCTAATCCATGCTGGTTCCATCTGTGCTCGATGGGTGCCACAAGTCCCGCAAAAACCAACAAGAACGGCGGCAACGAACCAAGCTCGTAGATCCGGTCACTTTTCTGGATCTCCATCCATCTTTCGATCCGCTTCGTGTACCCGACCCGCCTCCATATCACCAGATCTATCACCATCACACCCGAGTTAAAATAGCATGGTTTCCTCCCTTTGAAAGCCCCCGAAAACCGTTCGTCCGACCAGAAACCGGCCGTAAAATATTTAGTGAAGTTGGCGTGGCAATATTCCGGTGCCCCGATTGTTCGTGAACCCAGGTTGGTACTCCACAGCTTAGAGATATCATCAACAACGACTAGATCAGAGTCCAAATAAATCACTCTCCGTACGCATGGCTCTAGCAGATTCGCTAAGTAATTTCGAGCATAGTTTAGCGGCTGTTCAAGCGCTTGCCTAACAGAAGATGATATCAAGTTCCGTACAATCTCAGGATCGAAATAATAAACCTTGAACTTCAATTGAGGGAACGTGGACCGAACTAGGGTTTCCAGATTGGTCTCCGAGACGAGGAAATGGAAGAAAATGTTCTCCGGACACAATGAATGATGGAGAATGGAGTGGACGGCGGCGATTGAGCCCCGGAGGTACTCAACATCGAGAGTGACAGCCACGTGAACTAAAGAAGGATTGCAAACGCCAGTGATTTTGTGGTCAGTGAAGCCACATTCGTCGGCATTGCGAAATTCAGAGGCTTTTCGAAAAGATAATCGGTCCTCCAGTGAGGGTGGTGATGTGGACACCTGATATGACGGTAACCGGAGGTAGCTGTCGAGGTGAGAGGGTCTAATGGCTTCAGCTGGAGGAAACGACTGGAGTGAAGGGAAGAGTACAATCATCACCATTGCAGCTGAAAAGAACCCTGAGAATCGCATTATCCAAAGCATTTTAATCCCGTAAATCCCTATCCTCTTCTTTTTTTTGAGATTTGAAAGCGAAACGATCCGCTAAGATTATAGAGAGGGACGATCAGAGGAACGATAGGGTTTCTTTTAGGTCCGCCAGAAATCAAAAGGCAAATTGAATAAATATGGAGTAAGAAGCGAAGTTCAGAATCGATTTTTTATTTTTTCTCTGTGACAAATAGGAATTTACCGTGGGAAAGAAGCAACCTTCGCTAGGGAAAAAAATAATAGAAAGAATAGGTGGAAAATGAATCAGGGCGTAAAATAAGGGGGCCCGGTGCCACCGTGCACCGCCGGCGTAACGCTCTCACTTCTTCACTTCACTTCTCTCCTCTGCGTTCCCTTCTCCTTCTCTGTCTTCTTCTTTTTTTCAATGAGAAAGCTAATACGTAGCAAAGTAGAGAGCAGTTCTATATAAAAGGAGTTGATCCCTCCCAGAGTTGGGATAAGAGATGGAGAATAAAATAAAATTTTTGTTTACTTTTATTTGTCTTTATATTTGTGTTTTTCAGTATAAAAATCTAAGCCAAACACAACTACAATTTTTAGGGTATAAGAATATGAATAATTGATTGATTAAATTTAGAAATGAAAATTTTAAATTTTAAATTAAAAGATAAAAGATTTGTTACATAAATAACAGTTTAATTAAATTTGGAAATAAAAAATCTCTATTTTAAAATTAAAATATAAAAGATTTGGATTAAATAATATAAAACCGACAATGTTTGAAATGAAGAAGCAACCAGCTGTCCGTATATGAGAATTGATGTTTGTTCTCATAAACTTGCAGGTACAATTTGTACACGAATAGTTGTGGACACCACTTTCGTTTTTTTTAGTGCAAATATGATTAGGTTAAATTTTTTTTTTTAACCCAAATATGATTAGGTTAAATTCATCAATTCAGCTAATCTCCGCTTTAATCATTATATTTGTTTGTCATGCGACAGATTTAAAGGTGTAATTGAATAGAATTTTCTATAAATGTTCATAAATATACTCGATTTTTATTCGTTGATATTAGTTTATTAAGTTTAACAAATGATTTTGAATATCATTTATTCGTTCATTTATAAAATAAATTAAATAAAACCAGCTATTTGTTTATTCACTTATATTCATAAATAAACTCATTTATGATTCATTTAAAACTCATTTGTTTATTATTCGTTTATTATTCATTTGTTGTTCATTTATAAAAATATTGATAAAATTATATTTTTATCCTTTACCCTAATCTTATTTTAAGGTTTGTTTATATTTGTTTGGGTTTGTTTATGTTCATTTAGGATTTATTTGTTTAAATTTGTTTGATTATGATTTGTTTATTTTTCATGAATGTGTTCATTTATCTATGTTCGTGAATATGTTCGTTTAATGTTCACGAAAGAGTTCGTTTAAGTTAATTAAACGAACACAAATTGAACATGAACAACATATTATTTAAATGAATGAACATGAATGAATAGAGTAATTTTCTTAATAAACATGAATCGAAAACAAACACCTTTAAAAATAACAAACACAAACATATGTTCGTTCGTTCATGTTCAGTTCATTTATAATCCTAGGCGAAGTAAGATTGGAACTCACCAATATCTTTCACTTTATAACCCAATTGGCTCATGGTTTTACTCCCAATTGGTCCTAATTGGTTTATGGTCGTATTTTTGTTTCATGGACTTACTCTTTGATACTTAATGTGTTTTGTTTTGAAATGATCATATTAAAAAAAAATTTAATGATCAAATACACTACGCAAAATTTTTTTGTAACTTAGACTTGCTTTTAGGGTAAAAAATGAAATTTTTACAAAAAAATACAAAATTTGTCTTAATGTCGTTTATCCTATTTTGTATGAATTGATTAAGAGACATGTAAATTAGAAGATTAACAATAAAATATGTTTAGTAATTTAAATTCAATGCTAATAATTATGATGACAGAAAAGAAATTTTTGGTATAAAATGTATATAGGGTTTGATGTGGGATTGATGTAGTGATATTAAGAGGTTACGAAATATAGATTAGTCTTCTCAAACATGCTATTGTCACAAGTCAAGTTTCAAACTCTAAGCTTGTTCAGTTCCTGAATTCGAAGATTGACTCTTTCAATATCTAAATTGTACAACTCGAGTTTCAAACTCTAGGCTTATGCAATTCCTAAATTCAGAAATTAACTTTTTCAATATCAAAAATCAACCTTTACTCAACAAAATGCTCAAATACTCAATAAATTCAAAGATTGACTCTTTTGATGTCCAAAATCAATCATTACTCGGATTCAAAAAAAATACTCAAGAGACTCAAGCATCAACCTTTACTAAGATAAGATGTTTAAGTATTGAAGCTCTAGGTTTTACCTTTGCTAGCTCTAGGTCCTAGCTTTACTGCACATTAGGCATTTAATAAAAAGTTAGTTTTGTTGCAAACAAAGTATTTAATAGAAAGCTAGAAAAAAGAAAAGATATAAAGCAAAAGTACATTTATAAGTATATTTATATTACTTGATGATTGCTATGTATATGTACAAATGAAGTAAATGCACCATCTATTTATAATTGAAGTTTCTTTACATTAATAGTTGATATTAAATCGAATGAATGACTATCTTAGAGTCTAAGATTACATAAGAGTCTTAAGTTTACATGGATTGGTGCATTAGAGGTTTTGACACAAATGATGCTCTACAAGATCTAAAAGGTTCAAGGCCTATCTGTTGTAATACCCACACTAGGACTTTCTAAAAGCTTTCAAACCTGAGCACCTTGCTTAGGCTTTTAAATTCTTTTTCCCATCACACTCCTATTTTTAATGCCTACTCGCATGTCCTGGGACCTAATCCTATGTCTTAGGCCTTCGATTCACATTTGGGCTTGATTTCTTTTACTTTCCATCTTAGTCTCACTTCTACAAGCACTTTCTCTAGTCTCGAATTGTTTTATGTTCCTTTGATATCTCTTTGGCCTAAGGGTTCAAAAAGCTCCTAAACAAAAATTGAATAATCAATTAAGCCCCTAAATTTTTTATTATAATCAATAAAGCCCTTATTCTTTTATTTTCAATTAAATAAGGCCTAAATTGGATGGAAACTATTTAAGCTATTAAGTTAAATCACACGTCACGTTTAATAAATGCGTGGCACTTAACCTGGCCAATTTTATTCTAATGTCGCATATAATGTGGAAACCATGGCTCTGGGCTATATTGTTTCCACCATTTTTATACACTTGGCATTTTATGATTGGTTTTTAAGGTTTATTTGTAATATTTGGAAATGGAAAAGCAAACAAATTGAAAAAATTGCAAAAACCCCTTTTGAAATCCCTAATATTTAGAGAAAAAAAGGTCTTTAATCTGTTTCTCTTTTAAAATCCCTAATCCTTTCTCAAATATTAAACTTCCTAAAATCAATTAAGCCAAATCAAAATCAAACACTTACACTTTAAAACAAAATCAAAACCTTAAACCCTTTAAGCCAAATCTTGAAAGTTGAAAGTGCAATTCTTGAAACCCTAAAGCCAAATCTCGAAAACTATCTATTTTTGAAAATTTTGGTTTTCTGTCTCAACTTAAGTGACAAGTTGACTAAGCTAAATCTAGAAAGGTTGTGAGGTATGTTCTTTTCTAAATCATCTTTGATTTGATATTCCTTTGAATAGAAAAGTCTTTATATGGTTAAAGTTACTTTATGAAAGTTAAAAATGACAGTATTGTGGTTTTATTTGTGCTTGTTTGTTTGTATGTCATATTAGGGTTTGGGGTATACTTTTTTGAAATAGGTCCCAAAACATGATAAAATGTTATTGTGTTTACTTAATATATTTAGTGTTTGTTTACTTATTCATTATTCAATGTTTTCTGTTTATGCAGGATAAAGTTTTTTGCTTATGCGTGATAAAGTTTTCTATTTTACATGATTTTTTTATTAATATTTTATTATATTACAAAGAACTATCATATGGTGAAGACTTACCATCCTAAGCATAGATGTTTTAGAAGCAACATCAATTGTTTATTGTCTACCAAGGACATACAAAAGAGGTTTAAGATAGAATTATAGAGCAACCTATTATGAAAGTTGTATATTTGATGGATTTGTGTAAAAAAGAGTTAGGTGTTTATGCAAATTATAATATGTGTCAAAAAGTAAATAAAGTAGTGTTAAAGAAGAAAAATAGGGCTTATGTAGATGAGTATACCAATTTATGGGAATATACTAAAGATTTATGGATAATAATCCTAATAGTATAGTTTTAATATAAGTCCGTAAAGAAGATGAAGGGAAGACTATGTTTTTCAGAATGTATGTATGCTTAAGAGCTATTAAAAAAAATGAAAAGATGGATGTAGACCCATAATAGGTGTTGATGAATGCTTCTTAAAAACCATATATAAGGGAGAGCTATTAATGGTTACAGAGATACAAATAATTAGATCATCCTAATTGCTTGGACAATGGTTGAGGTAGAAAACAAAGCATCCTGGAGATGGTTTTTAAACAAATTGATGGTTAATTTAGACCATGTGGATGGTGAAAGCTTAACACTAATTTCATATATGCAAAACATATGTGATTATCTTTATTTTTGGGTTTGTTATGTGTAAACTATATGGTTTAAAGTTTGATAATATCATATTTGTTGTAAAAATTGATACCAATGGTTAGTGAAGTCACTTTAATGGCAGAGCATAAAATGTGTGCTCGGTACATTTATGCCAAATGGTAGAAAAAATGAAAGAGTAAAAATAGAAAGATCTAGCTTTGGAATACTGTGAGGGCTACATATGTTACAGACTTTGATGATTAGCTAAAGAAATTGAAAGGCATAGGATTAAGATTTGCTAATGATGCTTTGGAAGTTCTTATGCAACATTAGTCTAAAGTATATTTTAAAACTATTTCCAAATGTGATATAGTGGATAACAAATTTTCTTAGGCTTTTAATGGTTGGATAATTGATACAAGATGTAATTATATTATTAGTATGTTAAGGAAATTAAAGTCATGGTGATGAAAAGGATGTATGTGAAAAGACTTGGGAACAAAATTGGCCAATCAACATATCACTAAATGCATTGGTGAAATTAGAGAAAAATATGGATCTGTTAACTTATTACAAACCAGAATCAAATGGTGATGGTGGATTTGAGATACTTCAAGGTATTGATCGACGTATAATAAGCTTAAAAAAGTTGAAATGCACATATTAGGCATAGGTTCTTTGTGGAATTCCTTAATCTTATACTATTTATGCTATGTATCATGATAAGAAAAAGCCAAAACATTATGTTTTTGACTGGTACAATAAAGATAGGTATCTTGCTTCTTACAACCATGTGTTACTACTAATGAAGGTGAAAAAATTTTGGTGACAAGATACAGCTCAATTATATCCTCCATATTTTAGAGTCATGCCTGGTAAACCTAAAAATAAAATAACCAAAAACAAGAATGAGCCAAAAAAAAAAAAATGAAAAGTGGTAAGTATACCAAAATATGCATGATTATGAAGTGTACTTTATGTGTTCGAATCGGACACAAAAAGTAAAGTTATCCAAAAAAAAGAATAATCAACTTCTTACAACGGTTAAAGTTACTTCATTCTTTTATTGTAATGTCTAATAATGAGTATTTTAGGTTTAACTTAAAAGAATTTTATATCTTGTTAATTTTAGCAAACATCACCAATCTATGAAGTGGTGAATGCACAAGCATCACAAACACATTCAAGATAAGAAAAAGTGTAATTATGCACAATCATCCCTGTACTTTGAATGTGTTTTAGTTCATTTTGTTTAGGTTTAGAAAATTTTGTGTTACTTACAAATTATAGTCTTGCTTTATGGTCATGGTCAATTAAACACAATAACTGGTGTTAATATTCAATTAACCAAGGTCGAGGAAAAAGGAAAGAAAAAGTTACAACAGTGTACTGCTCAAATAGTTTTAGTCAATAAAGGAAAAGAGAAGATTGCTTCTGATGGTCTTCAAACTAGTTTCAAAAATTAGCAAATTGGATAAAAAAGAAAGCTAATGGAAGGGATTGGACTATATACCAATCTAGAAATTGGTGAACAAGTTTGGAATGTAAGTAAACATGCATCACTGATCATAATCCTTATAATTAATTTCAAGCCTTTTAATCAAACCAATTCTTTTATGGCTAGCCTGGTTGAGAAAGTGAAAGGACTGTAACATAAAAAAAATGAATTGGAGCTCAAGATCATGTTACATTTGATCATACTTGGAAAGGGGAGGGCTTGAAATGAAAAGGAAAGAAAGCTATGACCACAAGGTAATTACAACAACAAAAGGATATTTACCTAAAGAAAAATAGGAAGAGGCCACCAAAGAATCCAGTTGGGACACGATCATCTCAAACTGGTTCAATAACTAAACCAATTTGGAAAGTTTAAAATTTTGATAGTTCTTTGTGTTATCTATATATGACAAGTAAGCCAACTAAAGGCTCTTGATAGTTCTTTTTATGTTAGCTATATATGACAAGGGTTTCTACTAAAGGCTATTCATAGTTAGTTCTTTTTTAAATATGGCTTTTCATGTTATTTTTTATAGTTTGTTCTTTTTGAAATATAGTTTTTGATAGCTACAAGATTCATTTTTATAGTTGGTTTATGATGAAGGACCATTTGGATTAGTTTTGTAATGCGAACATTTTGTTCCCAATAATGGACCATTTGGATAGCAATATAATGTGAACATTTTGTTTCTTATAATGGACCATTTGGATAGCAATGTAATGTGAAATTTCTTATAATGGACCATTTGGATAGCAATGTAATGTGAACATTTTGTTCCTTCTAATGGGCCATTTGGATAGCAATGTAATGTAAACATTTTTTCTTTGTAATGGACCATTTGGAATTGGTTGTTTAGTCAAATGGATTTTTTTTTTACCAATACAGGCAAATTCATATCAATATATGAAATTCGTATATTGAATCTAGATAATTCATTTCAAACTAAGAATTTCATAAACATAAATTCATAAGTTCATATCAACCAACTACGTTCATAAAGAGACATCATATTCAAATATGGTTTTACAACCTTTTCCTTTAACAGAAATTCATAATTCAAGTTACATCGTAACATAACTTGCAAAAACTAAGATAGAAAATATCCAAGAAATTAACATCCCAACAAGAAACATATTTTTTTCCTTCTCAATTGATTTGTCCTTTCCATTGCCAAATTCATCTTCTTTGTCATTAGTTTGGTTTTTGACTTCAACTCTTCAATCAAGCTTTCTTCATCAATTTCATTTTTCAATCAAGCTTTCTTCTCTTTAACTCATCATTTTCCTTTTTTAACTCATATATAAGAGATTTGGCCCTTTCACTAAATTGGTCATCATGCCACCTAAAAAACCCACAATCAGCAACCTTATAATTAGGACAACTGCAAAACTTTCTAACAATATTCATCATTTTCCATGTTGTCCACCTTGAGCATTTCAATTTGCAATGATAGAAGATTGGTTCTCCTTCATACTCCCACTCCAAATGTGTATGCACATTACTTCGACTAGTTACAGATGACAAGGATGATAAAGACATTAGTTGCAAATTTTGAATTGTAGAAAGATGAGGATGTAGAAAGATGAAGATGAAGATAGAGCGATAAAACTACAAAAAGATTAAGATGAAAATAGAGTAAGAAAATATAAGGATATAAAGAAAATATCATAGGAGAAAGAGGATACAGTTAAAGATGAATGATGATGATGCAGAGGGAAGAAAAATGAATTTTCATTTTGGGTTTAGAGATTTCAATTTTCAATTTTTTTACTTTTATCTTACTACTAATCATAAAATGCCACGTGTAAAAAAATGGTGGGAAAAATCCAGCTAAGAGCCATGGTTTCCATGTCATGTGCCACGAGGGAATAAAATTGGCCACATCATATGCCATGTGTAATTCAACTTAATAGTTTAAAAATTTTTATCTAATTTAAGGCTTATTTGATTGAAAATAAAAGCATAAAAGTTTTATTGATTGCAATAAAAAGTTAGGGGTTTAATTGAATATTTAATTTTTGTTTAGGGACTTTTTAAACCCTTAAGCCTATTTTTTTCTATTAGAATTAATGGCAATCATTTACACTTTATTGCTAGTGTATATCAATTACAATTATTGCAATGCAATTAATCATTTATAATTTGACATTATGTAAGTCCATAAAAAAAATTATATAGAGCTCACACTTTTAAGTGATAGACTTTTTCATAATTTTTTGTTGTAATTAGTTAGTCACAAGATTGTAATAAAAAGAATTGTAAATTAAATAATATATTGCTTTGTTTGTGTAATACATAATATGTGGTAGAATAGTTTCAGTTTCCCCAAAGAATTTGCCTTCAATAACCAATAAGAAATTGGTTAAGAAAAACAATAACTCATAATACTATTTTTCTTTTTGTCATTAAGGATTAAAAAGAATAAGGAAAAGTATATAATGAAATTTTTAAATGTTCTTGTTTCCTTATATCTTACGTAACCATATACTATTGAAATTTTAAAATTTTATTTTCAAGGTGCAAAATTATTTTAATTTTATAACAAATCTATTTATTTATATATTGATTTTTAATTGATTTGTAATTTTGATTTAACTAATTAATTTTTTATACAAAAAGTAATATTTGATAATAATTAAAAAAATTTATACTTTTAATTTTATAAAAACAAAATCTTCTAATTTTATTTATATAATTTAAAAATCTCACTAATAATATATAAAATAATTTATTAGTAGTTTATTTGTTTGTTACTTGCAAAAAAATTACAAACTTACTATATAATAATTTTATAACTAATTAGATTATTTCATTTTAAACAAACTTGTTATATTATTTTTAAGAAAAAATTATATTAATAAGTAAAATCTAATTCATCTTTTTTTGTAATGATTAAAGAAATATTTACAATTTTAGTACCATAATAACAATAAAAATTAATTACCCTACATTGGTTTGACAGTTTGTAGAAACATAATTAATTGAGATGTGACAAAGTTGATAAAAAAGTCTTTGAAACCAATCATGTGATATAACATAATCTTTCTCATTGGAAGCCTTGATTATAATGATTAATGTAGAACCCTTTTTTTTCTTGCATATCTATTTTTTTTAATCTATCCCTAAATAAAAAATCAAAATTTTTTATGAATACAAAAATGGCATTTGATTTAGAAAAAAAGTTAGATTATTCTTCGAAATCTTACTTTTTGTAATCTGATTCTTTAATTTAATTCATGGTATCTAATTTTTTACGATATGTTACGATTTTCAACAGTATCCAAATAGCCTATAATCAAAAACTTATTTTTTCCTAAAGTTTTTTAAGATTCATGGATGAAAGTAAAATTTGTTTCACTTTTAACCTTAATAATAAATTTTTTCAATCTATTTTACCCTTGAAAATCAACTTAATTACATAATAAATTCAGATCTATTCTGACATACAAAGTTACATTACTAGCTACACAATTGGGCAAAATTGCATTTCTAACCACACAATTGACACCTGACAATTAGAATTTTGAATTTTTTTATAAGTTCAAAAGTACTACATTTTAACATATGAAACAAAATTGATTGTAGAAAATAATAATAAAATAAAATTTATTTTTAATATCAATAATGTTTCTTAGTCTGAAAATATAATAATTAATAAAATATAAATTTTTTTATATAAAACTATAGTTGTTGGTAAAATCAGTATAATATAATATTTATTTTACTTTTAACTACGTTTTGTATGCAAAAAACGCAATAATTGGTAAAACTAAATTTTGGTTTATATTTCTCTATATTAATAACTACATTTCTTGTCATGAAAACATAGTTATTGATAAACTATAGTCATCGATCACTTGAAACTAATAACGTTTCTAAGATAAAAAAATGTAATCTTTGCTGAAAACATGACAAAAATATTTTTCATAATATAACAAAAATGATGTTTCTAAAATTGAAAAGTAATCTTTGTTGAAAACATAAAAAAAAAAAAAGAATTTTTAGAATTCAACAAAGATAATATTTCTAAGATAAAAAATGCAATCTTTGTCTAAAATATGATAATTCTAAGATAAAAACACAATTTTGTTGAAAATATGAAAAAAGAATATTTTTTAGAATTCAACAAAAATGACTTGTTAAGATTAAAAAAAGTCATTGTTGAAAAGACAATGTTTCTAAAATTAAAAAAATAGTTTTTGTTGAAAACATGAAAAATTATATTATTACATTTAAAATTTAAAATACATTTACTTAATATTATTACACATAAAATTTGTTCTGGGGCTTTATCCTTAAAAACTCCTGAAAATAGGGTTTACCATCCCTCTTCCAACTTTAAAG
The DNA here is from genome assembly GCF_047325235.1 of Durio zibethinus. Lineage (NCBI taxonomy): Eukaryota > Viridiplantae > Streptophyta > Magnoliopsida > Malvales > Malvaceae > Durio > Durio zibethinus. The sequence goes on along the minus strand of NC_143164.1, from coordinate 31,864,394 downwards.
TCGACCTTATCGCGAAGTTTGATTCATGAGTTTTCTCTACATAAGGACAATAACTTGTTATTCATATATCAATATTATGAATGCCACGTGTTATTAAAGACAGTATAGTAAATGACATTATTAGCTAATTTTTAATTCTCGTGAACGAAAAACAAAAATCTTACATTCTTTAAGTCAATAAAAACCTAAGAATCATACATTTTCCTTCAATATCACTTTCCTCCTAAATCATTTTCCCTCTCGAAATCTAAGATTCTACAAACCAAACACCCTTAATTGATTTATAATAAATTACTAATTTGATTTACTATAGGCACAATTAGTAAACAGGAAGAGATATAAGGCAAGACTATATGTATATTACTTAATGGTTGCTCATATACAAATGAGAGGAGTGCACCCAAAATTTATAATTGAAATTCTCTTACATCAATAATTAAGATTCAGCTAAATGAACGATTCCCTTAAAGTTCTAAATTGTGTAAGAATCATATATTTACATGGACTGATGCAATAGGGAGTTTTATAAGGGCTTTATAGGGTAGGTTTTTAGCAAGGATGGCAAGATGAACCAACCTCATTGAGTTTCAACTTGCTCATTCTTATAAGGATGGATTTCTTTATTTGAAAATTAGGTTTCAAGTCTGGTCAATGCAATTTTTCTTTTCTTTTTTTTTTTAAAGTAAGATTGGGTAAGGTGATTTTAAGCAAAATTCGTCTGACTCGATCCAAAATATTTGCCAAAATACCTTTAACATATATAATATTTTTAGGATTATAATTACTATTTTTCATATGTTTTTTCTTTCACTACCTTTCTCTTTGTTATCTCTAAAAAAATCAAACTTTTTTCTTTCAAACCCACAAATGAAATCTTGTTTTCCAATCTAATCATATGTACTACCACTTAGCTTGATAACATACTTATGGAGTCTAAGTTTTCCATTGAAGAGGATATGTCATCTACCAATTCTCAAATCTCATCCTTAATGCTCTCAAAAGAAAAAAAGTTAGAACTTCCCAGCCATGTTGCAACACTCTTATTATTAAATTGGATGGTTATTCATTTTCTTTCAACCGTCTTGCTCCTAAGCTCCATAAATTATGGCTTTTTGGTTTTTCCATCATAGACCTTGGTTCTAGTTGTTTCGTTAGTAAATTATCAAATATGAAAGATTATTTTACTACCTTTGTTGGTGGCCGTTAGTTTCTTTTCAAATGCTACCTTACAATTCAAAGATGGCAACTAAATTTTTAACCATCGAAAAATAAGTTCCAATTTTGTATGGACACAACTCACTTTTAAAATTGATGTTTACATAGGGTTTACAACTAAAAGGAAGATATGCAAGAATTTTTGGAAGTTCAAGGAGATAAACAATCATCTACATTCGAGGCAAGGTGGTGAAAAGTCAAAAAGGCTTTTTTTTTTTCGATTGAGAATCAGTTTTCAAAATTTGAACTCGAGTTGGGGTACGAATGAAAATGATGTAAAGTCAGGTCAGAGGTAAGGCAAGTAGAAATTCATTTTACCCTGACTCGTTGCCATCTTTAGTTCAAGCTTATATGTTGTAGTCCCTACATAAAAGGCCTTCTAAAAACTCTTATATCTAAGCACTTGGCTTGAGATCCTAAAGTCTTATTCTTACTATAGCTTTATCCTTGGTGCTCGCTTATATGTCTTGAGACTCAATCCTATGTCTAAGGCCTATAGTGCACATTTGAGCTTGGTTTTTTTAACTTTCTAGCTTAGTTTCACTTATACAATGACTCTCACTAGTCTTGACTAAAGTTGACAAAGTTGGCCTGAACCTAGAAATCCCTTCAAGATCGAACTTGAATTAACAAAAAAGGTTAAAAACCAAATTCAAAAAATTTGATCTAAAAGATCCAAATTCATAAAAACCCAAAATCAACACAACTCGATCCAGTCATAACCTAAATCTGTAATGATCCAAATCCAACATCAATCTGATTTGAAACCTTGAAAAACCAAACTATAACTTAGAAAACCTAAGTTATAATTATACGATTTTATTTTAATAAATAAATATTTAAATAATAAACATTTTATTAAATGTTAATTTAAAAATTTTAAAAATTTTTTATTAGATTTACAACAATTATCAATAAAGAATAAAAATAATAAAGTTAATTTTGATTTTATTATATAATAAGGCTAAAAGGTATAAAAAGCTCATGAATTATAATTAAAAAATTAACTAAGCCTTTATTTTTTTATTGTAATCAATCAATCCTTTCAATATTTATTTACATTTAATTAAGCTCATATTTGGATGAAAAGTTAACATAGCTAATTTATTTTTCATGTTAAATAAAATTTTATGTGACGTCAATAATGTTATAACATATAGATTCGTAAACTTATAGCTAGACTTGACTTTACGAGCCGCCACCAAATTTTTTTATTTAAGTGCAATTGGTCACCTAATTGAATCTATCCTCTTTTTAAAGAGAAATATCAAGCTTAACTTAGGTATCTTTAAAAAGTAAATTTTATGTCTAAGAAACCAAGACTAGATCCGAGAATACGGTTATGCGTGAAAAATGTTATAGCACCCTTACAATGCCTATCAAATGATGGTACCAGTTTGATTTCATATTATCCAAGCTTTAAAATGTGTTTGTAATATACCTAATAAATTTAATATTGAAAATTGTTCTTAAAATTACTCCAATCATTTGATAGCAATTTAAGATAATTTTCTTACCTCAAGAATATTCATGGAGACTCATGTTCCACTCTGAAGAGGCTTTGTTGTCGAATTCATTAGCATATTTTCTAAGAAATTATTTTTTTGAAATCAATCAATAAAATCCTCCAATTGTTTGGTAAGATTTTATATCAATACATACCCCTCAATCGTTTGGTGGGATTTTTTTGTTGAAAATCTTTTTATGAAAAATTTAAAAAAAAAAAAGTCATTAAATTTTTCAATAGTTTGGTAAGATTTAACAGAAATCTGAATCCTCTGATTGTTTGGTAAGATTAAAATTTTATTTTATTTTTCTTAAAATTCTTTATGAAATTCTCTAATCATTTGGTAGAATTCATAATTTTAAAAAAAAAAATCCTCCAATCATTTGGTAGAATTAAAAATTTATTATAAAAATTTATTTTAAATAAAAAAGAAAGAGAAACAACTAAGTAACATAAATAAATATACAAATAAAGAAGAAAAAATAGAATTTACCTTGTCTTTTTTTTATATTTCTCCAAAACCCTCGAAAGTTTTACTATCAAACTTTTTGTTAAATGTCTCCCTTTTATGTTTCTTCCCAACTCATTTCTTTAACACAGTACTCTCAAAAAAATTCTAATTATCTAACAAATACCAGAAAAGACTATAAAAAAACTCTTACTTTTTATTTACTCTTTTTCTCTATTTTTTTATTGTGTATATCTCTGCTCTTTTTTTCTATTCCCTTTTGTACTGAATCTGATAGGGTATTTATAGGGTTTAAATTATGAGATCCCTATACCAAAGAAAGTTTTAACTTCTTTTTAGTTTAAGCTTCAGACTTTGATTTCAATCTTAACTTTATAATCCCAAAAAAATAATCCTGGATAAACTCAACCACCCTAAACTTTCCTAATTTTTTCATTTTTTTAACATGTAAAAAAAAACAAATAGTTACAACCCCAAAAAATTGGGTTGTCTACAATTGTCTCTCTTTGCACACTTTTTGTAAAATAAAAATTATGCAAAGACATAGACAACCCACATATCTAGATAATCAATTTTGATACTTTTTTTTAAACTCTTTTAAAATAGACACTCAAACTTTTTATGTAACATAAAAGCTTTTCTAAACAAAGGCTTAACACTTTGAAATATAAAATACTTCTCTCAATAAAGGCTAAACAACTTTTAAAAATATAAAAATATGTAAAAGGATCATTTAAACAGAGGCTCAATAACTTGAAAAATAAATGCTTCTCCTAACAGAGGCACACAACTTTAAAAATAAAAGCTCTTTCATAACAGAGGCACACAACTTTAAAATTAAGGGCTCCTCATGATATAGGCACACAATTTTAAAAATAAAGGCTCCTCTTAACAAAAGTAGACAACTTTAAGATAAATATTCCTCTTAACAAAGGCACCTAACTTTAAAAATAAAGGCTCATCTTAATAGAGACACACAACTTTAAAGATAAATAAACACCCAAAGATTTTTACAATCATATCCAAAGGTCTTATAGATCGTGTTTAAAGAAATTAGTAGATTATGCCTAAAGGTTTTACAAATTGTTCATAATATTAAAAAATGCTCCTTTGAACAAAAGCTCAACAACTTAAAATTTTGAAAAATCTTTCTTGTCCATGACTAATTTTCTATAAACATCCTTTTCAAAGATTAGAATCTTACTTCATAGGTTTATTCTCAAACAAGAATTTGAAAATCTTTCATCGAAAAGTCTTCATATTTATCTTCTTCATGTGAGATCTTATAATATCCTTGTTTCCTATATTCATGCACTAGATATTCTTAAATGCAATGTATGCTATACAAATGTCAATTAATATCTTTTCAATTATAGTACACAGGTTTTCAAGCCTTTTTCTTTTGAAAGTTGACATTTTTAAGCTTAAAAAATAATACCAAATAGATTCAATTCCTAACCATCTCTCTCATTTAATGCTAGCACCCATATTCTTATAATAGAACAATATTGGCCATTGAAAGAAAAAAAAGTTACAAAGATGGGTTATTGGGGTAATAATGCCTAAAACAAACAATCAGATCATCATGATAGTATATCTTGAAGTCTTTTTGAAAACTCAACCACCTGAAGCACCTAACAACTCAAAACCCATTAGAATATGCTAGCTTTTATGTTGGTGAATTCCTAAATTCGATACTGTATCCTCTCATCTAAGTCAGCTTTTCAGATTTTCAACTTAGATAAACCCTCTTTGACTTAAATCATCCTTTTGAGTTTTTGATTTGAGTCTTTTTTTTCATTTTCATTCATTTTTTTAAGCGTAGTATTTCTTCATAGCATTAAAATTTATGGGATTGAGCAAATCATCTCCATTCATCTTCATTAATAGTAATGTCTCACCTAAAAAGGCTCTTTTCACAACATATGGCCCCTCTCAATTTGGAATCCATTTTTCTCTATTATCATGCTGGCTTAGGAGAATTTTTTTCAAAACTAACTCCCTTTCTCGAAAACAATGAGATCGGACCCTTTTATCATAAGCTCTCATCATTCTTCTTTGATATAGCTAACTATGATATAGCACTGTTAATCTCTTCTCTTTTATAAAATTTCATTATTCATAGTGCTCTCAAATCCATTTAGCCTCATCTAATCCAACTTCCTTTAAAACTCTCAAGAATGGGATTTTCACTTCCACTGACAATATGGCTTTTATCCCATAAACCAAAGAAAATGAGGTTGCCCTAGTAAAAGTATGCACTGATGTTCAATAAGCATGCAAAGCAACTAGTAACTTTTCATTCTAGTTTTTATAAGTTTTAGTCATTTTTTCAAAAATTCTTTTTATATTTTTGTTTATCACTTTAACTGTCCCATTCATCTTTAGGTGATATGGCATTGAATTATGATGTTTGATCTTGTATTGGGTGTATATTTCCTTCATCATTTTACTATTCAAATTCTTGGCATTATTTGAAATATTTTTTTTTGAAAGTCCATATCTACAAATAATTTCTTTCTTTATGAACTTACAAACCATAGATCATGTCATACTACCAAATGAAGTCACTTTCACCCATTTTGTAAAATAATCTATCATCACAAAAATAAACCTATACCCATTGGAGGTTTTCAAAGAAATAGGACCAATGATATCTATGCCCCATACAAAGAATGACCAGGGTGGTGCCAACACATGTAAAGTAGTAAGTAGAGCATGAATATTGTTAGTATAGATCTAGTACTTATGATATTTTTTAGCATACTCAATGTAGTCACTTTTCATTGTTAACCAATAATACTCAGCTCTCATAATCTATCTGGCCATTATATATCCATTTGCATGTGCTTTATTTATTCCATCATGCATTTTCTCAATAATCTTTTTCACCTTAATCACATTTAGACATCTCAATAACAATTGATCATACTTGATCATGGCTTTTTTATACAAAACATCACCATCCAAAAAAAAACTCGTAGCTAGTCTATTGATGATTTTTTTATCATTTTTAGTTGCTTGGTCTGGATATTGTTGACTCTTAATATACTGTAAGAAATCATAATACTATGGCTTTCCATCATTCTCTTCTTCTACATTAGAATAATGAGTTGGCACATCCTTAACATTATATGAATTTTCATAGCAGATCTTTCAATCTTTGCTTTTTTATTGATAAAAACATTGTATCGACCTTAACTTCTTTCTTATTTTCCTCATTTCCTAAGTTCACTAATTTAGTTATCTCATGATAAGGCTTAATTGATTTATTTTCTTACTCAATTAATCTTGTTAAGTCTGAAAGCAATACATATTCCTCAAAATCTTTGTTATCAAGTTCATAAATGTTAATCAAATTTTCAAAATTAGCCTCTTAATCATTATTATGATTATCCTCATGTTCATTAAATGACCTGAAATTGAAAACAATTGAATATGTTGACAAAATGTGTTGGGAAAATGAAAAATGAGATCGATAGAAGAAATGAATGAAAATGCATCATTCTTCATCTTTATTGAAATAATAATAGATAAATGACCCATACATAAAAGATCATCCCAATACATTTGGGCTTAAGCTATTGGGATGTACAATTATATTAAAAAAGTTTCAAGGATAATAGGCATTTTAATGGTGCTCCAATTGTTCAGCCTGTAACCCAATGGATAAAAGCAGACCCACATTTTTTGTTCATGCTCCTTTTCATTTCAAATTGCATGGATGGACAACTTAATGAATGCCTTTTCCATGCTCAATTCTAGCTCTTTTCTAAAATTTTCACCAAAATCTAGATAGATGAACCCTCCAAGCCTGAAGATATCATAGATGTGTGGAATGACCATTGACATAACTTTTAGTTTATAAACTCTAAGTTTAGCCATCCTACTTTTCTTTCTGTTTGATTACCTCTTTTTCAGTTCCTAGCCTTCTACTTCATAGCCTAAACCCAGTTTTTTATTATTATCAATTATCATTAGAGGCTCTCTTATTCCTTATAAATTTTGACCTAGCCCCATTCTAGGATACCAACCTTTATTGATGACCTGGTTTAACTCTATGTTTGTAAAACAATGTTAGTTTATCTTAGATCTTTCACCCATAAAATTAACAAGTTCAAAGGATCAATAGGAACATTTTAACACCTGTTTAGTAGCCTTCACATATGAGGCATTTATGGGCTGAGTTACTAACATATTTTATTCTCCAAACACAATGAGCAGCTAGCCTTCCATATTGAATTTAACTTTTTGGTATAGAGTAAATAGGACAGCACCTGCCATATGAATCTATGGTTTTCCCAATAAGTAGCTATAGGACAAAAAAATATCCATCACTTGAAATTTAACATTGAAAGTGCATGGCCTAATCTGTAAGGGCATTTCAATATCTCTCAAGATAACATGCCTGGTCCCATCAAAAGCACGTAAAATCATATGGCTACTCTTCATATATGACAATTCAATTTGTAGCCTTGCCTAAATTGATATAGGTATGACATTAATAGTAAAGCCATTATCAATGAAGACTTTAAATATGATATGGCTCTTGTGCTTGATATTGAAATGCAGAGCTTTAGTGCTTCTTCTTCATTATAAAGGAATCTCGTCATCACTAAAAGCTATATAGTGTGGCACCACCAAATTTCTAACTAAATGATTCATATATTTCACTGACACATTATGGGCCACATATGTTTGGTTTAATACCTTCAGCAAGGCATTTTGGTATGGCTCAAAATTCAACAATAATGATAGTAATGAAATTTAAGCTGGCATCTTATTTAGTTGTTCAACCATAGAGTACACACTATGCATCACTAGTTTCAAAAATTCACAAGCTTTTTTTTTAGTCACAAACTTTTGACATTTTTTTTAAGCATTATCTTTGATTCATTCTATTCTTCTCTTACCTTTACCTTTTCTTTCCTAGCCTTTTCTAATATCTTTAGAGTATAGCATCTTTCACTTCAAGTTATGCAACCCATACTAGTTATGTTGGTAGCATCAATCTTAGGTACAGTCTCTTTTTATCCTTGAACTACCACATCATAACCATATCTCTATGGCACAACTTTATCATCTTTGTATAACAATAGGGTAGGGACTTTAAAAGTTATTGGTTTAGGCAATAGCTTATCTACGATCGACTTTAGTTTTTTCTCACAATAGATTGTTATTAGTTTCAAAACCAATTTTAATGGTTTGTTGGTCGTAGATACATTGACATTTCTTGAAATTTTTCTCTCTACATAAAGCTCAATCTATTAAGAATCCATGAACTTTTATATCTCTTGATGAAATTGTTCACAAGTTTCAGTGGAGTAACTAGAAGCCCCACTATGGTATTTGCATTTCTTATCTGGCACACATATTCCACGATAAGTGCGTAAATCCACCAGTTGTATCATGTTAGCTTTATACAAAACATCAAACAGTTGATTGAGAAGAGTCTTGATTTTTTTTATTTTTTTCTTCACATGACGCTCTCGATCCTTACTCAAAGTATTGATATTATGATTGGACAATAGATTGCCACTAATTTTAGGTGTTGTTACTCTAGTTGTATCAATGTTAATCATTCTATCTTTAATCAGATATTACACTTTATGCTTTAAAGTGGTGCAATTCTCAATAAAATGACCAACATTTTTATAGTAGTAATCATAATGAGTTATAAAATTGTACCACTTAGGATAAGAGGGCTTGATTGGCTTCAAATGGACAAGGGCAATTAGGTGGTTATTGTAGAGTTCTCAATAAAACTCTGTATAGGCCATGGGGATAGAGTCAAAGGTAAGCTTTTCTTGAATATTTCATGGCTCTTACAAACCACCTATTGGATTAGTATAATGATTTGAAGGTCTGACTAAAGGTTAGAGGTTAGGACCATATGTATGAGTTTTATGGTCTAAAAGGTGGTTAATATGTGAGTGGGTAGGATGGCTGTAAAATTGGTTGATATACATAAGATGTGGTGTTATTTATAGTAGGTTAATAGTTGGGGTAAACTGGTGGTCGATATTGGTAGTTTTTGAACTATTGCATTTTAAAGCTCACAGTTTGAGCTTCAATCTCTTTCTTTCAAAGCTCATAGTCTTAGCTTCGGTCTCTTTCTTCTTAGATGCTTTTTTAGTGAAAGATTTTCTTTTTGTTAACTTGTCATTCTTGATGGTATTCTCAATTATTTCGCTTGAGATGACTATATCAATGAAATTCTTGATTGCATTCCCTATTATTTTTTTCATAATAAAGGATTTTAAAGTACTTACAAAAAATGTCGTAGTCTTTTTTTCAATCAAAAGTGACTAAACTTGAACACCCATATCCCTCCACCTTTGGGCATACTCATTGAATGACTCAGTCACCTTCTTATCCATATTTTACAAGGAAAAACGATTATAAGCTAGATCTATTATGTGTCAGTATTGATTGTTAAAGTCATGGGTTAGCTTTTGCCAAGTGTGAATACAAGATTGATCCATCTGAATATTCCATTTTATCTCAAAACCAATAAAGTTATCTTGGAATACATGTATCAAAAGCTTTTCATCACTAATATAGACAACCATTTTTTGGTAGTACATGATAATATGAGTTATTGGATACTTTGTACCATTTTACTTTTTCAAACTCTGAAACTTTGATTTTTAGAGGAATAACAACTTCTAGGATTAAATAGAGCCCAACAACATCTATTGAGCCATGAAAACAAATTTTTTCCATTGTTCGCAACCTTTTCTCGAGCCTGTTTATTTTTTGGTTAGCCTTTGAGTCCTTCAGTGACTCAACCACTTTAACTTCAATTTTTTTTTCTTTTGGATCATCCAGATCAGGGACCTGGATTGGTTCTGAAGCCTTCTCCCCAAAGAGTAGATTAATATAACTTTGAAATTGACCTTAGGCAACAATAAATTGCATTCCTGGGTTAGTGTACAGATATGCCCCAGGGAAATTTGCTTGTGCCCTAAAAAAGGTTGGCTTTGCGAAGGATTGAATCCTGAAGGGTATTAAGGATCAATTACATCTTGCACATGACACTCTAATTGACTTGGAACTTCTTCCACCCTTTTTCTTTTATTCAGCTTATTCAAAGCTTCCAAAATATTTTCCAACTCCCTTTTGAGCTCTTTTCGGGCCTTTTTAATCTTGTCAAAATGATTAGAATTTTCTTGTTCCATCTATCTAGCTTAAGTTTTGGTGTTGTATTGGCGGTGAATGAGATTTTTAGATGAAAGAGCAATTCTTGAACCTTGTGTACCACAATTAGCATGCACATATTACTAAGTGTTTATGCCAAAGTTTTTAAGATTAACCTAACTTGTTTAAGAATCCTATATGCATGAATGAATGAATGCATTGAATACTAGACATAACAAATTATGATGCATAAACACATGAATGTATGTACAATAATGTATAAATGGATAAATGAAAGCATGTGCTAATAATTGCCATATTATAATGCATGGATGAATGTATATATTAATGATGCTAAATCACATACAACAACTTAACAATAAATAAGAGATCAAATAAAATATCACATAAAATTGATACAAATGAAATTAAAAAAGTCCACCCATATGTCATAAGTAGGGTTACATTCTAATAATAGATAGAAATGGCTTTAATCTAAGGTTGGCTTCTTATGTTTTACAACATGTAGTTTGGGTTAACTCTAAAAGTTTTCAAATTGTTTCTTACATCATTGTCCATCACAGATTAGTAGGGCACTCCAATCCTTACCCATTATAGGTTACAAGCAAAAATGGTTCAATTTGAGTGAGAGTGTTTCACTAGCCCAAACGGAGACATGAAATCTCATGAAAGCATAGATATTTTACTCTTTCCTAAGGGACGAAACTTGGGTTTAGAGCTCATGTTATGCAAATGCAAGTGAGTGACAAAATATGGGATAATTAGAAATAGATAACATTAAAAAAAATTGTTAATTTTAACTTAGACTTTGGATAACACAAGTTTACTGGCTTGACTCTCAATTTTTTCAGTAAAGTTGCCAAACTGTAATAACGTATAAATCTATAAACCTATAGCTAGACTTGACTTTAGGAGTCACTATCAATCTTTTTTGTTTAGGTGCGATTTGCTACCTGATTGAATTTGTTCCTTTTTAAAGAGAAATCCCAAGCTTAACTTGAGTATCTTTAAAAGGTAAATTTTATGTCGACAAAACCAAGACTAGATCTGGGAGTACGGTTACGTGTGAAAAAAGTTATAGTACCCTTACAATGCCCATCAAATGATGGTACTAGTTTGATTTCATATTATCCAAGCCTTAAAATGTGTTTGTAATTTACTTAATAAATTTAATATTAAAAATTATTCTTAAAATTACTCCAATTGTTTGGTAGTAATTTAATATAATTTTTTCACCTCAAGAATATTTATGACGACTCGTGTCCTACTCTGAAGAGGCTCTGTTATTGGATTCATTAATATATTTTCTAAGAAATCAATTTTTTGGAATCAATCAATAAAATCATACAATCGTTTGGTAAGATTTTATATAAATACATATCCCCCAATTTTTTGGTGGGGATTTTGTTGAAAATCTTTTTATGAAAAATTTTTAAAAAATAAAGGTCATTAAATCCTCTAATAGTTTAGTAAGATTTAACAAAAATATGAATCCTCCAATCATTTGATAGGATTAAAATTTTATTTTATTTTTTCTTAAAATCCATTATGAAATTCTTTAATCGTTTGATAGAATTCATAATTTTTTTAAAAAAATCCTCCAATCATTTGGTAGAATTGAAAATTTATTATAAAAATTTATTTTAAATAAAAAAGAAAGAGAAATAACTAAGTAACATAAATAAATATACAAATAAAGAAGAAAAAAAATAGAAATCACCTTGTCATTTTTCTTGTTTCTTTGAAACCCTCGAAAATTTTGCTACCAAAACTTTTTGTTAAATGTCTTCTTTTTGTGTTTCTTCTTAATTCCTTTCTCCTTTTGTGTTTCTTCTCAATTTCTTTCTCCAACATAAAACTCTGATAAGAAAATTTTAATTATCTAAACCCAAAATAACAGAAAAGACTATAAAAAAAACTCTTAATTATTTTTTACTTTTTCTATTTATTTTTTTGTTGTGTTTATCTCTACTCTTTTTTTTATTCCCCTTTATGTTGAATCTGATGGGGTATTTATAGGGTTTAAATTATGAGATCTTTAAACCAAAAAGAGTTTCAACTTCTTTTTAATTTAAACTTCAGACTTTGATTTCAACCTTAATTTTATAATCCAAAAAAAAAAAAATTCTAGATAAACTCAACCACCTTAAACTTTCCTAATTTTTTTTTCATTTTTTTAACATTTTAAAGAAACAAACAATTACAACCCCAGACAAATTGGAGTTTTTACAAATAAAATCAATGAAAGTTTGTCATGTGGTGCAATTAATATACGTGAAAAGTAAAAAACAAACTTTTTTTCTTTTTTTCCCCTTTTTTCTCTAAAATCCCTTTAAAGAATCAGTTGGCTATAGTTTAGGGATTGATTGATTTAATTTTGTCGCGTGACTAAATTTCGTCTAATTAAAGGTTCAATTGAGTTGAAATAAAAGATTATTAAATGCTCAATTGATTGCAATAAAATGTTAAGAACTTAAATGATCTTTTAATTACAGTTTAGAGGCATTTTTATCCTTTAGCCTAAAAATAATTATTTACAATATATTATTGATTTATTGTCAAATATTCAGTATTATAATTGAACATTTGATAATCGGTATATATAATTATATCTAATATTAATGTCAAAATAGTTAAATATTAATATTAGATTAATACTATATCAATTAGATTTTATATATCATAGTTTTCTAAGTATTAAACTAATTAATTAATACTCTTTAAATGTCTACCATTCAGCATTCCAATTAAACATTTAATCAATCAATGTATACGTTTAGATCTAATGTAATTAAGTTGGTATTTAATTTATGTCCAAACAAAAAAAATGTAAAAAAATATTTTGAAAATTTAAAATACTTATTAAAAATTATAAAATAATAACTAAAAAACTAATAAAATAAAATTAAAAAATGAAAAATGAAAACTTGTTAGACTCATTGTCCAATGGGCTATTAGATTGAGATTTAAGAATAAAAAATCATTTATATAAATGCTTACTGGACTTTATTTATAACTTGTTGAGTACTTAAAAAGGTTTTTTGCCAATGAGAATTTGAATTAATGGCAAGGAAAAGGCCCCAAAATCTTAAAGTCCTAGGTTCAAGTTTCTTTATGTGTAGACTTGATTGTTTATATATGTTCTAGTTTGTTAATTGATTATTTAATGATTGCAACTTGATTACAATGTAATAGTTGATTATTAAGTGATTGTAACTTGATTACAATGTACTAGTTGATTATTCAATTGATTATATAGATGTAGCTTGATCATTTAAAAAAAATTATTTTAATGTAATCCAATGGTTTTGGACTTTTATTTTTATATATTAGACTTTTTATTTGTTTAGCTTTTATTTGAACTTATAAGATGTATTAAAAAAGTAATGGATAATATTTAAATACAAAATTATTATATAAAGTATATTTAAATATTTATTTATTAATTTAAAAAATTTTTACTTTAGTATTTTGTCATCTTTTTATTTAACTATGTACAAACTAAAATTAATTATTAAATTCAAAATTACAAAATGTCTATAGCTTACAAAATTATAAAATTTTTGAATCGTTTAGATCTATCCAATTTGAATTGAATTGTATTTGAAATAATTTGAACTCAAATAGCTCATTTCAAGTGATAATCCAAATTTGAATCTAAAATTAATTGAATCCAAAAATATCCAAACTCAAAATGATCTAAATTCAAAATGAATTCTAATTCTAATGATTCAAATATGAAAATAGTCCGATCTCAATCATTGTTTGTCACCTCTAGCCTTAAATTAGTTTACATGTAATTTCTTTGATATCTTTTCCTGTTGAAATTGATGGTATAGATGAGAAACAAATTAAGAAAATTAAAAATTAATTCGAAATCGCAATGTTCGGTCCAATTCGGATCAATTTTTTTAATTATTCAATTTAATATTAAGTATATATATTAGATTCAAATTAGATTTCAGATCAGAAAGTAAAAAATCGAAAAAAAGATTTTGAACTAAATTATGTATTTTTATTATTTTTTATATTTTAAAAATTTTTATGAAATAAAATAATTATTTTTATCTAAATCTATTTAAATGTATTAAATATTATTATATTAAAGTAATATAAAAAAATAAAAAAGTTTAAAATTTAAAAACCAATGAATCAAATTGAAACTAAACTGATAAATTCGATTTAGATCAATCTTAAAAAAATTAATTCAAATTTAAATTAAATTTTAAAAAAATTATAATATTATATATTATTTTAAAAAATAAAATTAAATACAACTTAATTTGAACCATTATCACGGTGGCAATCACTTACACTTTATTTATCTGAGTACACATATAATAGTTTCTACAATTTGGGAAAAGAATTTGCCTTTAATAATCAATAAGAAATCCTACCTATCTTTGAAACCAATTATGTGGTATGTCATATATGTCATCTTCTCTATCTCTAGCCGTGATCTGAATTATTGCTACAAGGCCGCATGTCCCCACACATTTTCCTTTTAACTTGTCTCAAAAATAAAAATCAAAATTTTCATCAAATATTAACTGATTTATAATTAATAATACATTAATAATTCGATTTACTACATCTACATGCACAGTCAATAATTAAGAATTGTTATTTGTTAATTGACAAAATTGTCCTTACTGGACCGGTCCCGCTGAATCTGTGCACACCGATCCGACTATTCCAAGTTTAGATATAAAAATCTAAAATTACACGAAGATCGAGGTGATTAAAGAGCAAGGAAAATCCACTGAGCTCTGCCGCTGATCTCTCCCATCTGAAAACACCAGAGGCCCCAGAGACAGATTCCCAACCACACCAATATGTCCAGCCACGTGTGTTGGTAAAAGGCACGGCTAGATCAAGTCCACGTTGGGGCGCACCGGTGTCGGGGACAGGGCAAGTACCGAGTACGGCCTGCCCACCACAGCTGTGCCTGTGGTGCCAGCCACCTTGAATTATACATTACTTTGTGAAGTGTGTTCATCGGTTATCCGTACAACTTAAACTATTTTAGCAATCTTTGCTTACTCCAGCCTGGATTCCATTAAACTTCACCTGTTCACCGTAATAAGTAATTAATAAATCCAGTTCCCAACAAACCGACTCAAATATCTTAATCTAAGACATCCTTGTTGTTATTTTTATTTTTTTAATATTTTAAATGATATAATATAAAAATAATAAAAATTATATTATTTAAAATTTTAATAAAAATTATATATAAATTAAATAAATTTTTAAAAAATATATTTTATATTTTTATATCGATATAATTTATAAAATATAATTTTTATGTAAAATATAATATAAAATATATAAATTATTAATATTTTATATGACATAAATATATTAATTTTTGAGTTAAAGTAGATTCATATAATTATCGATCAAAGATTAAAATAGAACCAAATAAATGGACCCACTTTTGTCTCAAATTAGGCTAACAATTTTAGCTAAATGAGATTAAGAAAATAAGTAAAATAAAAATAATTGATTACCTACTCTTGTTAATCATTTAAAAATAGTAATACGATCTGCTAAGGAAATATTAAATTTTAATATTTTTAATATAAAAAATTAATATTATTAATGATCTTTAAATTATATTAAAATATTTATGTGTTATTTGAAATTAGAAAATTTTTAATATAATATTTAAATTATGAATCTGTTAATTAAAGTAATATTCATCTTTAATGTGATTAATTTTAAATAAAAATACGTGATAAACATATGACTCTAATTTTTTAAATATCATATTAATTAATAAATTTATAATTCATATATCACATTAGACATTTTTAAAATTTAAATATTATATTAAATATTTTGCTATAATTTAAAATTCATTCATAATATTAACACACAACGAAAACAACTACTTATTTATAAAACACTAAAAATTTACCCCAATCTCATTCATAAAATTAATGTTAAGTCCAAACTCCAAAATAATGTTTCTAAAATTAAATGTTTGTTACACATTGATATATAAAACACATTTACAATCAAAGGAAAATAATGGTAATTAATAACTTATTTTTTTATTTTAAATCTTAATTTATTTTTATCATTTAGAAAACTAAAATAACAACTTGGTATGCATGAATCGTGATGATGGAAAAGGCAAGAAAAGTGATTTAATTCTATCCCAAGTTTGATATACATTTTAAAAGAAGAATCAGACGGCAAATAAGATAAGTGATTTAATTGCATGGCAAAAAAAGAGGAATGTTTCAATCTTGTTACGCCCAACTTACCTCATCAACGATCAACTTGGTCAAAGCTTGATCAACACAGTTATATTTGGATTGTCTAAGTAAAACATGTCCAAATCATCACGTCACCAGCTTCTAAGAAAACAGTTTGTCTTTTGTCAAAAAAAGGATTGACCTAACATTTCATTGACATTCCATCAAGGCAATTATTTCAGAATTGACCATTTGGCTTATAACTTGCTTGGAACGATTAAATACAGCTCATATCTTACTTGAAATCATTAAATGTAATTTCATAGCTACCCAGGTGGATCATTTTTTAGCTCTACGTATACATCCCATCAACTGTCAACTACTTTAGTCTTATCACCACCCATTGTCTCATACATAAGGTAATGAAGAAGCCTAGATATATAAGACTCTCCATACTTCACATCTAAGCTTTTCGTCTTCTAAAGCTTTTCTCACACATATTTCACTATCATTCTCTTCTTTCCCTCTTTACCATTACCTTGGGAATAGCATTGACTTGAGCATTGGAGGTCATCTTGGAGCAATAACCCCAACACCGTTTGACCATGTTCTTTAGCTACAAGTCTAGACCGTCTTCCCTTCAACATACATCCTTTGGGTTTTTATGAAAATTTGATGGGAGTTTTATTTCCAAACATGACATTAACTCTACCATTGGTCTATACTACAACTCTTGGACCTTCAAACCCTATTTCTCAACTACGTACAGCACAAATCCCATTCTTACAGCCCATTAATGCAAACCAAAGGCAAAACATTGCTTCTGTAACCTCCATAATTCACGTATCACTTACAGTGCCACAGATCCAAATATACCAATCCAACATGTAGTAGCCTTCCTAGATTTTATCAGGCTTTGATGACACAAATACAGCTCTTAAATGCCTAGGTGGTCACACAGCAAAGGTTACTCCAACAATACCAATAGGCCACCTAAACCCTCACAAGAAATACTGTAACCTTGAAAAAGTTCAACCTTATCCTTCAGGGAACCACGACTACCATAAAACCTAACCCACCTTAAAGACACTTACCATAAAACCATACAAGATAGCACTTACCACAATGAACAAGCCACACAAAACCCAACACCAAACCAAGCCCATGCAAACCATAACCATGATAGCAAGTTAGTTGCATAAGTTGCTACTTTGCGTAAAGAGTTGGCCGACTTGAAAAAAAAGAAAAATAAAGATCTTCAGTGGCTTAAAAATGACTATAACCCCTTTATGTTTACCGTCAGACAAACAAACATCCCAACCTTCTTCAAACTTTCTAAAGATACATATAACGGAGCTACCGATCTAGAGGGCTACCTAGATCATTTCAAAACATTCATGGACTTGCATAATGCTTCTGATACAATAACATGTAAAGTTTTCCCCATAACTCTATGCGAAAGAGCTAGAACCCAATTTTATTTTATGGCCTTAGCTACCATAGGTAGTTTTAATGCCCTTAACAGATAGTTTTTAGCATATTTTTTGAGTAGTATGGTTGTTGTGTTTTCTTTTGCTAGCTTGTTGGCCATGAACGAAAAACCAAATGAGACTTTACAATAATATTTAAAAAGATTCAATGCTACCACGCTAGAGACCAATAACTTAAATATTGAATGAGCTATTAAGGAGTTTACCTCTGAGGTTAGGCATTATCATTTCAGGTGCTTATTGATTAAGAATAAGATCAAAAAGTTTTACTAACTTTATAAAAAAGCCTAAAAATTCATCGAGGCAAAGAGATAAAGGCCACAGATAAAATTGAATGACATAAGCAATGCCAAGAATGTTTGCAAGGTGAAAGTAAGTGTACTGATTAACTAAGCCAATGGTTCCATGATAGCCGCCAATCTCATAACTAGCAAAAGAGAAGAGACTGGCATAATAACAAAAACCAAACCTCTTAATCACAGTTTAACCAATATCAAAGTCCAAACAAAACCCTTAATGCCATTACCCAACACTTGGCCCAAATATTCAGTTAGAGACCTAATCAGGTGAGACCTTCACCCAAATAACCTAACAATCAACCCTCACCCATTAGACATTGTAATTACCATTTCACTAAGGGACATTCCATTGATAAGTGCATATCTCTCTAAAAGGAGATTAAAAGATTAAAGGGCCTAATAAGTACCTAACCCACCCGTCAAGACAATAACCCCATACCTTTTCAAGTATACAAACACTCGTCCAATTATAGGGCAATAGCTCATCTTGCCAAATTGAAGAGGTTTACTAAGAAAAAGCCATAGGCAAACGCCTAATCCAGTGGATCATTCATATGATTATAAGAGCTATTAATGATTGGGCCAATAGTAAGTCCAAGTGTGAGTCTCATTTACATAGTGTGATGGCTATTAATGTGGCCCTAAAGATGTAAAGGGTTAAAGACTCATAAGTGTAATTTTCAGAAAAAGATATCAATCTATTGGTAGACAATGGCAACAATCCCATAGTAGTGATAGCAACTATTGCCAACTACTAAGTGCAAAGAATCTCGGTTGATAGTGGAAGTGCAGTAGACTTGATACAATACCAAGCCTTTAAGCAAAAGGGATTTTAAGATAGAGACTTAAGGCTATCAGGCTAATCTTGGGTTTACTAATCAACCCATAGTAATGAAAAAATCTATTACCCTACCAATCACAATGAGAGATATTGAGCATACATTCACAACATTGGCAAATTTTTTGGTAGTAGACCAACCCTCAACCTATGTTAACTTTGGTAGGTTATTGATGAAGAAGGCTAAAGTAGTGATAACCATAATACTA